>NC_092726.1:80019973-80643984 GCF_047496885.1 Scyliorhinus torazame | reverse complement strand
TATACAGAGCACACTCTGGCCACACAGTGATGGGACTGTTGATCAGGAGCTGCAGTGTCTATACAGAGCACACCCTGGCAACACAGAGATGGGAATGTGGACCAGGAGCTGCTGAGGTTATACAGAGCACACCCTGGTCACACAGCGTTGGGAATATTCACCAGGAGCTGCTGGGGTTATACAGAGCACACCCTGGCCACACAGAGATGGGATAGTTGACCAGGAGCTGCTGGGGTTATACAGAGCACACCCGGGCGACACAGAGATGGGAATGTTGACCTGGATCTGCCGGAGGTTTACAGAGCACATCCTGGCCACCCAGAGATGGGAATGATGACCAGGAGCTGCAGGAGTAATACAGTGCACACCCTGGCCACACAGAGATGGGAATGTTGACCAGGAGCTGCAGGAGTTACACAGTGCACACCCTGGCCACACAGAGATGGGAATGTTGACCAGGAGCTGCAGAGGTTACACAGAGCACACCCTGGCCACACAAAGATGGGAATGTTGACCGGGAGCTGCAGGGGTTACACAGAGCACACCCTGGACACACAAAGATGGGAATGTTGACCAGGAGTTGCACGGGTTATAGAGAGCACACCCTGGCCACACAGAGATGAGAATGTTAACCAGGAGCTGAGGGGTTACACAGAGCAGGCTCTGGCCATACAGAGATGGGAATGTTGACCATGAGTTGCAGGGGTTCTACAGAGCTCACCTTGGCTACATAGAGTTTTGAATGTTGACCAGGAGCTGCAGGGGTTATACAGAGCACCCCCTGGCCACACAGAGATGGGAATGTTGAACTGGAGCTGCTGGGGTTATACAAAGCACACCCTGGACATACTGAGATGGGAATGTTGACCTGGAGCAGCCGGGCTTATACAGAGCACACCTTGGCCACACACAGATGGGAATGTTGACCAGGAGCTGCAGGGGATAAACAGTGCACACACTGGCTACACAGAGATGGGAATGTTGAGCTGGAGCTGCAGGAGTTATACAGAGCACACCCTGGCCACACTGAGATGGGAATGTTGATTAGGAGCTTCAGGGGTTATACAGTGCCCATCCTGGCCAAACACAGATGGGAATTTTGAACAGGAGCTGCAAAGGTTATAGAGAGTACACCCTGGCCACACAGTGATGGGAATGTTGACCAGAAGCTGCAGGGGTTATACAGAGCAGTATCTGGCCACACAGTGATGGGAATGTTGACCGGGAACTGCACGGGATATACATTGCACACCCTGGCCACACAGAGATGGGAAATTCACCAGGAGCTGCAGATGTACACACTGCACACCCTGGCCACACAGTGATTGTAATGTAGACCAGGAGCTGCAGTGGCTATACAGAGCACACCCTGGCCACACGGAGATGGGAATGTTGACCAGGAGCTGCAGGGGTTATACAGAGCACACCCTGGCCACACATAGTTGGGAATGTCAAACTGGAGCTGGGGTTAGAGAGCACACCCTGGCCACACAGAGATGGGAATGTGGACCAGGAGATGCTGAGGTTATACAGAGCACACCCTCGTCACACAGCGTTGGGAATATTCACCAGGAGCTGCTGGGGTTATACAGAGCACACTCTGGCCACACAGTGATGGGACTGTTGATCAGGAGCTGCAGTGTCTATACAGAGCACACCCTGGCAACACAGAGATGGGAATGTGGACCAGGAGCTGCTGAGGTTATACAGAGCACACCCTGGTCACACAGCGTTGGGAATATTCACCAGGAGCTGCTGGGGTTATACAGAGCACACCCTGGCCACACAGAGATGGGATAGTTGACCAGGAGCTGCTGGGGTTATACAGAGCACACCCGGGCGACACAGAGATGGGAATGTTGACCTGGATCTGCCGGAGGTTTACAGAGCACACTCTGGCCACACAGAGATGGGAATGTTGACCAGGAGCTTCCGGAGTTATACAGAGCACATCTTGGCCACCCAGAGATGGGAATGATGACCAGGAGCTGCAGGAGTAATACAGTGCACACCCTGGCCACACAGAGATGGGAATGTTGACCAGGAGCTGCAGGAGTTACACAGTGCACACCCTGGCCACACAGAGATGGGAATGTTGACCAGGAGCTGCAGAGGTTACACAGAGCACACCCTGGCCACACAAAGATGGGAATGTTGACCGGGAGCTGCAGGGGTTACACAGAGCACACCCTGGACACACAAAGATGGGAATGTTGACCAGGAGTTGCACGGGTTATAGAGAGCACACCCTGGCCACACAGAGATGAGAATGTTAACCAGGAGCTGAGGGGTTACACAGAGCAGGCTCTGGCCATACAGAGATGGGAATGTTGACCATGAGTTGCAGGGGTTCTACAGAGCTCACCTTGGCTACATAGAGTTTTGAATGTTGACCAGGAGCTGCAGGGGTTATACAGAGCACCCCCTGGCCACACAGAGATGGGAATGTTGAACTGGAGCTGCTGGGGTTATACAAAGCACACCCTGGACATACTGAGATGGGAATGTTGACCTGGAGCAGCCGGGCTTATACAGAGCACACCTTGGCCACACACAGATGGGAATGTTGACCAGGAGCTGCAGGGGATAAACAGTGCACACACTGGCTACACAGAGATGGGAATGTTGAGCTGGAGCTGCAGGAGTTATACAGAGCACACCCTGGCCACACTGAGATGGGAATGTTGATCAGGAGCTGCAGGGATTATTCAGAGCACAACCTTGCCACACAGAGATGGGAATGTTGACGAGGAGCTGCAGCAGTTATACAGAGCACACCCTGGCCACACAGAGATGGGAATGCTGACCAGGAGCTGACGGGGTTATACAGTGCACACCCGGGCCACACATAGTTGGGAATTTCAAACTGGAGCTGGGGTTAGAGAGCACACCCTGGCCACACAGAGATGGGAATGTTGACCAGGAGCTGCAGTGACTATACAGAGCACACCCTGGCAACACAGAGATGGGAATGTGGACCAGGAGCTGCTGAGGTTATACAGAGCACACCCTGGTCACATAGCGTTGGGAATATTCACCAGGAGCTGCTGGGGTTATACAGAGCACACCCTGGCCATACAGAGATGGGAATGTTGACCAGGTACTGCTGGGGTTATACAGAGCACACCCGGGCGACACAGAGATGGGAATGTTGACCTGGAGCTGCCGGAGAAATACAGAGCACACTCTGGCCACACAGAGAATGGAATGTTGACCAGGAGCTTCAGGAGTTATACAGAGCACCTCCTGGCCACCCAGAGATGGGAATGTTGACCAGGAGCTGCAGCAGTTATACAGAGCACACCCTGGCCACACAGAGATGGGAATGTTGACCAGGAGCTGCCGGGGTTATACAGTGCACACCCTGGCCACACAGATATCGGAAAGTTGACCAGGAGCTGCAGGAGTTATACAGTGCACACCCTGGCCACACAGAGATGGGACTGTTGACCAGGTGCTTCAGGGGTTATACAGTGCCCATCCTGGCCAAACACAGATGGGAATTTTGAACAGGAGCTGCAAAGGTTATAGAGAGCACACCCTGGCCACACAGTGATGGGAATGTTGACCAGAAGCTGCAGGGGTTATACAGAGCAGTATCTGGCCACACAGTGATGGGAATGTTGACCGGGAACTGCACGGGATATACATTGCACACCCTGGCCACACAGAGATGGGAAATTCACCAGGAGCTGCAGATGTACACACTGCACACCCTGGCCACACAGTGATTGTAATGTAGACCAGGAGCTGCAGTGGCTATACAGAGCACACCCTGGCCACACGGAGATGGGAATGTTGACCAGGAGCTGCAGGGGTTATACAGAGCACACCCTGGCCACACATAGTTGGGAATGTCAAACTGGAGCTGGGGTTAGAGAGCACACCCTGGCCACACAGAGATGGGAATGTTGACCAGGAGCTGCAGTGACTATACAGAGCACACCCTGGCAAAACAGAGATGGGAATGTGGACCAGGAGATGCTGAGGTTATACAGAGCACACCCTGGTCACACAGCGTTGGGAATATTCACCAGGAGCTGCTGGGGTTATACAGAGCACACTCTGGCCACACAGTGATGGGACTGTTGATCAGGAGCTGCAGTGTCTATACAGAGCACACCCTGGCAACACAGAGATGGGAATGTGGACCAGGAGCTGCTGAGGTTATACAGAGCACACCCTGGTCACACAGCGTTGGGAATATTCAGCAGGAGCTGCTGGGGTTATACAGAGCACACCCTGGCCACACAGAGATGGGATAGTTGACCAGGAGCTGCTGGGGTTATACAGAGCACACCCGGGCGACACAGAGATGGGAATGTTGACCTGGATCTGCCGGAGGTTTACAGAGCACACTCTGGCCACACAGAGATGGGAATGTTGACCAGGAGCTTCCGGAGTTATATAGAGCACATCCTGGCCACCCAGAGATGGGAATGATGACCAGGAGCTGCAGGAGTAATACAGTGCACACCCTGGCCACACAGAGATGGGAATGTTGACCAGGAGCTGCAGAGGTTACACAGAGCACACCCTGGCCACACAAAGATGGGAATGTTGATCGGGAGCTTCAGCGGTTACACAGAGCACACCCTGGACATACAAAGTTGGGAATGTTGACCAGGAGCTGCACGGGTTAAAGAGAGCACACCCTGGCCACACAGAGATGAGAATGTTAACCAGGAGCTGAAGGGTTACACAGAGCAGACTCTGGCCAATCAGAGATGGGAATGTGGACCATGAGTTGCAGGTGTTCTACAGAGCTCACCCTGGCGACATAGAGGTTTGAATGTTGACCAGGATCTGCAGGGGTTATACAGAGCACCCCCTGGCCACACAGCGATGGGAATGTTGACCTGGAGCAGCCGGGCTTATACAGAGCACACCTTGGCCACACAGAGATGGGAATGTTGACCAGGAGCTGCAGGGGTTAAACAGTGCACACACTGGCTACACAGAGATGGGAATGTTGAGCTGGAGCTGCAGGAGTTATACAGAGCACACCCTGGCCACACTGAGATGGGAATGTTGACCAGTACCTTCAGGGATTATAGAGAGAACACCCTGGCCACACAGAGATGGGACTGTTGACCTGGAGCAGCCGGGGTTATACAGAGCACACCCTGGCCACACAGAGATGGGAATGTTGACCAGGAGCTGAAGGAGTAATACAGTGCACACCCTGGCCACACAGAGATGGGAATGTTGGCCAGGAGCTGCAGGAGTTACACAGAGCACACCCTGGACACACAGAGACGGGAATGTTGACCAGGAGCTGAAGGAGTAATACAGTGCACACCCTTGCCACACAGAGATGGGATTGTTGACCAGGAGCTTCTGGTGTTAAACAGAGCTCACACTGGTCACACAAAGACGGGAATGTTGACCAGGAGCTGCCGGGGTTTTTAAGTGCACATCCTCGCCACACAGAGATGGGAATGTTGACCAGGAGCTGCAGGGGTTAGACAGAGCACACCCTGGCCAAGCACAGATGGGAATGTTGACCAGGCGCAGCAAGGGTCATAGAGAGCACACCCTGGCCACACAGAGATGGGAATGTTGACCAGGAGCTGCAGGGGTTATACAGAGCAGTATCTGGCCACACAGTGATGGGAATGTTGACCAGGAACTGCACGGGTTATACAGCGCACGCCCTGGCCACACAGAGATGGGAATGTTGACTAGGAGCTGCTGGGGTTATACAGAGCACACCCTGGCCACACAGTGATGGTAATGTTGACCAGGAGCAGCAGTGGCTATACAGAGCACACCCTGGACACACTGAGATGGGAATGTTGACCAGGAACTGCAAGGTTTATACAGAGCACACCCTGGCCACACAGAGATGGGAATGTTGACCAGGAGGTGCAGGGGATATACAGAGCACACCCTGGACACACAGATATGGGAATGTTGACCAGGAGCTGCTGGGGTTATACAGAGCACACCCTGGCCACACAGAGATGGGAATGTTGACCAGGAACAGCTGGGGTTATACAGAGCACACCCGGGCGACACAGAGATGGGAATGTTGACCTGAAGCTTCCGGGGTTAGACAGAGCACACTCTGGCCACACAGAGATGGGAATGTTGACCAGGAGCTGCAGGAGTAATACAGTGCACACCCTGGCCACACAGAGATTGGAATGTTGACCAGGAGCTGCAGGAGTTACACAGTGCACACCCTGGCCACACAGAGATGGGAATGTTGACCAGGAGCTGCAGAGGTTACACAGAGCACACCCTGGACACACAAAGATGGGAATGTTGACCGGGAGCTTCAGCGGTTACACAGAGCACACCCTGGACATACAAAGATGGGAATGTTGACCAGGAGCTGCACGGGTTAAAGAGAGCACACCCTGGCCACACAGAGATGAGAATGTTAACCAGGAGCTGAGGGGTTACACAGAGCAGACTCTGGCCAATCAGAGATGGGAATGTTTACCATGAGTTGCAGGTGTTCTACAGAGCTCACCCTGGCGACATAGAGTTTTGAATGTTGACCAGGATCTGCAGGGGTTATACAGAGCACCCCCTGGCCACACAGAGATGGGAATGTTGAACTGGAGCTGCTGGGGTTATACAATGCACACCCTGGACACACAGAGATGGGAATGTTGACCTGGAGCAGCCGGGCTTATACAGAGCACACCTTGGCCACACAGAGATGGGAATGTTGACCAGGAGCTGCAGGGGTTAAACAGTGCACACCCTGGCCACACTGAGATGGGAATGTTGACGAGTACCTTCAGGGATTATAGAGAGAACACCCTGGCCACACAGAGATGGGACTGTTGACCTGGAGCAGCCGGTGTTATACAGAGCACACCCTGGCCACACAGAGATGGGAATGTTGACCAGGAGCTGAAGGAGTAATACAGTGCACACCCTGGCCACACAGAGATGGGAATGTTGGCCAGGAGCTGCAGGAGTTACACAGAGCACACCCTGGACACACAGAGACGGGAATGTTGACCAGGAGCTGAAGGAGTAATACAGTGCACACCCTTGCCACACAGAGATGGGATTGTTGACCAGGAGCTTCTGGTGTTAAACAGAGCTCACACTGGTCACACAAAGACGGGAATGTTGACCAGGAGCTGCCGGGGTTTTTAAGTGCACATCCTCGCCACACAGAGATGGGAATGTTGACCAGGACCTGCAGGGGTTAGACAGAGCACACCCTGGCCAAGCACAGATGGGAATGTTGACCAGGAGCTGCAGAGGTTACACAGAGCACACCCTGGACACACAAAGATGGGAATGTTGACCGGGAGCTTCAGCGGTTACACAGAGCACACCCTGGACATACAAAGATGGGAATGTTGACCAGGAGCTGCACGGGTTAAAGAGAGCACACCCTGGCCACACAGAGATGAGAATGTTAACCAGGAGCTGAGGGGTTACACAGAGCAGACTCTGGCCAATCAGAGATGGGAATGTTTACCATGAGTTGCAGGTGTTCTACAGAGCTCACCCTGGCGACATAGAGTTTTGAATGTTGACCAGGATCTGCAGGGGTTATACAGAGCACCCCCTGGCCACACAGAGATGGGAATGTTGAACTGGAGCTGCTGGGGTTATACAATGCACACCCTGGACACACAGAGATGGGAATGTTGACCTGGAGCAGCCGGGCTTATACAGAGCACACCTTGGCCACACAGAGATGGGAATGTTGACCAGGAGCTGCAGGGGTTAAACAGTGCACACCCTGGCCACACTGAGATGGGAATGTTGACGAGTACCTTCAGGGATTATAGAGAGAACACCCTGGCCACACAGAGATGGGACTGTTGACCTGGAGCAGCCGGTGTTATACAGAGCACACCCTGGCCACACAGAGATGGGAATGTTGACCAGGAGCTGAAGGAGTAATACAGTGCACACCCTGGCCACACAGAGATGGGATTGTTGACCAGGAGCTTCTGGTGTTAAACAGAGCTCACACTGGTCACACAAAGACGGGAATGTTGACCAGGAGCTGCCGGGGTTTTTAAGTGCACATCCTCGCCACACAGAGATGGGAATGTTGACCAGGACCTGCAGGGGTTAGACAGAGCACACCCTGGCCAAGCACAGATGGGAATGTTGACCAGGCGCTGCAAGGGTTATAGAGAGCACACCCTGGCCACACAGAGATGGGAATGTTGACCAGGAGCTGCAGGGGTTATACAGAGCAGTATCTGGCCACAAAGTGATGGGAATGTTGACCAGGAACTGCACGGGTTATACAGCGCACGCCCTGGCCACACAGAGATGGGAATGTTGACTAGGAGCTGCTGGGGTTATACAGAGCACACCCTGGCCACACAGTGATGGTAATGTTGACCAGGAGCAGCAGTGGCTATACAGAGCACACCCTGGACACACTGAGATGGGAATGTTGACCAGGAACTGCAAGGTTTATACAGAGCACACCCTGGCCACACAGAGATGGGAATGTTGACCAGGAGGTGCAGGCTATATACAGAGCACACCCTGGACACACAGATATGGGAATGTTGACCAGGAGCTGCTGGTGTTATACAGAGCACACCCTGGCCACACAGAGATGGGAATGTTGACCAGGAACAGCTGGGGTTATACAGAGCACACACGGGCGACACAGAGATGGGAATGTTGACCTGAAGCTTCCGGGGTTAGACAGAGCACACTCTGGCCACACAGAGATGGGAATGTTGACCAGGAGCTGCAGGAGTTACACAGTGCACACCATGGCCACACAGAGATGGGAATGTTGAGCAGGGGCTGCAGGAGTTATACAGAGCACAGCCTGGCCACACTGAGATGGGAATGATGACCAGTACCTTCAGGGATTATAGAGAGCACACCCGGGCCACACAGAGGTGGGAATGTTGACCTGGAGCAGCCGGGGTTATACAGAGAACACTCTGGCCACACAGAGATGGGAATGTTGACCTGGAGCTTCAGGAGTTATACTGAGCAATCCCTGGCCACACAGAGATGGGAATGTTGACCAGGGGCTGCAGGAGTAATACAGTGCACACCCTGGACACACAGGGATGGGAATATTGCCCAGCAACTGCAAGGTTTATACAGAGCACACCCTTGCCACACAGAGATGGAATTGTTGACCAGGAGCTTCTGGTGTTAAACAGAGCTCACCCTGGTCACACAAAGACGGGAATGTTGACCAGGAGCTGCCGGGGTTTTTCAGTGCACATCCTGGCCACATAGAGATGGGAATGTTGACCAGGAGCTGCAAGGATTATACAGAGCACACCCTGGCCACACAAAGATTGGGATGTGGACCAGGAGCTGCTGAGGTTATACAGAGCACACCCTGGCCACACAGAGATGGGAATGTTGACCAGGAGGTGAAGGAGTTATACAGAGCACACCCTGGACACACAGAGATGGGAATGTTGAGCAGGAGCTGCCGGGGTTATCCAGAGCATACTCTGGCCACACAGAGATGGTAATGTTGACCAGGAGCTGCAGGGGTTACACAGAGCAGACTTTGGCCACACAGAGATGGGAATGTTGACCAGGAGCTGCAGGGGTTACACAGAGCAGACTCTGGCCACACAGAGATGCGAATGTTGACCATGAGCTGCAGGGGTTCTACCAAGCACACCCTGGCCACATAGAGTTTTATATGTAGACCAGGAGCTGCAGGGGTTAGACACAGCACCCCCTGGCCACACAGAGATGGGAATGTTGACGAGGAGCTGCAGCAGTTATACACAGAGAGTTGAATGTTGACCAGGAGCTGCTGGGATTATACAGAGCATACCCTGGCCGCACAGTGATTGTAATGTTGACCAGGAGCTGCAGTGGCTATACAGAGCACACCCTGGACACACTGAGATGGGATTGTTGACCAGGAACTGCAAGGTTTATACAGAGCACACCTTGGCCAGACAGAGATGCGAATGTTGACCAGGAGGTGCAGGGGTTATACAGTGCACAACCTGGCCACACAGAGATGGGAATGTTGACCAGGACCTGCAGAGGTTAGACAGAGCACACCCTGGCCACACGGAAATGGGAATGTTGACCAGGAGGTGCAGTGGTTATACAGAGCACACCCTGGACACAAAGAGATGGGAATGTTGACCAGGAGCTGCAAGGGTTCTAGAGAGCACACCCTGGCCACACAGAGATGGGAATGTTGACCAGGAGCTGCAGGGGTTATACAGAGCAGAATCTGGCCACACAGAGATGGGAATGTTGACCAGGAGCTGCAGGGGTTATACAGAGCACACCTTGGCAACACAGAGATGGGAATGTTGACCAGGAGGTGCAGTGGTTATACAGAGCACACCCTGGACACACAGAGATGGGAATGTTGACCAGGAGCTGCTGGGGTTATCCAGAGCACATCCTGGCCACACAGCGATGGGAATGTTGACCAGGAACTGCTGGGGTTATACAGTGCACACCCGGGTGACACAGAGATGGGAATGTTGACCTGAAGCGACCGGGGTTAGTCAGAGCACACTCTGGCCACACAGAGACGGGAATGTTGACCTGGAGCTGCTGGGGTTATACAGTGCACACCCTGGCCACACAAAGATGGGAATGTTGAGCAGGAGCTGCAGGAGTTATACAGAGCACGCCCGGGCGACACAGAGATGGGAATATTGACCAGGAGCTGCAGGGGTTACACAGAGCAGACTCTGGCCACACAGAGATGGGAATGTTGAGCTGGAGCAGCCGGGGTAATGCAGAGCACACCCTGGCTACACAGAGATGGGAATGCTGACCAGGAGCTGCAGGAGTTATACAGAGCACACCCTGGCCACACAGAGATGGGAATGTTGACCAGGAGCTGCAGGAGTTACACAGTGCACACCCTTGCCACACAGCGATGGGATTGTTGACCAGGAGCTGCAGGAGTTATACAGTGCACAGCCTGGCCACACAGAGATGGAAATGTTGACCAGGACCTGCAGGGGTTAGACAGAGCACACACTGGCCACACAAAGATGGGAATGTTGACCAGGAGCTGCTGGGGTTATACAGAGCACACCCTGGCCACACAGAGATGGGAATGTTGACCAGGAGCTGCTGGGGTTATACAGAGCACACTATAGCCACAGAGAGATGGGAATGTTGACCAGGGGCTGCTGGGTTTATACAGAGCACACCCTGGCCACAGAGAGATGGGTTAGTTGACCAGGAGCTGCTAGGGTTATACAGAGCACACTACGGCCACAGAGAGATGGCAATGTTGACCTGGAGCTGCAGGGGTCATACAGAGCACACCCTGGCCACACAGAGATGGGAATGTTGACCAGGAGCGGCTGGAGTTATACAGAGCACACCCTGCACACACAGAGATGGGAATGTTGAACAGGAGCTGCTGCGGTTATACAGAGCACACGCTGGAGACACAAGATGGGAATGTTGACGTGGAGATGCAGGGGTTATACAGAGCACACCCTGGCCACACTGAGATGGGAATGATGAACAGGAGCGGCAGGGGTTATACAGTGCACAACCTGGTCACACTGAGATGGGAATGTTGACCTGGAGCTGCATATGTTGCTCACTGCACACCCTGGCCACACAGAGATGGGAATGTTGAACTGGAGCTGCTGGGGTTATACAGAGCACACCCTGGCCACACAGAGATGGGAATGTTGACCAGGAGCTGCAGGAGTTACACAGTGCACACCCTTGCCACACAGAGATGAGATTGTTGACCAGGAGCTGCAGGAGTTATACAGTGCACAGCCTGGCCACACAGAGATGGAAATGTTGACCAGGACCTGCAGGGGTTAGACAGAGCACACACTGGCCACACAAAGATGGGAATGTTGACCAGGAGCTGCTGGGGTTATACAGAGCACACCCTGGCCACACAGAGATGGGAATGTTGACCAGGAGCTGCTGGGGTTATACAGAGCACACTATAGCCACAGAGAGATGGGAATGTTGACCAGGGGCTGCTGGGTTTATACAGAGCACACCCTGGCCACAGAGAGATGGGTTAGTAGACCAGGAGCTGCTAGGGTTATACAGAGCACACTACGGCCACAGAGAGATGGCAATGTTGACCAGGAGCTGCAGGGGTCATACAGAGCACACCCTGGCCACACAGAGATGGGAATGTTGACCAGGAGCGGCTGGAGTTATACAGAGCACACCCTGCACACATAGAGATGGGAATGTTGAACAGGAGCTGCTGCGGTTATACAGAGCACACGCTGGAGACACAAGATGGGAATGTTGACGTGGAGATGCAGGGGTTATACAGAGCACACCCTGGCCACACTGAGATGGGAATGATGAACAGGAGCGGCAGGGGTTATACAGTGCACAACCTGGTCACACTGAGATGGGAATGTTGACCTGGAGCTGCATATGTTGCTCACTGCACACCCTGGCCACACAGAGATGGGAATGTTGAACTGGAGCTGCTGGGGTTATACAGTGCACACCCTGGCCACACAAAGATGGGAATGTTGAGCAGGAGCTGCAGGAGTTATACAGAGCACACCCTGGCCACACAGAGACAGGAATGTTGACCAGGAGCTGAAGGAGTAATACAGTACACACCCTGGCCATACAGAGATGGGAATGTTGACCAGGAGCTGCAGGAGTTACACAGTGCACACCCTTGCCACACAGAAATGGGATTGTTGACCAGGAGCTGCAGGAGTTATACAGTGCACAGCCTGGCCACACAGAGATGGGAATGTTGACCAGGACCTGCAGGGGTTAGACAGAGCACACACTGGCAACACAAAGATGGGAATGTTGACCAGGAGCTGCTGGGGTTATACAGAGCACACCCTGGCCACACAGAGATGGGAATGTTTACCAGGAGCTGCTGGGGTTATACAGAGCACACTATGGCCACAGAGAGATGGGAATGTTGACTACGGGCTGCTGGGGTTATACAGAGCACACCCTGGCCACAGAGAGATGGGAAAGTTGACCAGGAGCTGCTGGGGTTATACAGAGCACACTACGGCCACAGAGAGATGGCAATGTTGACCAGGAGCTGCAGGGGTTATACAGAGCACACGCTGGAGACACAAGATGGGAATGTTGACGTGGAGCTGCAGGGGTTTTACAGAGCACACCCTGGACACACTGAGATGGGAATGTTGACCTGGAGCTGCATATGTTGCTCACTGCACACCATGGCCACACAGTGATGGGAATGTTGACCAGGACATGGGGATATACAGAGCACACATTGGCTAAACAGAGATGGGAATGTTGACCAGGAGCTGCAGGGGTTTTCCAGAGCATGCGCTGGCCACACAGAGATGGGAATGTGGACCAGGAGCTACTGGGGTTTTACAGAGCACGTCCTGGCCACACAGAGATGGGAATGTTGACCAGGAGCTGCTGGGGTAATACAGAGCACAACCTGGCCACACAGAGATGGGAATGTTGAACTGGAGCTGCTGGGTTTATAGAGAGCACACCCTGGCCACAAAGAGATGGGAATGTTGACCAGGAGCTGCAGTGGTTATAGAGAGCACACCCTGGCCTCACAGAGATGGGAATGTTGACCAGGAGCTGCTGGGGTTATACAGAGCACACATTGGCCACACAGAGATGGGAATGCTGACCAGGAGCTGCTGGAGTTACACAGAGCACACATTGGCCACACAGAGATGGGAATGTTGACCAGGAGCTGCAGGGGTTTTCCAGAGCACCCCCTGGCCACACAGAGATGGGAATGTGGACCAGGAGCTGCTGGGGTTTTACAGAGCACAACCTGGCCACACGCAGAGATGGAAATGTTGACCTGGAGCTACCGGTCGTATAGAGAGCACACCCTGGCCACACAGAGATTGGAATGTTGACAAGGAGCTGCAGGGGTTATATAGAGCACACCCTGGCCACACAGAGATGCGAATGCTGACCAGGAGCTGCTGGGGTTATACAGAGCAGACCCTGGCCACACAGAGATGGGAATGTTGAACTGGAGCTGCAGGGGATATACAAAGCACACCCTGGACACACAGAGATGGGAATGGTGACCTGGAGTTGCAAGGGTTATAGGGAGCACACCATGGACACGCAGTGATGGTAATGTTGACCAGGAACTGCAGGGGTTATACAGAGTACACCCTGGCCACATGCAGAGATGGAAATGTTGACCTGGAGCTGCCGGTCGTATAGAGAGCACACCCTGCCCACACAGAGATGGGAATGTTGACCTGGACCTGCAGGGATTATACAGAGCATACCCTGGCACACAGAGATTGAAATGTTGACCAAGAGCTGCAGGGGTCATGCAGAGCACACCCTGGGCACACACAGAGATGCGAATGTTGACCAGGAGCTGCAGGGGTTATACTGAGCACACCCTGGCCACATAGAGATGCGAATGTTGACGAGGAGCTGCAGGGATTATACAGAGCACTCCCTGGACACAGAGATGAGAATGTTGATCAGGAGCTGAGGTTACACAGAGCACAGCCTGGCCAAACAGAGACGGGAATGTTGACCAGGAGATGCAGGGGTTTTCCAGAGCACCCCCTGGCCACACAGAGATGGGAATGTGACCAGGAGCTGCAGGTGTTATACAGAGCACACCATGGCCACACAGAGATGGGAATGTTGACCAGGTGCTGCAGGGGTTATACAGAGAACAAACTGGCCACACAGAGATGGGAATGTTGACCAGTATCTGCCGGGGTTATACAGTGCACACCCTGGACACACTGAGAAGGGAATGTTGACCTGAAGCTGCATATGTTGCTCACTGCACACCATGGCCACACAGTGATGGGAAAGTTGACCAGGAGCTGGGGATATACAGAGCACACATTGGCTAAACAGAGATGGGAATGTTGACCAGGAGCTGCAGGGGCTTTCCAGAGCACGCCCTGGCCACACAGAGATGGGAATGTTGAACTGGAGCTGCTGGGTTTATACAGAGCACACCCTGGCCACAAAGAGATGGGAATGTTGACCAGGAGCAGCAGTGGTTATACAGAGCACACCCTGGCCTCACAGAGATGCGAATGTTGACCAGGAGCTGCTGGGGTTATACAGAGCACACCCTGGCCACACACAGATGCCAATGTTGACGAGAAGCTGCTGGAGTTATACACTGCACAGCCTGGCCACACAGAGATGGGAATGTTGACCAGGAGCTGCTGGAGTTACACAGAGCACACCCTGGCCACACAGAGATGGGAATGTTGACCAGGAGCTGCAGGGGTTTCACAGAGCACACCCTGGACACACAGAGATGGGAATGTTGACCAGGAGCTGGGGTTACACAGAGCACACCCTGGCCAAACAGAGACGGGAATGTTGACCAGGAGCGGTAGCGGTTTTCCAGAGCACCCCCTGGCCACACAGAGATGGGAATGTGGACCAGGAGCTGCTGGGGTTTTACAGAGCACACCCTGGGCACACAGAGATGGGAATGTTGACCAGGAGCTGCTGGGGTTGTACAGAGCACTCCCTGGCCACACAGAGATGGGAATGTGGACCAGGAGCTGCTGGGGTTATACAGAGCACACCCTGGCCACACAGTGATGGGAATGTTGACCAGGAGCTGCAGTGGTTAAACAGAGCAGCCCCTGGCCACACAGAGATGGTAATGTTGACCAGGAGCTGCAGGGATTATATAGAGCACACCCTGGCCACACAGAGATTGGAATGTTGACCAGGAGCTGCAGGGGTCATGCAGAGCACACCCTGGGCACACACAGAGATGCGAATGTTTACCAGGAGCTGCAGGGTTTATATAGAGCACACCCTGGCCACACAGAGATGCGAATGTTGACCAGGACCTGCAGAGATTATACAGAGCACACCCTGGCCACACAGAGATTGGAATGTTGACCAGGAGCTGCAGGGGTCATGCAGAGCACACCCTGGGCACACGCAGAGATGCGAATGTTTACCAGGAGATGCAGGGATTATATAGAGCACACCCTGGCCACACAGAGATTGGAATGTTGACCAGGGGCTGCAGGGGCCATGCAGAGCACACCCTGGGCACACACAGAGATGTGAATGTTTACCAGGAGCTGCAGGGTTTATATAGAGCACACCCTGCCCACACAGAGATGCGAATGTTGACCAGGAGCTGCAGGGCTTATACAGAGCACACCCAGGCCACACAGATATGGGAATGTTAACCAGGAGCTGCAGGGATGATACAGTGCACACCCTGGCCAAACACAGATGGGAATGTTGACCAGGAGCAGCACGGATTATAGATAGCACACCCTGGCCACACAGAGATGGAAATGTTGACCAGGAGCTGCCGGGGTTATACAGTTCACAGCCTGGCCACACAGAGATGGAAATGTGGACCAGTAGCTGCAGCGGTTATACAGAGCACACCCTGGCCACACAGGGATGGGAATGTTGACCAGGAGCTGCAGGGGTTAGACAGAGCACACCCTTGCCACACAGAGATGGGAATGTTGACGAGGAGCTGCAGCAGTTAAACAGAGCACACCCTGGCCAGACAGAGATGGGAATGTGACCAGGAGCTGCAGGGGTTATACAGAGCACACCCTGGCCATACAGAGATTGGAATGTTGACCTGGAGCTGCCGGGGTTATACAGAGCACACCCTGGTCACACAGAGATGGGAATGTTAACCAGGAGCTGCCGGGGTTATACCGTGCAATTCCTGGACAAACACAGAGATGGGAATGTTGACCAGGAGCTGCAGGGGTTATAAGAGCACACCCTGGCCACACAGAGATGGGATTGTTGACAGGGAGCTGCAGGGGTTATACAGAGCACACCCTGGCCACACAGAGATGGGAATGTTGACCAGGAGCTGCAGGTGTTATACAGAGCACACCCTGGCCATACAGAGATTGGAATGTTGACCTGGAGCTTCCGGGGTTATACAGAGCACACCCTGGCCACATAGAGATCGGAAAGTTGACCAGGAGCTGCAAAGGTTATACAGAGCACACCCTGGATACACAGAGATGGGAATGTTAACCAGGAGCTGCAGGGGTTAGACAGAGCACACCCTTGCCACACAGAGATGGGAATGTTGACCAGGAGCTGCAGGAATTATACAGAGCACACCCTGCGCCAACATATCTGGGACTGTTGACCAGGAGCTGCAGAGTTTATACAGAGCACACCCTGGCCACACAGAGATGGGAATGTTGACCAGGGGCTGCAGTGTTATACTGAGCACATCGTGGACACACAGATATGGGATTGAAGACCAGTAGCAGCTGGGGTTATACAGGGCTCACCATGGTCACAGAGAGATGGGAATGTTGACCAGGACCTGCAGGGGTTAGACAGAGCACACACTGGCCACACAAAGATGGGAATGTTGACCAGGAGCTGCTGGGGTTATACAGAGCACACCCTGGCCACAGAGAGATGGGAAAGTTGACCAGGAGCTGCTGGGGTTATACAGAGCACACTACGGCCACAGAGAGATGGCAATGTTGACCAGGAGCTGCAGGGCTGATACAGAGCACAACCTGGCCACACAGAGATGGGAATGTTCAACATGAGTTGCTGGGGTTATACAGAGCACACCCTGGAGACACAAGATGGAAATGTTGACGTGCAGATGCAGGGGTTATACAGAGCACACCCTGGCCACACAGAGATGGGAATGATGAACAGGAGCTGCAGGGGTTATACTGTGCACAGCCTGGACACACTGAGATGGGAATGTTGACCTGGAGCTGCATATGTTGCTCACTGCACACCATGGCCACACAGTGATGGGAATGTTGACCAGGAGCTGGGGATATACAGAGCACACATTGGCTAAACAAAGATGGGAATGTTGACCAGGAGCTGCAGGGGCTTTCCAGAGCACGCCCTGGCCACACAGAGATGGGAATGTTGAACTGGAGCTGCTGGGTTTATACAGAGCACACCCTGGCCACAAAGAGATGGGAATGTTGACCAGGAGCTGCAGTGGTTATAGAGAGCACACCCTTGACACACAGAGATGGGAATGTTGACGAGAAGCTGCTGGATTTATACACTGCACACCCTGGTCACACAGAGATGGGAATGCTGACCAGGAGCTGCTGGAGTTGCACAGAGCACACATTGGCCACACAGAGATGGGAATGTTGACCAGGAGCTGCAGGGGTTATACAGAGCACACCCTGGACACACAGAGATGGGAATGTTGACCTGGAGCTGAGGTTACACAGAGCACAGCCTGGCCAAACAGAGACGGGAATGTTGACCAGGAGCTGCAGGGGTTTTCCAGAGCACCCCCTGGCCACACAGAGATGGGAATGTGGACCAGGAGCTGCTGGGGTTTTACAGAGCACACCCTGGCCACACAGAGATGGGAATGTTGACCAGGAGCTGCTGGGGTTGCACAGAGCACACCATGGCCACACAGAGATGGGAATGTTGACCAGTAGCTGCAGTGGTTATACAGAGCAGACACTGGCCACACAGAGATGGGAATGTTGACCTGTAGTTGCCGGGGTTATTGAGAGCACACCCTGGCCACACAGAGATGGGAATGTTGACCAGGAAGTGCAGGGGTTATACAGAGCATACCCTGGCCAAACGCAGAGATGGAAATGTTGACCTGGAGCTGCCGGTCATATAGAGAGCACACCCTGGCCACACAGAGATGGGAATGTTGACCAGGACCTGCAGGGATTATACAGAGCACACCCTGGCCACACAGAGATACGAATGTTGACCAGGAGCTGCAGGGGTCATGCAGAGCACACCCTGGGCACACACAGATGTCAATGTTGACGAGAAGCTGCTGGAGTTATACACTGCTCACCCTGGCCACACAGAGATGGAAATGTTGACCAGCAGCTGCTGGAGTTTTACAGAGCACACCCTGGCCACACAGAGATGGGAATGTTGACCAGGAGCTGCAGGGGTTATACAGAGCACACCCTGGCCACACAGAGATGGGAATGCTGACCAGGAGCAGCACGGGTTATAGATAGCACACCCTGGACACACAGTGATGGTAGTGTTGACCAGGAACTGCAGGGGTTATACAGAGCACACCCTGGCCACATGCAGAGATGCAAATGTTGACCTGGAGCTGCCGGTCGTATAGAGAGCACACCCTGGCCACACAGAGATGTGAATGTTGACCAGGACCTGCAGGGATTATACAGAGCACACCCTGGCCACACAGAGATTGAAATGTTGACCAGGAGCTGCAGGGGTCATGCGGAGCACACCCTGGGCACACACAGAGATGCAAATGTTGACCAGGAGCTGCAGGGATTATACAGAGCACACCGAGGCCACACAGATGTGGGAATGTTAACCAGGAGCTGCATGGACGATACAGTACACACCCTGGCCAAACACAGATGGGAATGTTGACCAGGAGCAGCACGGGTTATAGATAGCACACCCTGGACACACAGAGATGGGATTGTTGACCAGGAGCTGCCGGGTTATACAGTTCACAGCCTGGACACACAGAGATGGGAATGTGGACCGGTGGCTGCAGGGGTTATACAGAGCACACCCTTGCCACACAGAGATGGGAATGTTGACCAGGAGCTGCAGTGGTTATACAGAGCACACCCTGGCCACACACAGATGCCAATGTTGACGAGAAGCTGCTGGAGTTTTACACTGCACACCGTGGCCACACAGAGATGGGAATGTTGACCAGGAGCTGCTGGAGTTACACAGAGCACACCCTGGCCACACAGAGATGGGAATGTTGACCAGGAGCTGCAGGGGTTATACAGAGCACACCCTGGACACACAGAGATGGGAATGTTGACCAGGAGCTGGGGTTACACAGCGCACACCCTGGCCAAACAGAGACGGGAATGTTGACCAGGAGCTGCAGGGGATTTCCAGAGCACCCCCTGGCCACACAGAGATGGGAATGTGGACCAGGAGCTGCAGTGGTTATACAGAGCACACCCTGGCCACACAGAGATGGAAATGTTAACCAGGAGCTGCAGGGATGATACAGTGCACACCATGGCCAAACACAGATGGGAATGTTGACCAGGAGCAGCACGGGTTATAAATAGCACAGCCTGGCCACACAGAGATGGAAATGTTGACCAGGAGCTGCCGGGGTTATACAGTTCACAGCCTGGCCACACAGAGATGGAAATGTGGACAAGTAGCTGCAGGGGTTATACAGAGCACACCCTGGCCACACAGGGATGGGAATGTTGACCAGGAGCTGCAGGGGTTAGACAGAGCACACCCTTGTCACACAGAGATGGGAATGTTGACGAGGAGCTGCAGCAGTTATATAGAGCACACCCTGGCCACACAGAGAAGAGAATGTGACCAGGAGCTGCAGGGGTTATACAGAGCACACCCTGGCAACACAGAGATGGAAATGTTGACTAGGAGCTGCAGGGGTTATGCAAAGCACACCCTGGCCACACAAAGATGGGAATGTTGACCAGGAACTTCCGGGGTTATGCAGAGATCACCCTGGCCACACAGGGATGGGAATGTTGACCAGGAGCTGCAGGGGTTAGACAGAGCACACCCTTGCCACACAGAGTTGGGAATGTTGACGAGGAGCTGCAGCAGTTATACAGAGCACATCCTGGCCAGACAGAGATGGCAATGTTGACCAGGAGCTGCAGGGATTATTCAGAACAAACCCTTGCCACAGACATATGGGAATGTTGACCAGGAGCTGCCGGGCTTATACAGAGCACACCCTGGCCACACAGAGATGGGAATGTTGACCAGGGGCTGCTGGGGTTATGCAGAGCACACCCTGGACACACAGAGATGGGAATGTTAACCAGGAGGTGCCGGGGTTATACCGTGCAATTCCTGGCCAAACACAGAGATGAGAATGTTGACCAGGAGCTGCAGGGGTTATAAGAGCACACCCTGTCCACACAGAGATGGGATTGTTGACAGGGAGCTGCAGGGGTTATACAGAGCACACCCTGGCCACACAGAGGTGGGAATGTTGAAAAGGAGCTGCAGGTGTTATACAGAGCACACCCTGGCCATACAGAGATTGGAATGTTGACCTGGAGCTACCGGGGTTATACAGAGCACACCCTGGCCACATAGAGATCGAAAAGTTGACCAGGAGCTGCAGGGGTTAAACAGAGCACACCCTGGACACGTAGAGATGGGAATGTTGACCAGGAGCTGCAGGGGTTATACAGAGCACACCCTGGCCACACAGAGATGGGAATGTTGACCAGGAGCTGCAGGGGTTAGACAGAGCACACCCTTGCCACACAGATATGGGAATATTGACGATGATCTGCAGCAGTTATACAGAGCACACCCTGGCCACACAGAGATGGGAATGTTGACCAGGAGCTGCAGGGATTATACAGAGCACACCCTGCGCAAACATATCTGGGACTGTTGACCAGGAGCTGCATGGGTTATACAGAGCACACTCTGGCCACACAGAGATGGGAATGTTGACCAGGGGCTGCAGTGTTATACAGAGCACACCCTGGACAACCAGAGATGGGATTGAAGACCAGTTGCAGCTGGGGTTATACAGAGCTCACCCTGGCCACACAGAGATACGAAAGTTGACCAGGAGCTGCCGGGGTTATACCGTGCACATCCTGGCCAAACAGAAAGATGGGAATGTTGACCAGGAGCTGCAGGGGTTATACAGAGCACACCCTGGCCACACAGAGATGGGAATGTTGACCAGGAGCTGCAGGGGTTATACAGAGCACACCCTGGCCAATGAGAGATGGGAATGTTGACCAGGAGCTGCTGGTGTTATACAGAGCACAAACTGGCCACACAGAGATGGGCATGTTGAACTGGAGCTGCTGGGGTTATACAGAGCTCACCCTGGCCACACACAGATATCAATGTTGACCAGGAGCTGCTGGAGTTATACAGTGCACACCCTGGAAACACAGAGATGGGAATGTTGACCAAGAGCTGCAGGGGTTATACAGAGCACACCCTGGAAACACAGAGATGGGAATGTTGACCAAGAGCTGCAGGAGTTATACAGTGCACACCCTGGCCACACTGAGATGGTAATGTTGACCAGGAACTTCAGGGGTTATAGAGAGCAGACCCTGGCCACAATAAGATGGGAATGTTGCCCAGGAGCTGCAGGGGCTATACAGAGAACACCCTGGTCACACAGAGATGGGAATGTTGACCAGTAGCTGCAGAGGTTATAAAGAGATCACCCTGGCCACACAGGGATGGGCATGTTGACCAGGAGCTGCAGGGGTTAGACAGAGCACACCCTTGCCACACAGAGTTGGGAATGTTGACGAGGAGCTGCAGCAGTTATACAGAGCACATCCTGGCCACAAAGAGTGGGGAATGTTGACGAAGAGCTTCAGGGATTATTCAGAACAAACCCTTGCCACAGAGATATGGAAATGTTGATCAGGGGCTGCAGGGTTATACGGAGCACACCCTGGACACACAGAGATGGGAATGTTGACCAGGGGCTGCAGGGTTATACGGAGCACACCTTGGACACACAGAGATGGGATTGAAGACCAGGAGCAGCTGGGGTTTTACAGAGCTCACCCTGGTTACACAGAGATGGGAATGTTGACCAGGAGCTGCCGGGGTTATACAAGCACACCCTGCGCAAACATATATGTGACTGTTGACCAGGAGCTGCAGGGGTTATACAGAGCACTCCCTGGAAACACAGAGATGGGAATGTTGACCAAGAGATGCAGGAGTTATACAGTGCACACCCTGGCCACACTGAGATGGTAATGTTGACCAGGAACTCAGGGGCTATACAGAGAACACCCTGGCCACACAGAGATGGGAATGTTGACCATGAGCTGCAGGGGTTATACAGAGCACTCCCTGGAAACACAGAGATGGGAATGTTGACCAAGAGCTGCAGGAGTTATACAGTGCACACCCTGGCCACACTGAGATGGTAATGTTGACCAGGAACTCAGGGGCTATACAGAGAACACCCTGGCCACACAGAGATGGGAATGTTGACCAGGAGCTGCAGGACTTATACAGTGCACACCCTGGACTCATAGAGATGGGAATGTTGACCACGAGCTGCAGAGGTTATACAGAGATCACCCTGGCCACACAGGGATGGGCATGTTGACCAGGAGCTGCAGGGGTTAGACAGAGCACACCCTTGCCACACAGAGTTGGGAATGTTGACGAGGAGCTGCAGGAGTTAGACAGAGCACACCCTGGCCACACAGAGATGGGATTGAAGACCAGGAGCATCTCGGGTTTTACAGAGCTCACCCTGGTCACACAGGAATGGGAATGTTGAACAGGAGCTGCCGGGGTGAAACCGTGCACATCCTGGCCAAACACAGTGATGGGAATGTTGACCAGGAGCTACAGGGGTTATACAGAGCTCACCCTGGTCACACAGAGATGGGAATGTTGACCAGGAGCTGCAGGGATTATACAGAGCACACCCTGCGCAAACATATCTGGGACTGTTGACCAGGAGCTGCAGGGGTTATACAGAGCACACCCTGGCCACACAGAGATGGGAATGTTGACCAGGAGCTGCAGGGATTATACAGAGCACACCCTGCGCAAACATATCTGGGCCTGTTGACCAGGAGCTGCAGGGCTTAAACAGAGCACACCCTGGCCACACATAAATGGGAATGTTGACCAGGGGCTGCAGGGTTATACAGAGCACACCCTGGACACACAGAGATGGGATTGAAGACCAGGAGCAGCTGGGGTTATACAGAGCTCACCCTGGTCACACAGTGATGGGAATGTTGACCAGGAGCTGCCGGGGTTATACAGAGCACACCCTGGCCACACAGAGATGGGAATGTTGACAACGAGCTGCATGGGATATACAGAGCACACCCTGGCCAATGAGAGATGGGAATGTTGACCAGGAGCTGCTGGGGTTATACAGAGCACACCCTGGCCAAACCGAGATGGGAAAGTTGACCAGGAGCTGCAGGGGTATTCCAGAGCACACCCTGGCCACACAGAGATGGGAATGTGGACCAGGAGCTGCTGGGGTTTTACAGAGCACACCCTGGCCACACAGAGATGGGAATGTTGACCAGGAGCTGCTGGGGTTATACAGAGCTCACCCTGGCCACACACACATGTCAATGTTGACCAGGAGCTGCTGGAGTTATACAGAGCACACCCTGGCCATTGAGAGATGGGAATGTTGACCAGGAGCTGCTGGGGTTATACAGAGCACACCCTGGCCAATGAGAGATGGGAATGTTGACCAGGAGCTGCTGGGGTTATACAGAGCACAACCTGGCCACACAGAGATGGGCATGTTGAACTGGAGCTGCTGGGGTTATACAGAGCTCACCCTGGCCACACACACATGTCAATGTTGACCAGGAGCTGCTGGAGTTATACAGTGCACACACTGGAAACACAGAGATGGGAATGTTGACCAAGAGCTGCAGGAGTTATACAGTGAACACCCTGGCCACACTGACATGGTAATGTTGACCAGGAACTTCAGGGGTTATAGAGAGCAGAACCTGGCCACAATGAGATGGGAATGTTGCCCAGGAGCTGCAGGGGCTATACAGAGAACACCCTGGCCACACAGAGATGGGAATGTTGACCAGGACCTGCAGGAGTTATACAGTGCTCACCCTGGACACATAGAGATGGGAATGTTGACCAGGAGCTGCAGGGGTTACACAGAGCACACATTGGCCACACAAAGATGGGAATGTACACCAGGAGCTGCAGGGATTATACAGAGCTCACCCTGGCCACAAAGAGATGGGAATGTTGACGAGGAGCTGCAGCAGTTATACAGAGAACACCCTGGCCACAAACATATGGGAATGTTATCCAGGAGCTGCAGGGGTTATACAGAGCACACCCCGGCCATACAGAGACGGGAATGTTGACCAGGAGCTGCAGGGGTAAAACAGTGCACACCCTGGCCACACAGAGATGGGAATGTTGATCAGGAGCTGCAGGGGTTATATAGAGCACACTCTGGCCACACAGAGATGGGAATGTTGACGAGGAGCTTCAGCAGTTATACAGAGCACACCCTGGCCACACAGAGATGGGAATGTTGACCAGAGCTGCAGGGGTTATACAGAGAACTCCATGGCCAGACAGAGAAGGGAAAGTTGACCAAGGGTTGCTGGGGTTATACAGAGCACACCATGGACACACAGAGATGGGATTGTTTAATTGGAGCTGCTGGTGTTTACCAGAGCTCACCCTGGTCACAGAGAGATGGGAATGTTGACCAGGAGCTGCCGGGGTTATACAGAGTACACACTGGCCACACAGAGATGGAAATGTTGACCAGGAGCTGCAGGGTTATACAGAGCACACCCTGGCCACACAGATATGGGAATGTTGACCAGGGGCTGCTGGGGTTATACAGAGCACACCCTGGCCACACAGAGATGGAAATATTGACCAGGAGCTGCAGGGGTTAGACAGAGCACACCCTTGCCACACAGATATGGGAATATTGACGATGAACTGCAGCAGTTATACAGAGCACACCCTGGCCACACAGAGATGGGAATGTTGACCAGGAGCTGCAGGGATTATACAGAGCACACCCTGCTCAAACATTTATGGGACTGTTGACCAGGAGCTGCAGGGGTTATACAGAGCACTCCCTGGCCACACAGAGATGGGAATGTTGACCAGGGACTGCAGGGTTATACGGAGCATACCCTGGACACACAGAGATGGAATTGAAGACCAGGAGCAGCTGGGGTTATACAGAGCACACCCTGGCCAATGAGAGATGGGAATGTTGACCAGGAGCTGCTGGGGCTATACAGAGCACACCCTGGCCAATGAGAGATGGGAATGTTGACCAGGAGCTGCTGGGGTTATACAGAGCACACCCTGGCCAATGAGAGATGGGAATGTTGACCAGGAGCTGCTGGGGTTATACAGAGCACAACCTGGCCACGCAGAGATGGGCATGTTGAACTGGAGCTGCTGGGGTTATACAGAGCTCACCCTGGCCACACACAGATGTCAATGTTGACCAGTAGCTGCTGGAGTTATACAGTGCACACACTGGAAACACAGAGATGGGAATGTTGACCAAGAGCTGCAGGAGTTATACAGTGAACACCCTGGCCACACTGAGATGGTAATGTTGACCAGGAACTTCAGGGGTTATAGAGAGCAGACCCTGGCCACAATGAGATGGGAATGTTGCCCAGGAGCTGCAGGGGCTATACAGAGAACACCCTGGCCACACAGAGATGGGAATGTTGACCAGGACCTGCAGGAGTTATACAGTGCTCACCCTGGACACATAGAGATGGGAATGTTGACCAGGAGCTGCAGGGGTTACACAGAGCACACACTGGCCACACAAAGATGGGAATGTACACCAGGAGCTGCAGGGATTTTACAGAGCTCACCCTGGCCACACAGAGATGGGAATGTTGACCAGGAGCTGCAGGTGTTATATAGAGCACACTCTGGCCACACAGAGATGGGAATGTTGACGAGGAGCTGCAGCAGTTATACAGAGAACACCCCGGCCACAAACATATGGGAATGTTATCCAGGAGCTGCAGGGTTTATACAGAGCACACCCCGGCCATACAGAGACGGGAATGTTGACCCGGAGCTGCAGGGGTAAAACAGTGCACACCCTGGCCACACAGAGATGGGAATGTTGATCAGGAGCTGCAGGGGTTATATAGAGCACACTCTGGCCACACAGAGATGGGAATGTTGACCAGAGCTGCAGGGGTTATACAGAGAACTCCATGGCCAGACAGAGAAGGGAAAGTTGACCAGGGGTTGCTGGGGTTATACAGAGCACACCATGGACTCACAGAGATGGGATTGTTTAATTGGAGCTGCTGGTGTTTACCAGAGCTCACCCTGGTCACAGAGAGATGGGAATGTTGACCAGGAGCTGCCGGGGTTATACAGAGTACACACTGGCCACACAGAGATGGAAATGTTGACCAGGAGCTGCAGGGTTATACAGAGCACACCCTGGCCACAGAGAGATGGGAAAGTTGACCAGGAGCTGCTGGGGTTATACAGAGCACACTACGGCCACAGAGAGATGGCAATGTTGACCAGGAGCTGCAGGGCTGATACAGAGCAAACCTGGCCACACAGAGATGGGAATGTTCAACATGAGTTGCTGGGGTTATACAGAGCACACCCTGGAGACACAAGATGGAAATGTTGACGTGCAGATGCAGGGGTTATACAGAGCACACCCTGGCCACACAGAGATGGGAATGATGAACAGGAGCTGCAGGGGTTATACTGTGCACAGCCTGGACACACTGAGATGGGAATGTTGACCTGGAGCTGCATATGTTGCTCACTGCACACCATGGCCACACAGTGAATGGAATGTTGACCAGGAGCTGGGGATATACAGAGCACACATTGGCTAAACAGAGATGGGAATGTTGACCAGGAGCTGCAGGGGCTTTCCAGAGCACGCCCTGGCCACACAGAGATGGGAATGTTGAACTGGAGCTGCTGGGTTTATACAGAGCACACCCTGGCCACAAAGAGATGGGAATGTTGACCAGGAGCTGCAGTGGTTATAGAGAGCACACCCTGGACACACAGAGATGGGAATGTTGATGAGAAGCTGCTGGATTTATACACTGCACACCCTGGTCACACAGAGATGGGAATGCTGACCAGGAGCTGCTGGAGTTGCACAGAGCACACATTGGCCACACAGAGATGGGAATGTTGACCAGGAGCTGCAGGGGTTATACAGAGCACACCCTGGACACTCAGAGATGGGAATGTTGACCTGGAGCTGAGGTTACACAGAGCACAGCCTGGCCAAACAGAGACGGGAATGTTGACCAGGAGCTGCAGGGGTTTTCCAGAGCACCCCCTGGCCACACAGAGATGGGAATGTGGACCAGGAGCTGCTGGGGTTTTACAGAGCACACCCTGGCCACACAGAGATGGGAATGTTGACCAGGAGCTGCTGGGGTTGCACAGAGCACACCATGGCCACACAGAGATGGGAATGTTGACCAGTAGCTGCAGTGGTTATACAGAGCAGACACTGGCCACACAGAGATGGGAATGTTGACCTGTAGTTGCCGGGGTTATTGAGAGCACACCCTGGCCACACAGAGATGGGAATGTTGACCAGGAAGTGCAGGGGTTATACAGAGCATACCCTGGCCAAACGCAGAGATGGAAATGTTGACCTGGAGCTGCCGGTCATATAGAGAGCACACCCTGGCCACACAGAGATACGAATGTTGACCAGGAGCTGCAGGGGTCATGCAGAGCACACCCTGGGCACACACAGATGTCAATGTTGACGAGAAGCTGCTGGAGTTATACACTGCTCACCCTGGCCACACAGAGATGGAAATGTTGACCAGCAGCTGCTGGAGTTTTACAGAGCACACCCTGGCCACACAGAGATGGGAATGTTGACCAGGAGCTGCAGGGGTTATACAGAGCACACCCTGGCCACACAGAGATGGGAATGCTGACCAGGAGCAGCACGGGTTATAGATAGCACACCCTGGACACACAGTGATGGTAGTGTTGACCAGGAACTGCAGGGGTTATACAGAGCACACCCTGGCCACATGCAGAGATGCAAATGTTGACCTGGAGCTGCCGGTCGTATAGAGAGCACACCCTGGCCACACAGAGATGTGAATGTTGACCAGGACCTGCAGGGATTATACAGAGCACACCCTGGCCACACAGAGATTGAAATGTTGACCAGGAGCTGCAGGGGTCATGCGGAGCACACCCTGGGCACACACAGAGATGCAAATGTTGACCAGGAGCTGCAGGTATTATATAGAGCACACCCTGGCCACACAGAGATGCGAATGTTGACCAGGAGCTGCAGGGATTATACAGAGCACACCGAGGCCACACAGATGTGGGAATGTTAACCAGGAGCTGCATGGACGATACAGTACACACCCTGGCCAAACACAGATGGGAATGTTGACCAGGAGCAGCACGGGTTATAGATAGCACACCCTGGACACACAGAGATGGGATTGTTGACCAGGAGCTGCAGGGGTTATACAGAGCACACCCTGGCAACACAGAGATGGAAATGTTGACTAGGAGCTGCAGGGGTTATGCAAAGCACACCCTGGCCACACAAAGATGGGAATGTTGACCAGGAACTTCCGGGGTTATGCAGAGCACACCCTGGCCACACAGAGATGGGAATGTTGACCAGTAGCTGAAGAGGTTATACAGAGATCACCCTGGCCACACAGGGATGGGAATGTTGACGAGGAGCTGCAGGGGTTAGACAGAGCACACCCTTGCCACACAGAGTTGGGAATGTTGACGAGGAGCTGCAGCAGTTATACAGAGCACATCCTGGCCAGACAGAGATGGCAATGTTGACCAGGAGCTGCAGGGATTATTCAGAACAAACCCTTGCCACAGACATATGGGAATGTTGACCAGGAGCTGCCGGGCTTATACAGAGCACACCCTGGCCACACAGAGATGGGAATGTTGACCAGGGGCTGCTGGGGTTATGCAGAGCACACCCTGGACACACAGAGATGGGAATGTTAACCAGGAGCTGCCGGGGTTATACCGTGCAATTCCTGGCCAAACACAGAGATGAGAATGTTGACCAGGAGCTGCAGGGGTTATAAGAGCACACCCTGTCCACACAGAGATGGGATTGTTGACAGGGAGCTGCAGGGGTTATACAGAGCACACCCTGGCCACACAGAGGTGGGAATGTTGAAAAGGAGCTGCAGGTGTTATACAGAGCACACCCTGGCCATACAGAGATTGGAATGTTGACCTGGAGCTACCGGGGTTATACAGAGCACAGCCTGGCCACATAGAGATCGAAAAGTTGACCAGGAGCTGCAGGGGTTAAACAGAGCACACCCTGGTCACACAGAGATGGGAATGTTGACCAGTAGCTGCAGAGGTTATACAGAGCACACCCTGGCCACACAGGGATGGGCATGTTGACCAGGAGCTGCAGGGGTTAGACAGAGCACACCCTTGCCACACAGAGTTGGGAATGTTGACGAGGAGCTGCAGCAGTTATACAGAGCACATCCTGGCCACACAGAGTGGGGAATGTTGACGAAGAGCTTCAGGGATTATTCAGAACAAACCCTTGCCACAGAGATATGGAAATGTTGATCAGGGGCTGCAGGGTTATACGGAGCACACCCTGGACACACAGAGGTGGGAATGTTGACCAGGGGCTGCAGGGTTATACGGAGCACACCTTGGACACACAGAGATGGGATTGAAGACCAGGAGCAGCTGGGGTTTTACAGAGCTCACCCTGGTTACACAGAGATGGGAATGTTGACCAGGAGCTGCCGGGGTTATACAAGCACACCCTGCGCAAACATATATGTGACTGTTGACCAGGAGCTGCAGGGATTATACAGAGCACTCCCTGGAAACACAGAGATGGGAATGTTGACCAAGAGATGCAGGAGTTATACAGTGCACACCCTGGCCACACTGAGATGGTAATGTTGACCAGGAACTCAGGGGCTATACAGAGAACACCCTGGCCACACAGAGATGGGAATGTTGACCAAGAGCTGCAGGGGTTATACAGAGCACTCCCTGGAAACACAGAGATGGGAATGTTGACCCAGAGCTGCAGGAGTTATACAGTGCACACCCTGGCCACACTGAGATGGTAATGTTGACCAGGAACTCAGGGGCTATACAGAGAACACCCTGGCCACACAGAGATGGGAATGTTGACCAGGAGCTGCAGGACTTATACAGTGCACACCCTGGACTCATAGAGATGGGAATGTTGACCACGAGCTGCAGAGGTTATACAGAGATCACCCTGGCCACACAGGGATGGGCATGTTGACCAGGAGCTGCAGGGGTTAGACAGAGCACACCCTTGCCACACAGAGTTGGGAATGTTGACGAGGAGCTGCAGGAGTTAGACAGAGCACACCCTGGCCACACAGAGATGGGAATGTTGACCAGGGGCTGCAGGGTTATACGGAGCACACCCTGAACACACAGAGATGGGATTGAAGACCAGGAGCATCTCGGGTTTTACAGAGCTCACCCTGGTCACACAGGAATGGGAATGTTGAACAGGAGCTGCCGGGGTGAAACCGTGCACATCCTGGCCAAACACAGTGATGGGAATGTTGACCAGGAGCTACAGGGGTTATACAGAGCTCACCCTGGTCACACAGAGATGGGAATGTTGACCAGGAGCTGCAGGGATTATACAGAGCACACCCTGCGCAAACATATCTGGGACTGTTGACCAGGAGCTGCAGGGGTTATACAGAGCACACCCTGGCCACACAGAGATGGGAATGTTGACCAGGAGCTGCAGGGATTATACAGTGCACACCCTGCGCAAACATATCTGGGACTGTTGACCAGGAGCTGCAGGGCTTAAACAGAGCACACCCTGGCCACACATAAATGGGAATGCTGACCAGGGGCTGCAGGGTTATACAGAGCACACCCTGGACACACAGAGATGGGATTGAAGACCAGGAGCAGCTGGGGTTATACAGAGCTCACCCTGGTCACACAGTGATGGGAATGTTGACCAGGAGCTGCCGGGGTTATACAGAGCACACCCTGGCCACACAGAGATGGGAATGTTGACAACGAGCTGCATGGGATATACAGAGCACACCCTGGCCAATGAGAGATGGGAATGTTGACCAGGAGCTGCTGGGGTTATACAGAGCACACCCTGGCCAAACCGAGATCGGAAAGTTGACCAGGAGCTGCACGTGTTATACAGAGCACACCCTGGACACACAGAGATGGGAATGTTGACCAGGAGCTGCAAGAGTTATACAGAGCACACCCTGGCCACACAGAGATGGGAATGTTGACCAGGAGTTGCAGGGGTTAGACAGAGCACACCCTTGCCACACAGATATGGGAATATTGACGATGAGCTGCAGCAGTTATACAGAGCACACCCTGGCCGCACAGAGATGGGAATGTTGACCAGGAGCTGCAGGGATTATACAGAGCACACCCTGCGCAAACATATCTGGGACTGTTGACCAGGAGCTGCAGGGGTTAAACAGAGCACACCCTGGCCACACAGAGATGGGAATGTTGACCAGGGGCTGCAGGGTTATACAGAGCACACGCTGGACACACAGAGATGGGATTGAAGACCAGGAGCAACTGGGGTTATACAGAGCTCACCCTGGTCACACAGAGATGGGAATGTTGACCAGGAGCTGCCGGGGTTATACCGTGCACATCCTGGCCAAATACAGAGATGGGAATGTTGACCAGGAGCTGCAGGGGTTATACAGAGCACACCCTGGCCACACAGAGATGGGAATGTTGACCAGGAGCTGCAGGGGTTATACAGAGCACAACCTGGCCAATGAGAGATCGGAATGTGGACCAGGAGCTGCTGGGGTTTTACAGAGCACACCCTGGCCACACAGAGATGGGAATGTTGACCAGGAGCTGCTGGTGTTATACAGAGCAGACCCTGGCCACACACAGATGTCAATGTTGACCAGGAGCTGCTGGAGTTATACAGTGCACATCCTGGAAACACAGAGATGGGAATTTTGACCACGAGCTGCAGGGGTTATACAGAGCACACCCTGAAAACACAGAGATGGGAATGTTGACCAAGAGCTGCAGGAGTGATACAGTGCACACCCTGGCCACACTGAGATGGTAATGTTGACCAGGAACTTCAGGGGTTATAGAGAGCAGACCCTGGCCACAAAGAGATGGGAATGTTGACCAGGAGCTGCAGGGGCTATACAGAGAACACCCTGGCCACACAGAGATGGGAATGTGACCAGGAGCTGCAGCGGTTATACAGAGTACACCCTGGCCATACAGAGATGGAAATGTTGACCAGGAGCTGCAGGGGTTATACAGAGCACACCCGGGCCACTCAGAGATGGGAATGTTGACCAGGAGCTGCAGGGGTTCTACAGTGCACACCCTTGCCACACAGAGATGGGAAAGTTGGCGATGAGCTGCAGCAGTTATACAGAGCACACCCTGGCCACACAGAGATGGGAATGTTGACCAGGAGCTGCAGAGATTATACAGAGCACACCCTGGCCACACAGATATGTGAATGTTAACCAGGAGCTGCCGGGATTATACAGTGCACACCCTGGCCACACAGAGATGGGAATGTTGACCAGGGGCTGCTGGGGTTATACAGAGCACACCCTGGCCACACAGAGATGGAAATGTTGACCAGGAGCTGCAGGAGTTAGACAGAGCACACCCTGGCCACACAGAGATGGGAATGTTGACCAGGGGCTGCAGGGTTATACGGAGCACACCCTGAACACACAGAGATGGGATTGAAGACCAGGAGCAGCTCGGGTTTTACAGAGCTCACCCTGGTCACACAGGGATGGGAATGTTGAACAGGAGCTGCCGGGGTGAAACCGTGCACATCCTGGCCTAACACAGTGATGGGAATGTTGACCAGGAGCTACAGGGGTTATACAGAGCACACACTGGCCACACAGAGATGGGAATGTTGACCAGGAGCTGCAGGGGTTATACAGAGCACACCCTGGCCAATGAGAGATGGGAATGTTGACCAGGAGCTGCTGGGGTTATACAGAGCACACCCTGGCCAATGAGAGATGGGAATGTTGACCAGGAGCTGCTGGGGTTATACAGAGCACAACCTGGCCACGCAGAGATGGGCATGTTGAACTGGAGCTGCTGGGGTTATACAGAGCTCACCCTGGCCACACACAGATGTCAATGTTGGCCAGGAGCTGCTGGAGTTAAACAGTGCACACACTGGAAACACAGAGATGGGAATGTTGACCAAGAGCTGCAGGAGTTATACAGTGAACACCCTGGCCACACTGAGATGGTAATGTTGACCAGGAACTTCAGGGGTTATAGAGAGCAGACCCTGGCCACAATGAGATGGGAATGTTGCCCAGGAGCTGCAGGGGCTATACAGAGAACACCCTGGCCACACAGAGATGGGAATGTTGACCAGGACCTGCAGGAGTTAAACAGTGCTCACCCTGGACACATAGAGATGGGAATGTTGACCAGGAGCTGCAGGGGTTACACAGAGCACACACTGGCCACACAAAGATGGGAATGTACACCAGGAGCTGCAGGGATTATACAGAGCTCACCCTGGCCACACAGAGATGGGAATGTTGACCAAGAGCTGCAGGGGTTATATAGAGCACACTCTGGCCACACAGAGATGGGAATGTTGACGAGGAGCTGCAGCAGTTATACAGAGAACACCCTGGCCACAAACATATGGGAATGTTATCCAGGAGCTGCAGGGGTTATACAGAGCACACCCCGGCCATACAGAGACGGGAATGTTGACCAGGAGCTGCAGGGGTAAAACAGTGCACACCCTGGCCACACAGAGATGGGAATGTTGATCAGGAGCTGCAGGGGAAATATAGAGCACACTCTGGCCACACAGAGATGGGAATGTTGACGAGGAGCTGCAGCAGTTATACAGAGCACACCCTGGCCACACAGAGATGGGAATGTTGACCAGAGCTGCAGGGGTTATACAGAGAACTCCATGGCCAGACAGAGAAGGTAAAGTTGACCAAGGGCTGCTGGGGTTATACAGAGCACACCATGGACACACAGAGATGGGATTGTTTAATTGGAGCTGCTGGTGATTACCAGAGCTCACCCTGGTCACAGAGAGATGGGAATGTTGACCAGGAGCTGCCGGGGTTATACAGAGTACACACTGGCCACACAGAGATGGAAATGTTGACCAGGAGCTGCAGGGTTATACAGAGCACACCCTGGCCTCACAGATATGGGAATGTTGACCAGGGGCTGCTGGGGTTATACAGAGCACACCCTGGCCACACAGAGATGGAAATGTTGACCAGGAGCTGCAGGGGTTAGACAGAGCACACCCTTGCCACACAGATATGGGAATATTGACGATGAACTGCAGCAGTTATACAGAGCACACCCTGGCCACACAGAGATGGGAATGTTGACCAGGAGCTGCAGGGATTATACAGAGCACACCCTGCGCAAACATATATGGGACTGTTGACCAGGAGCTGCAGGGGTTATACAGAGCACACCCTGGCCACACAGATATGGGAATGTTGACCAGGGCCTGCAGGGTTATACGGAGCACACCCTGGACACACAGAGATGGAATTGAAGACCAGGAGCAGCTGGGGTTATACAGAGCACACCCTGGCCAATGAGAGATGGGAATGTTGACCAGGAGCTGCTGGGGCTATACAGAGCACACCCTGGCTAATGAGAGATGGGAATGTTGACCAGGAGCTGCTGGGGTTATACAGAGCACAACTTGGAAACACAGAGATGGGAATGTTGACCAAGAGCTGCAGGGGTTATACAGAGCACACCCTAGAAACACAGAGATGGGAATGTTGACCAAGAGCTGCAGGAGTTATACAGTGAACACCCTGGCCACACTGAGATGGTAATGTTGGCCAGGAACTTCAGGGGTTATAGAGAGCAGACCCTGGCCACAATGAGATGGGAATGTTGCCCAGGAGCTGCAGGGGCTATACAGAGAACACCCTGGCCACACAGAGATGGGAATGTTGACCAGGAGCTGCAGCAGTTATACAGAGAACACCCTGGCCACAAAGATATGGGAATGTTATCCAGGAGCTGCAGGGGTTATACAGAGCACACCCCGGCCATACAGAGATGGGAATGTTGACCAGGAGCTGCAGGGGTAATACAGTGCACACCCTGGCCACACAGAGATGGGAATGTTGACCAGGAGCTGCAGGGGTTATATAGAGCACACTCTGGCCACACAGAGATGGGAATGTTGACGAGGAGCTGCATGGGATATACAGAGCACACCCTGGCCAATGAGAGATGGGAATGTTGACCAGGAGCTGCTGGGGTTATACAGAGCACACCCTGGCCAATCCGAGATGGGAAAGTTGACCAGGAGCTGCAGGGGTATTCCAGAGCACACCCTGGCCACACAGAGATGGGAATGTGGACCAGGAGCTGCTGGGGTTTTACAGAGCACACCCTGGCCACACAGAGATGGGAATGTTGACCAGGAGCTGCTGGGGTTATACAGAGCTCACCCTGGCCACACACACATGTCAATGATGACCAGGAGCTGCTGGAGTTATACAGAGCATACCCTGGCCATACAGAGATGGGAATGTTGACCTGGAGCTGCCGGGGTTATACAGAGCACACCCTGGACACAGAGATGGGAATGTTGACCTGGAGCTGCCGGGGTTAAACAGAACTCACCCTGGCCACAGAGAGATCGGAAAGTTGACCAGGAGTTGCAGGGGTTATATAGAGCACACCCTGGACACACAGAGATGGGAATGTTGACCAGGAGCTGCAGGAGTTATACAGAGCACACTCTGGCCACACAGAGATGGGAATGTTGACCTGGAGCTGCAGGGGTTAGACAGAGCACACCCTTGCCACACAGATATGGGAATATTGACGGTGAGCTGCAGCAGTTATACAGAGCACACCCTGGCCACACAGAGATGGGAATGTTGACCAGGAGATGCAGGGATTATACAGAGCACACCCTGCGCAAACATATCTGGGACTGTTGACCAGGAGCTGCAGGGGTTATACAGAGCACACCCTGGCCACACAGAGATGGGAATGTTGACCAGGGGCGGCAGTGTTATACAGAGCACACGCTGGACACACAGAGATGGGATTGAAGACCAGGAGCAGCTGGGGTTATACAGAGCTCACCCTGGTCACACAGAGATGGGAATGTTGACCAGGAGCTGCCGGGGTTATACCGTGCACATCCTGGCCAAATACAGAGATGGGAATGTTGACCAGGAGCTGCAGGGGTTATACAGAGCACACCCTGGCCACACAGAGATGGGAATGTTGACCAGGAGCTGCAGGGGTTATACAGAGCACACCCTGGCCAATGAGAGTTCCTAATGTGGACCAGGAGCTGCTGGGGTTTTACAGAGCACACCCTGGCCACACAGAGATGGGAATGTTGACCAGGAGCTGCTGGTGTTATACAGAGCAGACCCTGGCCACACACAGATGTCAATGTTGACCAGGAGCTGCTGGAGTTATACAGTGCACATCCTGGAAACACAGAGATGGGAATTTTGACCACGAGCTGCAGGGGTTATACAGAGCACACCCTGAAAACACAGAGATGGGAATGTTGACCAAGAGCTGCAGGAGTGATACAGTGCACACCCTGGCCACACTGAGATGGTAATGTTGACCAGGAACTTCAGGGGTTATAGAGAGCAGACCCTGGCCACAAAGAGATGGGAATGTTGACCAGGAGCTGCAGGGGTTATACAGAGCACACCCGGGCCACTCAGAGATGGGAATGTTGACCAGGAGCTGCAGGGGTTATACAGTGCACACCCTTGCCACACAGAGATGGGAAAGTTGGCGATGAGCTGCAGCAGTTATACAGAGCACACCCTGGCCACACAGAGATGGGAATGTTGACCAGGAGCTGCAGAGATTATACAGAGCACACCCTGGCCACACAGATATGTGAATGTTAACCAGGAGCTGCCGGGATTATACAGTGCACACCCTGGCCACACAGAGAAGGTAATGTTGACCAGGAACTGCAGGGGTTATACAGAGCACACCCTGGCCACACAGAGATGGAAATGTTGACCAGGAGCTGCAGGAGTTAGACAGAGCACACCCTGGCCACACAGAGATGGGAATGTTGACCAGGGGCTGCAGGGTTATACGGAGCACACCCTGAACATACAGAGATGGGATTGAAGACCAGGAGCAGCTCGGGTTTTACAGAGCTCACCCTGGTCACACAGGGATGGGAATGTTGAACAGGAGCTGCCGGGGTGAAACCGTGCACATCCTGGCCAAACACAGTGATGGGAATGTTGACCAGGAGCTACAGGGGTTATACAGAGCACACACTGGCCACACAGAGATGGGAATGTTGACCAGGAGCTGCAGGGGTTATACAGAGCACACCCTGGCCAGTGAGAGATGGGAATGTTAACCAGGAGCTGCTGGGGTTATACAGAGCACACCCTGGCCAATGAGAGATGGGAATGTTGACCAGGAGCTGCTGGGGTTATACAGAGCACAACCTGGCCACGCAGAGATGGGCATGTTGAACTGGAGCTGCTGGGGTTATACAGAGCTCACCCTGGCCACACACACATGTCAATGTTGACCAGGAGCTGCTGGAGTTATACAGTGCACACACTGGAAACACAGAGATGGGAATGTTGACCAAGAGCTGCAGGAGTTATACAGTGAACTCCCTGGCCACACTGACATGGTAATGTTGACCAGGAACTTCAGGGGTTATAGAGAGCAGACCCTGGCCACAATGAGATGGGAATGTTGCCCAGGAGCTGCAGGGGCTATACAGAGAACACCCTGGCCACACAGAGATGGGAATGTTGACCAGGACCTGCAGGAGTTATACAGTGCTCACCCTGGCCACAAACATATGGGAATGTTGACCAGGAGCTGCAGGGGTTACACAGAGCACACATTGGCCACACAAAGATGGGAATGTACACCAGGAGCTGCAGGGATTATACAGAGCTCACCCTGGCCACAAAGAGATGGGAATGTTGACCAGGAGCTGCAGGTGTTATATAGAGCACACTCTGGCCTCACAGAGATGGGAATGTTGACGAGGAGCTGCAGCAGTTATACAGAGAACACCCTGGCCACAAACATATGGGAATGTTATCCAGGAGCTGCAGGGGTTATACAGAGCACTCCATGGCCAGACAGAGAAGGGAAAGTTGACCAAGGGTTGCTGGGGTTATACAGAGCACACCATGGACACACAGAGATGGGATTGTTTAATTGGAGCTGCTGGTGTTTACCAGAGCTCACCCTGGTCACAGAGAGATGGGAATGTTGACCAGGAGCTGCCGGGGTTATACAGAGTACACACTGGCCACACAGAGATGGGAATGTTGACCAGGAGCTGCAGGGTTATACAGAGCACACCCTGGCCACACAGATATGGGAATGTTGACCAGGGGCTGCTGGGGTTATACAGAGCACACCCTGGCCACACAGAGATGGAAATATTGACCAGGAGCTGCAGGGGTTAGACAGAGCACACCCTTGCCACACAGATATGGGAATATTGACGATGAACTGCAGCAGTTATACAGAGCACACCCTGGCCACACAGAGATGGGAATGTTGACCAGGAGCTGCAGGGATTATACAGAGCACACCCTGCTCAAACATTTATGGGACTGTTGACCAGGAGCTGCAGGGGTTATACAGAGCACTCCCTGGCCACACAGAGATGGGAATGTTGACCAGGGGCTGCAGGGTTATACGGAGCATACCCTGGACACACAGAGATGGAATTGAAGACCAGGAGCAGCTGGGGTTATACAGAGCACACCCTGGCCAATGAGAGATGGGAATGTTGACCAGGAGCTGCTGGGGCTATACAGAGCACACCCTGGCCAATGAGAGATGGGAATGTTGACCAGGAGCTGCTGGGGTTATACAGAGCACACCCTGGCCAATGAGAGATGGGAATGTTGACCAGGAGCTGCAGGGGCTATACAGAGAACACCCTGGCCACACAGAGATGGGAATGTTGACCAGGACCTGCAGGAGTTATACAGTGCTCACCCTGGACACATAGAGATGGGAATGTTGACCAGGAGCTGCAGGGGTTACACAGAGCACACACTGGCCACACAAAGATGGGAATGTACACCAGGAGCTGCAGGGATTTTACAGAGCTCACCCTGGCCACACAGAGATGGGAATGTTGACCAGGAGCTGCAGGTGTTATATAGAGCACACTCTGGCCACACAGAGATGGGAATGTTGACGAGGAGCTGCAGCAGTTATACAGAGAACACCCTGGCCACAAACATATGGGAATGTTATCCAGGAGCTGCAGGGTTTATACAGAGCACACCCCGGCCATACAGAGACGGGAATGTTGACCAGGAGCTGCAGGGGTAAAACAGTGCACACCCTGGCCACACAGAGATGGGAATGTTGATCAGGAGCTGCAGGGGTTATATAGAGCACACTCTGGCCACACAGAGATGGGAATGTTGACCAGAGCTGCAGGGGTTATACAGAGAACTCCATGGCCAGACAGAGAAGGGAAAGTTGACCAGGGGTTGCTGGGGTTATACAGAGCACACCATGGACACACAGAGATGGGATTGTTTAATTGGAGCTGCTGGTGTTTACCAGAGCTCACCCTGGTCACAGAGAGATGGGAATGTTGACCAGGAGCTGCCGGGGTTATACAGAGTACACACTGGCCACACAGAGATGGAAATGTTGACCAGGAGCTGCAGGGTTATACAGAGCACACCCTGGCCACACAGATATGGGAATGTTGACCAGGGGCTGCTGGGGTTATACAGAGCACACCCTGGCCACACAGAGATGGAAATGTTGACCAGGAGCTGCAGGGGTTAGACAGAGCACACCCTTGCCACACAGATATGGGATTATTGACGATGAGCTGCAGGGATTATACAGAGCACACCCTGCGCAAACATATATGGGACTGTTGACCAGGAGCTGCAGGGGTTATACAGAGCACCCCCTGGCCACACAGAGATGGGAATGTTGACCAGGGGCTGCAGGGTTATACGGAGCACAACCTGGACACACAGAGATGGAATTGAAGACCAGGAGCAGCTGGGGTTATACAGAGCACACCCTGGCCAATGAGAGATGGGAATGTTGACCAGGAGCTGCTGGGGCTATACAGAGCACACCCTGGCCAATGAGAGATGGGAATGTTGACCAGGAGCTGCTGGGGTTATACAGAGCACAACCTGGAAACACAGAGATGGGAATGTTGACCAAGAGCTGCAGGGGTTATACAGAGCACACCCTGGAAACACAGAGATGGGAATGTTGACCAAGAGCTGCAGGAGTTATGCAGTGAACACCCTGGCCACACTGAGATGGTAATGTTGACCAGGAACTTCAGGGCTTATAGAGAGCAGACCCTGGCCACAATGAGATGGGAATGTTGCCCAGGAGCTGCAGTGGCTATACAGAGAACACCCTGGCCACACAGAGATGGGAATGTTGACCAGGAGCTGCAGCAGTTATACAGAGAACACCCTGGCCACAAAGATATGGGAATGTTATCCAGGAGCTGCAGGGGTTATACAGAGCACACCCCGGCCATACAGAGATGGGAATGTTGACCAGGAGCTGCAGGGGCAATACAGTGCACACCCTGGCCACACAGAGATGGGAATGTTGACCAGGAGCTGCAGGGGTTATATAGAGCACACTCTGGCCACACAGAGATGGGAATGTTGACGAGGAGCTGCAGCAGTTATACAGAGAACACCCTCGCCACAAAGATATGGGAATGTTAACCAGGAGCTGCCGGTATTATACAGAGAACACACTGGCCACACAGAGATGGGAATGTTGACCAGAGCTGCAGGGGTTATACAGAGAACTCCATGGCCAGACAGAGAAGGGAAAGTTGACCAGGGGCTGCTGGGGTTATACAGAGCACACCCTGGACACACAGAGATGGGATTGTTTAACTGGAGCTGCTGGTGTTTACCAGAGCTCACCCTGGTCACAGAGAGATGGGACGTTGACCAGGTGCTGCCGGGGTTATACAGAGCACACCCTGGCCACACAGATATGGGAATGTGACCAGGAGCTGCAAGGGTTATACAGTACACATCCTGGTCAAAAACAGCGATGGGAATCTTGACCAGGAGCTGCAGGGATGATACAGAGCACACCCTGGCCACACATATATGGCAATGTTGACCAGGAGCTGCAGGAGTTCTACAGTGCACACCCTGGCTACAGAGAGATGGAATGTTGACCAGGAGCTGCAGGGGGTAGACAGTGCACACCCTGGACAAACAATGATGGGAATGATGACCAGGAGCTGTACGGGTCATAGAGTGTACTCCCTGGCCACACTGAGATGGGAATGTTGACCAGGAGCTGCAGGAGTTAAACAGAGCAGACACTGGCCACATAGAGATGGCAATGTTGACCAGGAGGTGCAGTGGTTATACAGACGGCCACACCCTGGACACACAGAGATGGGATTGTTTACCAGGAGTTGCAAGGGTTATACAGAGCACACCCTGTCCACACAGCGATGGGAATGTTGACCAGGAGTTGGAGGGGGAAAACAGAGCACACCCTGGCCACACAGAGATGGGAATCTTGACCAGCAGCTGCAGGAGTTATACAGTGAACACCCTGGCCACACTGACATGGTAATGTTGACCAGGAACTTCAGGGGTTATAGAGAGCAGACCCTGGCCACAATGAGATGGGAATGTTGCCCAGGAGCTGCAGGGGCTATACAGAGAACACCCTGGCCACACAGAGATGGGAATGTTGACCAGGACCTGCAGGAGTTATACAGTGCTCACCCTGGACACATAGAGATGGGAATGTTGACCAGGAGCTGCAGGGGTTACACAGAGCACACACTGGCCACACAAAGATGGGAATGTACACCAGGAGCTGCAGGGATTATACAGAGCTCACCCTGGCCACAAAGAGATGGGAATGTTGACCAGGAGCTGCAGGTGTTATATAGAGCACACTCTGGCCACACAGAGATGGGAATGTTGACGAGGAGCTGCAGCAGTTATACAGAGAACACCCTGGCCACAAACATATGGGAATGTTATCCAGGAGCTGCAGGGGTTATACAGAGCACACCCCGGCCATACAGAGACGGGAATGTTGACCAGGAGCTGCAGGGGTAAAACAGTGCACACCCTGGCCACACAGAGATGGGAATGTTGATCAGGAGCTGCAGGGGTTATATAGAGCACACTCTGGCCACACAGAGATGGGAATGTTGACGAGGAGCTGCAGCAGTTATACAGAGCACACCCTGGCCACACAGAGATGGGAATGTTGACCAGAGCTGCAGGGGTTATACAGAGAACTCCATGGCCAGACAGAGAAGGGAAAGTTGACCAAGGGTTGCCGGGGTTATACAGAGTACACACTGGCCACACAGAGATGGAAATGTTGACCAGGAGCTGCAGGGTTATACAGAGCACACCCTGGCCACACAGATATGGGAATGTTGACCAGGGGCTGCTGGGGTTATACAGAGCACACCCTGGCCACACAGAGATGGAAATATTGACCAGGAGCTGCAGGGGTTAGACAGAGCACACCCTTGCCACACAGATATGGGAATATTGACGATGAACTGCAGCAGTTATACAGAGCACACCCTGGCCACACAGAGATGGGAATGTTGACCAGGAGCTGCAGGGATTATACAGAGCACACCCTGCGCAAACATATATGGGACTGTTGACCAGGAGCTGCAGGGGTTATACAGAGCACTCCCTGGCCACACAGAGATGGGAATGTTGACCAGGGGCTGCAGGGTTATACGGAGCATACCCTGGACACACAGAGATGGGAATCTTGACCAGCAGCTGCAGGAGTTATACAGTGAACACCCTGGCCACACTGACATGGTAATGTTGACCAGGAACTTCAGGGGTTATAGAGAGCAGACCCTGGCCACAATGAGATGGGAATGTTGCCCAGGAGCTGCAGGGGCTATACAGAGAACACCCTGGCCACACAGAGATGGGAATGTTGACCAGGACCTGCAGGAGTTATACAGTGCTCACCCTGGACACATAGAGATGGGAATGTTGACCAGGAGCTGCAGGGGTTACACAGAGCACACACTGGCCACACAAAGATGGGAATGTACACCAGGAGCTGCAGGGATTATACAGAGCTCACCCTGGCCACAAAGAGATGGGAATGTTGACCAGGAGCTGCAGGTGTTATATAGAGCACACTCTGGCCACACAGAGATGGGAATGTTGACGAGGAGCTGCAGCAGTTATACAGAGAACACCCTGGCCACAAACATATGGGAATGTTATCCAGGAGCTGCAGGGGTTATACAGAGCACACCCCGGCCATACAGAGACGGGAATGTTGACCAGGAGCTGCAGGGGTAAAACAGTGCACACCCTGGCCACACAGAGATGGGAATGTTGATCAGGAGCTGCAGGGGTTATATAGAGCACACTCTGGCCACACAGAGATGGGAATGTTGACGAGGAGCTGCAGCAGTTATACAGAGCACACCCTGGCCACACAGAGATGGGAATGTTGACCAGAGCTGCAGGGGTTATACAGAGAACTCCATGGCCAGACAGAGAAGGGAAAGTTGACCAAGGGTTGCCGGGGTTATACAGAGTACACACTGGCCACACAGAGATGGAAATGTTGACCAGGAGCTGCAGGGTTATACAGAGCACACCCTGGCCACACAGATATGGGAATGTTGACCAGGGGCTGCTGGGGTTATACAGAGCACACCCTGGCCACACAGAGATGGAAATATTGACCAGGAGCTGCAGGGGTTAGACAGAGCACACCCTTGCCACACAGATATGGGAATATTGACGATGAACTGCAGCAGTTATACAGAGCACACCCTGGCCACACAGAGATGGGAATGTTGACCAGGAGCTGCAGGGATTATACAGAGCACACCCTGCGCAAACATATATGGGACTGTTGACCAGGAGCTGCAGGGGTTATACAGAGCACTCCCTGGCCACACAGAGATGGGAATGTTGACCAGGGGCTGCAGGGTTATACGGAGCATACCCTGGACACACAGAGATGGAATTGAAGACCAGGAGCAGCTGGGGTTATACAGAGCACACCCTGGCCAATGAGAGATGGGAATGTTGACCAGGAGCTGCTGGGGCTATACAGAGCACACCCTGGCCAATGAGAGATGGGAATGTTGACCAGGAGCTGCTGGGGTTATACAGAGCACACCCTGGCCAATGAGAGATGGGAATGTTGACCAGGAGCTGCTGGGGTTATACAGAGCACAACCTGGCCACGCAGAGATGGGCATGTTGAACTGGAGCTGCTGGGGTTATACAGAGCTCACCCTGGCCACACACAGATGTCAATGTTGACCAGTAGCTTCTGGAGTTATACAGTGCACACACTGGAAACACAGAGATGGGAATGTTGACCAAGAGCTGCAGGAGTTATACAGTGAACACCCTGGCCACACTGAGATGGTAATGTTGACCAAGAACTTCAGGGGTTATAGAGAGCAGACCCTGGCCACAATGAGATGGGAATGTTGCCCAGGAGCTGCAGGGGCTATACAGAGAACACCCTGGCCACACAGAGATGGGAATGTTGACCAGGACCTGCAGGAGTTATACAGTGCTCACCCTGGACACATAGAGATGGAAATGTTGACCAGGAGCTACAGGGGTTACACAGAGCACACACTGGCCACACAAAGATGGGAATGTACACCAGGAGCTGCAGGGATTTTACAGAGCTCACCCTGGCCACACAGAGATGGGAATGTTGACCAGGAGCTGCAGGTGTTATATAGAGCACACTCTGGCCACACAGAGATGGGAATGTTGACGAGGAGCTGCAGCAGTTATACAGAGAACACCCTGGCCACAAACATATGGGAATGTTATCCAGGAGCTGCAGGGTTTATACAGAGCACACCCCGGCCATACAGAGACGGGAATGTTGACCAGGAGCTGCAGGGGTAAAACAGTGCACACCCTGGCCACACAGAGATGGGAATGTTGATCAGGAGCTGCAGGGGTTATATAGAGCACACTCTGGCCACACAGAGATGGGAATGTTGACGAGGAGCTGCAGCAGTTATACAGAGCACACCCTGGCCACACAGAGATGGGAATGTTGACCAGAGCTGCAGGGGTTATACAGAGAACTCCATGGCCAGACAGAGAAGCGAAAGTTGACCAGGGGTTGCTGGGGTTATACAGAGCACACCAAGGACACACAGAGATGGGATTGTTTAATTGGAGCTGCTGGTGTTTACCAGAGCTCACCCTGGTCACAGAGAGATGGGAATGTTGACCAGGAGCTGCCGGGGTTATACAGAGTACACACTGGCCACACAGAGATGGAAATGTTGACCAGGAGCTGCAGGGTTATACAGAGCACACCCTGGCCACACAGATATGGGAATGTTGACCAGGGGCTGCTGGGGTTATACAGAGCACACCCTGGCCACACAGAGATGGAAATGTTGACCAGGAGCTGCAGGGGTTAGACAGAGCACACCCTTGCCACACAGATATGGGATTATTGACGATGAGCTGCAGGGATTATACAGAGCACACCCTGCGCAAACATATATGGGACTGTTGACCAGGAGCTGCAGGGGTTATACAGAGCACCCCCTGGCCACACAGAGATGGGAATGTTGACCAGGGGCTGCAGGGTTATACGGAGCACAACCTGGACACACAGAGATGGAATTGAAGACCAGGAGCAGCTGGGGTTATACAGAGCACACCCTGGCCAATGAGAGATGGGAATGTTGACCAGGAGCTGCTGGGGCTATACAGAGCACACCCTGGCCAATGAGAGATGGGAATGTTGACCAGGAGCTGCTGGGGTTATACAGAGCACAACCTGGAAACACAGAGATGGGAATGTTGACCAAGAGCTGCAGGGGTTATACAGAGCACACCCTGGAAACACAGAGATGGGAATGTTGGCCAAGAGCTGCAGGAGTTATGCAGTGAACACCCTGGCCACACTGAGATGGTAATGTTGACCAGGAACTTCAGGGCTTATAGAGAGCAGACCCTGGCCACAATGAGATGGGAATGTTGCCCAGGAGCTGCAGGGGCTATACAGAGAACACCCTGGCCACACAGAGATGGGAATGTTGACCAGGAGCTGCAGCAGTTATACAGAGAACACCCTGGCCACAAAGATATGGGAATGTTATCCAGGAGCTGCAGGGGTTATACAGAGCACACCCCGGCCATACAGAGATGGGAATGTTGACCAGGAGCTGCAGGGATAATACAGTGCACACCCTGGCCACACAGAGATGGGAATGTTGACCAGGAGCTGCAGGGGTTATATAGAGCACACTCTGGCCACACAGAGATGGGAATGTTGACGAGGAGCTGCAGCAGTTATAGAGAGAACACCCTCGCCACAAAGATATGGGAATGTTAACCAGGAGCTGCCGGTATTATACAGAGAACACACTGGCCACACAGAGATGGGAATGTTGACCAGAGATGCAGGGGTTATACAGAGAACTCCATGGCCAGACAGAGAAGGGAAAGTTGACCAGGGGCTGCTGGGGTTATACAGAGCACACCCTGGACACACAGAGATGGGATTGTTTAACTGGAGCTGCTGGTGTTTACCAGAGCTCACCCTGGTCACAGAGAGATGGGAACGTTGACCAGGTGCTGCCGGGGTTATACAGAGCACACCCTGGCCACACAGATATGGGAATGTTGACCAAGAGCTGCAAGGGTTATACAGTACACATCCTGGTCAAAAACAGCGATGGGAATCTTGACCAGGAGCTGCAGGGATGATACAGAGCACACCCTGGCCACACATATATGGCAATGTTGACCAGGAGCTGCAGGAGTTCTACAGTGCACACCCTGGCTACAGAGAGATGGAATGTTGACCAGGAGCTGCAGGGGGTAGACAGTGCACACCCTGGACAAACAATGATGGGAATGATGACCAGGAGCTGTACGGGTCATAGAGTGTACTCCCTGGCCACACAGAGATGGGAATGTTGACCAGGAGCTGCAGGAGTTAAACAGAGCAGACACTGGCCACATAGAGATGGCAATGTTGACCAGGAGGTGCAGGGGTTATACAGACGGCCACACCCTGGACACACAGAGATGGGATTGTTTACCAGGAGTTGCAAGGGTTATACAGAGCACACCCTGTCCACACAGCGATGGGAATGTTGACCAGGAGTTGGAGGGGGAAAACAGAGCACACCCTGGCCACACAGAGATGGGAATCTTGACCAGCAGCTGCAGGGGTTATACAGAGCACACCCTGGCCACACAGAGATGGGAATGTTGACCAGGAGCTGCAGGGGTTAGACAGAGCACACCCTGGCCACACAGTGATGGGAATGTTGACCAGGAGCTGCAGCGATTATACAGAGCACACCCTGGACACACAGAGATGGGAATGTTGACCAGGGGCTGTCGGGGTTGTACAGTGCATACCCTGGCCACACAGAGATGGGAATGTTGACCAGGAGCTGCCGGGGTTACACAGAGCACACCCTGGCCACACAGAGATGGGAATTTTGACCAGTGGCTGCTGGGATTATACAGAGCACACCGTGGACGCACAGTGAAGGGATTGTTGACCAGGAGCTGCTGGTGTTAAACAGAGCTCACGCTGGCCACACAGAGATGGGAATGTTGACCAGAAGCTGCCGGGGTTTTTCAGTGCACATCCTGGCCAAACACAGAGATGGGAATGTTGACCCGGATCTCCAGGGGCTATGCAGAGCACACCCTGGCCACACAGAGATGGGAATGTTGACCAGGAGCTGCAGGTGTTATACAGAGCACACCCTGGCCACACAGAGATGGGAATGTTGACCAGGAGCTGCAGGGGTTATACAGTGCACACACAGTCCACACAGAGAAGGGAATGTTGACCAGCAGCTGCAGGCGTTATACAGAGCACACCCTGGCCACACAGAGATGGGAATGTTGACCAGGAGCTGCCGGGGTTATACAGTGCACACCCTGGCCACACAGAGATGGTAATGCTGACCAGGAGCTGCAGGGGTTCTACAGTGCACACCCTGGCCAAACACAGATGGGGATGTTGACCAGGAGCTGCAGGTGTAAAACAGAACAAACTCTGGCCACACAGAGATGGCAATGTTGACCAGGAGCTGCACGGGTTATACATTGCACACCCTGGCCACACTGAAATGGGAATGTTGACCAGGAACTGCATATGTTACACACTGCACACCCTGGCCACACAGGGATGGGAATGTTGACCAGGAGCTGGGGCTATACAGAGCACACCCTGGCCACACAGAGATGGGAGTGTTGAACAGGAGCTGCAGAGGTTATACAGAGCACACCCTGGCCATACAGAGATGGGAATGTGGACCGGGAGCTGCAGGGGTTATACAGAGCACACCCTGGGCACACAGAGTTGGGAATGTTGAACTGGAGATGGGTTAGAGAGCACACCCTGGTCACACTGAGTTTGGAGTGTTGACCAGGAGCTGCAGGAGTTATACAGAGCACACCCTGGCCACACACAGATGGGAATGTTGACCAGGAGCTGCTGGGTCTATACAGAGCACACCCTGGCCACACAGAGATGGGAATGTTGACCTGGAGCTGCAGGAGTTATACAGAGCACACCCTGGCCAGACAGAGATCAGAATGTTGACCATGAGCTGCTGGGGTAATACAGAGCTCACCCTGGACGCACAAAGATGGGAATGTTGACCAGGAGCTGCTGGGGTTATACAGAGCAAACCCTGGCTACACAGAGATGGGATTGTAGAATAGGAGTTGCTGGGGTCATACAGAACTCACCCTGCACACACAGAGATGGGAATGTGGACCAGGAGCTGCTGGGGTTATACAGAGCACACCCTGGTCACACAGAGAAGGGAAAGTTGACCATGAGCTGCAGGGGTTATACAGAGCACACCCTGGTCACACAGAGATGTGAATGTTGGCCAGAAGCGGCAGGGATTATACATAGCACACCCTGGGCACACAGAGATGGGAATTTTGACCAGAGGATCCTGGGGTTATACAGAGCACACCCTGGTCTCACAGAGATGGGAATGCTGACCAGGAGCTGCCGGAGCTTTTCAGTGTACATCCTGGCCAAACACAGAGATGGTAATGTTGACCAGGATCTCAAGGAGTTATGCAGAGCACACCCTGGCCACACAGAGATGGGAATGTTGACCAGGAGCTGCAGGAGTTATACAGAGCACACCATGGCCGACCAGAGATGGAAATGTTGACCAGGAGCTGCCGGGGTAATACAGTGCACACACTGGCCGCACAGAGAAGGGAATGTTGACCAGGAGCTGCAGGGGTTATACAGAGCACACCCTGGCCACACAGAGATGGGAATGTTGACCAGGAGTTGCCGGGGTTATACAGTGCACACCCTGGGCACATAGAGATGGGAATGTTGAACTGGAGCTAGGGTTAGAGAGCACACCCTGGTCACACAGAGTTGGGAGTGTTGACCTTGAGCTGCAGGAGTTATACAGAGCACACCCTGGCCACACACAGATGGGAATGTTGACCAGGAGCTGCTGGGTCTATACAGAGCACACCCTGGCCACACAGAGATGGGAATGTTGACCAGGAGCTGCAGGGGTTATACAGAGCTCACCCTGGACACACAGAAATGGGAATGTGGAGCTGGAGCTGCTGGGGTTATACAGAGATCACCCTGGACACACAATGATGGGAATGTTGACCAGGAGCTGCTGGGGTAATAAAGACCACACACTGGCCACACAGAGAAGGGAATGTTGACCAGGAGCAGCAGTGGTCTTACAGAGCACACCCTGGCCACAGAGAGATGGGAATGTTGACCCGGAGCTGCAGGAGTTATACAGAGCACACCCTGGCCTCACAGAGATGGGAATGTTGACCAGGAGCAGCAGGGGGAAAACGGAGCAAATCCTGGCCACACATAGATGGGAATGTTGGCCAGGAGCAGCAGTGGTTATACAGTGCACACCCTGGCCACACAGAGATGGGAATGTTGACCATGAGCTGCAGGTGTTATACAGAGCACACACTGGCCACACAGAGATGGGAATGTTGGCCAGGAGCTGCAGGGGTTATACAGAGCACACCCTGGGCACACACATAAATGTTAATGTTGACCAGGATCTGGGGTTATACAGAGCACACCCTGGCCACACAGATATGGAAATGTTGACCAGTAGCTGCCGGGATAATACAGAGCACAACCTGGCCACATATTGATGGAATGTTGATCAAGAGCTCCAGGGGTTATACAGAGCACACCCTGGCCACAAAGTGATCGGAATGTTGACCAGGAGCTGCAGGGGTTATACAGAGCACACTCTGGCCACACAGAGATGGTAATGTTGACCAGGACCAGGGGTTATACAGAGCTCACCCTGGTCACACAGAGATCGAAATTTTGACCAGGAGCTGCCGGGGTTATACAGAGCACACCCTGGCCACAAAGTGATGGCAATGTTGACCGGGAGCTGCCGGGGTTATACAGAACACACCCTGGCCACAAAGAGATGGAAATGTTGACCAGGAGCTGCCGGGGTTATACAGAGCACACCCTGGCCACAAAGTGATGGCAATGTTGACCAGGAGCTGCAGGGGTTATAGAGAGCACACCCTTGCCACACAGAGATGGGAAATGTTGACCAGGAACTGCAGGGGTTATACAGAGCACACTCTGGCCACACAGAAATGGTAATGTTGACCAGGAGCAGGGTTTATACAGAGCACACCCTGGCCACACAGAGATGGGAATGTTGACCTGGAGCTGCAGGGGTTATACAAAGAAGACCCTGGACACACTGAGATGGGAATGTTGACCAGGAACTGCAAGGTTTCTATAGCGCACACCCTGGCCACACAGAGAAAGGAATGTTGACCAGGAGCTGCAGGGTTTAGACAGAGCACAGCCTGGCCTAACAGAGATGGTAATGTTGACCATGAGTTGCAGGGGTTATACAGAGCACACGCTGGCCACACAGGTCTGGAAATGTTGACCAGGAGCTGCCGGGATAATACAGAGCACACCCTGGCCACACATTGATGGAATGTTGATCAAGAGCGCCAGGGGTTATACAGAGCACACCCTGGCCACAAAGTGATGGGAATGTTGACCAGGAGCTGCAGGGGTTATACAGAACACACTCTGGCCACACAGAGATTGTAATGTTGACCAGGACCAGGGTTTATACAGAGCACACCCTGGCCATACAGAGATGGGAATTTTGACCTGGAGATGCTGGGGTTATACAGAGCACTCCCTGGACATACAGAGATGGGATTGTTGACCAGGAGCTGCTGGTGTTATACAGAGCTCACCCTGGTCACACAGAGATGGAAATTTTGACCAGGAGCTGCCGGGGTTATACAGAGCACACCCTGGCCACAAAGTGATGGCAATGTTGACCGGGAGCTGCCGGGGTTATACAGAACACACCCTGGCCACAAAGAGATGGAAATGTTGACCAGGAGCTGCCGGGGTTATACAGAGCACACCCTGGCCACAAAGTGATGGCAATGTTGACCAGGAGCTGCTGGTGTTATACAGAGCTCACCCTGGTCACACAGAGATGGAAATTTTGACCAGGAGCTGCCGGGGTTATACAGAGCACACCCTGGCCACAAAGTGATGGCAATGTTGACCGGGAGCTGCCGGGGTTATACAGAACACACCCTGGCCACAAAGAGATGGAAATGTTGACCAGGAGCTGCCGGGGTTATACAGAGCACACCCTGGCCACAAAGTGATGGCAATGTTGACCAGGAGCTGCAGGGGTTATAGAGAGCACACCCTTGCCACACAGAGATGGGATATGTTGACCAGGAACTGCAGGGGTTATACAGAGCACACTCTGGCCACACAGAAATGGTAATGTTGACCAGGAGCAGGGTTTATACAGAGCACACCCTGGCCACACAGAGATGGGAATGTTGACCTGGAGCTGCAGGGGTTATACAGAGAACACCCTGGACACACTGAGATGGGAATGTTGACCAGGAACTGCAAGTTTTCTATAGCGCACACCCTGGCCACACAGAGAAAGAAATGTTGACCAGGAGCTGCAGGGTTTAGACAGAGCACACCCTGGCCTAACAGAGATGGTAATGTTGACCATGAGTTGCAGGGGTTATACAGAGCACACCCTGGCCACACAGAGATGGGAATGTTGGCCAGGAGCTGCAGGGGTTATACAGTGCACACCCTGGCCACACAGAGATGGGAATGTTGGCCTGGAGCTGCAGGGGTTATACAGTGCACACCCTGGCCACACAGAGATGAGAATGTTGACCATGAAATGCAGGGGTTATACAGAGAACACCGTGGCAACACAGAGATGGGAATGTTGATCAAGAGCTGCAGGGGTTATACAGAGCACATCCTGGCCAGACAGAGATGGGAATGTTGACCAGGAGCTGCAGGGGTTATACAGAGCACACCGTGACAACATAGAGATGGGAATGTTGATAAAGAGCTGCAGGGGTTATACAGAGCACACCCTGGCCAGACAGAGATGGGAATGTTGACCAGGGGATGCTGGGGTTATACAGAGCACACCCTGGTCACACAGAGATGGGAATGTTGACCAGTGGATGCTGGGGGTATACAGAACACACCCTGGACATACAGAGATGGGATTGTTGACCAGGAGCTGCTGGTGTTATACAGAGCTCACCCTGGTCACACAGAGATGAGAATGTTGAGCGGGAGCTGCCGGGATTATACAGTGCACATCCGAGCCACACACAGAGATGGGAATGTTGACCAGGATCTGCAGGGGTTATACAGAGCACACACTGGCCACACAGCGATGAGAATGTTGACCGGGAGCTGCCGGGGTTATACAGTGCACATCCTGGACACACAGAGATGGAAATGTAGACCAGGAGCCTCTGGGGAAATACAGAGCACACGCTGGCCACACAGAGATGGGAATGTGGAGCTGGAGCTGCAGGAGTTATACAGTGCACACCCTGGCCACAGAGAGATGGGAATGTTGACCAGGAGCTGCAGGAGTTATACAGAGCACACCCTGGCCTCGCAGAGATGGGAGTGTTCATCAGGAGATGCTGGGGTTATACAGAGCAGACTCTGGCCACACAGAGATGGGAATGTTGACCAGGAGCTGCAGGGGCAAAACGGAGCACATCCTGGCCACACAGAGATGGGAAAGTTGACCAGGAGCTGCAGGGGGAAAACGGAGCAAATCCTGGCCACACATGGATGGGAATGTTGGCCAGGAGCTGCAGTGGTTATACAGAGCACACCCTGGCCACACAGAGATGGGAATGTTGATCAGGAGCTGCCGGGGTTATACAGAACACATCCTGGCCACACAGAGATGGGAATGTTGACCAGGGGATGCTTGGGTTATACAGAGCACTCCCTGGCCACACAGAGATGGGAATGTTGACCAGGGGATGCTGGGGGTATACAGAGCACACCCTGGTCACACAGAGATGGGAATGTTGACCAGGTGATGCTGGGGGTATACAGAGCACACCCTGGTCACACAGAGATGAGAATGTTGACCGGGAGCTGCCGGGGTTACACAGAGCACAGCTTGGCCACAAAGTAATGGGAATGTTGACCAGGAGCTGCAGGTGTTATACTGAGCACACTCTGGCCACACAGAGATGGTAATGTTGACCAGGAGCAGGGTTTATACAGAGCACACCCTGGCCACACAGAGATAGGAATGTTGACTGGAGCTGCAGGGGTTATACAGAGCACACCCTGGCCACACAGAGATGGGAATGCTGACCATGAGCTGCAGGGGTTATACAGAGCCCACACTGGCCACACAGAGATGGGAACTTTGACCAGAAGCTTCAGGATTTATACAGTGCACACACTGGCGACAATGAGATGGGAATGTTGACCAGTGTATGCTGGGGTTATACAGAGCACACCCTGGCCACACAGAGATGGGAATGTTGACGAGGGGATGCGGGGGTTATACAGAGCACACCCTGGATATACAGAGATGGGAATGCTGACCATGAGCGGCAGGGGTTATACAGAGCGCACCCTGGCCACACAGAGATGGGAATGTTGGCCAGGAGCTGCAGGGGTTATACAGTGCACACCCTGGCCACACAGAGATGGGAATGTTGGCCAGGAGCTGCAGGGGTTATACAGTGCAAACCCTGGCCACACTGATATGGGAATGTTGACCAGGAGCTACCGGGGTTATACAGAGCACACCCTGGGCACACAGAGATGGGAATGTTGAGCAGGAGCTGCAGGGGTTATACAGAGCACACCCTGGCCACACAGAGATGGGAATGTTGACCAGGAGCTGCAGGGGTTATACAGTGCACACCGTGGCAACACAGAGATGGGAATGTTGATCAAGAGCTGCAGGGGTTATACAGAGCACACCCTGGCCACACAGAGATGGGAATGTTGACCAGTGTATGCTGGGGTTATACAGAGCACACCCTGGCCACACAGAGATGGGAATGTTGACGAGGGGATGCGGGGGTTATACAGAGCACACCCTGGATATACAGAGATGGGATTGTTGACCAGGAGCTGCTGGCGTTATACAGAGCTCACCCTGGACAAACAGAGATAAGAATGTTGACCGGGAGCTGCCGGTGTTATACAGTGCACATCGTAGCCACACACAGAGATGGGAATGTTGACCAGGATCTGCAGGGGTTATACAGAGCACACCCTGGCCACAAAGAGATGGAAATGTTGACCAGGAGCTGCCGGGGTTATACAGAGCACACTCTGGCCACAAAGTGATGGGAATGTTGACCAGGAGCTGCAGGGGTTATACAGAGCACACTCGGGCCACACAGAGATGGTAATGTTGACCAGGAGCAGGGTTTATACAGAGCACACCCTGGACACACTGAGATGGGAATGTTGACCAGGAACTGCAAGGTTTCTACAGCGCACACTCTGGCCACACAGAGATGGGAATGTTGACCAGGAGCTGCAGGTGTTATACAGAGAACACCCTGGACACACATAGATGGGAATGTTGACCTGGAGCTGCTGGGGTTATACGGAGCTCACCCAGGACATACAGAGATGGGAATGTTGACCAGGAGATGCAGGGGTTATACAGAGCACACACTGGCCACACAGAGATGGGAATTTTGACCAGAAGCTTCAGGATTATACAGTGCACACCCTGGCCACAATGAGATGGGAATGTTGACCAGGAGCTGCAGGGGTTATACTGTGCACACCCTGGCCACACAGAGATGAGAATGTTGACCATGAGATGCAGGGGTTATACAGTGCACACCCTGGCCACACAGAGATGGGAATTTTGACCAGGAGCTGCAGGGGTTATACAGTGCACACCCTGGCCACACAGAGATGAGAATGTTGACCATGAGATGCAGGGGTCATAGAGAGCACACCCTGGCCACACAGAGATGGGAATGTTGACCAGGGGATGCTTGGGTTATACAGAGCACACCCTGGCCTCACAGAGATGGGAATGTTGACCAGGGGATGCTGGGGTTATACAGAGCACACCCTGGATAAACAGAGATGGGATTGTTGACCAGGAGCTGCTGGTGTTATACAGATCTCACCCTGGTCACACAGAGATGAGAATGTTGACCGGGAGCTGCCGGGGTTATACAGTGCACATCCTAGCCAAGCACAGAGATGGGAATGGTGACCAGGAGCTGCTGGGGTTATACAGAGCACACCCTGGCCACAAAGTGATGGGAATGTTGACCAGGAGCTGCCGGGGTTATACAGAGCACACCCTGGCCACAAAGTGATGGGAATGTTGACCAGTAGCTGCAGGGGTTATACAGAGCACACCCTGGCCACACAGAGATGGGAATGTTGACCTGGAGCTGCAGGGGTTATACAGAGAACACCCTGGACACACTGAGATGGGAACGTTGACCAGGAACTGCAGGGGGTTATACAGAGCACACGCTGGCCACACAGAGAAGGGAATGTTGACCAGGAGCAGCATTGGTTATACAGAGCACACCCTGGCATCAGAGAGATGGGTATGTTGACGAGGAGCTGCAGGAGTTATACAGAGCACACCCTGGCCTCAGAGATGGGAATGTTGACCGGTAGCTGTAGGGGGAAAACGGAGCAAATCCTGGTCACACATAGATGGGAATGTTGACCAGGAGGTGCAGGGGTTATACAGAGCACACCCTGGCCACACAGAGATGGAAATGTTGATCAGGAGCTGTAGGGGTTATACAGATCACACCCTGGGCACACAAAGAGATGGGAATGTTGACCAGAGACAGCAGGGGTAAGACAAAGCACGCCCTGGCCACACAGATATCGGAATGTTAACCAGGTGCTGCAGGGGTTATACAGAGCACTCCCTGGGCACACACAGTGATGGGAATGTTGACCAGGAGCTGCAGGAGTTATACAGTGCACACATTGGCCACACAGAGATGGGAATGTTGACCAGGAACTGCAGGGGATATACAGAACACATCCTGGCCATACACAGATGGGAATGTTGACCAGGAGCTGCTGCGATTATACAGAGTACACCCTGGCCACACAGAGATGGTAATGTTGACCAGGAGCAGTGTTTATACAGAGCACACCCTGGCCACACAGAGATGGGAATGTTGACCTGGAGCTGCAGGGGATATACAGAGAAAACCCTGGACACACTGAGATGGGAATGTTGACCAGGAACTGCAAGGTTTCTACAGCGCACACCCTGGCCACACAGAGAAGGGAATGTTGACCAGGAGCTGCAGGGGTTATACAGAGCACACCCTGGCCACACAGAGATGGGAATGTTGGCCAGGAGCTGCAGGGGTTATACAGTGCACACACTGGCCACACAGACATGGGAATGTTGGCCAGGAGCTGCAGGGGTTATACAGAGCACACCGTGGCAACACAGAGATGGGAATGTTGATCAAGAGCTGCAGGGGTGATACAGAGCACACCCTGGACATACAGAGATGGGATTGTTGACCAGGAGCTGCTGGTGTTATACAGATCTCACCCTGGTCACACAGAGATGAGAATGTTGACCGGGAGCTGCCGGGGTTATACAGTGCACATCCTAGCCAAACACAGAGATGGGAATGTTGATCTGGAGCTGCTGGGGTTATACAGAGCACACCCTGGCCACAAAGAGATGGAAATGTTGACCAGGAGCTGCCAGGGTTATACAGAGCACACCCTGGACACAAAGTGATGGGAATGTTGACCAGGAGCTGCAGGGGGTTATACAGAGCACACCCTGGCCACACAGAGATGGGAATGTTGGCCAGGAGCTGCAGGGGTTATACAGTGCACACACTGGCCACACAGACATGGGAATGTTGGCCAGGAGCTTCAGGGGTTATACAGTACACACCCTGGCCACACTGATATGGGAATGTTGACCAGGAGCTGCCGGGGTTATACAGAGCACACCCTGGCCACACAGATATGGAAATGTTGGCCAGGAGCTGCCGGGATTATACAGAGTACACACTGGCCACACAGAGATGGGAATGTTGAGCAGGAGCTGCAGGGGTTATACAGAGCACACCCTGGCCACACAGAGATGGGAATGTTGACCAGGAGCAGCAGGTGCTATACAGAGTACACACTGGCCACACAGAGATGGGAATGTTGAGCAGGAGCTGCTGGGGTTATACAGAGCACACCCTGGCCACACAGAAATGGGAATGTTGGCCAGGAGCTGCAGGGGTTATACAGAGCACACCGTGGCAACACAGAGATGGGAATGTTGATCAAGAGCTGCAGGGGTGATACAGAGCACACCCTGGCCACACAGAGATGGGAATGTTGACCAGGGGATGCGGGGGTTATACAGAGCACACCCTGGACATACAGAGATGGGATTGTTGACAAGGAGCTGCTGGTGTTATACAGAGCTCACCCTGGTCACACAGAGATGAGAATATTGACCGGGAGCTGCCAGGGTTATACAGTGCACATCGTAGCCACACACAGAGATGGGAATGTTGACCAGGATCTGCAGGGGTTATACAGAGCACACCCTGGCCACAAAGAGATGGAAATGTTGACCAGGAGCTGCCGGGGTTATACAGAGCACACTCTGGCCACAAAGTGATGGGAATGTTGACCAGGAGCTGCGGGGGTTATACAGAGCACACCCTGGACACACTGAGATGGGAATGTTGACCAGGAACTGCAAGGTTTCTACAGCGCACACCCTGGCCACACAGAGATGGGAATGTTGTCCAGGAGCTGCAGGGGTTATACAGAGAACACCCTGGACACACATAGATGGGAATGTTGACCAGGAGCTGCAGGGGTTATACAGTGCACACCCTGGCCACACAGAGATGGGAATGTTAGCCAGGAGCTGCAGGGGTTATACAGTGCACACCCTGGCCACACAGAAATGGGAATGTTGACCAGGAGCTGCCGGGGTTATACAGAGCACACCCTGGGCACACACATAAATTTTAATGTTGACCAGGAGCAGGGTTTATACAGAGCACACCCTGGCCACACAGAGATGGGAATGTTGACATGGAGCTGCAGGGGTTATACAGAGAACACCCTGGACACACTGAGATGGGAATGTTGACCATGAACTGCAATGTTTCTACAGCGTACACACTGGCCACACAGAGATGGGAATGTTGACCAGGAGATGCAGGGGTTATACAGAGCACACACTGGCCACACAGAGATGGGAATTATGACCAGAAGCTTCAGGATTTATACAGTGCACACCCTGGCCACAATGAAATGGGAATGTTGACAAAGACCTTCAAGGGATATGCAGAGCACACCCTGGCCACACAGAGATGGGAATGTTGGCCAGGAGCTGCAGGGGTTATACAGTGCACACCCTGGCCACACAGAGATGAGAATGTTGACCATGAGATGCAGGGGTTATAGAGAGCACACCCTGGTCACACAGAGATGGGAATGTTGACCAGGGGATGCTTGGGTTATACAGAGCACACCCTGGCCACACAGAGATGGGAATGTTGACCAGGGGATGCTGGGGTTATACAGAGCACAACCTGGACATACAGAGATGGGATTGTTGACCAGGAGCTGCTGGTGTTATACAGATCTCACCCTGGTCACACAGAGATGAGAATGTTGACCGGGAGCTGCCGGGGTTATACAGTGCACATCCTAGCCAAACACAGAGATGGGAATGTTGACCTGGAGCTGCTGGGGTTATACAGAGCACACCCTGGCCACAAAGAGATGGAAATGTTGACCAGGAGCTGCCAGGGTTATACAGAGCACACCCTGGACACAAAGTGATGGGAATGTTGACCAGGAGCTGCAGGGGGTTATACAGAGCACACCCTGGCCACACAGAGATGGGAATGTTGGCCAGGAGCTGCAGGGGTTATACAGTGCACACACTGGCCACACAGACATGGGAATGTTGGCCAGGAGCTTCAGGGGTTATACAGTACACACCCTGGCCACACTGATATGGGAATGTTGACCAGGAGCTGCCGGGGTTATACAGAGCACACCCTGGCCACACAGATATGGAAATGTTGGCCAGGAGCTGCTGGGATTATACAGAGTACACACTGGCCACACAGAGATGGGAATGTTGAGCAGGAGCTGCAGGGGTTATACAGAGCACACCCTGGCCACACAGAGATGGGAATGTTGACCAGGAGCAGCAGGTGCTATACAGAGTACACACTGGCCACACAGAGATGGGAATGTTGAGCAGGAGCTGCTGGGGTTATACAGAGCACACCCTGGCCACACAGAAATGGGAATGTTGGCCAGGAGCTGCAGGGGTTATACAGAGCACACCGTGGCAACACAGAGATGGGAATGTTGATCAAGAGCTGCAGGGGTGATACAGAGCACACCCTGGCCACACAGAGATGGGAATGTTGACCAGGGGATGCGGGGGTTATACAGAGCACACCCTGGACATACAGAGATGGGATTGTTGACAAGGAGCTGCTGGTGTTATACAGAGCTCACCCTGGTCACACAGAGATGAGAATATTGACCGGGAGCTGCCAGGGTTATACAGTGCACATCGTAGCCACACACAGAGATGGGAATGTTGACCAGGATCTGCAGGGGTTATACAGAGCACACCCTGGCCACAAAGAGATGGAAATGTTGACCAGGAGCTGCCGGGGTTATACAGAGCACACTCTGGCCACAAAGTGATGGGAATGTTGACCAGGAGCTGCGGGGGTTATACAGAGCACACCCTGGACACACTGAGATGGGAATGTTGACCAGGAACTGCAAGGTTTCTACAGCGCACACCCTGGCCACACAGAGATGGGAATGTTGTCCAGGGGCTGCAGGGGTTATACAGAGAACACCCTGGACACACATAGATGGGAATGTTGACCAGGAGCTGCAGGGGTTATACAGTGCACACCCTGGCCACACAGAGATGGGAATGTTGGCCAGGAGCTGCAGGGGTTATACAGTGCACACCCTGGCCACACAGAAATGGGAATGTTGACCAGGAGCTGCCGGGGTTATACAGAGCACACCCTGGGCACACACATAAATTTTAATGTTGACCAGGAGCAGGGTTTATACAGAGCACACCCTGGCCACACAGAGATGGGAATGTTGACATGGAGCTGCAGGGGTTATACAGAGAACACCCTGGACACACTGAGATGGGAATGTTGACCATGAACTGCAATGTTTCTACAGCGTACACACTGGCCACACAGAGATGGGAATGTTGACCAGGGGCTGCTGTGGTTATACAGAGCACACCCTGGCCACACAGAGATATGAATGTGGACCAGGAGCTGCTGGGGTTATACAGAGCACACCCTGGCCACGCAGAGATGGGAATGTTGACCAGGAGCTGCAGGAGTTATACAGACCACACCCTGGACACACTGAGATGGGAATGTTGACCAGGAACTGCAAGGTTTCTACAGCGCACACCCTAGCCACACAGAGAAGGGAATGTTGACCAGGAGCTGCAGGGGTTATACAGAGCACACCCTGGCCACACAGAGATGGGAATGCTGACAATGAGCTGCAGGTGTTATACAGAGCTCAACCTGGCCACACAGAGATGGGAATGTTGACCAGGAGCAGCAGGTGCTATACAGAGCACACCCTGGCCACACAGGTATGGGAATGTTGACCAGGAGCTGCCGGGGTTATACAGAGCTCACCCTGGCCACACAGAGATGGGAATGGTGGCCAGGAGCAGCAGGGGTTATACTGTGCACACACTGGCCACACAGACATGGGAATGTTGGCCAGGAGCTTCAGGGGTTATACAGTACACACCCTGGCCACACTGATATGGGAATGTTGACCAGGAGCTGCCGGGGTTATACAGAGCACACCCTGGCCACACAGACATGGAAATGTTGGCCAGGAGCTGCCGGGATTATACAGAGTACACACTGGCCACACAGAGATGGGAATGTTGAGCAGGAGCTGCAGGGGTTATACAGAGCACACCCTGGCCACACAGAGATGGGAATGTTGACCAGGAGCAGCAGGTGCTATACAGAGTACACACTGGCCACACAGAGATGGGAATGTTGAGCAGGAGCTGCTGGGGTTATACAGAGCACACCCTGGCCACACAGAAATGGGAATGTTGGCCAGGAGCTGCAGGGGTTATACAGAGCACACCGTGGCAACACAGAGATGGGAATGTTGATCAAGAGCTGCAGGGGTGATACAGAGCACACCCTGGCCACACAGAGATGGGAATGTTGACCAGGGGATGCGGGGGTTATACAGAGCACACCCTGGACATACAGAGATGGGATTGTTGACAAGGAGCTGCTGGTGTTATACAGAGCTCACCCTGGTCACACAGAGATGAGAATATTGACCGGGAGCTGCCGGGGTTATACAGTGCACATCGTAGCCACACACAGAGATGGGAATGTTGACCAGGATCTGCAGGGGTTATACAGAGCACACCCTGGCCACAAAGAGATGGAAATGTTGACCAGGAGCTGCCGGGGTTATACAGAGCACACTCTGGCCACAAAGTGATGGGAATGTTGACCAGGAGCTGCGGGGGTTATACAGAGCACACCCTGGACACACTGAGATGGGAATGTTGACCAGGAACTGCAAGGTTTCTACAGCGCACACCCTGGCCACACAGAGATGGGAATGTTGTCCAGGAGCTGCAGGGGTTATACAGAGCACACCCTGGCCACACAGAGATGGGAATGTTGACCAGGAGCTGCAGGGGTTATACAGAGCACACCCTGGCCACACAGAGATGGGAATGTTGACCAAGGGATGCTGGGGTTATACAGAGCACACCCTGGACATACAGAGATGGGATTGTTGACCAGGAGCTGCTGGTGTTATACTGATCTCACCCTGGTCACACAGAGATGAGAATGTTAATCGGGAGCTGCCGGGGTTATACAGTGCACATCCTAGCCAGACACAGAGATGGGAATGTTGACCAGGATCTGCAGGGTTTAAACAGAGCACACCCTGGCCACAAAGAGATGGAAATGTTGACCAGGAGCTGCCGGGGTTATACAGAGCACACCCTGGCCACACAGAGATGGGAATGTTGACAAGGAGCAGGGTTTACACAGAGCACACCCTGGCCACACAGAGATGGGAATGTTGACCTGGAGCTGCAGGGGTTATACAGAGAACACCCTGGACACACTGAGATGGGAATGTTGACCAGGAGCTGCAGGGGGTTATACAGAGCACACTCTGGCCACACAGAGATGGTTATGTTGACCAGGAGCAGGGTTTATACAGAGCACACCCTGGCCACACAGATATGGGAATGTTGACCAGGATCTGGGGTTATACCGAGCACACCCTGGACACACAGAGATGGGAATGTTGACCAGGGGCTGCTGTGGTTATACAGAGCACGCCCTGTCTTCACAGAGATAGGAATGTGGAGCAGGAGCTGCTGGGGTTATACAGAGCACACCCTGGCCACACAGAGATGGGAATATTGATCAGGAGCTGGGGTTATACAGAGCACACCCTGGACACACAGAGATGGGAATGTTGACCAGGAGCTGTAGGGGTTATACAGAGCACACCCTGGGCACACACACAGAGATGGGAATGTTGACCAGGAGCAGCAGGGGTTATACAAACCACGCCCTGGCCACACAGATATCGGAATGTTAACCAGGTGCTGCAGGTGTTATACAGAGCACGCCCTGGGCACACACAGAGATGGGAATGTTGACCAGGAGCTGCAGGGGATATACAGAACACATCCTGGCCATACACAGATGGGAATGTTGACCAGGAGCTGCTGCGATTATACAGAGTACACCCTGGCCACACAGAGATGGGAATGTTGACCAGGAGCTGCACGGGTTATGCAGAGCACACGCTGGCCACAGAGAGATGGGACTCTTGACCAGGAGCTGCAGGGCCTATACAGAGCACACCATGGGCACAGAGAGATGGGAATGTTGAACAGGATCTGCTGGGGTTATACAGAGCTCACACAGGACACTCAGAAATGGGAATGTTGACCTGGAGCTGCCGGGGTTATACAGAGCTCTCCCAGGTCACAGGGAGATGGGAGTGTTTACCAGGAGCTGCAGGAGGTATACAGAGCACACCCTGGCCACACAGAAATGGGAATGTTGACCAGGAGCAGTCGGGGCTATACAGAGCTCACCCTGGACACACAGACATGGGAATGTAGACCAGGAGCTTCTGGGGTAATACAGAGCACACACTGGCCACACAGAGATGGGAACGTGGACCAGGAGCTGCTGGGGTTATACAGAGCGCACACTGGCCACACAGAGATGGGATTGTGGACCAGGAGCTGCTGGGGTTATACAGAGCACACACTGGCCACACAGAGATGGGAATGTTCACCAGGAGCTGCAGGAGTTATACAGAGCACACCCTGGCCTCACAGAGATGGGAATGTTGACCAGGAGCTGCAGGGGTTATACAGAGCAGACTCTGGCCACACAGAGATGGGAATGTTAACCAGGTCCTGCAGGGGTTATACAGAGCACGCCCTGGGCACACACAGAAATGGGAATGTTGACCAGTAAGGTGCCGGGGTTATACCGAGCACACCCTGGCCACACAGAGATGGAAATATTGACCAGGAGCTGCTGGTGTTATTCAGAGCTCACCCTGGTCACACAGAGATGAGAAGGTTGACCTGGAGCTGCTGGGGTTATACAGTGCACAATCTAGCCAAACACAGAGATGGGAATGTTGACCAGGATCTGCAGGGGTTATACAGAGCACACCCTGGCCACAAAGAGATGGAAATGTTGACCAGGAGCTGCCGGGGTTATACAGAGCATACCCTGGCCACAAAGTGATGGGAATGTTGACCAGGAGCTGCAGGGGTTTTACAGAGCACATCCTTGCCACACAGAGATGGGAATGTTGACCAGGAGCTGCAGGGGTTATACAGAGCACACCCTGAGATGGGAGTGTTGACCTGGAACTGCGGGGTTTATACAGGGCACACCCTGACCACACAGATATGGGAATGTTGACCAGGAGCTTCAGGGGTGGGTTATACAGAGCACGCCCTGGCCACACAGAGAGGCGACTGTTGACCAGGAGCTGCTGGGGTTATACAGAGCACACCCTGGCCACACAGAGATGGGAATGTTGACCAGGAGCTGCAGGGGTTATACAGAACACACCCTGGCCACACAGAGATGGGAATGTTGGCTAGGAGCTGTAGGGGTTATACAGAGCACAACTGGGCACACACAGAGATGGGAATGTTGACCAGGAGCAGCAGGTGCTATACAGAGCACACCCTGGCCACACAGGTATGGGAAATTTGACCAGGAGCTGCCGAGGTTATACAGTGCACAACCTGGGCGCACACATAACTTTTAATGTTGACCAGGAGCTGGGGTTATATCGAGCACACCCTGGCCACACAGATATGGAAATATTGACCAGGAGCTGCCGGGGTTATACAGAGGACACCCTGGCCACACAGAGATGGGAATGTTGACCAGGAGCTGCAGGGGTTATACAGTGCACACCCTGGCCACACAGAGATGGGAATGTTGGCCAGGAGCTGCAGGGGTTATACAGTGCACACCCTGGCCACACAGATATGGGAATGTTGACCAGGAGCTGCCGCGGTTATACAGAGCACTCCCTGGGCACACACATCAATTGTAATGTTGACCAGGATCTGGGGTTATACCGAGCACACCCTGGCCACACAGAGATGGAAATGTTGACCAGGAGCTGCCGGGGTTATACAGAGCACACCCTGGCCACACACAGAGATGGGAATGTTGACCAGGAGCTGCCGGGGTTATACAGAGCACACGCTGGCCACACAGATATGGAAATGTTGACCAGGAGCTGCCGGGGTTATACAGAGCACACCCTGGCCACACAGAGATAGGAATGTTGACCAGGGGATTCTGGGGTTATACAGAGCACACCATGGACATACAGAGATGGGATTGTTGACAAGGAGCTGCTGGTGTAATACAGAGCTCACCCTGGTCACACAGAGATGAGAATGTTGACCGGGAGCTGCCGGGGTTCTACAGAGCACACCCTGGCCACAGAAAGATGGAAATGTTGACCAGGAGCTGCCGGGGTTATACAGAGCACACTCTGGCCACACAGAGATGGTTATTTTGACCAGGATCAGGGTTTACACAGAGCACAACCTAGCCACACAGAGATGGGAATGTTGACCTGGAGCTGCAGGGGTTATACAGAGAACACCCTGGCCACACAGAGATGGGAATGTTGACCATGAGCTGCAGGGGTTATATAGAGCTCAACCTGGCCACACAGAGATGGGAATGTTGACCAGGAGCAGCAGGTGCTACACAGAGCACACCCTGGCCACACAGGTATGGGAATGTTGACCAGGAGCTGCCGGGGTTATACAGAGCACACCTTGGGCACACACAGAAATGGGAATGTTGACCAGGAGGTGCCGGGGTTATACAATGCACACCCTGGCCACACAGAGATGGGAATGTTGGCCAGGAGCTGCAGGGGTTATACAGTGCACACCCTGGCCACACAGAGATGGGAATGTTGACCATGAGATGCAGGGGTTATAGAGAGCACACCCTGGCCACACAGAGATGGGAATGTTGACCAGGGGATGCTTGGGTTATACAGAGCACACCCTGGCCACACAGAGATGGGAATGTTGACCAGGGGATGCTGGGGTTATACAGAGCACACCCTGGACATACAGAGATGGGATTGTTGACCAGGAGCTGCTGGTGTTATACAGAGCTCACCCTGGTCACACAGAGATGAGAATGTTGACCGGGAGCTGCCGGGGCTATACAGTGCACATCCTAGCCAAACACAGAGATGGGAATGTTGACCAGGATCTGATGGGGTTATACAGAGCACACCCTGGCCACAAAGAGATGGAAATGTTGACCAGGAGCTGCCGGGCTTATACAGAGCACACCCTTGCCACAAAGTGATGGGAATGTTGAGCAGGAGCTGCAGGGGTTATACAGAGCACACCCTTGCCACACAGAGATGGGAATGTTGACAAGGAGCAGGGTTTACACAGAGCACACCCTGGCCACACAGAGATGGGAATGTTGACCTGGAGCTGCAGGGGTTATACAGAGAACACTCTGGACACACTGAGATGGGAATGTTGACCAGGAACTGCAAGGTTTCTACAGCGCACACCCTGGCCACACAGAGATCGGAATGTTGACCAGGAGCTGCAGGGGTTATACAGTGCACACCCTGGCCACACAGAGATGGGAATGTTGGCCAGGAGCTGCAGGGGTTATACAGTGCACACCCTGGCCACACAGATATGGGAATGTTGACCAGGAGCTGCCGCGGTTATACAGTGCACACCCTGGCCACACAGATATGGGAATGTTGACCAGGAGCTGCCGGGGTTATACAGAGCACACCACGGCCACACAAATATGGAAATGTTGACCAGGAGCTGCCGGGGTTATACAGAGCACATCCTGGGCGCACACAGAAATGGGAATGTTGACCAGGAGCTGCAGGGGTTATACAGAGCACACCCTGGCCACACAGAGATGGGAATGTTTACCAGGGAATGCTGGGGTTATACAGAGCACACCCTGGCCTCACAGAGATGGGAATGTTGACCAGGTGATGCTGGGGTTATACAGAGCACACCCTGGACATACAGAGATGGGATTGTTGACCAGGAGCTGCTGGTGTTATACAGAGCTCACCCTGGTCACACAGAATGAGAATGTTGACCGGGAGCTGCCCGGGTTATACAGTGCACAATCTAGCCAAACACAGAGATGGGAATGTTGACCAGGATCTGCAGGGGTTATACAGAGCACATCCTGGCCACAAAGAGATGCAAATGTTGACCAGGAGCTGCCGGGGTTTTACAGAGCACATCCTGGCCACAAAGAGATGGAAATGTTGACCAGGAGCTGCCGGGGTTATACAGAGCATACCCTGGCACAAAGTGATGGGAATGTTGACCAGGAGCTGCAGGGTTTATACAGTGCACACCCTTGCCACACAGAGATGGGAATGTTGACCAGGAGCTTCAGGGGTTATACAGAGCACACCCTGGCCACACAGAGATGGGAATGTTGATCAGGAGCTCCAAGGGTTATACAGAGCACACCCTGGCCACACAGAGATGGGAATGTGGAGCTGGAGCTGCTGGGGTTATACAGAGCACACCCTGGCCTCACAGAGATGGGAATGTTGACCAGTAGATGCTGGGCTTTTACAGAGCACACCCTGGCCACACAGAGATGGGAATATTGATCAGGAGCTGGGGTTATACAGAGCACACCCTGGACACACAGAGATGGGAATGTTGACCAGGAGCTGTAGGGGTTATACAGAGCACACCCTGGGCACACACACAGAGATGGGAATGTTGACCAGGAGCAGCAGGGGTTATACAAACCACGCCCTGGCCACACAGATATCGGAATGTTAACCAGGTGCTGCAGGTGTTATACAGAGCACGCCCTGGGCACACACAGAGATGGGAATGTTGACCAGGAGCTGCAGGGGATATACAGAACACATCCTGGCCATACACAGATGGGAATGTTGACCAGGAGCTGCTGCGATTATACAGAGTACACCCTGGCCACACAGAGATGGGAATGTTGACCAGGAGCTGCACGGGTTATGCAGAGCACACGCTGGCCACAGAGAGATGGGACTCTTGACCAGGAGCTGCAGGGCCTATACAGAGCACACCATGGGCACAGAGAGATGGGAATGTTGAACAGAATCTGCTGGGGTTATACAGAGCTCACACAGGACACTCAGAAATGGGAATGTTGACCTGGAGCTGCCGGGGTTATACAGAGCTCTCCCAGGTCACAGGGAGATGGGGGTGTTTACCAGGAGCTGCAGGAGGTATACAGAGCACACCCTGGCCACACAGAAATGGGAATGTTGACCAGGAGCAGTCGGGGCTATACAGAGCTCACCCTGGACACACAGACATGGGAATGTAGACCAGGAGCTTCTGGGGTAATACAGAGCACACACTGGCCACACAGAGATGGGAACGTGGACCAGGAGCTGCTGGGGTTATACAGAGCGCACACTGGCCACACAGAGATGGGATTGTGGACCAGGAGCTGCTGGGGTTATACAGAGCACACACTGGCCACACAGAGATGGGAATGTTCACCAGGAGCAGCAGTGGTTATACAGAGCACACCCTGGCCACAGAGAGATGGGTATGTTGACCAGGAGCTGCAGGAGTTATACAGAGCACACCCTGGCCTCACAGAGATGGGAATGTTGACCAGGAGATGCTGGGGTTATACAGAGCACACCCTGGCCACACACAGATGGGAATGTTGACCAGGAGCTGCAGGGGTTATACAGAGCAGACTCTGGCCACACAGAGATGGGAATGTTGACCAGTAGCGGCAGGGTGAAAACGGAGCAAATCTTGGCCACACAGAGATGGGAATGTTGGCCAGGAGCTGGAGGCGTTATACTGAGCACTCACTGGTCACAAACCAATGGGAATGTTGATCAGGAGCTGCAGGGGTTATACAGAGCACGCCCTGCGAACACACAGAAATGGGAATGTTGACCAGGAGGTGCCGGGGTTATACAGTGCACACCCTGGCCACACAGAGATGGGAATGTTGACCAGGGGATGCTGGGGTTATACAGAGGACACCCTGGACATACAGAGATGGGATTGTTGACCAGGAGCTGCTGGTGTTATACAGAGCACATCCTGGCCACAAGGAGATGGAAATGTTGACCAGGAGCTGCCGGGGTTGTACAGAGCACATCCTGGCCAGAAAGAGATGGAAATGTTGACCAGGAGCTGCCGGGGATATACAGAGCATACCCTGGCCACAAAGTGATGGGAATGTCGACCAGGAGCTGCAGGGGTTACACAGAGCACACACTTGCCACACAGAGATGGGAATGTTGACCAGGAGCTGCAGGGGTTATACAGAGCACACTCTGGCCACACAGAGATGGAAATGTTGACCAGGAGCTTCAGGGGTTATACAGAGCACAACCTGGTCACACAGAGAGGCGACTGTTGACCAGGAGTTGCAGGGGTTATACAAAGCACACCCTGGCCACACAGAGATGGGAATGTTGACCAGGAGCAGCAGGGGTTATACAGAGCACACCCTGGCCACACAGATATCGGAATGTTAACCAGGTCCTGCAGGGGTTATACAGAGCACGCCCTGGGCACACACAGAAATGGGAATGTTGACCAGTAAGGTGCCGGGGTTATACCGAGCACACCCTGGCCACACAGAGATGGAAATATTGACCAGGAGCTGCTGGTGTTATTCAGAGCTCACCCTGGTCACACAGAGATGAGAAGGTTGACCTGGAGCTGCTGGGGTTATACAGTGCACAATCTAGCCAAACACAGAGATGGGAATGTTGACCAGGATCTGCAGGGGTTATACAGAGCACACCCTGGCCACAAAGAGATGGAAATGTTGACCAGGAGCTGCCGGGGTTATACAGAGCATACCCTGGCCACAAAGTGATGGGAATGTTGACCAGGAGCTGCAGGGGTTTTACAGAGCACATCCTTGCCACACAGAGATGGGAATGTTGACCAGGAGCTGCAGGGGTTATACAGAGCACACCCTGAGATGGGAGTGTTGACCTGGAACTGCGGGGTTTATACAGGGCACACCCTGACCACACAGAATTGGGAATGTTGACCAGGAGCTTCAGGGGTGGGTTATACAGAGCACGCCCTGGCCACACAGAGAGGCGACTGTTGACCAGGAGCTGCTGGGGTTATACAGAGCACACCCTGGCCACACAGAGATGGGAATGTTGACCAGGAGCTGCAGGGGTTATACAGAACACACCCTGGCCACACAGAGATGGGAATGTTGGCTAGGAGCTGTAGGGGTTATACAGAGCACAACTGGGCACACACAGAGATGGGAATGTTGACCAGGAGCAGCAGGTGCTATACAGAGCACACCCTGGCCACACAGGTATGGGAAATTTGACCAGGAGCTGCCGAGGTTATACAGTGCACACCCTGGGCGCACACATAACTTTTAATGTTGACCAGGAGCTGGGGTTATATCGAGCACACCCTGGCCACACAGATATGGAAATATTGACCAGGAGCTGCCGGGGTTATACAGAGGACACCCTGGCCACACAGAGATGGGAATGTTGACCTGGAGCTGCAGGGGTTATACAGAGAACACCCTGGACACACTGAGATGGGAATGTTGACCAGGAACTGCAAGGTTTCTACAGCGCACACCCTGGCCACACAGAGAACGGAATGTTGACCAGGAGCTGCAGGGGTTATACAGTGCACACCCTGGCCACACAGAGATGGGAATGTTGGCCAGGAGCTGCAGGGGTTATACAGTGCACACCCTGGCCACACAGATATGGGAATGTTGACCAGGAGCTGCCGCGGTTATACAGAGCACTCCCTGGGCACACACATCAATTGTAATGTTGACCAGGATCTGGGGTTATACCGAGCACACCCTGGCCACACAGAGATGGAAATGTTGACCAGGAGCTGCCGGGGTTATACAGAGCACACCCTGGCCACACACAGAGATGGGAATGTTGACCAGGAGCTGCCGGGGTTATACAGAGCACACGCTGGCCACACAGATATGGAAATGTTGACCAGGAGCTGCCGGGGTTATACAGAGCACACCCTGGCCACACAGAGATAGGAATGTTGACCAGGGGATTCTGGGGTTATACAGAGCACACCATGGACATACAGAGATGGGATTGTTGACAAGGAGCTGCTGGTGTAATACAGAGCTCACCCTGGTCACACAGAGATGAGAATGTTGACCGGGAGCTGCCGGGGTTCTACAGAGCACACCCTGGCCACAGAAAGATGGAAATGTTGACCAGGAGCTGCCGGGGTTATACAGAGCACACTCTGGCCACACAGAGATGGTTATTTTGACCAGGATCAGGGTTTACACAGAGCACAACCTAGCCACACAGAGATGGGAATGTTGACCTGGAGCTGCAGGGGTTATACAGAGAACACCCTGGCCACACAGAGACGGGAATGTTGACCATGAGCTGCAGGGGTTATATAGAGCTCAACCTGGCCACACAGAGATGGGAATGTTGACCAGGAGCAGCAGGTGCTACACAGAGCACACCCTGGCCACACAGGTATGGGAATGTTGACCAGGAGCTGCCGGGGTTATACAGAGCACACCTTGGGCACACACAGAAATGGGAATGTTGACCAGGAGGTGCCGGGGTTATACAATGCACACCCTGGCCACACAGAGATGGGAATGTTGGCCAGGAGCTGCAGGGGTTATACAGTGCACACCCTGGCCACACAGAGATGGGAATGTTGACCATGAGATGCAGGGGTTATAGAGAGCACACCCTGGCCACACAGAGATGGGAATGTTGACCAGGGGATGCTTGGGTTATACAGAGCACATCCTAGCCAAACACAGAGATGGGAATGTTGACCAGGATCTGATGGGGTTATACAGAGCACACCCTGGCCACAAAGAGATGGAAATGTTGACCAGGAGCTGCCGGGCTTATACAGAGCACACCCTTGCCACAAAGTGATGGGAATGTTGAGCAGGAGCTGCAGGGGTTATACAGAGCACACCCTTGCCACACAGAGATGGGAATGTTGACAAGGCGCAGGGTTTACACAGAGCACACCCTGGCCACACAGAGATGGGAATGTTGACCTGGAGCTGCAGGGGTTATACAGAGAACACTCTGGACACACTGAGATGGGAATGTTGACCAGGAACTGCAAGGTTTCTACAGCGCACATCCTGGCCACACAGAGATCGGAATGTTGACCAGGAGCTGCAGGGGTTATACAGTGCACACCCTGGCCACACAGAGATGGGAATGTTGGCCAGGAGCTGCAGGGGTTATACAGTGCACACCCTGGCCACACAGATATGGGAATGTTGACCAGGAGCTGCCGCGGTTATACAGTGCACACCCTGGCCACACAGATATGGGAATGTTGACCAGGAGCTGCCGGGGTTATACAGAGCACACCACGGCCACACAAATATGGAAATGTTGACCAGGAGCTGCCGGGGTTATACAGAGCACATCCTGGGCGCACACAGAAATGGGAATGTTGACCAGGAGCTGCAGGGGTTATACAGAGCACACCCTGGCCACACAGAGATGGGAATGTTTACCAGGGAATGCTGGGGTTATACAGAGCACACCCTGGCCTCACAGAGATGGGAATGTTGACCAGGTGATGCTGGGGTTATACAGAGCACACCCTGGACATACAGAGATGGGATTGTTGACCAGGAGCTGCTGGTGTTATACAGAGCTCACCCTGGTCACACAGAATGAGAATGTTGACCGGGAGCTGCCGGGGTTATACAGTGCACAATCTAGCCAAACACAGAGATGGGAATGTTGACCAGGATCTGCAGGGGTTATACAGAGCACATCCTGGCCACAAAGAGATGCAAATGTTGACCAGGAGCTGCCGGGGTTTTACAGAGCACATCCTGGCCACAAAGAGATGGAAATGTTGACCAGGAGCTGCCGGGGTTATACAGAGCATACCCTGGCACAAAGTGATGGGAATGTTGACCAGGAGCTGCAGGGTTTATACAGTGCACACCCTTGCCACACAGAGATGGGAATGTTGACCAGGAGCTTCAGGGGTTATACAGAGCACACCCTGGCCACACAGAGATGGGAATGTTGATCAGGAGCTCCAGGGGTTATACAGAGCACACCCTGGCCACACAGAGATGGGAATGTGGAGCTGGAGCTGCTGGGGTTATACAGAGCACACCCTGGCCTCACAGAGATGGGAATGTTGACCAGTAGATGCTGGGGTTTTACAGAGCACACCCTGGCCACACAGAGATGGGAATGTTGACCAGGAGCTGCACGGGGTAACGAAGCAAATCCTGGCCACACAGAGATGGGAATGTTGGCCAGGAGCTGGAGGCGTTATACTGAGCACACACTGGTCACACACAGATGGGAATGTTGATCAGGAGCTGCAGGGGTTATACAGAGCACACCCTGGCCACACAGAGATGGGACATTTGACGAGGTGCTGCAGCAGTTATACAAAGCACACCCTGGCCACACAGAGATGGGAATGTTGACCAGGAGGTGCAGGGGTTATACAGAGCACAACCTGGCCACACATAGATGCGAATGTTGACCAGGAGCTGCTGGGGCTATACAGAGCACACCCTGGCCAAATAGAAATGGGAATGTTGACCAGGAGCAGTAGGGGCTATACAGAGCTCACCCTGGACACACAGAGATGGGAATGTAGACCAGGAGCTTCTGGGGTTATACAGTGCACACACTGGCCACACAGAGTTGGGAATGTTGACCAGGAGCTGCTGGGGTTATACACAGCACACCCTGGCCATACAGAAATGGGAATGTGGACCAGGAGTTGCTGTGGTTATATAGACCACACCCTGGCCACACAGAGATGGGAATGTTGACCAGGAGCTGCAGGGGTTATACAGAGCAGACTCTGGCCACACAGAGATGTGAATGTTGACCAGTAGCTGCAGGGGGAAAACGAAGCAAATCCTGGCCACACAGAGATGGGAATGTTGGCCAGGAGCTGGAGGCGTTATACTGAGCACACACTGGTCACACACCGATGGGAATGTTGATCAGGAGCTGCAGGGGTTATACAGAGCACACCCTGGCCACACAGAGATGGGACATTTGACGAGGTGCTGCAGTAGTTATACAGAACACACCATGGCCACACAGATATGGGAATGTTGAGCAGGAGCTGCCGGTCTTATACAGAGCACTCCCTGGGCACACACATAAATTTTATTTTGACCAGGCGCTGGGGTTATACCGAGCACACCCTGGCCACACAGATATGGAAATGTTGACCAGGAGCTGCCGTGGTTATACAGAGCACATCCTGTGCGCACACAGAAATGGGAATGTTGACCAGGAGCTGCAGGGGTTTTACAGAGCAGAACCTGGCCACACAGAGATGCGAATGTTGTCCAGGGGATGCTGGGGTTATACAGAGCACACCCTGGCATCACAGAGATGGGAATGTTGACCAGGGGATGCTGGGGTTATACAGAGCACACCCTGGACATACAGAGATGGGATTGTTGACCAGGAGCTGCTGGTGTTATACAGAGCACACCCTGGCCAAAAAGTGATGGGAATGTTGACCAGGAGCTGCAGGGGTTATACATAGCACACCCTTGCCACACAGAGATGGGAATGTTGACCAGGAGATGCAAGGCTTATACAGAGCACACTCTGGCCACACAGAGATGGTAATGTTGACCAGGAGCAGGGTTTATACAGAGCACACCATGGCCACACAGAGATGGAAATGTTGACCAGGAGCTGCAGGAGTTATACAGAGCACACCCTTGCCACACACACATATGGGAATATTGGCCAGGAGCTGCAGGGGTTATACAGAGCACACCCTGGCCACACAGGGAACTGAATGTTGACAAGGAGCTGCAGGGTTTATACAGAGCGCACCCTACCCACTCAGAGATGGGAATGTTGACCAGGAGCTGCTGGGGTTATACAGAGCACACCATGGCCACACAGAGATGGGAATGTTGACCAGAAGCTGCAGGAGTTATACAGAGCACACCCTGGACACACAGAGATGGGAATCTTAACCAGGAGCAGCAGCGGGTATACAAAGCACACCCTGGCCACACAGAGATGGGAATGTTGACCAGGAGCTGCAAGGGTTATACAGAGCACACCCTGGACACACAGAAATGGGAATTTTGACCAGTAGCTGCCGGGGTTATACGGAGCACATCCTGGGCGCACACAGAAATGGGAATGTTGACCAGGGTCTGCAGGGGTTATACAGAGCACACCCTAGCCACAAAGAGATGGAAATGTTGACCAGGAGCTGCCGGGGTTATACAGAGTACACCCTGGCCACAAAGTGATGGGAATGTTGACCAGGAGCGGCTGTGGTTATACAGAGCACAACCTGGCCACACAGAGATGGGAATGTTGACCAGGAGCTGCCGGGGTAATTCAGAGCACACCCTGGCCACACAGAGATGGAAATGTTGACCATGAGCTGCAGGAGTTATACAGAGCACACCCTGGCTACACAGAGATGGAAATGTTGACCATGAGCTGCAGGGGTTAATCAGAGCTCACCCTGGCCATACAGGGAACTGAATGTTGACAAGGACCGGGAGCTGCCGGGGTTATACAGTGCACATCGTAGCCACACACAGAGATGGGAATGTTGACCAGGAGCTGCAGGGGTTATACAGAGCACACCCTGGACACACAGAAATGGGAATTTTGACCAGGAAGTGCCGGGTTATACAGTGCACACCCTGGCCACACAGAGATGGGAATGTTGGCCAGGAGCTGCAGGGGTTATACAGTGCACACCCTGGCCACACAGATATGGTAATTTTGACCAGGAGATGCCGAGCTTATACAGAGCACATCCTGGGCACACACATAAATTTTAATTTTGACCAGGAACTGGGGTTATACCGAGCACACCCTAGCCACAAAGAGATGGAAATGTTGACCAGGAGCTGCCGGGGTTATACAGAGCACACCTGGCCACAAAGTGATGGGAATGTTGACCAGGAGCGGCTGTGGTTATACAGAGCACAACCTGGCCACACAGAGATGGGAATGTTGACCAGGAGCTGCTGGGGTTATATAGAGCACACCCTGGCCACACAGAGATGGGAATGTTGACCAGGAGCTTCAGGAGTTATACAGAGCACACCCTGGCCACACAGAGATGGGAATGTTGACCAGGAGTTGCAGGGGTTATACAGAGCACACCCTGGCCACACAGAGATGGGAATGTTGACCAGGAGCTGCAGGGCTAAACACAGAACAGTCTGGCCACATAGAGATTGTAATGATGACCAGGAGCAGGGTTTATACAGAGCACATCCTGGCCACACAGAGTTGGGAATGTTGACCAGGATCTTTAGGAGTTATACAGAGCACACCCTTGCCACACACACATATGGGAATGTTGACCAGAAGCTGCACGGGTTATACAGAGCACATCCTGGCTACACAGAGATGGGAATGTTGGCCAGGAGTGGCTGTGGTTATACAGTGCTCACTCTGGTCACGCAGAGAAGGGAATGTTGACCAGGAGCTGCTGGGGTTATACAGTGCACATCCTAGCCAAACACAGAGATGGGAATGTTGACCAGGATCTGCAGGGGTTATACAGAGCACACCCTGGCCACAAAGTGATGGGAATGTTGACCAGGAGCTGCAGGGGTTATGCAGAGCACACCCTGGCCACACACAGATGGGAATGTTGACCAGGAGCTGCCTGGGTTATACAGAGCACACCCTGGCCACACAGAGATGGGAATGTTGACCAGGAGCTGCAGGAGTTATACAGAGCACACCCTGGCCACACAGAGATGGGAATGTTGGCTAGGAGATGCTGGGGTTATACAGTGCACACCCTGGACACACAGAGATGGGAATGTTGACCAGGAACTTGCAGGGTTATACAGAGCACACCCTGGCCACACAGAGATGGGAATGTTGACCAGGAGCTGCTGGGTTTTACAGTGCACACCCTGGCCATACAAAGATGGGATTGTTTACCAGAAGCTGCAGGGGTTATAGAGAGCACACCCTGGCCACACAGAGTTGGGAATGTTGACCAGGAGCAGGGGTTATGTAGAGCAAATCCTGGCCACAGAGCGATGGGAATATTGACCAGTAGCTGCAGTGGTTATACAGATCACACCATGACCACCCAGAGATGGGAATATTGACGAGGAGCTGCAGGAGGAAAACAGAGCACACCCTGGCCACACATAGATATGAATGTTGAGAAGGAGCTGCTAGGGTTATACAGAGAACAGCCTGGCCACACAGAACTGGGAAAGTTGACCAGGAGCAGGGGTTATACAGAGCACACCCTGGCCACACAGAGAACGGAATGTTGACCAGGAACTGCAGGGGTTATACAGAGCACACACGGGACACACAGAGATGGGAATGTTGACCAGGAGCTGCAGGAGTTATACAGGGCACACACTGGCCACACAGAGAACGGAATGTTGACAAGGAGCTGCAGGGGTTACACAGAGCGCACCCTACCCACACAGAGATGGGAATGTTGACCAGGAACTGCTGGGGTTATACAGAGCACACCCTGGCCACACAGAGATGTGAATGTTGACCAGGAGCTGCAGGAGATACTCAGAGCACACCCTGGCCACACAGAGATGGGAATGTTGACCAGGAGTTGCAGGGGTTATACAGAGCACAGCCTGGCCACAAAGAGATGGGAATGTTGACCAGGAGCTGCAGGAGTTATAAAGGGCACACCCTTGCCACACACACATATGGGAATGTTGACCAGGAGCTGCACGGGTTATACAGAGCACACACTGGACACCCAGAGAAGGGAATGTTGACCAGGATCAGGGGTTATACAGAGCACACCCTGGCCACACACAGAGAAAGGAATGTTGACCAGGAGCTGCAGGGGTTATACAGAGCACACCCTGGCCACACAGAGATGGGAATGTTGACCAGGAGCTGCAGTGGGTATACAAATTACTCTGGCCACACAGAGATGGGAATGTTGACCAGGAGCTGCAGGGATTATACAGAGCACACTCTGGCCACTCACAGATGTAAATGTTGTCCAGGAGCTCCAGGGGTTATACAGATCACACCCTGGCCACACACTGAGATGGTAATGTTGACCAGGAGCAGGGTTTATACAGAGCACACCCTGGCCACACTAAGATGGGAATGTTGACTAGGAGCTGCAGGGGTTCAACAGAGCACACCCTGGCCACATAGCGCTGGGAATGTTGACCAGGAGCGGCTGTGGTTAAAAAGAGCTCACCCTGGTCACATAGAGATGAGAATGTTGACTAGGAGCTGCTGGGGTTATACAGAGCACACTCTGGCCACAGAGAGATGGGAATGTTGACCAGGAGATGCCGGGGTTATACAAAGCACACCCTGGCCACACCGATATGGAAATGTTGACCAGGAGCTGCCAGGGTTATACAGAGCACATCCTGGGCGCACACAGAAATGGGAATGTTGACCAGGAGCTGCAGGAATTATAAAGGGCACACCCTTGCCACACACACATATGGGAATGTTGACCAGGAGCTGCTCGGGTTATACAGAGCACACACTGGACACCCAGAGAAGGGAATGTTGACCAGGATCAGGGGTAAGACAGAGCACACGCTGGCCACACACAGAGAAAGGAATGTTGACCAGGAGCTGCAGGGGTTATACAGAGCACACCCTGGCCACACAGAGATGGGAATGTTGACCAGGAGCTGCAGTGGGTATACAAATTATTCTGGCCACACAGAGATGGGAATGTTGACCAGGAGCTGCAGGGATTATACAGAGCACACTCTGGCCACTCACAGATGTAAATGTTGTCCAGGAGCTCCAGGGGTTATACAGATCACACCCTGGCCACACACTGAGATGGTAATGTTGACCAGGAGCAGGGTTTATACAGAGCACACCCTGGCCACACTAAGATGGGAATGTTGACTAGGAGCTGCAGGGGTTCAACAGAGCACACCCTGGCCACATAGCGCTGGGAATGTTGACCAGGAGCGGCTGTGGTTAAAAAGAGCTCACCCTGGTCACATAGAGATGAGAATGTTGACTAGGAGCTGCTGGGGTTATACAGAGCACACTCTGGCCACAGAGAGATGGGAATGTTGACCAGGAGATGCCGGGGTTATACAAAGCACACCCTGGCCACACCGATATGGAAATGTTGACCAGGAGCTGCCAGGGTTATACAGAGCACATCCTGGGCGCACACAGAAATGGGAATGTTGACCAGGATCTGCAGGGGTTATACAGAGCACACCCTAGCCACAAAGAGATGGAAATGTTGACCAGGAGCTGCCGGGGTTATACAGAGCACACCTGGCCACAAAGTGATGGGAATGTTGACCAGGAGCGGCTGTGGTTATACAGAGCACAACCTGGCCACACAGAGATGGGAATGTTGACCAGGAGCTGCTGGGGTTATATAGAGCACACCCTGGCCACACAGAGATGGGAATGTTGGCCAGGAGTGGCTGTGGTTATACAGTGCTCACTCTGGTCACGCAGAGAAGGGAATGTTGACCAGGAGCTGCCTGGGTTATACAGAGCACACCCTGGCCACACAGAGATGGGAATGTTGACCAGGAGCTGCAGTGGTTATACAGAGCACACACTGGCCACACAGAGAACGGAATGTTGACTAGGAGCTGCAGGGGTTCAACAGAGCACACCCTGGCCACATAGCGCTGGGAATGTTGACCAGGAGCGGCTGTGGTTAAAAAGAGCTCAACCTGGTCACATAGAGATGAGAATGTTGACCAGGAGCTGCTGGGGTTATACAGAGCACACTCTGGCCACAGAAAGATGGGAATGTTGACCAGGAGATGCCGGGGTTATACAGAGCAAACCCTGGCCACACAGAGATGGGAATGTTGACCAAGAGCTGCCGGGGTTATACAGAGCACACACTGGCCACACAGAGATGGGAATGTTGACCAGGAGCTGCCGGGGTTATACAGAGCACACCCTGCCCACAGAGAGATGGGAATGTTGACCAGGAGCTGCCAGGGTTATACAGAGCACACCCTGGCAACACACACAGATGTAAATGTTGTCCAGGAGCTCCAGGGGTTATACAGATCACACCCTGGCCACACACTGAGATGGTAATGTTGACCAGGAGCAGGGTTTATACAGAGCACACCCTGGCCACACTAAGATGGGAATGTTGGCTAGGAGCTGCAGGGGTTCAACAGAGCACACCCTGGCCACATAGCGCTGGGAATGTTGACCAGGAGCGGCTGTGGTTAAAAAGAGCTCACCCTGGTCACATAGAGATGAGAATGTTGACCAGGAGCTGCTGGGGTTATAAAGAGCACACTCTGGCCACAGAGAGATGGGAATGTTGACCAGGAGATGCCGGGGTTATACAGAGCAAACCCTGGCCACACAGAGATGGGAATGTTGACCAAGAGCTGCCGGGGTTATACAGAGCACACACTGGCCACACAGAGATGGAAATGTTGACCAGGAGCTGCCGGGGTTATACAGAACACACCCTGGCCACACAGAGATGGAAATGTTGACCAGGAGCTGACGGGTTTATACAGAGCACACCCTGACCACACAGAGATGGGAATGTTGACCAGTAGCTGACGGGGTTATACAGAGCACACACTGGCCACACAGAGATGGGAATGTTGACCAGGAGCCGCTGGGGTTATACAGAGCACACCCTGGCCACACAGAAATCGGAATGTTGACCAGTAGCTGCAAGGGTTATACAGAGCACACTCTGGCCACACAGAGATGGTAATGTTGACCAGGAGCAGAGTTTATACAGAGCACACCCTGGCCACACAGAGATGGGAATGTTGACCTGGAGCTGCAGGGGTTATACAGAGCACAACCTGGCCACACAGAAATCGGAATGTTGACCAGTAGCTGCAAGGGTTATACAGAGCACACTCTGGCCACACAGAGATGGTAATGTTGACCAGGAGCAGAGTTTATACAGAGCACACCCTGGCCACACAGAGATGGGAATGTTGAACAGGAGTGCCGGGGTTATACAGAGCACACACTGGCCAGACAGAGATGGGAATGTTGACCAGGAGCGGCTGTGGTTATAAAGAGCACACCCTGGCCACACAGAGATGGTAATGTTGACAAGGAGCTGCCGGGGTTATACAGAGCACACACTGGCCACACAGAGATGGGAATGTTGACCAGGAGCCGCTGGGGTTATACAGAGCACACCCTGGCCACACAGAGATGGGAATGTTGACCTGGAGCTGCAGGGGTTATACAGAGCACACCCTGGCCACACAGAGATGGGGATGTTGACTTGGAGCTGCTGGGGTTATACTGTCACACCCTGGCCATACAGAGATATGAATGTTGTTCAGGAGCTGCAGGGGTTGTTCAGAGCACATCCTGGCTATATAGAGATGGGAATGTTGACCAGGAGCTGCTGGGATTATACAGAGTACTCCCTGGCCACACTCAGATGGGAATGTTGACCACGAGCTGCTGGAGTTATACACTGCACACCTGGCCACACAGAGATGGGAATGATGATCAGGAGCTGCAGGGGTTATTCAGAGCTCACCCTGGCCACTCACAGACGTAAATGTTGTCCAGGAGCTGCAGGGGTTATACAGAGCAGACTCTGGCCACACAGAGATGGGAATGTTGACCAGGAGCTTCAGGGGTTATACAGAGCATACCCTGGCACAAAGTGATGGGAATGTTGACCAGGAGCTGCGGGGGTTATACAGTGCACACCCTTGCCACACAGAGATGGGAATGTTGACCAGGAGCTTCAGGGGTTATACAGAGCACACACTGGCCACACAGAGATGGGAATGTGGAGCTGGAGCTGCTGGGGTTATACAGAGCACACCCTGGCCTCACAGAGATGGGAATGTTGACCAGTAGATGCTGGGGTTTTACAGAGCACACCCTGGCCACACAGAGATGGGAATGTTGACCAGGAGCTGCAGGGGGAAAACGAAGCAAATCCTGGCCACACAGAGATGGGAATGTTGGCCAGGAGCTGGAGGCGTTATACTGAGCACACACTGGTCACACACAGATGGGAATGTTGATCAGGAGCTGCAGGGGTTATACAGAGCACACCCTGGCCACACAGAGATGGGACATTTGACGAGGTGCTGCAGCAGTTATACAAAGCACACCCTGGCCAGACAGAGATGGGAATGTTGACCAGGATGTGCAGGGGTTATACAGAGCACAACCTGGCCACACATAGATGCGAATGTTGACCAGGAGCTGCTGGGGCTATACAGAGCACACCCTGGCCACATAGAAATGGGAATGTTGACCAGGAGCAGTAGGGGCTATACAGAGCTCACCCTGGACACACAGAGATGGGAATGTAGACCAGGAGCTTCTGGGGTTATACAGTGCACACACTGGCCACACAGAGTTGGGAATGTTGACCAGGAGCTGCTGGGGTTATACACAGCACACCCTGGCCATACAGAGATGGGAATGTGGACCAGGAGCTGCCGTGGTTATATAGACCACACCCTGGCCACACAGAGATGGGAATGTTGACCAGGAGCTGCAGGGGTTATACAGAGCAGACTCTGGCCACACAGAGATGTGAATGTTGACCAGTAGCTGCAGGGGGAAAACGAAGCAAATCCTGGCCACACAGAGATGAGAATGTTGGCCAGGAGCTGGAGGCGTTATACTGAGCACACACTGGTCACACACCGATGGGAATGTTGATCAGGAGCTGCAGGGGTTATACAGAGCACACCCTGGCCACACAGAGATGGGACATTTGACGAGGTGCTGCAGTAGTTATACAGAACACACCATGGCCACACAGATATGGGAATGTTGAGCAGGAGCTGCCGGTCTTATACCGAGCACACCCTGGCCACACAGATATGGAAATGTTGACCAGGAGCTGCCGTGGTTATACAGAGCACATCCTGTGCGCACACAGAAATGGGAATGTTGACCAGGAGCTGCAGGGGTTTTACAGAGCAGAACCTGGCCACACAGAGATGGGAATGTTGTCCAGGGGATGCTGGGGTTATACAGAGCACACCCTGGCATCACAGAGATGGGAATGTTGACCAGGGGATGCTGGGGTTATACAGAGCACACCCTGGACATACAGAGATGGGATTGTTGACCAGGAGCTTCTGGTGTTATACAGAGCACACCCTGGCCAAAAAGTGATGGGAATGTTGACCAGGAGCTGCAGGGGTTATACATAGCACACCCTTGCCACACAGAGATGGGAATGTTGACCAGGAGCTGCAAGGCTTATACAGAGCACACTCTGGCCACACAGAGATGGTAATGTTGACCAGGAGCAGGGTTTATACAGAGCACACCATGGCCACACAGAGATGCAAATGTTGACCAGGAGCTGCAGGAGTTATACAGAGCACACCCTTGCCACACACACATATGGGAATATTGGCCAGGAGCTGCAGGGGTTATACAGAGCACACCCTGGCCACACAGGGAACTGAATGTTGACAAAGAGCTGCAGGGTTTATACAGAGCGCACCCTACCCACTCAGAGATGGGAATGTTGACCAGGAGCTGCTGGGTTTATACAGAGCACACCATGGCCACACAGTGATGGGAATGTTGACCAGAAGCTGCAGGAGTTATACAGAGCACACCCTGGACACACAGAGATGGGAATCTTAACCAGGAGCAGCAGCGGGTATACAAAGCACACCCTGGCCACACAGAGATGGGAATGTTGACCAGGAGCTGCAAGGGTTATACAGAGCACACCCTGGACACACAGAAATGGGAATTTTGACCAGGAAGTGCCGGGGTTATACAGTGCACACCCTGGCCACACAGAGATGGGAATGTTGGCCAGGAGCTGCAGGGCTTATACAGTGCACACCCAGGCCACACAGATATGGTAATGTTGACCAGGAGCTGGGGTTATACCGAGCACACCCTGGTAACACAGATATGGAAATATTGACCAGTAGCTGCCGGGGTTATACAGAGCACATCCTGGGCGCACACAGAAATGGGAATGTTGACCAGGGTCTGCAGGGGTTATACAGAGCACACCCTAGCCACAAAGAGATGGAAATGTTGACCAGGAGCTGCCGGGGTTATACAGAGCACACCCTGGCCACAAAGTGATGGGAATGTTGACCAGGAGCGGCTGTGGTTATACAGAGCACAAACTGGCCACACAGAGATGGGAATGTTGACCAGGAGCTGCCGGGGTAATTCAGAGCACACCCTGGCCACACAGAGATGGAAATGTTGACCATGAGCTGCAGGAGTTATACAGAGCACACCCTGGCTACACAGAGATGGAAATGTTGACCATGAGCTGCAGGGGTTAATCAGAGCTCACCCTGGCCATACAGGGAACTGAATGTTGACAAGGACCGGGAGCTGCCGGGGTTATACAGTGCACATCGTAGCCACACAAAGAGATGGGAATGTTGACCAGGAGCTGCAGGGGTTATACAGAGCACACCCTGGACACACAGAAATGGGAATTTTGACCAGGAAGTGCCGGGTTAAACAGTGCACACCCTGGCCACACAGAGATGGGAATGTTGGCCAGGAGCTGCAGGGATTATACAGTGCACACCCTGGCCACACAGATGTGGTAATTTTGACCAGGAGATGCCGGGCTTATACAGAGCACATCCTGGGCACACACATAAATTTTAATTTTGACCAGGAACTGGGGTTATACCGAGCACACCCTAGCCACAAAGAGATGGAAATGTTGACCAGGAGCTGCCGGGGTTATACAGAGCACACCTGGCCACAAAGTGATGGGAATGTTGACCAGGAGCGGCTGTGGTTATACAGAGCACAACCTGGCCACACAGAGATGGGAATGTTGACCAGGAGCTGCTGGGGTTATATAGAGCACACCCTGGCCACACAGAGATGGGAATGTTGACCAGGAGCTTCAGGAGTTATACAGAGCACACCCTGGCCACACAGAGATGGGAATGTTGACCAGGAGTTGCAGGGGTTATACAGAGCACACCCTGGCCACACAGAGATGGGAATGTTGACCAGGAGCTGCTGTGGTTATACAGAGAACACCCTGGACACACAGAGATGGGAATCTTAACCAGGAGCAGCAGGGGTTATGCAGAGCACACCCTGCCCACACAGAGATGGGAATGTTGACCAGGAGCTGCAGGGCTAAACACAGAACAGTCTGGCCACATAGAGATTGTAATGATGACCAGGAGCAGGGTTTATACAGAGCACATCCTGGCCACACAGAGATGGGAATGTTGACCAGGAGCTTTAGGAGTTATACAGAGCACACCCTTGCCACACACACATATGGGAATGTTGACCAGAAGCTGCACGGGTTATACAGAGCACATCCTGGCTACACAGAGATGGGAATGATGGCCAGGAGTGGCTGTGGTTATACAGTGCTCACACTGGTCACGCAGAGAAGGGAATGTTGACCAGGAGCTGCTGGGGTTATACAGTGCACATCCTAGCCAAACACAGAGATGGGAATGTTGACCAGGATCTGCAGGAGTTATACAGAGCACACCCTGGCCACAAAGTGATGGGAATGTTGACCAGGAGCTGCAGGGGTTATGCAGAGCACACCCTGGCCACACACAGATGGGAATGTTGACCAGGAGCTGCCTGGGTTATACAGAGCACACCCTGGCCACACAGAGATGGGAATGTTGACCAGGAGCTGCAGGAGTTATACAGAGCACACCCTGGCCACACAGAGATGGGAATGTTGGCTCGGAGATGCTGGGGTTATACAGTGCACACCCTGGACACACAGAGATGGGAATGTTGACCAGGAACTTGCAGGGTTATACAGAGCACACCCTGGCCACACAGAGATGGGATTGTTTACCAGAAGCTGCAGGGGTTATAGAGAGCACACCCTGGCCACACAGAGTTGGGAATGTTGACCAGGAGCAGGGGTTATGTAGAGCAAATCCTGGCCACAGAGAGATGGGAATATTGACCAGTAGCTGCAGTGGTTATACAGATCACACCATGACCACCCAGAGATGGGAATATTGACGAGGAGCTGCAGGAGGAAAACAGAGCACACCCTGGCCACACATAGATATGAATGTTGAGAAGGAGCTGCTAGGGTTATACAGAGAACAGCCTGGCCACACAGAACTGGGAAAGTTGACCAGGAGCAGGGGTTATACAGAGCACACCCTGGCCACACAGAGAACGGAATGTTGACCAGGAACTGCAGGGGTTATACAGAGCACACACGGGACACACAGAGATGGAAATGTTGACCAGGAGCTGCAGGAGTTATACAGGGCACACACTGGCCACACAGAGAACGGAATGTTGACAAGGAGCTGCAGGGGTTACACAGAGCGCACCCGACCCACACAGAGATGGGAATGTTGACCAGGAACTGCTGGGGTTATACAGAGCACACCCTGGCCACACAGAGATGTGAATGTTGACCAGGAGCTGCAGGAGTTACTCAGAGCACACCCTTGGTACACAGAGATGGGAATGTTGACCAGGAGTTGCAGGGGTTATACAGAGCACAGCCTGGCCACAAAGAGGTGGGAATGTTGACCAGGAGCTGCAGGAGTTATAAAGGGCACACCCTTGCCACACACACATATGGGAATGTTGACCAGGAGCTGCACGGGTTATACAGAGTACACCCTGGCCACACAGAGATGGGAATCTTAACCAGGAGCTGCAGGGGTTATACAGAGCACCCCTGCCCACACAGAGATGGGAATGTTGAACAGGAGCAGGGTTTATACAGAGCACACCCTGGCCACACAGAGATGGGAATATTGGCTAGGAGATGCTGGGGTTATATAGTGCACACCCTGGACACACAGAGATGGGAATGTTGACCAGGAACTTGCAGGGTTATACAGAGCATACCCTGGCCACACAGAGATGGGAATGTTGACCAGGAGCTGCTGGGTTTTACAGTGCACACCCTGGCCATACAAAGATGGGATTGTTTACCAGAAGCTGCAGGGGTTATAGAGAGCACACCCTGGCCACACAGAGTTGGGAATGTTGACCAGGAGCAGGGGTTATGTAGAGCAAATCCTGGCCACAGAGAGAACGGAATGTTGACCAGGAACTGCAGGGGTTATACAGAGCACACACGGGACACACAGAGAAGGGAATGTTGACCAGGATCAGGGGTTATACAGAGCACACCCTGGCCACACACAGAGAAAGGAATGTTGACCAGGAGCTGCAGGGGTTATACAGAGCACAGCCTGGCCACACAGAGATGGGAATGTTGACCAGGAGCTGCAGTGGGTATACAAATTACTCTGGCCACACAGAGATGGTAATGTTGACCAGGAGCTGCAGGGATTATACAAAGCACACTCTGGCCACTCACAGATGTAAATGTTGTCCAGGAGCTCCAGGGGTTATACAGATCACACCCTGGCCACACACTGAGATGGTAATGTTGACCAGGAGCAGGGTTTATACAGAGCACACCCTGGCCACACTAAGATGGGAATGTTGACTAGGAGCTGCAGGGGTTCAACAGAGCACACCCTGGCCACATAGCGCTGGGAATGTTGACCAGGAGCGGCTGTGGTTAAAAAGAGCTCACCCTGGTCACATAGAGATGAGAATGTTGACTAGGAGCTGCTGGGGTTATACAGAGCACACTCTGGCCACAGAGAGATGGGAATGTTGACCAGGAGATGCCGGGGTTATACAAAGCACACCCTGGCCACACCGATATGGAAATGTTGACCAGGAGCTGCCAGGGTTATACAGAGCACATCCTGGGCGCACACAGAAATGGGAATGTTGACCAGGATCTGCAGGGGTTATACAGAGCACACCCTAGCCACAAAGAGATGGAAATGTTGACCAGGAGCTGCCGGGGTTATACAGAGCACACCTGGCCACAAAGTGATGGGAATGTTGACCAGGAGCGGCTGTGGTTATACAGAGCACAACCTGGCCACACAGAGATGGGAATGTTGACCAGGAGCTGCTGGGGTTATATAGAGCACACCCTGGCCACACAGAGATGGGAATGTTGGCCAGGAGTGGCTGTGGTTATACAGTGCTCACTCTGGTCACGCAGAGAAGGGAATGTTGACCAGGAGCTGCTGGGGTTATACAGTGCACATCCTAGCCAAACACAGAGATGGGAATGTTGACCAGGATCTGCAGGGGTTATACAGAGCACACCCTGGCCACAAAGTGATGGGAATGTTGACCAGGAGCTGCAGGGCTTATGCAGAGCACACCCTGGCCACACACAGATGGGAATGTTGACCTGGAGCGGCTGTGGTTATACAGTGCACACCCTGGCCACACATAGATGGGAATGTTGACCAGGAGCTGCCTGGGTTATACAGAGCACACCCTGGCCACACAGAGATGGGAATGTTGACCAGGAGCTGCAGTGGTTATACAGAGCACACACTGGCCACACAGAGAACGGAATGTTGACTAGGAGCTGCAGGGGTTCAACAGAGCACACCCTGGCCACATAGCGCTGGGAATGTTGACCAGGAGCGGCTGTGGTTAAAAAGAGCTCACCCTGGTCACATAGAGATGAGAATGTTGACCAGGAGCTGCTGGGGTTATACAGAGCACACTCTGGCCACAGAGAGATGGGAATGTTGACCAGGAGATGCCGGGGTTATACAGAGCAAACCCTGGCCACACAGAGATGGGAATGTTGACCAAGAGCTGCCGGGGTTATACAGAGCACACACTGGCCACACAGAGATGGGAATGTTGACCAGGAGCTGCCGGGGTTATACAGAGCACACCCTGCCCACAGAGAGATGGGAATGTTGACCAGGAGCTGCCAGGGTTATACAGAGCACACCCTGGCAACACACACAGATGTAAATGTTGTCCAGGAGCTCCAGGGGTTATACAGATCACACCCTGGCCACACACTGAGATGGTAATGTTGACCAGGAGCAGGGTTTATACAGAGCACACCCTGGCCACACTAAGATGGGAATGTTGACTAGGAGCTGCAGGGGTTCAACAGAGCACACCCTGGCCACATAGCGCTGGGAATGTTGACCAGGAGCGGCTGTGGTTAAAAAGAGCTCACCCTGGTCACATAGAGATGAGAATGTTGACCAGGAGCTGCTGGGGTTATACAGAGCACACTCTGGCCACAGAGAGATGGGAATGTTGACCAGGAGATGCCGGGGTTATACAGAGCAAACCCTGGCCACACAGAGATGGGAATGTTGACCAAGAGCTGCCGGGGTTATACAGAGCACACACTGGCCACACAGAGATGGGAATGTTGACCAGGAGCTGCCGGGGTTATACAGAGCACACCCTGGCCACACAGAGATGGAAATGTTGACCAGGAGCTGACGGGTTTATACAGAGCACACCCTGACCACACAGAGATGGGAATGTTGACCAGTAGCTGACGGGTTTATACAGAGCACACATTGGCCACACAGAGATGGGAATGTTGAACAGGAGTGCCGGGGTTATACAGAGCACACACTGGCCAGACAGAGATGGGAATGTTGACCAGGAGCGGCTGTGGTTATAAAGAGCACACCCTGGCCACACAGAGATGGTAATGTTGACAAGGAGCTGCCGGGGTTATACAGAGCACACACTGGCCACACAGAGATGGGAATGTTGACCAGGAGCCGCTGGGGTTATACAGAGCACACCCTGGCCACACAGAAATCGGATTGTTGACCAGTAGCTGCAAGGGTTATACAGAGCACACTCTGGCCACACAGAGATGGTAATGTTGACCAGGAGCAGAGTTCATACAGAGCACACTCTGGCCACACAGAGATGGGAATGTTGACCTGGAGCTGCAGGGGTTATACAGAGCACACCCTGGCCACACAGAGATGGGGATGTTGACTTGGAGCTGCTGGGGTTATACTGTCACACCCTGGCCATACAGAGATATGAATGTTGTTCAGGAGCTGCAGGGGTTGTTCAGAGCACATCCTGGCCACATAGAGATGGGAATGTTGACCAGGAGCTGCTGGGATTATACAGAGTACTCCCTGGCCACACTCAGATGGGAATGTTGACCACGAGCTGCTGGAGTTATACACTGCACACCTGGCCACACAGAGATGGGAATGATGATCAGGAGCTGCAGGGGTTATTCAGAGCTCACCCTGGCCACTCACAGATGTAAATGTTGTCCAGGAGCTCCAGGGGTTATACAGACCACACCCTGGCCACACACAGAGATGGGAATGTTGACCAGGAGCTGCAGGAGTTATACAGAGCACACCCTGGCCACACAGAGATGGGAATGCTGACAAGGGGCTGCAGGGGTTATACAGAGCACACCCTGGCCACACAGAGATGGGAATGTTGACCAGTAGCTGCAGTGGTTATACAGATCGCACCATGGCCACCCAGAGATGGGAATATTGACCAGGAGCTGCAGGAGTTACACAGAGCACACCCTGGCCACACATAGATATGAATGTTGACCAGGAGCTGCTGGGGTTATACAGAGCACACCCTGGCCACACAGAGATGGGAATGTTGACCAGGAGCTGCAGGGGTTATACAGGGCACACCCTGGCCACACATAGATATGAATGTTGACCAGGAGCTGCTGGGGTTATACAGCGCACACCCTGTCCACACAGAGATTGTAATCTTGACCAGGAGCAGGGGTTATGCAGAGCACACCCTGGCCACACAGAGATGGGAATGTTGGCTAGGAGATGCTGGGGTTATACAGTGCACACCCTGGACACACAGAGATGGGAATGTTGACCAGGAGTGGTTGTGGTTATACAGAGCACATCCTGGACACAGATGGGAATGTTGACTAGGAGCTGCTGGGGTTATACAGAGCACAGCCTTGCCACACAGAGATGGGAATGTTGACCAGGAGCTGCCGGGGTTTTACAGAGCACACCCTTGCCACACAGAAATCTGGGAATGTTGACCAGGAGCTGCAGGGGTTATACAGAACACACCCTGGCCTCATAGACATGGGACTGGTGACCAGCAGCTGCTGGGGTTATACAGAGCACACTCAAGCCACACAGAGATGGGAATGTTGACCAGGAGCAGGGGTTATATTGAGCACACCCTGGCCACACAGGGAAGGGAATGTTTACCAGGAGCTGCAGGGTTGATATAGAGTACGCCCTGCCCACACAGAGATGGGACTGTTTACCAGGAGCTGCCGGGGTTATACAGAGCACACACTTGCCACACAGATATGGGAATGTTGACCAAGAACGGCTGTGGTTATACAGAGCACACCCTGGCCACACAGAGATGGGAATGTTGACCAGGAGCTGCAGGGGTTACACAGAGCACACTCTAGCCACACAGATATGGGAATGTTGACCAGGAGCAGCGGTTATTTTGAGCACACCCTGGCCACACAGATGGGAATATTGACCAGGAGCAGCTCGGGTTATACAGAGCAGACCCTGGCCACACTCAGAAGGGAATGTTGACCAGGAGCTGCTGGGGTTCTACAAAGCACACCCTGGACACACAGAGATGGGAATGTTAACCAGGAGATGCTGGGTTTAGACAGAGCACACCGTGGTCACACAGAGATGGGAATGTTGACCAGGAGCTTCCGGGGTTATACAGAGCACACCCTGGCCACACAGAGATGGGAATATTGACCTGAAGCTGCCGGGGTTATACAGAGCACACCCTGGCCAAACAGAGATGGGCATGTTGACCAGGAGCTGCCGGGGTAAAACAGAGCACACACTGGCCACACAGTAATGGGAATTTTGACCAGGAGCTACCGGGGTTATACAGAGCACACACTGGCAACACAGAGATGGGAATGTTGACGAGGAGATGCTGGGGTAAAACAGAACACACACTGGCCACACAGAGATGGGAATGTTGACCAGGAGCTGCTGGGGTTATACAGAGCACACCCTGGCCACACAGAGATGGGAATGTTTACCAGAAGCTACTGGCGCTATACAGAGCACACCCTGGCCACACAGAGATGGGAATATTTACCAGGAGCAGCAGGGGCGATACAGAGTAGGCCCTGCCCACTCAGAGATGGGAATATTGACCAGGAGCTGCAGGGGTGATTCAGTGCACACCCTGGCCACACTGAGATGGGAATGTTGACCAGGAGCTGCTGGGGTTATACAGAACACACCCTGGCCACACATAGAGATGGGAATGTTGACCAGGAGCTGCAGGCATTATACAGTGCGCACCCAGGCCACACAGAGATGGGAATGTTGACCACGAGCTGCAGGAGTTATACAGAGCACACTCTGGCCACACACAGAGATGGTAATGTTGGCCAGGAGCTGCAGGGATTATACAGAGCACACCCTGGCCACACAGAGATGGGAATGTTGACCAGGAGCTGCTGGGATTTTACAGAGCACACCCTGGTCACACTCAGATGGGAATGTTGACCAGGAGCTGCTGGGGTTATACAGAGCACACCCTGGCCACACAGAGATGGGCATGTTGACCAGGAGCTGCCGGGGTTATACTGAGCACACCGTGGCCATACAGAGATGGGACTGTTTACCAAGAGCTGCCGGGGTTATACAGAGCACACACTTGCCAGACAGAGATGGGAATGTTGACCAGGAGCTGCTGGGGTTATACAGAGCACAGCATGGCCACACAGAGATGGGAATGTTGACCAGGAGCTGCAGGGGTTAGACCTAGCACACTCTGGCCACACAGCGATGGGAATGTTGACCAGGAGCTGCTGGTCTTATACGGAGCACACCCTGGCCACACAGAGATGGGAATGTTGACCAGGAGCTGCAGGGGTTATTCAGAGCACACCCTGGCCACACACAGATGGGAATGTTGACCAGAAGCGACAGTCGGTGGCCGGGCATCGATAAGAACATTGAGCAAATGGTGCTCCATTGAGATGTATTTGCAGGCACAGCAGACGTTGCCACTCACAGCCCATCTGTATCCACGGGAAAATCCTGGCCTTCCTTTGATGAGTTTACATGTGTATTTCACAAATCCTTTCCTGGAAGAATGTTCCTGAACCTAGAGGACACCCACTGGAACTGTTTCAATGTTCAGGAGATGTGGACCACCCCGGAATCCAACACAGAGGGTCTGCGTTGATCTTTCTGCGACCCCGTCTCCCAGATGCATTGCTGTCCGACAATGTGACTGTGTTCACCGGGGAGGAATGTCAGCACTTTGTCAATACAGCCGGCATCCAGCACACTGCAACCGCCCCTTACCACCCGGCCTCGGGTGGAGAGTCAGCGAGCAGATCAGATGTTGTCAGCAGTGATGAAGCCCAACATACCATTACACATCAAGGTGGCTGACACCCTGCTCTCGAGTTATACTCCCCCACCACCACCACGGGAGTCACACCGCAGAGCCATTCAGTGGGCATCACTACCAGGCTCGTTCAGGCCTCATTGTCCCCAATTTGGTGGGAAGGCTGGAAGTGCCGCTGGATTCCCAATAGAAGAAACAGACTCGGTAAAAGGAGACAGGCTGTTTAAAGTTGGAGACCTGGTCTTTGGCAGGGAGTTTGCTTCAGGCCCACATTGGAAACTCGGCAGAACTGTAGCGACGTCTGGTCCAGTGTCAGACATGGTAGAAATACAAGGCAGACGGACCAGTCTCAGACACGGTGGAATTGCCAGGCAGACGGTCCAGTGTCAGACACGGTGGAACTGCCAGGCGGAAAGTCCAGTGTCAGTCATGGTGGAATTGCCAGGCAGACGGTCCAGTGTCAGACATGTTGGAATTACAAGGCAGATGGTCCAGTGTCAGACATTGTGGAATTGCCAGACAGACGGTGCAGTCTCAGACATGATGGAATTGCCAGGCAGACATAGAACATTACAGCGCAGTACAGGCCCTTCGGCCCTCGATGTTGCGCCGACCTGTGAAAGAACTCCAAAGCCCATCTAACTATTCCCTTATCGTCCGTATGTCTATCCAATGACCATTTGAATGCCCTTAGTGTTGGCGAGTCCACTACTGTTTCAGGCCGGGTATTCCACGCCCTTACTACTCTCTGGGTAAAAAAACCTACCTCTGACATCTGTCCTATATCTATCTCCCCTCAATTTAAAGCTATGTCCCCTCGTGCTAGACATCACCATCCGAGGAAAAAGGCTCTCCCTGTCCACTCTATCCAATCCTCTGATCATCTTGTATGCCTCTAACGAAAACAGCCACAAGTCCCTCAGCCTTTCCTCATAAGATCTTCCCTCCATACCAGGCAACATCCTGGTAAATCTCCTCTGCACCCTTTCCAATGCTTCCACATCCTTCCAATTATGCGGCGACCAGAATTGCACGCAATACTCCAAATGCAGCCGCACCAGAGTTTTGTACAGCTGCAACATGACCTCATGGCTCCGAAACTCAATCCATCTACCAATAAAAGCTAACACACCGTACGCCTTCTTAACAACCCTCTCAACCTGGGTGGCAACTTTCAGGGATCTATGTACACAGACACCGAGATCTCTCTGCTCATCCACACTGCCAAGAATCTTACCATTAGCCCAGTACTCTGTCTTCCTGTTACTCCTTCCAAAATTAATCACCTCACACTTTTCTGCATTAAGCTCCATTTGCCACCTCTCAGCCCAGCGCTGCAGCTTATCTATGTCCCTCTGTAACTTGTAACATCCTTCCGCACTGTCCACAACTCCACCGACTTTAGTGTCATCTGCAAATTTACTCACCCATCCTTCTACGCCCTCCTCCAGGTCATTTATAAAGATGACAAACAGCAGTGGCCACAAAACAGATCCTTGTGGTACACCACTAGTAACTGGACTCCAGTCTGAACATTTCCCATCAACCACCACCATTTGTCTTCTTCCAGCTAGCCAATTTCTGATCCAAGATGCTAAATCACCGTGAATCCCAGCCCCCGTATTTTCTGCAGTAGTCTACCGTGGGGAACCTTATCAAATGCTTTACTGAAATCCATATACACCACATCAACTGCTTTACCCTCATCCACCTGTTTGGTCACCTTCTCAAAGAACTCAATAATGTTTGTGAGGCACAACCTACTCTTCACAAAACCATGTTGACGATCTCTAATCAAATTATTTCTTTCCAGATGATTATACATCCTATCTCTTATAAACCTTTCCAAGATTTTGCTCACAACAGAAGTAAGGCTCACTGGTCTATAGTTACCGGGGTTGTCTCTTCTACCCTTCTTGAACAAGGGGACAACATTTGCTATCGTCCAGTCTTCTGGCAGTATTCCTGTAGACAAAGATGACTTAAAGATCAAAGCCAAAATCTCAGCAATCTCCTCCCTAGCTTCCCAGAGAATCCTAGAATAAATCCCATCTGGTCCAGGAGACTTATCTATTTTCACACTTTCCAGAATTGCTAACACCTCCTCCTTATGAACCACAAGCCCTTCTAGTCTAGTAGCCTGAATCTCTGCATTCTCCTCGACAACATTGTCTTTTTCCTGTGTGAATACTGACGAAAAATATTCATTTAGCACCTCTCCTATCTCCTCGGATTCCAAGCACAACTTCCCACTACTGTCCTTAACTGGCCCTACTCTTACCCTAGTCATTCTTTTATTCCTGACATTGCTATAGAAAGCTTTGGGGTTATCCTTGATCCTACCTGCCAAATACTTCTCATGTCCCCTCCTGGCTCTTCTTAGCTCTCTTTAGGTCCTTCCTAGCTAACTTGTAACTCTCGATAGCCCTAACTGACCCTTCAGGTCTCATCTTTACATAAGCCTCTTTCTTCCCCTTGACAAGTGTTTCGGCTGCTTTAGTAAACCACGGTTCCCTCACTCGACCACTTCCTCCCTGCCTGACAGGTACATACTTATCAAGGACACGCAGTAGCTGTTCCTTGAAAAAGCTCCACATTTCCATTGTGCCCATCCCCTGCAGTTTTCCTCACCATCCGATGCATCCTAAGTCTTGCCTCATCGCATCATAATTGCCTTTCACCCTGATATAACTCTTGCCCTGCGGTATATACCTATCCCTTTCCATCACTAAATTAAACGTAATCGAATTGTGGTCACTATCACCAAAGTGCTCACCTACCTCCAAATCTAACACCTGTCCTTGTTCATTACCCAGTACCAAATCCAATATGGCCTCGCTTCTCGTTGGCCTATCGACATACTGTGTCAGGAAACCCTCCTGCACACATTGGACAAAAACGAACCCATCTAAAGTACTCGAACTATAGCGTTTCCAGTCAATATTTGGAAAGTTAAAGTCCCCCATAACAGCTACCCTGTTGCTTTCGCTCCTGTCCAGAATCATCTTTGTAATCCTTTCCTCTACATCTCTGGAACCTTTCGGAGGCCTACAGAAAACCCCTAACAGGGTAACCTCTCCTTTCCTGTTTCTAACCTCAGCCCATGCTACCTCAGTAGACGAGTCGTCATCAATTGTCCTTTCTGCCACCGTAATACTGTCCTTGACTAACAATGCCACCCCTCCCCCTCTTCTACCACCTTCCCTGAGCTTACTGAAATATCTAAACCCCGGCAGCTGCAAAAACCATTCCTGTCCCTGCTCTATCCATGTCCCCGAAATGGCCACAACATCGAAGTCCCAGGTACCAACCCATACCGCAAGTTCACCCACCTTATTCCGGTTGCTCCTGGCATTGAAGAAGACACACTTTAAACCACCTTCCTGCCTGCCGGTACACTCCTGCAACTTTGAAACATTACTCATGACCTCACTCCTCTCAACCTCCTGTATACTGGAGCTACAATTCAGGTTCCCAAGCCCCCGCTGAACTAGTTTAAACCCTCCCGAAGAGCATTAGCAAATTTCCCCACCAGGATATTGGAGCCCTCTGGTCCAGGTGTAGACCATCCCGTTTGTAGAGGTCCTACCGACCCCAGAATGAGCCCCAATTATCCAGAAATCTGAAACCCTCCCTCCTGCACTGTCCCTGTAGCCATGTGTTCAAATCCTCACTCTCCCTATTCCTCGTCTCGCTATCACGTGGCACGGGTAACAACCCAGAAATAATAATTCTGTTTGTCCTAGATCTAATTTTCCACCCTAGCTCATGGATTTCTGGCTTACATCCCTATCCCTTTTCCTACGTATATCATTGGTACCTATGTGGACCACAACTTGGGGCTGCTCCCCCTCCCCCTTAAGGATCCCGAAAACACGATCCGAGACATCACGCACCCTGGCACCTGGGAGGCAACACACCAACTGCGAGTATCTCTCGTTCCCACAGAGTCTCCTATCTATCCCCCTAACTATGGTGTCTCCAATGACTAATGCTCTACTCCTCTCCCCCTTCCCTTCTGAGCAACAGGAACAGACTCTATGCCAGAGACCTGCACCCCATGGCTTACCCCTGGTAATTCCCCCCACCCCCCCCCCCCAACAGTATCCAAAGGGGTATACTTGTTACTGAGGGGAACGACCACAGGGGATCCCTGTACTGACTGCTTCCTCCCAGCCCCTCTCACCGTCACTCATCTATCTTGATTCATCGGAGTAACTACATCCATGAAGCTTCTATCTATGACCACCTCTGCCTCCCGAATGATCCGAAGTTCATCCAGCTCCAGTTCCCTAACGTGATTTCTGAGGAGCTGGAGATGGGTGCACTTCCCACAGATGAAATCAGCAGGGAAACTGACGGCGTCCCTCACCTCAAACATTCTGCAGGAGGAACAATGCACTACCTTCCCTGCCATCCCCTCTAGATAACAAAATAAAAAGAAAGAAAGAGCTTACCTGTTATTCACTCCCCTTCTCAGCAAGCACTCACTCAGCAACGTCTGCGCCCCGCACGAGAACAGGAGGGAAAATAAAAGAAAAACGACTTACCAGTCACCAGCCAATCCCTTACCTGCAGGCAGTGACATCACCGTTCAACTTCTTTCTACATCTACCTGCCCTTGAGCCTTCCTCTCGGCTGGGATCCTTACAGAGGTTGTTTTTTTTTTTGTTAGAGGAGGGGTAGGGTGGGAAACACTGAAGAAGTGTTTCGTGTTTAAGTGTCACTTGACAACAGCTCCTCCACAAATCACCTTCAAGTTAGGGTGACCACAAAGGACGAATGCTAACTTCCCCCGCAACAGCCAATCAGCAGCTCCGCTCTACTGCCCTCTTCTGGATGCTTGGCTTCACTTGAACCACTAGGATCTCTTGCACAGGTACACCTTCAAGTTAGGGTGACCACAACGGACGTATGCAAGCTTCCCCTGCAACAGCCAATCAGCAGCTCCGCTCTACCTCCCTCTGCTGGATATGGTGTCAGACTTAGTGGAATTACAAGGCAGACGGTCCAGTGTCAGACATGGTGGAATTGCCAGGCAGGCGGCACAGTGTCAGACATGGTGGAATTGCCAGGCAGACGGTTCAGTGTCAGACATGGTGGAATTGCCAGACAGACGGTCCAGTGTCAGACATGGTGAAATTGCCAGGCAGACGGTACAGTGGCAGACATAGTTGAATTGCCAGGCAGACGGTCCAGTGTCAGACACGGTGGAATTGCCAGGCAGACGGTCCAGTGTCAGACATGGTGAAATTGCCAGGCAGACGGTACAGTGGGAGACATAGTTGAATTGCCAGGCAGACGGCCCAGTGTCAGACACGGTGGAGTTGCCAGGCAGACGGTCCAGTGTCAGACACGGTGGAATTACGAGGCAGACGGTCCAGTGTCAGACATGGTGGAATTGCCAGGCAGACGGTCCAGTGACAGACATGGTGGAATTGCCAGGCAGACGGCCCAGTGTCAGACACGGTGGAGTTGCCAGGCAGACTGTCCAGTCTCAGACAGGGTGGAATTACAAGGCGGACGAGTGAGGAAGTACTTTGACCATTTAAGGAGCTGGGAGGCCACACAGCCAATGTCTGAACAGTTGGAGCCAGCCGGCATCACCACTGCTCCCGCGGCAGAGCCGGAACCGAGGGAGCCGGAGAGTTCCGCAGAGAATAATAAGAACTCTAACAACACCAGGTTAAAGTTCACCAGGTCTGTTTCGATTAACCAGCTTTCGGTGCGCTTCTCCTTCAGCAGGTGAATCCGGAGTGAACTCACCTGTGACCCCGATGGAGCTGGAGAGGGGAGAGTCCCCGATGTGGTGTTGAATCCTTGAGGCAACATCCTGCTGCTGACAACAACACTATCCCATTGGTGGAGGAGCCGGATGGAGCCCAGGGTGATCCACCAGGCCTCAGATCACCCCTGTGAAGGACTGTTCTGAACTGACCCTTTTTAATGTCTCCAGCTTTTCTTTTACACAGTTCACTGTAAATGACGCAAGTTGTTTGCATGATACTGAGGGACGGAAGGGGAGGAATCTGACAGCACTGCCTCTTTCAGGGGTGACCCCATGTGGTCCACGTTACCTGCTCGGGGCCTATGGTGTGTGAGTGTGAGAACCCCGACTGATGGGGAATAATCCCTGGGAGCAGGAAAAAGGCAGTGTGGCTCCGGGAGCCCCAAATTAAAAAGCTGTTCCAGAGACATCTGTGCCTGTATACAGTTAACCATTTACTTCTCAATAATCCCTGGGAGCAGGGGACAGGCAGTGTGGCCTCGGGAGGCCCCCACTTAAAAAGCTGTTTCAGAGACCTCTGTGCCTCTATATAGTTAACCATTTAATGCTCAATAATCCCTGGGAGCAGTGGACAGGCACTGTGGTCCAGGAAATCCCTATTAAAAAGATGTTTCAGAGACCTCTGTACCTGTATACAGTTAATCATTTACTGCTCAATAGTACTTGGAAGCAGGGGACAAGCAGTGTGGTCCGGGACACCACAATTAAAAAGCTGTTTCAGAGACCTCTGTGCTGTACATAGTTAACCATTTACTCCTCAATAATCCCTGGGAGCAGGGGACAGGCAGTGTTGTCCGGGAGCCCCCAAGTAAAACGCTGTTTCAGAGACCTCTGTGCCTGTATATAATTAACCATTCACTACTCAATAATCCTTGGGAGCAGGGGACAGGCAGTGTGGCCCCGGGAGCCTCCAATTAAAAAGCTGTTTCAGAGACCTCTGTGCTGTATATAGCTAACCATTTTCTTCTCAATAATCCCTGGGAGCAGGGAACAGGCAGTGTGGCCTAGGGAGCCCCCAATTTTAAAAATGATTCAGAGACCTCTGTGCTGTATATAGTTAACCATTTATTGCTCAATAAACCCTGGGAGCAGGGGACAGGCAGTGTAGTCCGGGAGCCCCCAATTAAAAAGCTGTTTCGGAAACCTCTGTGCTCTATATAGTTCACCATTTACTGCTCAATAATCCCTGGGTGCAGTGGACAGGCAGTGTGGTCCAGGAAACCACTATTAAAAAGCTGTTTCAGAGACCTCTGTGCCTGTACACAGTTAACCATTTACTGCTAATTAATACCTGGGAGCAGGCGACAAGTAGTGTGGTCTGGGACTCGACAATTAAAAAGCTGTTTCAGAGACCTCTGTGCTGTATACAGTTAACCATTAACTGCTCAATAATCATTGGGAGCAGGGAACAGGCAGTGTGGCCTCTGGAGCCCCCAATTAAAAAGCTGTTTCAGATACATCTGTGCTGTATATAGTTAACCATTTACTTCCTCTCAATAATCCCTGGGAGCAGGGGACAAGCAGTGTGGTCTCGGGAGCCCCCAATTAAAAAGCTGTTTCAGAGACCTCTGTGCCTGTATATAGTTCACCATTTATTGATCAATAATCCCTGGAAGCATGGGACAGGCAGTGTGGTCCGTTAGCCTCCAATTAAAAAGCTGTTTCAGTGACCTCTGTGCTTGTAGAGAGTTACCCATTTACTTCTCAATAAGCCTTGGGAGCAGGAGACAGGCAGTGTGCCCACGGGAGCCCCCAATTTAAAAGCTGTTTCAGAGTCCTCTGTGCCTGTATATAGTTAACTATTTACTGCTCAATAATCCCTGGGAGCAGGGAAAAGGCAGTGTGGCCTCGGGAGCCACCAATTAAAAAGCTGTTTTTGAGACCTCTGGGCCAGTATATAGTTAACCATTTACTGCTCAATATTTCCTGGGAGCAGGGGACAAGCAGTGTGGCCTCAGAGACCCGCAATTATAAAGCTGTTTCAGAGACCTCTGTGCTGTACATAGTTAACCATTTACTTCCTCTCAATAATCCCTGGGAGCAAGGGACAGGCAGTGTGGCTCCGCGAGCCCCCAATTACAAAGTTGTTTCAGAGACCTCTCTGTCTGCACATAGTTAACCATTTACTGCTCAATAATCCCTGGTAGCAGGGGACAGGCAGTGTGGTCTCGGGAGCCCCCAATTAAAAAGCTGTTTCAGATACCTCTGTGCCTGTATATAGTTAACTATTTACTGCTCAATAATCCCTGGGAGCAGGGGACAGGCAGTGTGGCCTCGGGAACCCCCCATTTAAAACGATGTTTTAGAGACCTCTGTGCCTGTATATAGTTAACGATTTACTGCTCAATAATCCCTTGGAGCAGGGGAGAAGCAGTGTGGTCCGGGACCCCACAATTAAAAAGCTGTTTCAGAGACCTCTGTGCCTATATTTTGTTCACCATTTACTGCTCAATAAACCCTGGGAGCAGGGGACAGGCAGTGTGGCCTCGGGAGCTCCCAATTAAAAAGCTGTTTCAGAGACCTCTGTGCTGTATGTAGTTAACCATTTACTGCTCACTAATCCCTGGGAGCAGGGGACAGTCAGTGTGATACGGTAGCCCCCAATTAAAAAGCTCTTTCTATGACCTCTGGGCCTGTATATATTTAACCATTTACTGCTCAATAATCCCTTGGAGCAGGGGACAGTTAGTGTGGCCTCGGGAGCCCCGAATTAAAAAGCTGTTTCAGAGATATCTGTGCTGTATATAGTTAAACATTTACTAAACAATAATCCCTGGGAGCAGGGGACAGGCTGTGTGGCCTCGGGAGTCCCAAATTAAGAAGCTGTTTCAGAGACCTCTGTGTTGTACATAGTTAACCATTTACTGCTCAATAATCACTGGGAGCAGGGGACAGGCAATGTTGTCCAGGAGCCCCAATTAAAATGCTCTTTCAGAGACGTCTGTGCCTGTATATAGTTAACCATTTGCTGCTCAATAATCCCTGGTGGGAGGGGACAGGCAGTGTGGCCTCGGGAGCCCCCAATTAAAAAGCTTTTTCAGAGACCTCTGTGCCTGTATATAGTTAACCATTTACTGCTCAATATTCCCTGGGAGCAGGGGACAGGCAGTGTGGCCTCGGGAGACCCCAATTAAAAAGCTGTTTCAGAGACCTCTGTGCTGTAGATCGTTAACCATTTACTGCTCAATAAGCCCTGGAAGCAGGGGACAGGCTGTGTGGTCCGGGAGCTCCCAATTAAAAAGCTGTTTAAGAGACCTCTGTGTCTGTATATACCCTTGAAGAGTATAGAGATTGTCGAAATAGAGTTAAGAGGGAAATCAGGAGGGCAAAATGGGGACATGAAATTGCTTTGCAAATAATGCAAAGGAGAATCCAAAGAGTTTCTACAGATACATAAAGCGAAAAAGAGTAACTCGGGACAGAGTAGGTCCTCTTAAGGATCAACAAGGACATCTATGTGCAGAGCCACAAGAGTTGGGTGAGATCCTGAATGAATATTTCTCATCGGTATTCACGGTGGAGAAAGGCATGGATGTTAGGAAACTAAGGGAAATAAATAGTGATGTCTTGAGAAGTGTGCATATTACAGAGGAGGAGGTGCTGGAAGTCTTAAAGCGCATCAAGGTAGATAAATCCCCGGGACCTGATGAAATGTATCGCAGGATGTTGTGGGAGGCTAGGGAGGAAATTGCGGGTCCCCAAACAGAGATATTTGAATCATCGGCAGCCACAGGTGAGGTGCCTGAAGATTGGAGAGTGGCGAATGTTGTGCCCTTGTTTAAGAAGGGCAGCAGTGAAAAGCCTGGGAACTACAGACCGGTGAGCCTAACGTCTGTAGTAGGTAAGTTTCTAGAAGGTATTCTGAGAGACAGGATCTACAAGCATTTAGAGAGGCAAGGACTGATTCGGGGCAGTCAGCATGGCTTTGTGCGTGGAAAATCATGTCTCACAAATTTGATTGAGTTTTTTGAGGGGGTGACCAAGAAGGTAGATGAGGGCAGTGCAGTAGACGTTGTCTACATGGACTTTAGCAAAGCCTTTGACAAGGTACCGCATGGTAGGTTGTTGCAGAAGGTTAAAGCTCACGGGATCCAGGGCGAGGTTGCCAATTGGATTCAAAATTGGCTGGACGACAGAAGACAGAGGGTGGTTGTAGAGGGTTGTTTTTCAAACTGGAGGCCTGTGACCAGTGGTGTGCCTCAGGGATCGGTGCTGGGTCCACTGTTATTTGTGATTTATATTAATGATTTGGATGAGAATTTAGGAGGCATGGTTAGTAAGTTTGCAGATGACACCAAGATTGGTGGCACAGTGGATAGTGAAGAAAGTTATCTAGGATTGCAACGGGATATTGATCAATTAGGCCAGTGGGCCGAAAAATGACAGATGGAGTTTAATTTAGATAAATGTGAGGTGATGCATTTTGGCAGATCGAATCAGGCCAGGACCTAGTCAGTTAATGGTATGGCGTTGGGGAGACTTATAAAACAAAAAGATCTAGGAGTACAGGTTCATAGCTCCTTGAAGGTGGAGTCGCAGGTGGACAGGGTGGTGAAAAAGGCATTCGGCATGCTTGGTTTAATTGGTCAGAACATTGAATACAGGAGTTGGGACGTCTTGTTGAAGTTGTACAAGACATTGGTACGGCCACACTTGGAATACTGTGTGCAGTTCTGGTCACCTTATTATAGAAAGGATATTATTAAACTAGAAAGAGTGCAGAAAAGATTTACTAGGATGTTACTGGGACTTGATGGTTTGAGTTATAAGGAGAGGCTGGATAGACTGGGACTTTTTTCACTGGAGCGTAGGAGGCTTAGGGGTGATCTTATAGAGGTCTATAAAATAATGAGGGGCATAGATAAGGTAGATAGTCAACATCTTTTCCCAAAGGTACGGGAGTCTAAAACTAGAGGGTATAGGTTTAAGGTGAGAGGGGTGAGATTCAGAAGGGCCCAGAGGGGCAATTTCTTCACTCAGAGGGTAGTGAGTGTCTGGAATGTGCTGCCAGAGGTAGTAGTGGAGGCGGGTACAATTGTGTCTTTAAAAAAGCATTTAGATAGTTACATGGGTAAGATGGGTATAGAGGGTTATGGGCCAAGTGCGGGCAACTGGGACTAGCTTATTGGTAAAAACTGGGCGGCATGGACTGGTTGGGCCGAAGGGCCTGTTTCCATGCCGTAAACGTCTATGATTCTATGATTCTAACCATTTACTTCTCAATAATCCCTGGGAGCAGAGAACAGGCAGTGTGGCCTCTGGAGCCCCCAATTAAAAAGCTGTTTCAGAGACCTCTGTGCTGTATATAGTTAACCATTCACTTCCTCTCAATAATACCTGGGAGCAGGGAACAGGCAGGGTGGGCTCGGGAGCCCCCAATTAAAACGCCGTTTCAGTATTTCTGCGCTGTATATAGTTAACCATTTACTGCTCAATAATCCCTGGGAGCAGAGGACAGGCAGTGCGGCCTCGGGAGCCCCCAATTAAGAAGCTGTTTCAGTGACACCTGTGCCTGAATATAGTTAACCATTTACTTCTCAATAAACACTGGGAGGAGGGGACAGGCAGTGGCGCCTCAGGAGCCCACAATTAAAACGCTGTTTCAGAGACATCTGTGCCTGTATGTAGTTAACCATTTGCTGCTCAATAATGACTGGGAGCAGGGGACAGGCAGTGTGGCCTCAGGAGCCCACAATTAAAAAGCTGTTTTAGAGACCTCTGTGCCTGTATATAGTTAACCATTTACTGCTCAATAATCCCTGGGAGCAGGGACAGGCAGTGTGGGCTCGGGAGCCCCCAATGAAAAAGCCGTTTCTGTGAACTCTGCGCTGTATATTGTTAACGATTTACTTCTCAATAATCCCTGGGAGGAGGGGACAGGCAGTGTGGTCCGGAAGCCCCAATTAAAAAGCTGTTTCAGAGACCTCTGTGCCTGTATATAGTTAACCATTAACTGCTCAATAATCCCTGGGAGGAGGGGACAGGCATTGTGGTCCAGGAGACACAATTAAAAAGCTGTTTCAGAGACCTCTGTGCCTGTACATAGTTAACCATTAACTGCTCAATAATCCCCGGGAGCTGAGGTTGGCAGAGTGCTCCTGGAGCCCCAATTAAAAAACTTTTTCAGGGTCCTCTCTGCTGTATATAGTTAACCATTTACTTCTCAACAATCCCTAGGAGCAGGGGACAGACAGTGTGACTCCGGGAGCCCCAATTAAAAAGATTTTCAGTGACCGCTGCGCGTGTATATAGTTAATCATTTAATGCTCAATAATCCCTGGGTGCAGGGGACTGGAAGTGTGGTCCAGGACCCCAATTAAACTGCTCTTTCAGAGACATCTGTGCCTGTATATAGTTAACCATTTGCTGCTCAATAATCCCTGGTAGGAGGGGACAGGCAGTGTGGTCCGGGAGACGTCAATTTAAAAGCTGTTACAGAGAAGTCTGTGCCTGTATATAGTTAACCATTTGCTGCTCAATAATGACTGGGAGCAGAGGACAGGCAGTGTGCCTCGGGAGCCCCCAATTAAAAAGCTGTTTCAGAGACTTCTGTGCTGTAAATAGTTAACCATTTACTTCCTCTCAATAATACCTGGCAGCAGGGGACAGACAGTGTTGCCTCGGGAGCCCCCATTAAAAAGCTGTTTCAGAGACCTCTGTGCTGTATATAGTTAACCATTTACTGCTCAATAATTCCTGGGAGCAGGGACAGGCAGTGTGGGCTCGGGAGCCCCCAATTAAAAAGCCGTTTCTGTGACCTCTGCGCTGTATATAGTTAACCATTTACTGCTCAATAATCCCTGGGAGCAGCTGACAGGCAGTTTGGCCTCGGGAGCCCCCAATTAAAAAGCTGTTTCAGAGACATCTGTGCCTGAATATGTTAACGATTTACTTCTCAGTAATCCCTGGGAGGAGGGGACAGGCAGTGTGGTCCGGAAGCCCCAATTAAAAAGCTGTTTCAGAGACCTCAGTGCCTGTACATAGTTAACCATTAACTGCTCAATAATCCCTGGGAGCTGGGGTTAGGCAGAGTGCTCCTGGAGCCCCAATTAAAAAACTTTTTCAGGGACCTCTCTGCTGTATATATTTAACCATTTACTTCTCAATAATCCCTAGGAGCAGGAGACAGGCTATGTGGCTCCGGGAGCCCCCAATTAAAAAGCTGTTTCAGAGACCTCTGTGCTGCATATAGTTAACCATTTACTTCTCAATAATCCCTGCGAGCAGGGGACAGGCAGTGTGGCCTCGGGAGCCCCCAATTCAAATGCTGTTTCAGAGACCTCAGTGCCTGTACATAGTTAACCATTTACTGCTCAATAATCCATGGGAGCAGGGGACAGGCAGTGTGGCCGTGAGCTCCCAATTAAAAAGCTGTTTCAGAGACCTCTGTGCCTGTATATAGTTAACCATTTACTGCTCAATAATCCCTGGGAGCAGGGAACAGGCAATGTGGCTCGGGAGCCCCCAATTAAAAAGTTGTTTCAGTCACCTCTGTGCTGTATATAGTTAACCATTTACTGCTCAATAATCCCTGGGAGCAGGGGACAGGCAGTGTGGTCCGGGACCCCACAATTAAAAACCTGTGTCAGTGACCTCTGTGCATTGGTATGTATTAGGGGTATTAAGGTACCCTGTGATGCCGAGAGGCTATTGGTGGATAGTCACTGGGTCCCGACTGGATCAGCCGCATACTGGCTCCACCCAGTAAGGCGGAGTATAAGAGCGGATTCTCCCAGCAGCCGCAATCTGTAACTGTGCTGCTGGGGAACAAGTCTGCCTAATAAATCCATCGATTGACTCCTTCTCATCTTGTCTCGTGAGTGATTGATTGTGCGACAACTTATTCCGCACACTTTAAAGGACATGGAGCTCCGAATCACTCGGGAGTGTCTGCGAATCAGCCCCCATGCGGCAAACTCAGCGTCCACTTTTAAACACTGGTTAGCGTATTTTCATGGATATCTCCGACCGGACCCCGACATAGTTACAGAAGACCAGAAAATGCAGGTCCTGCATGCCAGGGTGAGCCCTGAAATCTACACTCCCATAGAGGATGCGGACGATTTCCCGACGGCGATCGCAATGCTGAAGGAATCTACGTTCGGCCCGTCAACCAGGTATATGCACGCCACCAGCTCGCGACGAGACGGCATATCCCCAGGGAATCGCTGGACGAATTCTACAGTGCGCTATTAATACTGGGGAGAAACTGCAACTGCCCATCGGTTTCGGCTAACGAACACACAGAGCTGCTGGTCCGAGTTGCGTTCGTGGCAGGTATGCATTCGACCCAAATTCGCCAGCGATTGCTGGAAAGAGAGGCAGTAGGCCTCGCTGCGTCGCTCGATGTGGCATCGCAGAACGCCCGTGCCTACGCACCCGACCGCACGGCAGCCCCTTGGGCACCGTGGACCCCCGCCGCGACCGAATCCCCGGGACCCCCCGCTCCCCCGCAGGCCTGCGCTGCCAGAGCGGCAGGTCACCCGGGGGGGCCCACTGCTATTTTTGTGGGCAGGGGAAATACCCCCGAATACGCTTCCCGGCCCGCTCGGCCCTCTGTTCAGGGTGCGGCAAAAAGGGGCACCTTTTTAGCAATGTGCCAGGCCCGGGGGGTCGCCGCAATCTCCGGGGGAGAGCCCCAAACTCAACCCCCCCCCCCAGCGATCCAGGTGCGGCCAATGGGCGCCGCCATCTTGGGTCCCGGACTCCATGCGGGAGGGATGGGCTCCGCAATTTTGTGCTCCTCCGGCCACGTGCGATCAATGGGTGGCGCCATCTTGGGTCCCGGACTCCATGCGGGAGGGATGGGCGCTGCCATTTTGTGCTCCTCCGGCCACGTGCGATCAATGGGTGGCGCCATCTTGTCCACCCCCGACCGTGTGCGACCTGTGGACGCCACCATCTTGGCTGACGGCTAAGCACCCCTGGATGGACGGCCCCACGGGGCCTGAAGAAAACGCCCCGATGCAGCAACTACGACTGGCTTCTGTGACCCTGGACCAGTCGCAGCCCCGAACGCTCCAAACAGCAACAACGACGATATTTATAAACGGGTACGAGACGCCCTGCCGGATCGACGCTGGGAGCACGGAGAGTTTTATACATCCCGATACGGTAAGACGCTGTTCCCTTCCGATCCACGCGAGTAATCAAAAAAAATTCTGGTTGCAGGGCTCCATTCTTTCGAGATAAAAGGGTTCTGTATCGCGAACCTCACGGTACAGGGGTGGGAGTTCAAGAACTACCGGCTTGACGTTCTTCCCCACCTATGCGTTGCAACACTCCTGGGATTAGATTTTCAGTGCAACCTCCAGAGCTTAACGTTTAAATTCGGCGGCCCTATACCTCTACTCACTATCTGCAGCCTCGCGACCCTCAAGGTCGATCCTCCTTCCCTGTTCGCGCACCTCACCCCGGATTACAAACCAGTCGCCGGTCAGAAGTCCAGTGGCTGCTGACGGAAGGCATCGTCCAGGCCAGCAATAGTCCCTGGAAAGCTCAGGTGGTAGTTGTAAAGAACGGGGAGCAGCAGAGGATGGTCGTAGACTATAGTCAAACCATCAATAGGTACACACAGCTGGATGCGTACCCTCTCCCCCGCATATCCGACATGGTCAATCGGATTGCTCAGTACAAGGTCTTTTCCATGGTGGACCTTAAGTCCGCCTCCCACCAGCTCCCCATCCGCTCGAGCGACCGCAAATACACTGCTTTTGAAGCAGATGGGCGGCTCTATCACTTTTTAAGGGTTCCATTCGGCGTCACTAACGGGGTCTTGGTCTTCCAACGGGAGATGGACCGAATGGTTGACCGGGACGGTTTGCGGACCAGGTTCCCGTACCACAATAACGTCACCAGCTGCGGCCACGACCAGCAGGACCACGACGCCAACCTCCGCAAATTCCTCCAGACCGCGAACGTCCTGAATCTCTCATACAACAGGGAGAAATGCGTGTTTAGCACCGACCGTCTAGCCATCCTCGGCTACGTAGTGCGAAATGGAGTTATAGGCCCAGACCCCGAACGCATGCACCCCCTCATGGAGTTCCCCCTCCCTCACTGCTCCAAGGCCCTGAAATGCTGCCTGGGATTTTTCTCTTATTACGCCCAGTGGGTCCCCAACTACGCGGACAAGGACGTCCGCTAATCCACGGTTTTCCCCCTGTCGACAGAGGCCCGCCAGGCCTTCAGCCGCATCAAAGCAGATATCGCAAAGGCCACGATGCACGCGATCGGTGAGTCCCTCCCCTTCCAGGTCGAGAGCGACGCGTCCGACGTAGCTCTGGCGGCCACCCTCAACCAAGCCGGCAGACCCGTGGCCTTCTTTTCACGCACCCTCCATGCTTCAGAAATCCACCACTCCTCAGTGGAAAAGGAGGCTCAAGCCATAGTGGAAGCTGTGCGACACTGGAGGCATTACATGGCAGGTAGAATATTTACTCTCCTCACGGACTAACGGTCGGTAGCCTTCATGTTCGATAATGCACAGTGGGGCAAGATCAAGAATGACAAGATCTTGCGGTGGAGGATCAAACTCTCCACCAATAACTATGGGATCTTGTATCGTCCCAGAAAGCTGAACGAGCCTCCTGAAGCCCTATCCCGCGGCACATGCGCCAACGCACAAGTGAACTGTCTCCGAACCCTCCACGAGGACCTCTGCCACCCGGGGGTCACTCGGTTCTATCACTTCGGAAAGATCCGCAACCTGCCCTACCCCATCAAGGAGGTCAGGACAGCCACCAGGAACTGCCAAATCTGCGCAGAGTGCAAACCGCACGTCTACAGGCCAGAGATAAAGCACATCTGATAAAGTCTTCCCGTCCCTTTGAGCGCCTCAGTCTGGACTTCATAGGCCCCCTCCCCTCCACCGACCGCAACACGTACTTCCTGAATGTGATTGACGAGTACTCCCGTTTCCCCCTCGCCATCCCCTGCCCCGACATGTCCGCGGTCACCGTCATTAGATCCCTCTGCACCATCTTTACACTGTTCGGTTTCCCCGCCTACATATACAGTGATTGGGGGTCCTCCTTCATGAGCGACGAACTGCGTCAATTCCTGCTCAGCAAAGGCATTGCCTCGAGCAGGACGACCAGTTACAACCCCCGGGGTAACGGTCAGGTAGAGAGGGAGAATGGAACGGTCTGGAAGACCGTCCTACTGGCCCTACGGTCCAAATGTCTCCCAGTTTCCCGTTGGCAGGAAGTCCTCCCGGACGCCCTCCACTCCATCCGGTCGCTGCTGTGTACAATAACGAATCAAACACCTCACGAACGCCTCCTTGTCTTCCCTAGGAAGTCATCCTCCGGAACGTCACTTCCGACCTGGCTGGCAGCCCCGGACCTATCCTGTTCCGAAAACATGTGCGGACGCACAAATCGGACCCGTTGGTCGAGAGGGTTCATCTCCTCCACGCGAAACCTCAATATGCCTACGTGGCGTACCCCAACGGCCGACAGGACACGGTCTCCCTGCGGGGCCTGGCACCCGCCGGGGCTCCACACACCCCCCAACACCAATCACCCCCTCCCTCCCACCGGCACACCCCACAGCCGCCCCCTTCCCAGGTGGATCGGTCCGTCCCCCGGTCTCGCATAGGGATATTGGAGTGGTAAGAGGCATCACGACGCTCCCAGAGATGATGGGGCCAGAACCAGCGCCTGCATCACCACCAGGGCTGAGGCGATCGGTGAGGATGACCAGGGCACCCATTCGACTCATCGAATCAGTACAGTAAAGCAAGAAATGTCTCTGTAAATATTTTTTTTTGGGTTGCCCAGTTAAAGCGGCATTGTAAATAGTACTGGTAGTTGATATCGGAGCATAACCACCGTGTTAGCGGCATCCTAGGTACCGACTCTGTAAACCCCTACCACCATACGGCCCGCTACCCCGCCGGGTTCTTTTTCAACAAGGGGTGAATGTGGCGGTATGTTTTAGGGGTAGTGAGGTACCCTGTGATGCCGAGAGGCTATTGGTGGATAGACGCTGGGTCCCGATTGGATCAGCCGCCTCCTGGCTCCACCCAGTAAGGCGGAGTTTAAGAGCCCGGGTTCTCCCAGCAGCCAAAATCTGTAACTGTGCTGCTGGGGAATAAGCCTGCCTAATAAATCCATCGATTGACTCCTTCTCTTCTCGTCTCGTGAGTGATTCATTGTGCTACACTCTGTGCCTGTATACAGCTAATCATTTACTCATCAATATTCCCTGGGAGCAGGGGACAGGCAGTGTGGTCCGGGAGCCCCCAATTAAAAAGCTGCTTCAGAGACCTCTGTGCCTGTATATAGTTAACCATTTACTGCTCAATATTCACTGGGAGCAGGGGACAGGCAGTAGGGTCTCGGGAGCCCCCAATTTAAAAGCTGTTTCAGAGACCTCTGTGCCTGTATATGGTTAACCATTTACTTCTCAATAATCCCGGGGAGCAGGGGTCAGGCAGCGTGTCCACGGGAGCCCCCAGTTAAAAAGCTGTTTCAGTGACCTCTGCAGTATATAGATAACCATTTACTGCTCAATCATAGAATTTACAGTGCAGAAGGAGGCCATTCGGCCCATCGAGTCTGCACCGGCTCTTGGAAAGAGCACTATACCCAAGGTCATCACCTCCACCCTATCCCCATAACCCAGTAACCCCACCCAACACCAAGGGCAATTCTGGACACTAAGGGCAATTTATCATGGCCAAACCACCTAACCTGCACATCTTTGGACTGTGGGAGGTAAGCAGAGCAATTGGAGGAAACCCACGCACACACGGGGAGGATGTGCAGACTCCGCACAGACAGTGACCCAAGCCGGAATTGAACCTGGGACACTTCAGCTGTGAAGCAATTGTGTTATCCACAATGCTACCGTTGTGTATCATTCCTGGGAGCAGGGGACAGGCAGTGTGGTCCGGGAGCTCCCAATTAAAAAGCTGTTTCAGAGACCTCGGTGTCCATGTAAATAGATCCCTCAAAGTTGCCACTCGGGGTGATAGGGTTGTTAAGAAAGCGTACAGTGTGTTAGCTTTTATTGGTAGATGGATTGAGTTTCGGAGCCATGAGGTCATGTTGCAGCTGTACAAAACTCTGGTGCTGCCGCATTTGGAGTATTGCGTGGAATTCTGGTCACCGCATTATAGGAAGGACGAGGAAGCATTGGAAAGGGTGCAGAGGAGATTTACCAGAATGTTGTCTGGTATGGAGGGAAGATCTTATGAGGAAAGGCTGATGGACTTGAGGCTGTTTTCGTTAGAGAGGAGAAGGTTAAGAGGAGACTTAATTGAGGCATACAAGATGATCAGAGGATTGGATCGGGTGGACAGTGAAAGCCTTTTTCCTCGGATGGTGATGTCGAGCACGAGGGGACATAGCTTTAATTTGAGGGGAGATAGATATAGGACAGATGTCAGAGGTAGGTTTTTTACCCAGAGAGTAGTAAGGGCGTGGAATACCCTGCCTGCAACAGTAGTGGACTCGCCAACACAAAGGGCATTCAAATGGTCATTGGATAGACAGATGGACGATAAGGGAATAAAGTTGATGGCCTTCCGAGTGGTTTCACAGGTCGGAGCAACATCGAGGGCTGAAGGGCCTGTACTGCGCTGTAATGTTCTATGTTCTATGTTCTATGCACAATAATTCCTGGGAGCAGGGAACAGACAGTGTGGCCTCTGACCCCCAATTAAAAAGCTGTTTCAGTGATCTCTGTGCTGTATATAGTTAACCATTTACTTCTCAATAATGCCTGGGAGCAGAGGACAGGCAGTGTGGCCTCGGGAGCCCCCAATTAAAAAGTTGTCTGAGAGACCTCTGTGCTGTATGTAGTTAACCATTTACTTCTTCTTAATAATCCCCTTTCGTGTGATACAAGGAGCCCCTGCAGTGTTGCCTCAAACCACCGCAGTTTCATGTTCACCATTACGGAGACGTGTTTTTAAATTCCGGATACAGAAACGGACAATGGAACTGTGCCGTTAACAGCCACTGACAGGACATTCCACAGCCTGGTGTCAGGCTCCAGGCCGTGCTGAAGGAGGCGACACCGTTTTGTAACCAGCTCCTTGTTATATCAGATTTGACAGGACCATCCACAGCCTGGTGTCAGGCTCCAGGCCGTGCTGAAGGAGGCGACATCGTTCTGTAACCAGCTCCTTGTTATATCAGATTTGACAGGACATTCCACAGCCTGGTGTCAGGCTCCAGGCCGTGCTGAAGGAGGCGACACCGTTTTGTAACCAGCACCTTGTTATATCAGATTTGACAGGACCAACCACAGCCTGGTGTCATGCTCCAGGCCGTGCTGAAGGAGGCGACACCGTTCTGTAACCAGCTCCTTGTTGTATCAGATTTGACAGGACAATCCACAGCCTGGTGTCAGGCTCCGTGCCGTGCTGAAGGAGGTGACACCGTTCTGTAACCAGCACCTTGTTGTATCAGATTTGACAGGACCATCCACAGCCTGGTGAGGCTCCAGGCTGTGCTGAAGGAGGCGACACCGTTCTGTAACCAGCACCTTGTTGTATCAGATTTGACAGGACGATCCACAGCCTGGTGACAGGCTCCAGGCTGTGCTGAAGGAGGCGACACCGTTCTGTAACCAGCTCCTTGTTGTATAAGATTTGACAGGACGATCCACAGCCTGGTGTCAGGCTCCAGGCCGTGCTGAAGAAGGTGACACCGTTCTGTAACCAGCACATTATTATATCAGATTTTACAGGACGATCCACAGCCTGGTGTCAGGCTCCAGGCCGTGCTCAAGGAGGCGACACCGTTCTGTAACCAGCTCCTTGTTATATCAGATTTGACAGGACCATCCACAGCCTGGTGTCAGGCTCCAGGCCGTGCTGAAGAAGGTGACACCGTTCTGTAACCAGCACATTGTTATATCAGATTTGACAGGACCATCCACAGCCTGGTGTCAGGCTCCAGGCCGTGTTGAAGGAGGTGACACCGTTCTGTAACAAGCTCCCTGTTATATCAGATTTGAGAGGACCATCCACAGCCTGGTGTCAGGCTCCAGGCCGTGCTGAACGAGGCATCACAGTTATGTAACCAGCACCATGTTATATCAGATTTGACAGGACCATCCACAGCCTGGTGTCAGGCTCCAGGCCGTGCTGAAGGAGGTGACACCGTACCATCCACAGCCTGGTGTCAGGCTCCAGGCCGTGCTGAAGGAGGCGACACCGTACTGTAACCAGCACCTTGTTATATCAGATTTGACAGGACCATCAACATCCTGGTGTCAGGCTCCAGGCCGTGCTGAAGGAGGCGACACCGTTCTGTAACCAGCTCCTTGTTGTATCAGATTTGACAGGACCATCCACAGCCTGGTGTCAGGCTCCATGCCGTGCTGAAGGAGGCGACACTGTTCTGTAACCAGCTCATTGTTATATCAGATTGCCTCACACTTTACCAACCTTCTCCAAACCCAGGAGCAAAGTGTTCTTGTAATTCCCGAAGGTACTGGCCCAGGGACCATTCTCCTCTATCTGTTCAGCTCTTACCTCTCTGCTGCTTTTGCTCCATTTTTTGGTCATGTTACAGACCCAGATTCACGGTAACTACAGTCCCCAGACCTCGTTCAGAGCTGGGTTACCAAATTATCTGTTCTCCCATAATCTCTGCGATAGCTCACATCACAACCTGCAGAAACCCATCCTCAGCATTTTAACTCACCTCCCAATAACACAACTTGCAGAAAGCCATCCTCAGCATCTCCACTCACCTCCCAATAACACAACGTGCAGAAACCCATCCTCAGCATCTCCACTCACCTCCCAATAACACAACCTGCAGAAACCCATCCTCAGCATCTTCACTCACCTCCCAATAACACAAACTGCAGAAACCTATCCTCAGCATCTTCACTCAGCTCCCAATAACACAACCTGCAGAAACCCATTTTCGGCATCTTCACTTACCTTCCAATAACACAACCTGCAGAAACCCATCCTCAGCATCTCCACTCACCTCCCAAAAACACAACCTGCAGAAACCCATCCTCAGCATCTTCACTCACCTCCCAATAACACAACCTGCAGAAATCGACACTGAGCATTTCCACTCACCTTCCTATATCACAACCTGCAGAAACCTACCCACAGAATCTTCATTCACATTCCAATAACACACCCTGCAGAAACCCCTCCTCAGCATATTCACTCACCTCCCAAAAACACAACCTGCAGAAACACATCCTCAGCATCTCCACTTACCTTCCAATAACACAACCTGCAGAAACACATCCTCAGCATCTCCACTAACCTTCCAATAACACAACCTGCAGAAACCCATCCTCAGCATCTTCACTAAATTCTAATAATACAACCTGCAGAAACCCATTCTCGGCATCTCCACTCACCTCCAAAAAACACAACCTGCAGAAACCCATCCTCAGCATGTCCACTCACATTCCAATAACACAACCTGCAGAAACCCATCCTCAGCATCTTCACACACCTCCCAAAAACGCAACCTGCAGAAAACCATCCTCAGCATCTCCACTCACTTCCCAATAACACAACGTGCAGAACCCCATCCTCAGCATCTCCACTCCCCTCCCAATAACACAACCTGCAGAACACCATTCTTAGCATCTCCACTAACCTTCCAATAACACAACCTGCAGAAACCCATCCTCAGCATCTTCACACACCTCCCAAAAACGCAACCTGCAGCAAACCATCCTCAGCATCTCCACTCACTTCCCAATAACACAACGTGCAGAACCCCATCCTCAGCATCTCCACTCCCCTCCCAATAACACAACCTGCAGAACACCATTCTTAGCATCTCCACTAACCTTCCAATAACACAACCTACAGAAAACCATCCTCAGCATCTTCACTCACCTCCCAATAAAGCAACCTGCAGAACCCCATTCTCAGCAGCTCCACTATCCTTCCAATAACACAACCTGCAGAAACCCATCCTCAGCATCTCCACTCACCGCCCAAAAACACAAGCTGCTGAAACCCATCCTCAGCATCTTCACACACCTCCCACTAACACAACCTGCAGAAACCCATCCTCAGCATCATCCCTAACCTTCCAATAACACACCCTGCAGAAACCCATCCTCAGAATCTGCACTCACCTCCCAATAACACAAACTGCTGAAAACCATGCTCAGCATTTTCTCAAACCTTCCAATAACTCAACCGGCAGAAACGCATCCTCAGCATCTTCACTCACCTCCCAATAACACAACCTGCAGAAACACATCCTCAGCATCTTCACTCCCCTCCCAATAACACAACCTGCAGGGACCCATCCTCAGCATCTTCACTCACCCCCCAATAACAAAATCTGCAGAAACCCATCCTCAGCATCTTCACAAACCTCCCAATAACACAACCTGCAGAACCCCATCCACAGCATCTTCAATCACCTTCCAATAATACAACCTGCAGAACCCCATCCTCAGCATCTCCACTCACCTCCCAATAACACAACCTGCAGAAACCCATCCTCAGTATTTTCACTCACCTCCCCATAACACAACCTGCAGGAACCCATCCTCAGCATCTCCACTCACCTCCCAATAACACAACCTGCAGAAACCCATCTTCAGGATCGCCACTCACCTCCCAATAACACAACCTGCAGAAACCCATCCTCAGGATCGCCACTCACCTTCCAATAACACAACCTGCAGAACCCCATCCTCAGCATCTTTACTTTCTTCGAATAACACATCCTGCTGAAAACCAACCTCAGCATCTTCACCCACCTCCCAATGACAAAACGTGCAGAAACCCATCCTCAGCATCTTCACTAAACGTCTAATAACACAACCTGAAGAACCCCATCCCCAGCATCTTCACAAACCTTCCAATAACACAACCTGCTGAAATCCATCCTCAGCATCTCCACTCACCTTCCAATAATACAACGTGCAGAAACCCATCCTCAGCATCTCCACTCACCTCCCAATAACACAACCTGCAGAACCCCATCCTCAGCATCTTCACTCACCTCCCAATAACACGACCTGCAGAAACCTATCCATAGCATCTTCACTCACATTCCAATAACACAACCTGCAGAAACCCATCCTCAGCATATTCACTCACCTCCCAAAAACACAACCTGCAGAAACACATCCTGAGCACCTCCACTCACCTTCCAATAACACAATCTGCAGAAACCCATCCTCAACATCTCCACTCCCCTCCCAATAACACAACCTGCAGAAACCCATCCTCAGCAACTCCACTCACCTCCCAATAACACAACCTGCACGAACTCACCCTCAGCATATTTACTTTCTTCGAATATCGCAACCTGCTGAAAAACAACCTCAGTATCTTCACCCACCTCCCAATGACAAAACCTGCAGAAACCCATCCTCATCATCTTCACACACCTTCCAAAAACACAACCTGCAGAAACACATCCTCAGCATCTTCACACACCTTCGAATAACACAACCTGCAGAAACCTATCCTCAGCATCTTCCGTAACCTTCCAATAACACACCCTGCAGAACCCCATCCGCAGAATCTGCACTCACCTCCCAATAACACAACCTGCAGGGAGCCATCCTCAGCATCTTCACTCACCCCCCAATAACAAAATCTGCAGAAACGCATCCTCAGCATCTTCACTCACCTCCCACGAACACATACTGCAGAAACCCATCCTCAGCATCTCCATTCACCCCCCAATAACACAACCTGCAGAAACCCATCCTCAGCATCTTCACTCAGATCCCAATAACACAACCTGCAGGGACCCATCCTCAGCATCTTCACTCACCCCCCAATAACAAAATCTGCAGAACGTCATCCTCAGCATCTTCACAAACGTTCCAATAGCGCAACCTGCAATAACACATCCTCAGCATCTTCACTAACCTTCCAATAATACAACCTGCAGAAACCCATCCTCAGAATCTCCACTCACCTCCCAATAACACAACCTGCAGAACCCCATCCTCAGCATCTTCACAAACCTTCCAATAGCACAACCTGCAGAACCCCATCCTCTGCATCTTCACAAACCTTCCAATAACACACCCTGCAGAAACCCATCCTCAGCATCTCCACTAACCTTGTAATAACACAACCCGCAGAAACCCATCCTCAGCATCTCCACTAACCTTCTAATAACACAACGTGCAGAAACCCATCCTCAGCATATTCACTCACCTCCCAAAAACACAACCTGCAGAAACACATCCTGAGCATCTCCACTCACTTCCAATAACACAATCTGCAGAAACCCATCCTCAACATCTCCACTCCCCTCCCAATAGCACAACCTGCAGAAACCCATCCTCAGCATCTTCACTAAATTCCAATAAAACAACCTGCAGAAACCCATCCTCAGCAACTCCACTCACCTCCCAATAACACAACCTGCAGAAACCCATCCTCAGCAACTCCACTCACCTCCCAATAACACAACCTGCAGAAACCCACCACAGCATCTGCACTCACCTCCCAATAAAAGAACCTGCAGAAACCCATCCTCAGCATCTTCACTCACCTTCCAATAACACAACCTGCAGAAACCCATCCTCAGCATCTCCACTAACTTCCAATAACACAACTTGCTGAAACCAATGCTCAGCAACTCCACTCACCTCCCAATAAAACAACTTGCAGAAACCCATCCTCAGAAACTCCACTCATCTCCCAATAAAACAATCTGCAGAAACCCACCACAGCATCTGCACTCACCTGCCAATAACACAAAGAGCAGAACCCCATCCTCAGCATCCTCACGCACCTCCCAATAACACAACCTGCAGAAACCAATCCTCAGCATCTTCACTAAATTCCAAGAGCACAACCTGCAGAAACCCATCCTCAGCATCTTCACTCACCTTCCAATAACACAAAGAGCAGAAACCCATCCTCAGCATCCTCACGCACCTCCCAATAACACAACCTGCAGAAACCCATTCTCAGCATCTTCACTAACCTTCCAAAAAACACAAACTGCAGAAACCCATCATCAGCATCTCCACTCACCTCCCAATAACACAACCTGCAGAAACCCATCCTCAGCATCTCCACTCACCTTCCAATAACACAACTTGCTGAAACCCATCTTCGTCCACCTCCCAATGACAAAATGTGCAGAAACGCATCCTCAGCATTTTCTCAAGCCTTGCAATAACTCAACCGGCAGAAACCCATCCTCTGCATCTCCACAAACCTTCCAATAACACAACCTGCAGAAACCCATCCTCAGCATCTCCACTCACCTCCCAATAACAGAACCTGCAGAAACCCATCCTCAGCATCATCACTCACATTCCAATAACACAACCTGCAGAAACCCATCCTCAGCATCTCCACTCACCTCCCAATAACAGAAGCTGCAGAAACCCATCCTCAGCATCATCACTCACATTCCAATAACACAACCTGCAGAAACCCATCCTCAGCATCTCCACTCACCTTCCAATAACACAACTTGCTGAAACCCATCTTCAGCCACCTCCCAATGACAAAATGTGCAGAAACGCATCCTCAGCATTTTCTCAAGCCTTCCAATAACTCAACCGGCAGAAACCCATCCTCTGCATCTCCACAAACCTTCCAATAACACAACCTGCAGAAACCCATCCTCAGCATCTCCACTCACCTCCCAATAACAGAACCTGCAGAAACCCATCCTCAGCATCATCACTCACCTCCCAATAACACAACCTGCAGAACCCATCCTCAGCATTTCCACTAACTTCAAATAATACAACCTGCAGAAACCCATCCTCAGCATCTTCACTAACCTTCTAATAACACTTCCTGCAGAAACCCATCCTCAGCAACTCCACTCATCTCCCAATAACACAACTTGCAGAAACCCATCCTCAGAAACTCATCTCATCTCCCAATAAAACAACCTGCTGAAACCCATCCTCCTCAGCATCTTCACAAGCCTTCCAATAACACATCTACTGAAACCCATCCTCAGCATCTTTACTCACCTTCCAATAACACAAATTGCAGAAACCCATCCTCAGCATCTCCACTCACCTTCCAATAACACAAACTGCAGAAACCCATCCTCAGCATCTTCACGCACCTCCCAATAACACAACCTGCAGAAACCCATCCTCAGCATCTCCACTTAGCTCCCAGTAACACAACCTGCAGAAACCCACCCGCAGCATCTTTACATTCTTCGAATAACATAACCTGCAGAAAGCATTCCTCAGCATCTCCACTCACATTCCAATAACACAACTAGCTGAAACCCATCCTCAGCATCTTCACCAACCAGCGAATGACAAAAAGTGCAGAAACCCATCCTCAGCATCTACACACACCTTCCAATAACACAACCTGCAGAACCCCATCCTCAGAATCTGCACTCACCTACCAATGACACAACCTTCTGAAAATCATCCTCAGCATCATCACTCACATTCCAATAACACAACCTGCAGAAACCCATCCTCAGCATCATCGCTCACATTCCATAACACAACCTGCAGAACCCATCCTCAGCATTTCCACTAACTTCAAATAATACAACCTGCAGAAACCCATCCTCAGCATCTTCACTAACCTTCTAATAACACTTCCTGCAGAAACCCATCCTCAGCTTATCCACTCACCTCCCAATAACACAACCTGGCGAAACCCATCCTCAGCATCTCCACTCACCTCCCAATAACACAACTTGCAGAAACCCATCCTCAGAAACTCATCTCATCTCCCAATAAAACAACCTACTGAAACCCATCCTCCTCAGCATCTTCACAAGCCTTCCAATAACACTTCTACTGAAACCCATCCTCAGCATCTTCACTCACCTTCCAATAACACAACCTGCAGAAACCCATCCTCAGCATCTCCTCTCAGCTTCCAATAACACAAACTGCAGAAACCCATCCTCAGCATCTTCACGCACCTCCCAATAACACAACCTGCAGAACCCATCCTCAGCATTTCCACTAACTTCAAATAATACAACCTGCAGAAACCCATCCTCAGCATCTTCACTAACCTTCTAATAACACTCCCTGCAGAAACCCATCCTCAGCTTATCCACTCACCTCCCAATAACACAACCTGCAGAAACCCATCCTCAGCAACTCCACTCACCTCCCAATAACACAACTTGCAGAAACCCATCCTCAGAAACTCATCTCATCTCCCAATAAAACAACCTGCTGAAACCCATCCTCCTCAGCATCTTCACAAGCCTTCCAATAACACAAACTGCAGAAACCCATCCTCAGCATCTTCACGCACCTCCCATAACACAACCTGTAGAAACCCATCGTCAGTATCACAACTGACCTCCCAATAACACAACCTGCAGAAACACATCCTCAGCATCTTCACTACCGTTCCAATAGCACTATCTGCAGAACCCCATTCTCAGAATCTTCACTCAACTCGCAATAACACAACCTGCAGAAACCCATTCTCAGCATCTCCACTCGCCTCCCGATATCACAACCTGCAGAAACCCATCCTCAGCACCTCCACTAACCTCCCAATAACAGCCTGCAGAAACCCATCCTCAGCATCTCCACTCACCTCCCAGTAACACAACCTACAGAAACCCATCCTCAGCATCTCCACTAACCTCCCAATAACACAACCTTCAGGAAACCATCCTCAGCATCTCCACTCACCTCCCAATAAGGCAACCTGCAGGAACCCATCCTCAGCATCTTCAATCACCTCCCAATTAAACAACCTGCCGAAACCCATCCTCAGCACCTTCACTAACCTTCCAATAACACAACCTACAGAAACCCATCCTCAGCATCTCCACTCAACTCCCATTAACACAACCTGCAGAAACCCATCCTCAGCATCTTCACTAACCTCCCAATAAAAAAACCTGCAGAAACCCGTCCTCAGCATCTTCACGATCCTTCTGATAACACAACATGCAGAAACCCATCCCCAGCGTCTCCACTCACGTCTCAGTACCACAACCTGCTGAAACCACTCACCAAAATCTTCACAAGTCTTCCAATAACTCAACCTGCAGAAACCCATCATCAGCATCTGAACTCGCCTCCCAATAACACAACCTGCTGAAACCCATCCTCGGCATCTCCACTCACCACCCAATAACACAACCTGCAGAAACCCATCCTCAGCATCTCCACTCGCCTCCCAATAACACAACCTGCAGAAACCCATCCTCAGCATCTCCACTCACCTCCCAGTAACACAACCTGCAGAACCGCATCCTCAGCATCTTCACTCACCTTACAATAACTCAACCTACAGAAACCCATCCTCAGCACCTTGACTAACCTTCCAATAACACAACCTGCAGAAAACCAACCTCAGCATCTCCACTAATCTCCCAATAACACAGCCTGCAGAAACCCATCCTCAGCATCTTCAATACCCTCCATATTACACAACCTGCAGAAACCCATCCTCAGTATCACAACTGACCTCCTAATAATACAACCAGCAGAAACCCATCCTAAGCATTTTCACTAACGTTCCAATAACACAATCTGCAGAAACACATCCTCAACATCTCAACTCACCTCCCATTTCACAACCTTCAGAAACCCATCCTCAGCATCTCCACTAATCACCCAATAACACAGCCTGCAGAAACCCATCCTCAGCATCTTCTTTCACCTTACAATAACTCAACCTACAGAAACTCATCCTCAGCATCTTCAATACCCTCCTAGTTACACAACCTGCAGAAACCCATCCTCAGTATCACAACTGACCTCCTAATAATACAACCAGCAGAAACCCGTCCTCAGCATTTTCACTCACCTCACAATAACACAACCTGCAGAAAATCATCCTCAGCATCTCCACTCACCACCCAATAACACAATCTGCAGAAACCCATCCTCAGTATCTTCACTCACCTTCCAATAACACAACCTGCATAAACCTATCCTCAACATCTCCACTCACCTCCCAGTAACACAACCTGCAGAACCCCATCCTCAGCATTTCCACTGACCTCCCATAACACAACCTGCAGAAACCCATCCTCAGCCTCTCCACTCACCTCCCATTAATACAACCTGCAAAAACCCATCCTCAGCATCTCCACTCTCGCCCCCAATAAAACAACCTGCAGAAACCCGTCCTGAGCATCTTCACGATCCTTCTGATAACACAACCTGCAGAAACCCATCCCCAGCATCTCCACTCACCTCTCAATACCACAACCTGCTGCAAACCATCCTCAGCATCTTTACTCACCTCCCCATAACACAACCTGCTGAAACCCATCCTCAGCATCTCCACTCACCTTCCAATAACACAACCTGCAGAAACCCATCCTCAGCATCTCCACTCGACTCCCAATAACACAACCTGCACAAACACATCCTCAGCATCTTCACTCACCTTCCAATAAAACAACCTGCAGAAACCCATCCTCAGTATCACAACTGACCTCCCAATAACACAACCGGCATATCCCATCCTCAGCATCTCCACTCATCTTCCAATAACACAACCTGCAGAAAACCATTCTCAGCATCTTCACTAACGTTCCAATAACACAACCTGCAGAAACCAATCCTCAGCATCTTCAATCACCTCCCAATAACACAACCTGCAGAAACCCATCCTCAGTATCACAACTGACCTCCCAATATTACAACCTGCAGAAACCCATCCTCAGCACCTTCACTAACCTTGCAATAACACAACCGACAGAAACCCATCCTCAGTATCACAACTGACGTCCCAATAAGACAACCTGCATAAACCCATCCTCAGCATCTCCACTCACCTTCCAATAACACAACCTGCAGAAACCAATCCTCAGCATCTTCACTAACGTTCCAATAACACAACCTGCAGAAACACATCCACAGCATCTACACTCACCTCTCAATAACACAACCTGCAGAAACCCATCCTCAGTAACTTCACTCGCCTTCGAATAACACAACCTGCAGAAATACATCATCAGCATCTTCGCTAACCTCCCAATAACAAAACCTGCAGAAACCTGTCCTCAGCATCTTCACGAACCTTCTGATAACACAACCTGCAGAAAGCCATCCCTAGTATCTCCACTCACCTCAGTAACACAACCTGCAGAAACCCGTCCTCAGCATAGAACATAGAACGATACAGAGCAGTACAGGCCCTTCGGCCCACGATGTTGCACCGAAACAAAAGCCATCTAACCTACACTATGCCATTATCATCCAGATGTTTATCCAATAAACATTTAAATGCCCTCAATGTAGGCGAGTTCACTACTGTCGCAGCTAGGGCATTCCACGGCCTCACTACTCTTTGCGTAAAGAACCTACCTCTGACCTCTGTCCTAAACCTATTACCCCTCAGTTTAAAGCTATGTCCCCTCGTGCCAGTCATTTCCATCCGCGGGAGAAGGCTCTCACTGTCCACCCTATCCAACCCCCTGATCATTTTGTATGCCTCTATTAAGTCTCCTCTTAGCCTTCTTCTCTCCAACGAAAACAACCTCAAGTCCATCAGCATTTCCTCATAAGATTTTCCCTCCATACCAGGCAACATCCTGGTAAATCTCCTCTGCACCCGCTCCAAAGCCTCCACGTCCTTCCTATAATGCGGTGACCAGAACTGTACGCATACTACAAATGCGGCCGGACCAGAGTTCTGTCCAGCTGCAACATGGCCTCCTGACTCCGGAACTCAATCCCTCTGCCAATAAAGGCCAACACTCCATAGGCCTTCTTCACAACCCTATCAACCTGGGTGGCAACTTTCAGGGATCTATGTACATGGACACCTTGATCCATCTGCTCATCCACACTTCCAAGAATTTCACCATTAGCCAAATATTCCGCATTCCTGTTATTCCTTCCAAAGTGAATCACCTCACAGTTCTCTACATTAAACTCAATTTGCCGCCTCTCAGCCCAGCTCTGCAGCTTATCTATATCCCTCTGTAACCTGCTACTTCCTTCCACACTATCGACAACACCACCGACTTTAGTATTGTCTGCAAATTTACTCACCCACCCTTCGGTGCCTTCCTCTAGGTCATTGATAAAAATGACAAACAGCAACGGCCCCAGAGCAGATCCTTGTGGTACTCCACTTGTAACTGAACTCCATTCTGAACATTTCCCATCAACCACCACCATCTGTCTTCTTTCAGCTAGCCAATTTCTGATCCACATCTCTAAATCACCCTCAATCCCGAGCCTCCGTATTTTCTGCAATAGCCTGCCGTGGGGAACCTTATCAAACGCTTTGCTAAAATCCATCTACTCCACATCAACTGCTCTACCCTCGTCTACCTGTTCAGTCACCTTCTCAAAGAACTCGATAAGGTTTGTGAGGCATGACCTACCCTTCACTAAGCTGACTATCCCTGACCATATTATTCCTATCTAGATGATTATTAATCTTGTCTCATAATCCCCTCCAAGACTTTACCCACTACAGGCTTGAGGCTCACCGGTCTATAGTTCCCGGGGTTGTCTCTGCTCCCCTTTTTGAACAAAGCGACCACATTTGCTATCCTCCTGTTCTCTGGCACTATTCCTGTAGCCATTGATGACATAAAAATCAAAGCCAAAGGTACAGCAATCTCTTCCCTGGCCTCCCAGAGAATCCTAGGATAAATCCCATCAGGACCCGGGGACTTATCTATTTTCAGCCTTTCCAGAATTGCCAACATCTCTACCCCAAGTACCTCAATGCCATCTATTCTATTAGCCTGGGTCAGCATTCTCCTCCACAACATTATCTTTTTCCTGAGTGAATACTGACGAAAAATATTCATTTAGTATCTCGCCTATCTCTTCAGACTCCACACACAACTTCCCATCCCTGTCCTTGACTGGTCCTACTCTTTCCCTAGTCATTCGCTTATTCCTGACATACCTACAGAAAGCTTTTGGGTTTTCCTTGATCCTACCTGCCTAATACTTCTCATGTCCCCTCCTTCCTCGTCTTAGCTCTCTCTTTAGATCCTTCCTCGCTACCTTGTAACTATCCATCGCCCCAACTGAAACTTCACACCTCATCTTCACATAGGACTCCTTCTTCCTCTTAACAAGAGATTCCACTTCTTTGATAAACCACGGTTCCCTCGCTCGACGCCTTCCTCCCTGCCTGACCGGTACATACTTATCAAGAACACGCAGTAGCTGATACTTGAACAAGCTCCACTTATCCAGTGTGCCCAACACTTGCAGCCTACTTCTCTACCTTAACACCCACCCCCCCAAGTCACGTCTAATGGCATCATAATTGCCCTTCCCCCAGCTATAACCTTTGCCCTGCGGTGTATACTTATCCCTTTCCATCATTAACGTAAACGTCACCGAATTGTGGTCACTGTCCCCAAAGTGCTCTCCTACCTCCAAATCCAACACCTGGCCTGGTTCATTATCCAAAACCAAATCCAACGTGGCCTCGCCTCTTGTTGGCCTGTCAACATATTGTGTCAGGAAACCCTCCTGCACACACTGTACAAAAAACGACCCATCTAATGTACTCGAACTATATCTTTTCCAGTCAATATTTGGAAAGTTAAAGTCTCCCATAAGAACTACCCTGTTACTTTCGCTCTTATCCAGGATCATCCTCGCCATCCTTTCCTCTACATCCCTAGAACTATTTGGAGGCCTATAGAAGACTCCCAACAGTGTGACCTCTCCTTTCATGTTTCTAACCTCAGCCCATACTACCTCGGAAGATGAGTCCCCATCTAGCATCCTCTCCACCACCGTAATACTGCTCTTGACTAGCAGCGCCACACCTCTCCCCTTTTGCCTCCTTCTCTGAGCTTACTAAAACACCTAAACCCCGAAACCTGCAACATCCATTCCTGTCCCTGCTCTATCCATGTCTCCGAAATGGCCACAACATCGAAGTCCCAGGTACCAACCCATGCTGCCAGTTCCCCTACCTTGTTTCGTATACTCCTGGCATTGAAGTAGACACATTTCAAACCACCCACCTGAACACTGGCCCCCTCCTGCGACGTCAAATCTGTACTCCTGACCTCAACACTCTCATTCTCCCTTACCCTAAAACTACAATCCAGGTTCCCATGCCCCTGCTGCATTAGTTTAAATCCCCCCAAAGAGCACTAACAAATCTCCCCCCCCCCCAGGATATGTGTGCCCCTCAGGCTCAGATGTAGACCATCCTGTCTGTAGAGGTCCCACCTTCCCCAGAAAGAGCCGCAGTTATCCAGAAATCTGAATCCCTCCCGCCTGCACCATCCCTGTAGCCACGTGTTTAATTGCTCTCTCTACCTATTCCTCATCTCACTATCACGTAGCACGGGCAACAACCCAGAGATAACTCTGTTTGTTCTAGTTCTGAGCTTCCATCCGAGCTCCCTGAAAGCCTGCCTGACATCCTTGTCCCCTTTCCTACCTATGTCATTAGTGCCAATGTGGACCACGACTTGGGGCTGCTCCCCCTCCCCCTTAAGGATGCGGAAAACACGATCCGAGACATGACGTACCCTTGCACCTGGGAGGCAACATACCAAACGTGAGTCTCTCACGCTCCCACAAAATATCCTATCTGTGCCCCTGACTATCGAGTCCCCAATTACTAATGCTCTGCTCCTCTCCCCCTTCCCTTCTGAGCAACAGGGACAGGCTCCGTGCCAGAGGCCCATACCCCATGGCTTACCCCTGGTAAGTCGTCCCACCCACAAGTATCCAAAGCGGTATACTTGTTTCTCAGGGGTACGACCGCAGGGGATCCCTGCACTGATTGCTTTTTCCCAGTCCCTCTTACAGTTACCCATCTATCTCCAACCTTTGGTGTAACTAATTCCCTGAAGCTACTATCTATGACCCCCTCTGCCTCCCGAATGATCCGAAGTTCTTCCAACTCCAGCTCCAGTTCCCTAACTCGGTCTTGGATGAGCTGGAGACGGCAGCACTTCCTGCAGGTAAAACCAGCAGGGACACTAACGGCATCCCTCACCTCAAACATCCTGCAGGAGGAACATTGCACTCCCTTCCCTGCCATCCCTCTAACTTTCTACCAAGATCTGGCTAACAACTAAATGACATTTAAAAAAAAATAATAATAATAATAAAATATGGTACTTACCTCACACCAATGGGTTTTATTATTAGGTTAGAGGAGGAGGGCGGGTGGGAGACACTACACGTGTAGTGTCTCGGGTTTCCTCTCCATCAGAAGTTTTGGTGAGGGTCTTCCCAGAAGCTCCGCTCCTGCAAAGACAAGTGTTTCGAAAGGAGAGACTAACCTCCCAGAAATCACTTCCGCACTGCTCCCGCTGAAATTGACTAACCTGCTCCGCTCCCGCTGAAATAGACTAGCCTGCTCCTTCAAAAAACTACACTACACAAAAAACTATCATGTACACGATCCTTCGGATAACACAAACTGCATAAACCGATCCCCTGCATCTCGACTCACCTCTCAATACCACAACCTGCTGAAACCCATCCTCAGCATCTCCACTCGCCTCCCAATAACACATCCTGCAGAAACCCATCCTCGGCATCTCCACTCGCCTCCCAATAACACATCCTGCACAAAAACATCCTCAGCATCTTCACTCACCTCACAATAACACAACCTGCAGAAATCCATCCCCATCATCTCCACCCACCTCCCATAACACAACCTGCAGAAACCCATCCTCTGCACCTTCACAAACCTTCCAATAACACAACTTGCAGAAACCCATTCTCAGCATCTCCACTCACCTTCCGATAACATAACCTACAGTAACCCATTCTCAGTATTTCCACTCACCTCCCAATAACACAATCTGCAAAACCCCATCCTCAGCATCATCACTCACCTCCCAATAACACAACCAGCAGAAACCCATCCTCAGCATCTCCACTCACCTTCCAATAACACAACATGCAGAAACCCATCCTCGGCATCTCCACTCACCTCCCAATTACTCAACACGCAGAAACCCATCCTCAGCATCTTCACTCACCTTCCAATAACACAACCTGCAGCAACCCATCCTCAGCGTGTTCACGAACCTTCCAATAACACAACCGGCACAAACCCATCCTCAGGATCTCATCTCACCTCCCAATAACACAACCTGCAGAAACCCGAACTCGGCATCTTGACTCACCTCCCAGTAACACAACATGCAGAAACCCATCCACAGCATCTTTACCAGCCTTCCAATATCACAACCTGCAGAACCCCATCCTCAGCATCTTCACTAACCTTCCAATAACACAAACTGCAGAAACACATCCACAGCATCTTCACTCACCTTCCAATAACACAACCTGCAGAAACCCATCCTCAGCATCTTCACTAACCTTCCAATAACACAAACTGCAGAAACACATCCTCAGCATTTTCACTCACCCCCTAATACACAAACTGCAGAAACCCATCCTCAGCATCTCCACTCACCTCCCAATAACACAACCTGCAGAAACCCATCCTCAGCACCAACACTCACCTTCCAATAACAGAACCTGCAGAAACCCATCCTCAGCATCTTAACTAACATTCCAATAACAGAACCTGCAGAAACCCATCCTCAGCATCTCAACTCACCTTCCAATAACACAACCTGCAGAAACCCATCCTCAGCATGTTCACTAACATTCCAATAACACAACCTGCAGAAACCCATCCTCCGCATCACCACTCACCTGCCAGTAACACAAACTGCTGAGACCCATCCTCAGCATCTTCTCTTCTTTCAATAACACAACATGCAGAAATCCCTCCTCAGCATCTCCACTCACCTCCCAGTAAGAAAACCTGCAGAAACCCATCCTCAACATCTTCACTCACCTCCCAATAACACAACCTGCAGAAACCCATTCTCAGCATCTCCACTCACCTCCCAACAACACAACATGCAGAAACCCATCCTCAGCATTTTCACTCACCTCCCAATAACACAACCTGCAGAAACCCATCCTCAGCATCTCCACTCACCTTCCAATAACACAACCTGCAGAACCCCATCCACAGCATCTTCACTCACCTCCCAATAACACAACCTGCAGAAACCCATCCTCAGCATCTCCACTCACCTCCCAAGAACACAAGCTGCTGAAGGCCATCCACATAATCTTGACTCACCTCCCAATATCACAACTTGAATAAACCCATCCTCAGCATCATGACGAACCTTCCAATAACAAAGCCTGCAGAAACCCATCCTCACAGAATAACTAACCTTCCAATAACTCAACCGGCAGAAACCCATCCTCAGCATCTCCACTCACCTTCGAAGAACACAACCTGCAAAAATCCATCCTCAGCATCTTCACTTACCTCCCAATAACATAACCTGCAGAAACCAATCCTCAGCATCCCCACTCACTTCCCAAGAACACAACCTGCAGAAACCCATCCTCAGCATCTTCACTAAACTTCCAATAACACAACCTGCAGAAACCCATCCTCAGCATCTCTACTCACCCCCAATAACGCAACCTGCATAACCCCGTCCTCAGCATCTTCCCAAACCTCCCAATAACACAACCTGCAGAAATCCACCCTCCGCATCTCCACTATCCTCCCAGTAACACAACCTGCACAAACCCATCCTCAGCATCTTCCCTAACCTCCCAATAACACTATCTGCAGAAACGCATCCTCGGCATCTTCACTCACCTCCCACTAACACAACCTGCAGAAACCCATTCTCAGCATCTTCACGAAACTCCCAATAACACAATCTGCAGAAAGGCATCCTAGGCATCTTCACTCACCTCCCACTAACACAACCTACAGACACCCATCCACAGCATCTTCACTCATCTCCCAATAACACAACCTGCAGAAACCCATTCTCAGCATCTTCACCAAACCCCCAATAACACAATCTGCAGAAACCCATCCTCAGCATCTTCTCTCACCTCCCACTAACACAACCTACAGAAACCCATCCTCAGCATCTTCGCTAACCTCCCAATAACACAACCTGCAAAAACCCATCCTCAGCATCTCCACACCTCCCAATAACAAAACCTGCAGAAACCCATCCTCAGCATCTTCACAAACCTTCCAATAACATAATCTGCATAAACGTATCCTCGGCATCTTCACTCACCTCCCACGAACACAACCTGCACAAACACATCCTCAGCATCTCCACTCACCTCCCAATAACACATCCTGCAGAAACCCATCCTCAGCATCTTCCCTAACCTCCCAATAACACTATCTGCAGAAACGCATCCTCGGCATCTTCACTCATCTCCCACTAACACAGCCTGCAGAAACCAATCCTCAGCATCTCCACTCACCTCCCAATAACACAACCTGCAGAAACCCATTCTCAGCATCTTCACCAACCTCCCAATAACACAACCTGCAAAAACCCATCCTCAGCATCTCTACACCTCCCAATAACAGAACCTGCAGAAACCCGTCCTCAGCAGGTTCTCGAACCTTCCAATAACACAATCTGCAGAAACGGATCCTCGGCATCTCCACTAACCTCCCAACAACACACCCTGCAGAAACGGATCCTCAGCACTTTCAATCACCTTACAATAACGCAACCTGCAGAAAACCATCCTCAGCATCTCCACTCACCTCCCAATAACACAACCAGCATAAAGCCATCCTCAGCATCTTCACTCACCTCCCAATAACACAACCTGCAGAAACCCATCCTCAGCATCTGCACTCACCTTCCAATAACACAACCAGCATAAACCCATCCTCAGCATCTTCACTCACCTTCCAATAACACAATCTGCAGAAACGCATTCTCGGCATCTTCACTCACCTCCCAATAACACAATCTGCAGAAACCCATCATCAGCATCCGCACTCACGGCCCAATAACACAATATGCTGAAAATCCTACTCAGCATCTTCACTCACCTTCCAGTAACACACCTGCATAAACCCAACCTCAGCATCTCCACTCACCTCCCAAAAACACAACCTGCAGAAACCCATCCTCAGCATCTTCCCTAACCTCCCAAAAACACAACATGCAGAAACCCATCCTCTGCATCTTCACTAACCTCCCAATAACACAACCTGCTGAAACTCATACTGTGCATTTTCACACACCTTCCAATAACACAACCTACAAAAACCCATCCTCAACATCTTCACTAAACTTGCAATAAAAATAACCTGCAGAAACCCATCCTTGACATCTTCTCTCACCTCCCACTAACACAACCTGCACAAACCCATCCTCAGCATCTTCACTCATCTCCCAATAACACAACCTACAGAAACCCATCCTCAGCATCTTCACTCATCTCCCAATAACACAACCTGCAGAAACCCATCCTCAGCATCTCCACTAACCTGCCAATAACACAACCTGCTGAAACCCATCGTCAGCATCTCCAATATCCTCCCAATAACACAACCTGCTGTACCCCATCCTCAGCATCTTCACTAACCTTCGAATAACACAACGTGCAGAAACCCATCCTCAAGATCTCCACTCACCTCCCATTAACACAACCTGCAGAGACCCTTCCTCAGTATCGTCACTCACCTTCCAATAACACAAACTTCAGAAATCCATCCTCAGCATCTCCACACCTCCCATTAACAAAACCTGCAGAAACCCATCCTCAGCATGTTCACTAACCATCCAATAACTCAACCGGCAGAAACTCATCCTCAGCATCTCCACTCACCTCCCAATAACACATCCTGCAGAAAGCCATCCTCAGCATCTTCACTAACCTTCCAATAACACAACCTGCAGAAACCCATCCTCAGCATCTTCACTAAACTTCCAATAAACAGAACCTGCAGAAATCCATCCTCAGCATCTTCACTCACCTTCCAATAACACAATCTGCACAAACGCATCCTCGGCATCTTCACTCACTTCCCACGAACACAACCTTCAGAAACCCATCCTCAGCATCTTCACTCATCCCCCAAAAACACAACCTGCAGAAACCCATCCCCAGCACCTCCACTAACCTCACAATAACACAACATGCTGAAAATCATCGTTAGTATCTTCACTGACCTTCCAACAATCTGCAAAAACCCATCCTCAGCATTTTCACTCACCTCACAATAGCCCAACCGGCAGAAACCCATCCTCAGCATCTCCACTCACCTCCCAATAACACACCCTGCAGAAATACATCCTCAGCATCTCCACTCACCTCCCAATAACACACCCTGCAGAAATACATCCTCAGCATCTTCACTAACCTTCCAATAACACAACCTTCAGAGACCCATCCTAAACATTTTCACTCACCCCCCAATAACACAACCTGATGAAACCTATCCTCGCCATCTTCACTCACCTTCCAATAACACAACCTGCAGAAACCCATCCTCATCATCTTCACTCACCTCCCAAAAACACAACCTGCAGAAACCCATCCTCAGCATCTTCACTAACCTTCCAAAAACACAACCTGCAGAAACGCATCCTCAGCATCTCCACTCTCCTCCCACAAGCACAACCTGCAGAAACCCATCCTCCGCATCTTCACTCGCCTCCCAATAACTCAACCTGCAGAAACCCATCCTCAGCATCTGCACTCACCCCCCAATAACACAACATGCAGAAACACGTCCTCAGTATCTTCACTCACCTCCCAATAACGCAACCTGCGGAAACACTGCCTCAGCATCTCCACTCACCCCCCAATAACACAACCTGCAGAAACCCGTCCTCAGAATCTTCACTAACCTACCAATAACAGAACCTGCAGAAACCCATCCACAGCATCTGCACTCACCTTCCAATCACAATGCGGGGGCAGCACGGTGGCACAGTGGGTTAGCCCTGTTGCCTCACGGCGCCGAGGTCCCAGGTTCGATCCTGATCTGGGTCACTATCTGTGTGGAGTTTGCACATTCTCCCCATGTTTGCGTGGGTTTCGCCCCCACAACACAAAGGTGTGCAGGTTAGGTGGATTGACGACGTTAAATTGGCCCTTAATTGGAAAAAATGAATTGGATACTCTAAATTTAAAAAAAAACAACAACTGGGAAGCCATGTGGATAGCACAATTGCTTCACAGCTTCAGGGTCCCAGGTTCGATTCCGGCTTGGGTCACTGTCTGTACGGAGTCTGCACATCCTCCCCGTGTGTGCGTGGGTTTCCTCCGGGTGCTCCGGTTTCCTCCCACAGTCCAAAGATGTGCAGGTTAGATGGAGTGGCCATGATAAATTGCCCTTAGTGTCCAAAATTGCCCTTAGTGTTGGGTGGGGTTATGGGAATGGGCTGGCAGTGTTGACCTAGGTTGGTGCTCAATCTAAGAGCCGGTGCAGACTCGATGGGCCGAATGGCCTCCTTCTGCACTGTAAATTCTATGATAATCTATGAAACACAAAAACGGCAGAAACCCATCCTCAGCATCTCCACTCACCTCCCAATAACACAACCTGCAGAACCCATCCTCAGTATCTTCACAAACCTTCCAATAAAACAACCTGCAGAAACCCATCCTCAGCAGCTCCACTCGCCTCCCAATAACACAACCTGCTGAAAATCATCGTTAGCATCTTCACTGACCTTCCAACAATCTGCAAAAACCCATGCTCAGCATTTTCACTCACCTCCCAATAGCCCAACCGGCAGAAACCCATCCTCAGCATCTCCACTCAGCTCCCAAGAACACACCCTGCAGAAATACATCCTCAGCATCTTCACTAACCTTCCAATAACACAACCTTCAGAAACCCATCCGAAACATTTTCACTCACCTCCCAATAACACAACCTGCTGAAACCTATCCTCGCCATCTTCTCTCACCTTCCAATAACACAATCTGCAGAAATGCATCCTCGACATCTTCACTCACCTCCCACTGACACAACCTGTAGAAACCCATTCTCAGCATTCTTCACCAAACTCCCAATATAACAAAACCTGCAGAAACCATCCTCATCATCTTCACTCACCTGCCAATAACAAAACCTGCAGAAACCCAACCTCAGCATCTCCACTCACCTCCAGGTAACACAACCTGCAGAAACACTGCCTCAGCATCTCCACTCACTCCCCAATAACTCAACTTGCAGAAACCCGTCCTCAGAATCTACACTATCCTACCAATAACACAACCTGCAGAAACCCATCCATAGCATTTTCATCGCCTTCCAATCACAAAACCGGCATAAACCCATCCTCAGCATCTCCATTAACCTCCCAATAGCACAAGTTGCAGAAACACATCAACAGCGTCTGGACACACCTCTCAATAACACAACCTGCAGAAACCCATCCTCATCATCTTCACTAACCTCCCAATAACACAACCTGCAGAAACCCATCCTCAGCGTCTGGACAAACCTCCCAATAACACAACCTGCAGAAACCATCCTCAGCATCTCCACTCACCTCCCAATAACACAACCTGCTGTAACCCATCCTAAGCATCTTCATAAATCTTCCAATAACTCAACCGGACGAAACCCATCCTCAGCATCTCCACTCGTCTTCCAGTAACACAACTTGCACAATCACATAATCAGCATCTTCACTCACCTCCCAATAACACAACCTGCAGAAACCCATCCTCAGCACCTTCACGAACCTTCCAATAACACACCTTGCAGAACCCCATCCTCAGCATCTCCACTCAGCTCCCAAGAACACACCCTGCAGAAATACATCCTCAGCATCTTCACTAACCTTCCAATAACACAACCTGCTGAAACCTATCCTCGCCATCTTCTCTCACCTTCCAATAACACAACCTGCAGAAACCCATTCTCAGCATTCTTCACCAAACTCCAAATATAACAAAACGTGCAGAAACCCATCCTCATCATCTTCACTCACCTGCCAATAACACAACCTGCAGAAACCCAACCTCAGCATCTAAACTCACCTCCAGGTAACACAACCTGCAGAAACACTGCCTCAGCATCTCCCTTCACCTCCCAATAGCACAAGTTGCAGAAACACATCAACAGCGTCTGGACACCTCCCAATCACACAACCTGCAGAAACCCATCCTCAGCGTCTGGACACGCCTCCCAATAACACAAACTGCAGAAACCCCTTCCTCAGCATCTCCACTCACCTCCCAATAACACAACCTGCAGAAACCCATCCTCAGCATCATCACTCACCTCCCAATAACACAACCTGCAGAAACCCATCCTCAGCATCATCACTCACCTCCCAATAACACAACCTGCAGAACCCCACCCACAGCATCATCACTCACCTCCCAATAACACAACCTGCAGAAACCCATCGTCAGCATCTCCACTCACATTCCAATAACACAACCTGCAGAAACCCATCCTCAGCATCTCCACTCACCTTCCAATAACACAACCGGCAGAAACCCATCCTCAGCATTTTCACTCACCTCCCAATAACACAACCTGCAGAAACACATCCTCAGCATCTTCACTCACCTCCCAATAACACAACCTGCTGTAACCCATCCTCAGCATCTTCATAAATCTTCCAATAACACACCTTGCAGAACCACATCCTCAGCATCTCCACTCACCTCCCAATAACACAACCTGCAGAACCCCACCCTCAGCATCATCACTCACCTCCCAATAACACAACCTGCAGAAACCCATCCTCAGCACCTTCACGAACCTTCCAATAACACACCCTGCTGAATCCCATCCTCAGCATCTGCACTGACCTCCCAATAACACATCCTGCAGAAACCGATCCTCAGCATCTTCCCTATCCTCCCAAAAACACAACCTGCAGAAACCCATCCTCAGCATCTCCAATAACCTCCCAATAACATAAACTGCTCTACCCCATCCTCAGCATCTTCACTTACCTTCCAATAACACAACCTGCAGAAATCCATCCTCAGCATCACCACTCACCTCCAATAACACAACCTGCAGAAACCGATCCTCAGCATCTTCACTCACCTTCCAATATCACAATCTGCAGGAACGCATTCTCGGCATCTTCACTCTCGTCCCACTCACACAACCTGCTGAAACCCATCCTCGGCATCTTCACTCACCTTCCAATAACACAACCGGCTGAAACCCATCCTCAGCATTTTCACTCAGCTCCCAAGAACACAACCTGCACAAGCCCAACATCAGCATCACCACTCACCTCCCAGTAACACAACCTGCAGAAACCCATCCACAGCACCTTCACAAACTTTCGAATAACACAACCTGCAGAAACCGATCCTCAGCATCTTCACTAACCTTCCAATAACACAACCTCCAGAATCCCATCCTCAGCATTTTCACTCACCTCCCAATAACACAAGCTGCAGAAAACCATCCTCAGCATTTTCACCTACCTTCCAATAACTCGACCTGCAGAAACCCATCCTCAGCATCTCCACTAACATTCCAATAACACACCCTGCTTAATCCCATCCTCAACATTTTCACTGACCTCCCAATAACACACCCTGCTGAAAATCAACCTCAGCATCTTCACTAACCTCCCAAAAACACAACCTGCAGAAACGCATCCTCAGCACCTTCACCATCCTTCCAATAACACAACCTGCTGAAACACATCCTCGGCATCTCCACTCAACTTCCTATAACACAACCTGCTGAAACCCATCCTCAGTATCTTCACAAACGTTCAAAATACACAACCTGCAGAAACCGATCCTCAGCATCTCTACCAATCTCCGAATAACACTACCTCAGGAACCCCATCCTCAGCATCTCCACTCACCTCCCACTAACACAACATGCAGAAACCCATCCTCAGCACCTTCACGAACCTTCCAATAATACACCCTGCAGAACCCCATCCCCAGCATCTGCGCTCACCTCCCAGTCACACAACCTGCAGAACCCCATCCTCAGCATCTCCACTCACCTGCCAAAAGCACAAACTGCAGAAACCCACCCTCAGCATCTTCACAACCCTTCCAATAACACAACCGGCATAACCCCATCCTCAGCATCTTCACTCACCTTCCAATAACACAATCTGCAGAAACCCATCCTCATCATCTTCACTCACCTCCCAATAACACAACCTGCAGAAACCCATCCTCAGCATCTTCACCCACCTTCCAATAAACAGAACCTGCAGAAAACGATCCTCAGCATCTCCAATAACCTCCCGAAATCACAACCTGCTGAAACTTATCCTCAGCATCTTCACAAACCTTCCAATAACACAACCTGCAGATATCCATCACCAGCATCTCCGCTCAGACCCCAAAACACAACGTGCAGAAACCCATCATCAGCATCTTCACTCACCTCCCAATAACACAACCTGCATAAACCCACCCTCAGCATCATCACTAACCTTCCAAGATCACAACCTGCAGAAACCGATCCTCAGCATCTTCACTGACCTTCCAATTACACTAACTGCAGAAACCATCCTCAGCATCTCCACTAACCTCCCAATAACACAACCTGCTGTACCCCATCCTCAGCATCTTCACAAACCTTTCAATAACTCAACCGGACGAAACCCATCCTCAGCATCTCCACTCGTCTTCCACTAACACAAACTGCACAAACACATCGTCAGCATCTCCACTCACCTTCCAATAACACAACATGCAGAAACCCATCCTCTGCATCTTCACAATCCTTCCAATTACACAACTTGCAGAAACCGATCCTCAGCATCTTCACTAACCTTCCAATAACACAACCTGCAGAAACCTATTCTCAGCATCTTCTCTCACCTTCCAATAACACAACCTGCAGAAACCCATCCTCAGCATCTTCACTAACCTTCCAATAACACAACCTGCAGAAACCTATTCTGAGCATCTTCTCTCACCTTCCAATAAACAGAACCTGCAGAAACCCATCCTCAGCATTTTCACTCACCTCTCAAGAATACAACCTGCACAAGGTTTGCACTGAGTGCTGAATTTGGTGCATTTGAGTGCGATAGTGAGAGTTTGGTGACCGAGGGAGTATGAGGCTTCATTTTTATCTCAAGTTTAGTCTTTCTTTTATTTAGTTAATTAACTTAAAAGTTGCTGTTTGGTTTAGAAGAAGGTGAATTTTCAATAAGCTTTAAACAGGCTTCTACTTGTAGGCACTTGCAGCTGGAGCTTGTTAATTAGTTAATTTGATTAGGCCAGTTTTCAGAGGCTAGATTCACAGTATAAAAGTGATCCCCTACAGTGCAGACTTTGTTTGCACTGAGTGCTGAATTTGGTGCATTTGCGTGCGATAGTGAGAGTTTGGTGACCGAGGGAGTGCTGAATTTGGTGCATTTGAGGGCTATAGTGAGAGTTTGGTGACCGAGGGAGTGCTGAATTTGGTGCATTTGAATGCGATAGTGAGAGTGAGTTTGGTGACCGAGGGAGTGCTGAATTTGGTGCATTTGAGGGCTATAGTGAGAGTTTGGTGACCGAGGGAGTTAGGTGAGGAGGGAGTAATGTGCTCCTTTCATTTTGTTTCCGACATTTCCGCAAAGAGTGCGAAGAGAGCCAGGAGTTTACAGAAAGTGTAGCTGACTGGGAGCAGGGTCGGAGGGCGGAGATCTAGTTAGTCCACAGGGCAGCTATATTCTGTCAGGTAAGAGGGGATGGAGGCTAGGCCAGTTACATGCTCCTCCTGTAGGATGTGGGTGGTGAGGGATACCACCGGTGTCCCCACTGACTATACCTGCGGGAAGTGCACCCAACTTCAGCTCCTCAAAGACCGTGTTAGGGAACTGGAGCTGAAGCTGGATGAACTTCGGATCATCCGGGAGGCAGAGGGGGTGATTGAGAAGAGTTACAAGGAGGTAACCACACCCAAGGTACAGGACAAGAATAGCTGGGTTACAGTCACGGGGAAAAAAACAAACAGGCAGAAAGTGCAGGGATCCCTCGTGGCCGTTCCCCTTCAAAACAAGTATACCGTTTTGGATGCTGTTGGGGGGGGATGACCTACCGGGGGAAGGCCCTAGCGGCCAGGTCTCTGGCACTGAGTCTGGCTCTGGGGCTCAGAAGGGAAGGGGGGAGAATAGAAAAGCAAAAGTTGTAGGAGATTCAATGGTTAGGGGAATAGATAGGAGATTCTGTGGTCGCGAGCGAGACTCCCGGAAGGTATGTTGCCTCCCGGGTGCCAGGGCCAGGGATGTCTCGGATCGTGTCTTCAGGATCCTTAAGGGGGAGGGGGAGCAGCCAGAAGTCGTGGTGCACATTGGTACCAACGACATAGGTAGGAAAAGGGGTGTGGAGGTAATAAACAAGTTTAGGGAGTTAGGCTGGAAGTTAAAAGCCAGGACAGACAGAGTTGTCATCTCTGGTTTGTTGCCGGTGCCACGTGATAGCGAGGCTAGGAATAGGGAGAGAGTGCAGTTGAACACGTGGCTGCAGGAATGGTGTAGGAGGGAGGGCTTCAGGTATTTGGATAATTGGAGCGCATTCTGGGGAAGGTGGGACCTGTACAAGCAGGACGGGTTGCATCTGAACCAGAGGGGCACCAATATCCTGGGAGGGAGGTTTGCTAGTACTCTTCGGGAGGGTTTAAACTAATTTGGCAGGGGAATGGGAACCGGATTTGTAGTCCAGCAACTAAGGTAGCCGATATTCAGGACGCCAAAGCGTGTAATGAGGCAGTGGGGAAGGGAACACTGACAAAGGAGAGTACTTGCAGGCACGGAGATGGGTTGAAGTGTGTATAATTCAACGCAAGAAGCATCAGGAATAAGGTGGGTGAACGTAAGGCATGGATCGGTACTTGGGACTACGATGTGGTGGCCATCACAGAAACTTGGATAGAAGAGGGGCAGAAATGGTTGTTGGAGCTCCCTGGTTATAGATGTTTCAATAAGATTAGGGAGGGTGGTAAAAGAGGTGGTGGGGGGGGGGTGGCATTATTAATTAGAGATAGTATAACAGCTGCAGAAAGGCAGTTCGAGGAGTATCAGCCTACTGAGGTAGTATGGGTTGAAGTCAGAAATAGGAAAGGAGCAGTCACCTTGTTAGGAGTTTTCTATAGGCCCCCCAATAGTAGCAGAGATGTGGAGGAACAGATTGGGAAACAGATTTTGGAAAGGTGCAGAAGTCATAGGGTAGTAGTCATGGGCGACTTTAACTTCCCAAATATTGAGTGGAAACTCTTTAGATCAAATAGTTTATTAGGTGTGGTGTTTGTGCAGTGTGTCCAGGAAGCTTTTCTAACACAGTATGTAGATTGTCCGACCAGAGGAGGGGCAATATTGGATTTAGTACTGGGTAATGAGCCAGGGCAAGTGATAGATGTGTTAGTGGGGGAGCATTTTGGAGATAGTGACCACAATTCTGTGACTTTCACTTTAGTAATGGAGAGGGATAGGTACGTGCAACAGGGCAAGGTTTACAATTGGGGGAAGGGCAAATACGATGTTGTCAGACAAGAATTGAAGTGCATAAGTTGGGAACATAGGCTGGCAGGGAAGGACACAAGTGAAATGTGGAACTTGTTCAAGGAACAGGTGCTACGTGTCCTTGATATGTATGTCCCGGTCAGGCAGGGAAGAGATGGTCGAGTGAGGGAACCATGGTTGACAAGAGAGGTTGAATGTCTTGTTAAGAGGAAAAAGGTGACTTATGTAAGGCTGAGGAAACAAGGTTCAGACAGGGCATTGGAGGGATACAAGATAGCCAGGAGGGAACTGAAGAAAGGGATTAGGAGAGCTAAGAGAGGGCATGAACAATCTTTGGCGGGTAGGATCAAGGAAAACCCCAAGGCCTTTTACACATGTGAAAAATATGAGAATGACTAGAGCGAGGGTAGGTCCGATCAAGGACAGTAGCGGGAGATTGTGTATTGAGTCTGAAGAGATAGGAGAGGTCTTGAACGAGTACTTTTCTTCTGTATTTACAAATGAGAGGGGCGATATTGTTGGAGAGGACAGTGTGAAACAGATTGGTAAGCTCGAGGAAATACTTGTTAGGAAGGAAGATGTGTTGGGCATTTTGAAAAACTTGAGGATAGACAAGTCCCCCGGGCCTGACGGGATATATCCAAGGATTCTATGGGAAGCAAGAGATTAAATTGCAGAGCCGTTGGCAATTATCTTTTCGTCCTCACTGTCAACAGGGGTGGTACCAGGGGATTGGAGAGTGGCGAATGTCGTGCCCCTGTTCAAAAAAGGGACAAGGGATAACCCTTGGAATTACAGGCCAGTTAGTCTTACTTCGGTGGTAGGCAAAGTAATGGAAAGGGTACTGAAGGATAGGATTTCTGGGAATCTGGAAAGACACTGCTTGATTAGGGATAGTCAGCACGGATTTGTGAGGGGTAGGTCTTGCCTTACAAATCTTATTGAATTCTTTGAGGAGGTGACCAAGCATGTGGATGAAGGTAAAGCAGTGGATGTAGTGTACATGGATTTTAGTAAGGCATTTGATAAAGTTCCCCATGGTAGGCTTATGCAGGAAGTAAGGAGGCATGGGATAGTGGGAAATTTGGCCAGTTGGATAACGAACTGGATAACAGATAGAAGTCAGAGAGTGGTGGTGGATGGCAAATATTCAGCCTGGATCCCAGTTACCAGTGGCGTACCGCAGGGATCAGTTCTGGGTCCTCTGCTGTTTGTGATTTTCATTAATGACTTGGATGAGGGAGTTGAAGGGTGGGTCAGTAAATTTGCAGACGATACAAAGATTAGTGGAGTTGTGGATAGTAAGGAGGGCTGTTGTCGGCTGCAAAGAGGCATAGATAGGATGCAGAGCTGGGCTGAGAAGTGGCAGATGGAGTTTAACCCTGAAAAGTGTGAGGTTGTCCATTTTGGAAGGACAAATATGAATGTGGAATACAGGGTTAACGGTAGAGTTCTTGGCAATGTGGAGGAGCAGAGAGATCTTGGGGTCTATGTTCATCCATCTTTTGAAAGTTGCCACTCAAGTGGATAGAGCTGTGAAGAAGGCCTAGGGTGTGCTCGCGTTCATTAACAGAGGGATTGAATTTAAGAGCCGTGAGGTGATGATGCAGCTGTACAAAACTTTGGTAAGGCCACATTTGGAGTACTGTGTACAGTTCTGGTCGCCTCATTTTAGGAAGGATGTGGAAGCTTTGGAAAAGGTGCAAAGAAGATTTACCAGGATGTTGCCTGGAATGGAGAGTAGGTCTTACGAGGAAAGGTTGAGGGTTCTAGGCCTTTTCTCATTAGAACGGAGAAGGATGAGGGGCGACTTGATAGAGGTTTATAAGATGATCAGGGGAATAGATAGAGTAGACAGTCAGAGACTTTTTCCCCGGGTGGAACAAACCATTACAAGGGGACATAAATTTAAGGTGAAAGGTGGAAGATATAGGAGGGATATCAGAGGTAGGTTCTTTACCCAGAGAGTAGTGGGGGCATGGAATGCACTGCCTGTGGAAGTAGTTGAGTCGGAAACATTAGGGACCTTCAAGCAGTTATTGGATAAGTACATGGATTACGGTAAAATGATATAGTGTAGTGTTATTTGTTCTCAGGGGCAGGGCGGTAGCATTGTGGATAGCACAATTGCTTCACAGCTCCAGGGTCCAGGGTTCGATTCCGGCTTGGGTCACTGTCTGTGCGGAGTCTGCACGTCCTCCCCGTGTCTGCGTGGGTTTCCTCCGGGTGCTCCGGTTTCCTCCCACAGTCCAAAAATGTGCGGGTTAGGTGAATTGGCCAATGATAAATTGCCCTTAATGTCCAAATTGCCCTTGGTGTTGGGTGGAGGTGTTGAGTTTGGGTAGGGTGCTCTTTCCAAGAGCCGGTGCAGACTCAAAGGGCCGAATGGCCTCCTTCTGCACTGTAAATTCAATGATAATCTATGATTAATCTAGGACAAAGGTTCGGCACAACGTCGTGGGCCGAAGGGCCAGTTCTGTGCTGTATTTTCTATGTTCTATGTTTTCAGCCCAATATCAGCATCTCCACTCACCTCCCAGTAACCCAACTGCAAAAACACATCCACAGCACCTTCACAAACCTTCGAATAACACAACCTGCAGAAACCGATCCTCAGCATCTTCACTAAGCTTCCAATAACACAACCTCCAGAATCCCATCATCAGCATTTTCACTCACCTTCCAAAAGCACAACCTCCAGAAACCCATCCTGAGCATCTCCACTCACCTCCCAAAAATACAAGCTGCTGAAACCCATCCTCGGCATCTTGACTCACCTCCCAATAACACAACCTACAGAAACCCATCCTCAGCATTTTCACTCACCTCCCAAGAACCCAACCTGCACAAGCCCAACGTCAGCATCTCCACTCACCTCCCAGTAACACAACCTGCAGAAACCCATCCACAGCACCTTCACAAACCTTCGAATAACACAACCTGCAGAAACCGATCCTCAGCATCTTCACTCACCTTCCAATAACACAACCTCCAGAATCCCATCCTCAGCATTTTCACTCGCCTCCCAAAAACACAACCTGCAGAAAACCATCCTCAGCATTTTCACCTACCTTCCAATAACTCGACCAGCAGAAACCCATCCTCAGCATCTCCACTAACATTCCAATAACACAAGCTGCTGAAACCCACCCTCGGCATTTTCACTGATCTTCCAATAACACAACCTGCTGAAAATCAACCTCAGCATCTCCATTCACCTTCCAATAACACAATCTACAGAAACCCATCCTCGGCATCTTGACTCAACTCCCAATAACACAACCTGCAGAAACCCATCCTCAGCACCTTCACCAACCTTCCAATAATACAACCTGCTGAAACCCATCCTCAGTATCTTCACAAACCTTCAATAACACAACCTGCAGAAACCGATCCTCAGCATCTCTACCAATCTCCTAATAACACAACCTGCAGAAACCCATCCTCAGCATCTCCACTCACCTCCCAATAACACAACCTGCAGAAACCCATCCTCAGCATCTCCAATCACCTCCCAATAACACAACCTGCAGAAACCCATCCTCAGCATCATGACTCACGTTCCAATAACACAACCTGCAGAAACCCATCCTGAGCATCTTCACCAGCAATCCAATAACATAACCTGCTGAAAACCCATCCTCAGCATCTTCAAACCTTCAATAACACAACCTGCAGAAACCGATCCACTGCATCTCTACCAATCTCCCAATAACACAACCTGCAGAAACCCATCCTCAGCATCTCCACTCACCTCCCAATAACACAAGCTGCAGAAACCCACCCTCAGCATCATCACTAACCTTCCAAGAACACAACCTGCAGAAACCATTCCTCAGCATCTTCACTCACCTTCCAATAACTCAACCTGCAGAAACCCATCCTCAGCATCTTCACTCATCTTCCAATAACAACCTGCAGAAACACATCCTCAGCATCTCCACTCACCTTCCAATAACTCGACCTGCAGATACCCATCCTCAGCATCTCCACTAATCTCCCAATATCACAACCTGCAGAAAAACATCCTCAGAATCTTCACTAACCTCCCAAAGGCACAACCTGCAGAAACCCATCCTCAGCATCTTCACTCACCTCCCAATAACACAACCTGCAGAAACCCAGCCTCAGCATCTCCACTAACCTCCCAATAACACAACCTGCAGAAACCCATCCTCAGCATCTGCATTGAACACCCAATAACACAACCGGCAGAAACCCATCCTCAGCATTTTCACTCACCTCCAAATAAAAGAACCTGCAGAAACCCATTCTCAGCATCTTCACCAACCTCCCAATAACACAACCGGCAGAAACCATCCTCAGCATCTCCACTAACCTTCCAATAACACAACCTGCTGAACCCCATCCTCAGCATCTTCACAAACATACCAATAACTCAACCGGACGAAACCCATCCTCAGCATTTCCACTCACCTCCCAACAACACAACTTGCATAAACCCATCCTCAGCATCTCCACGCACCTTCCAATAACACAACCTTCACAAACCCATCATAATCATCTCCACTCACCTCCCAAAACACAAGCTTCTGAAACCCATCCTCAGCATGTTCACTAACCTTCCAATAACACAACCTGCAGACACCCATCCTCAGCATCTTCACAAACAACACAACCTGCAGAAACCCATCCTCAGAATCTTCACTAACCTCCCAATAACACAACCTGCAGAAACCCATCCTCAGCATTTCCACTCACCTCCCAATAAAATAACCTGCAGAAACCCATTCTCAGCATCGCCACTCACCTCCCACTAACACATTCTGCAGAAACCCATCCTCAGCATCTTTACTCACCTCCCAATAACACAACCTGCAGAAACCCATCCTCAGCATCTTCACTAACCTCTCAATAACACAACCTCTGCTTAACCCCATCCTCAGCATATTCACAAACCTTCCAATAACTCAACCGGACGAATCCCATCGTCAGCATTACCAGTCACCTCCCAATAACACCACCTGCTGAAACCCATCCTCAGCATCGCCACTCACCTCCCACTAACACATCCTGCTGAAACCCATCCTCAGCATGTTCACTAACCTACAATAACACAACCTGCAGAAACTCATCCTCAGCATCTGCACTCCTCTCAATAACACAAGCTGCTGAAAATCATCCTCAGCATCTTCACTCACCTTGCAATAACACAACCTTCAGAACCCCTTCCTCAGCATCTTCACAAACCTTCCAATAGCACAACATGTAGAAATCCATCCTCAGCATCTTCACTCACCTCCCAAAAACGCAACCTGATGAAACCCATCCTCAGCATCTCCACTAACCTTCCAATAACACAACCTGCAGAAACCCATCCTCAGCATCTTCACTAACCTCCCAATAACACAACCTGCAGAAACCCAACCTCAGCATCTCCACTCGCCTCCCAATAACACAACCTGCAGAAACCCATTCTCAGACTTTTCACTCACGTCCCAATAACACTGTTTAAGGGTAGCAAGGATAATCCAGGGAACTACAGGCCGGTGAGCCTTACTTCAGTGGTAGGGAAATTACTGGAGAGAATTCTTCGAGTCAGTATCTACTCCCATTTGGAAGCAAATGGACGTATTAGTGAGAGGCAGCATGGTTTTGTGAAGGGGAGGACGTGTCTCACTAACTTCATAGAGTTTTTCGAGGAAGTCACTAAGATGATGGATGCAGGTAGGGCAGTGGATGTTGTCTATATGGACTTCAGTAAGGCCTTTGACAAGGTCCCTCATGATAGGCTAGTTTAAAAGGTGAAGTCACACGGGATCAGGGGGGAGCTGGCAAGGTGGATACAGAACTTGCTAAGTCATAGAAGGCAGAGAGTAGCAATGTATGGATGCTTTTCTAATTTGAAGGCTGTGACCAGTGGTGTTCCACAGGGATCAGTGCTGGGACCTTTGCTCTTTGTAGTATATATAAAAGATTTGGAGGAAAATGTAACTGGTCTGATTAGTAAGTTTGCAGACGACACAAAGATTGGTGGAATTGTGGATAGCGATGAGGACTGTCAGAGGATACAGCAGGATTTAGGTTGTTTGGAGTCTTGGGCGGAGAGATGGCAGATGGAGTTTAATCCGGACAAATGTGAGTTAATGCATTTTGGAACGTCTAATCAGGTAGGGATATATAGTGAATGGTAGAACCCTTAAGAGTATTGAAAGTCGAAGAGATCTAGGAGTACAGGTCCACAGGTCATTGAAAGGGGCAACACAGGTGGAGAAGGTAGTCAAGAAGGCAGACGGCATGCTTGCCTTCATTTGCCGGGGCATTGAGTATAAGAATTGGCAAGTCATGTTGCAGCTGTATCGAACCTTAGTTAGGCCACACTTGGAGTATAGTGTTCAATTCTGGTTGCCTCACTACCAGAAAGATGTGGAGGCTTTAGAGAAGGTGCAGAAGAGATTTACCAGAATGTTGCCTGGTATGGAGGGCATCAGCTATTAGGAGCGGTTGAATAAACTCGGTTTGTTCTCACTGGAACGAAGGAGGTTGAGAGGAGACCTGATTGAGGTCTACAAAATTATGAGGGGCATAGACAGAGTGGATAGTCAGAGGTTTTTCCCCAGGGTAGAGGGGCCAATTACTAGGGGGCATAGGTTTAAGGTGAGAGGGGCAAGGTTTAGGGTAGATGTACGAGGCAACTTTTTTTACGCAGAGGGTAGTGGGTGCCTGGACCTCGCTACCGGAGGAGGTGGTGGAAGCAGGGACGATAGTGATATTTAAGGGGCATCTTGACAAACACATGAATAGGAACGGAATAGTGCGATACGGATCCAGTAAGTGTAGAAGATTGGAGTTTCGTCTGGTAGCATGATCGGCACGGGCTTGGAGGGCCGAAAGGCATTTTCCTGTGCTGTACATTACTTTGTTCTTTGTAACACAACCTGCTGAAACCCATCCTCAGCATCTTCACATGCATCCAATAACTCAACCGGCACAAACCCATCCTCAGCATCTCCACTCACCTTCCAATAACACAACCTGCAGAAACCCATCCTCAGCATCTTCACTCACCTTCCAATAACACAACCTGCAGAAACCCATCCTCAGCATCTTCACTCACCTCCCAAAAACGCAACCTGCTGAAACCCATCCTCAGCATCTCCACTCACCTCCCAATAACACAACCTGCAGAAACCCATCCTCAGCATCTTCACCAACATTCCAATAACTCAACCTACAGAAACCCATCCTCAGCATTTTCACTCACCTCCCAATAACACAATCTGCAGAAACCCATCCTCAGCATCTCCACTCACCTTTCAAGAACACAACCTTCAGAAACCCATCCTCAGCATCTTAACTCACCTCCCACAAACACATCCTGCAGAAACCCATCCTCAGCATCTTCACTCACCTCTCAATAACACAACCTGCAAAAACCCATCCTAAGCATCTCCACTCACGTTCCGATAACACAACCTGCTGAAACCCATCCTCAGCATCTTCACATGCATCCAATAACACAACCGGCAGAAACCCATCCTCAGCATCTCCACTAAGCTCCCAATATCACAACCTGCAGAAACCCGTCCTCAGCATTTCCACTCAACTCCCAATAACACAACCTGCAGAAACCCATCCTCAGCATCTTCACTCACCTCCCAATAACACAACCTGCAGAAACCCATCCTCAGCACCTTCACGATCCTTCCAATAACACAACCTGCAGAAATTCATCCTCAGCATTTTCACTCACCTTCCAATAACACAACCTGCAGAATCCCATCCTAAGCATCTTCACTCACCTCCCAATAACACAACCTGCATAAACCCATCCTAAGCATCTTCACTAACCTTCCAATAATACAACCTACAGAAACCCATCCTCAGCATTTTCACTCACCTCCCAATAACACAATCTGCAGAAACCCATCCTCAGCATCTCCACTCACCTTTCAAGAACACAACCTTCAGAAACCCATCCTCAGCATCTTAACTCACCTCCCACAAACACATCCTGCAGAAACCCATCCTCAGCATCTTCACTCACCTCTCAATAACACAACCTGCAAAAACCCATCCTAAGCATCTCCACTCACGTTCCGATAACACAACCTGCAGAAACCCATCCTCAGCTGCTTCACTCACCCCCCCCCCAATAACAACCTGCAGAAACGCATCCTCAGCATCTCCACTCACCTCCCAATAACACAACCTGTTGAAACACATCCTAAGCATCTTCACAAACCTTCCAATACCACAACCTGCAGAAACCCATCCTCAGCATTTCCACTCACCCCCCCCCCCAATAACACAACCTGCAGAAACCCATCCTCAGCTGCTTCACTCACCCCCCCCCCCCAATAACAACCTGCAGAAATGCATCCTCAGCATCTCCACTCACCTCCCAATAACACAACCTGCAGAAACCCATCCTCAGCATCTTCAGAAACCTTCCAATAACACAACCTGCAGAAACCCATTCTCAGCATCTTCACAAACCTTCCAATAACACAACCTGCAGAAACCCATCCTCAGCATCTCCACTCACCTCCCAACACATCTGCTGAAACCCATCCTCAGCAATTTGACTCACGTCCCAATAACACAACTTGCAGAAACAGATCCTCAGAACCTTCACGAACCTTCCAATAACACAAACTGCAGAAACCCATCCTCAGCATCTTCACGAACCTTCCAATAACACAACCTGCAGAAACCCATCCTCAGCATCTTCACTCACCTTCCAATAACACAAGCTGCAGAAATTCATCCTCCGCATCTTCACTCACCTTCCAATAACACAACCTGCAGAAACCCATCCTCAGCATCTTCACAAACCTTCCAATAGCACAAACTGCAGAAACCCATCCTCAGCATCTCCACTAACCTCCCAATAACACAACCTGCAGAAACCCATCCTCAGCATCTCCACTCACCTCCCAATACCACAACCTGCTGAAAATCATCCTCAGCATCTTCACTCCCCTTCCAATAACACAACCTGCAGAAACCCATCCTGAGCATCTCCACTCACCTCCCAAAAAGACAAGCTGCTGAAACCCATCCTCGGCATCTTGACTCACCTCCCAATAATACAACATGCAGAAACCCATCCTCAGCATCTCCACTCACCCCCCCCCCCGCCAATAACAAAACCTGCAGAAACCCATCCTCAGCATCTTCACTAACCTTCGAATAACACAACCTGCAGAAACCCATCCTCAGCATCTTCACTCACCCACCAATAACACAATCTGCATAAACCCATCCTCAGCATCTTCACTCACATTCCAATAACACAACCTGCAGAAACCCATCCTCAGCATCTTGACTCACATTCCAATAACACAACCTGCTGAACCCCATCCTCAGCATCTCCATAAACCTTCCCATAACTCAACCGGACGAAACCCATCCTCAGCATCTTCACTCACCTTCCAATAACACAACCGGCAGAAACCCATCCTCAGCATCTCCACTAAGCTCCCAATAACACAACCTGCAGAAACCCATCCTCAGCATCTCCCCTCACCTTCCAGTAACACAACCTGCAGAAACCCATCCTGAGCATCTCCACTCACCTCACAATAATACAACATACAGAAACCCATTCTCAGCATCTCCACTCACCCCCCCCCCCCAATAACACAACCTGCAGAAACCGGTCCTCAGCATCTTCACTCACCCACCAATAACACAACCTGCAGAAACCCATCCTCAGCATCTTCACTAACCTTCGAATAACACAACCTGCAGAAACCCATCCTCAGCATCTTCACTCACCCACCAATAACACAATCTGCATAAACCCATCCTCAGCATCTTGACTCACATTCCCATAACTCAACCGGACGAAACCCATCCTCAGCATCTTCACTCACCTCCCAATAACACAACCTGCAGAAACCCATCCTCAGCATCTTCACTCACCTCCCAATAACACGTCCTGCAGAATCCCATCCTCAGCATCTTCACTCCCCTCCCAATAACACAACCTGCATAATCCCATCCTAAGCATCATCACAAACCTTCCAATAATACAACCTGCAGAAACCCATCCTCAGTATTTTCACTCAACCCCCCAAGAACACAACCTGCAGAAACCCATCCTCAGCTGCTTCACTGACCCCCCCCCCCAATAACAACCTGCAGAACCCCATTCTCAGCATCTGCACTCACCTCCCAATAACACAACCTGCAGAAACCCATCCTCAGCATCTCCACTCACCCCCCAATAACACAACCTGCAGAAACCCATCCTCAGCATCTCCACTCACCTTCCAATAACACAACCTGCTGAAACCCATCCTCAGCGTCTTGACTCACTTTGCAATAGCACAATCTGCAGAAACCCATCCTCAGCATCTCCACTAACCTCCCAATAACACAACCTGCTGAAACCCATCCTCAGCATCTTTACTCGCCTTCCAATAACATAACCTGCAGAAACCCATTCTCAGCATCTCCACTCGCCTTCCAATAACATAACCTGCAGAAACCCATTCTCAGCATCTTCACTCACCTTCCAATAACACAACCTGCAGAACCACATCCTAGGCATCTTCACAAGTATTCCAATAACTCAACCTGCAGAAACACATCATCAGCATTTCCACTCACCTCCCAATAACACAACCTGCAGAAACCCATCCTCAGCATCTTCACTCACCTCCCGATAACACAACCTGCAGAACCCCATCCTCAACATCTTCACAAACCGTCCATTAGCTCAACCTGGAGAAACCCATCCTCAGCATCTTCACTAACTTTACAATAACACAACCTGCAGACACCCATCCTCAGCATCGCCACTCACCTTCCAACAACACAACAAGCGGAATCCCATCCTCAGCATCTGCACTCACCTTCCAATAACACAACCTCCAGAAACCCATCCTGAGCATCTCCACTCACCTCCCAATATCACAACCTGCAGAACCCCATTCTCAGCATCTTAACAAACATTCCAATAGCACAACCTGCTGAAAACCATCCTCTGCATCTTCACAAACCATCCAATAACCCAACCGGCAGAATCCCATCCTCAGCATCTTCACTCACCTCCCAATACTACAACTTGCAGAAACCCATCCTCAGCCTCTTCACTCACCTTCCAATAACACAACCTTCAGAAACTCATCCTCAGCACCTCCACTCACCTTCCAATAACACAACCTGCAGAAAACCATCCTCAGCATCTCCACTCACCTCCCAATAACACAATCTGCAGAAACCCATTCTCAGCATCTTCACAAACCTCCCAATAACACTACCTGCTGAAAACCATCCTAAGCATCTTCACAAGTCTTCCAATATCTCAACCTGCAGAAACCCACCCTCAGCATCTTCACAACATTCCAATAACACAACCTGCAGAACCCGATCCTCAGCCTCTTCACAAACCTTCCATTAGCTCAACCTGCTGAACCCCATCTCAGCATCTTCACAATCCTACCAATAACACAATCTGAAGAATACCATTCTCAGCATCTCCACTCACCTCCCAATACCACAACCTGCAGAAACCCATCCTCATCACCTTCACTAATCTTCAAGAACTCAACCGGCAGGATCCCATCCTCAGCGTCTTGACTCACTTTGCAATAGCATAACCTGCAGAAACCCATCCTCAGCATCTCCACTAACCTCCCAATAACACAACCTGCTGAACCCCATCCTCAGCATCTTCACTCGTCTTCCAATAACATAACCTGCAGAAACCCATCCTCAGCATTTCCACTCAACTTCCAATAACTCAATCTGCAGAAACCCATCCTCAGCATCTTCACAAACATTCCAATAGCACAACCAGCAGAAACTCATCCTCAGCATCTCCACTCACCTCCCAATAACACAAGCTGCAGAAACCCATCCTCACCATCTTCCTTCACTTCCCAATATCAGAACTGGCAGAGACACATTCTCAGCATCTTCAGACCTCCCAATAACACAACCTGTTGAAAATCATCCTCAGCATCTTCACTCACCTTCCAATAACACAACCGGCAGAAACCCATCCTCAGCATTCCACTCATACTAATCCTGAACATCTCCACTCACCTCCCAGTAACACAACCTGCAGAAACCCATCCTCAGTATCTCCACTCACCTCCCAATAACACAACCTGCAGAAACCCATCCTCAGCATCTGAACTCACCTCCCAAAGACAAAACCTGCAAAAAATCATCCTCAGCATCTTCACTAACATTCCGATAACACAACCTGCAGAAACCAATCGTCAGCATCATGACTCACGTCCCAAGAACACAACATGCAGAAACCCATCCTCAGCATCTCCACTCACCTCCCAAAAGCACAACCTTCAGAAACCCATCCTCTGCACCTTCATTAACCTTCCAATTACACAACCTTCAGAAACCCATCCTGAGCATCTCCACTCACCTCCCAATATCACAACCTGCAGAACCCCATTCTCAGCATCTTCACAAACATTCCAATAGCACAACCTGCTGAAACCCATCCTCAGCATCTTCACAAACCGTGCAATAACTGAACAGGCAGAATCCCATCCTCAGGATCTCCACTCACCTCCCAATAACACAACATGCTGAAACCCATTAACAGGATTTTCACTCACCTTCCAATAACACAACCTTCAGAAACTCATCCTCAGCACCTCCACTCACCTTCCATTAACACAACCTGCAGAAACCCATCCTCAGCATCTTCACAAACCTCCCAATAACACTACCTGCAGAAACCCATCCTCAGCATCTCCACTCACCTCCCAACACCACAACCTGCTGAAAACCATCCTCAGCATCTTCACAAGTCTTCCAATACCTCAACCTGCAGAAAGCCATCCTCAGCATCTCCACTCGCCTCCTAATAACACAAACTGCAGAAACCCATCCTCAGCATCTGCACTCACCTCCCAATAACACAACCTGCAGAAACCCATCCTCAGCATCTCCACTCACCCCCCAATAACACAACCTGCAGAAACCCATCCTCAGCATCTCCACTCACCTTCCAATAACACAACCTGCTGAAACCCATCCTCAGCGTCTTGACTCACTTTGCAATTGCACAACCTGCAAAAACCCATCCTCAGCATCTCTACTAACCTTCCAATAACTCAACCGGCAGAATCCCATGCTCAGCGTCTTGACTCACTTTGCAATAGCACAATCTGCAGAAACCCATCCTCAGCATCTCCACTAACCTCCCAATAACACAACCTGCTGAAACCCATCCTCAGCATCTTTACTCGCCTTCCAATAACATAACCTGCAGAAACCCATTCTCAGCATCTCCACTCGCCTTCCAATAACATAACCTGCAGAAACCCATCCTCAGCATCTTCACTCACCTTCCAATAACACAACCTGCAGAACCACATCCTCCGCATCTCCACTCACCTCCCAATAATACAACCTGCAGAAACCCATCCTCAGCATCTTTACAAACCTCCCAATAACACGACCTGCAGAAACCCATCCTCAGCATCTTCACAAACCTCCCAATAACACAACCTGCAGAAACCCATCCTCAGCATCTTCACAAATCCCTCAATAACACGACCTGCAGAAACCCACCCTCAGCATCTGCACATGTCTTCCAATAACTGAACCTGTAGAAAAGCATTCTCAACATCTCCACTCATCTCCTAGTAACACAACCTGCAGAAACCCATCCTCAGCATCTCCACTCACCTCCTAATAACACAACCTGCAGAACCCCATTCTGAGCATCTTCACAAACCTTCCAATAGCACAACCTGCAGAAACCCATCCACAGCATCTTCACAAACCTTCCAATAACTCAACCTGCAGAAACCCATCCTCAGCATCTCTACTCACCTCCCAATAACACAACCTGCAGAAACCTATCCTCGTCATCTCCACTAACCTTCCAGGAACACAACCTGCTGAAACCCATCCTCAGCATCTCCACTCACCCCCCATAACACAACCTGCAGAAACCCATCCTAAGCATCTCCACTCACCGTCCAATACCACAACCTGCAGAAACCCATGCTCAGCATCTCCACTCACCTTCCAATAACACAACCTGCAGAAACCCATCATCAGCCTCTTGACTCACTTTCCTATAACACAACCTGCCGACAGCCGTCCTCAGCATCTTCACTCAACTCCCAATAACACAACCTGCAGAAACCCATCGTCAGCCTCTCCACAAACCTTCCAATAACACAACCTGCAGAAACCCATCCTCAGCCTCTTTACTCACCTCCCAATAACAGTTGTAAAAGTAATGAAAAATAACTCATTTCCGCATTCATTGAATATGGACATGGGCTTGGTCTAATTTGATTGGCTGAGACTGAAGAATTTCAATCACGGAATGAGAATTCTGATAGTGGGATGCTCCCACACTGGGAACCAATCTACATCAGTGAGCACAGGGATGACAGGTGACTGGGATTGAGAGAGTGTTATGACCCAGACTGGGAACCAATCTACAGCAATGAGCACAGGGATGATAGGTGATTGGGTGAGTGTTAGGACCCAGACTGTGGACCAATCTACATCAGTGAGCACAGGGATGATAGGTGACTGGGATTGGGTGAGTGTTAGGATGTGGTAGCAGAGTTGATGAGCTCCGCTTCATGAAGATTTGTAACAGAAATTGTGAGACGGAATATCATTGGATTAGTCGAGTGTGGATTTAACAAAGACACAGATGATGATTTATTCTGCAGCTGATATGAAGCAGAGGTGGCGATGGCAAGTGAGCAGGATTGGGAATGCAGTGTCTGGCTATAATAACTTTACTGTCAAAGGGAGCGCCGGGATTGTGAACAGCCTCAGATATTAACCAGAGAGCGAGTGGAGCCACTGGATAGGGAATTACCTCAGTGACTGGAATCGATGGTGATATTTATAGCTAAAGGCACAGAGCTTCAAGGTAAGAACGTGTTATTACCACCATTCCAGATGTTGGCCAGACCGCACCTGGAGCATTGCACAGTTCTGGCCCCTGATTTGAGGAAAGATGTAGGGGCTTTAGAGGCAGTTCAGAGGAGGTTGACTAGATTGATCGCAGAGATGAGGGCTTTGTCTTATCAAGAGAGTTGTTAAGAAGGAGTAGAGATCCAATTGTGGTTTATAAGATGATAAAAGGTGTCGATCAAGTGTAACGGATGCTTTCTCTTGTGGGGCATTCTAGAACGACAGATCATGATCTCAGGATAACAGGCAGCAAATGATAATCAGAGTCGAGGAGAAACTACTTTTCCCAATGGGATGTGAACCTGTTGAATTCGCTATCCAGAGTGCGGTGCATGCTGGGAGAGTGAGTAAATTTAAGGAGCAGTTATATAGATTTTGAATTGGCAATGGGTTGAGAATTTTGGATAATGGGCAGGACGGCGGCGTTAAGCCGATTATGAGACCAGCCAAGACCGAACGACGGAGCAGACGCGAGGGGCCAAATAGCCTCATTCTGCTCCTGTACCTGATGAACTTAAACATCTGAATTGAAGAACGTGGATTCAATCTTTCCAAGATGCAAATGACGAGAGCAATATTACACTTAAAGTGGTTTATACAATAAATAACTGGACAGGGAGACTTACCAGACACACCAACTACAGCCAGGAGTGGATAATAACCCGCTTGAATTATCATCAGTGCACCGCGGATCCGCTCTGGTAAATACTGGTTAGATATATAGTAAATACCCCAGTATAAACTCCTGTCCATTGCTGTAACGTTCCTGTGGGTAGTTCCCAGATTCTGATCCATTGCTGTAACGTTCCTGTGGATAGTTCCCAGATTCTGATCCATTGCTGTAACGTTCCTGTGGGTAGTTCCCAGATTCTGCTCCCTCCTCTCGGTCTCTCTGGAGCCGCTGATCTCTGGCAGTGTTGGAATTGACGCTACCGGTAACAGTTTGGGATAACACAATGAAAGGAATCGCTTATTAATAGCAGAGAGAAACCCTCCAGTGACACGGTTAGATCCATAGAGACTGACTTAATCACAAGTTACTAAACAAACAGGCTCAGTTAACTCCTTTCAATCCAATACTTTTTATATCACAATTAAATAGAAGATTAGCCGGGTCTGGATTGGTTGTGTGACAGTGACTTGAGGGATGGAGTGTGGAAATAGTGGACACACTGACCCTGATACTCAATCCTCATTGATATCCGAGTGGTTCCAGGGCACTGGGGCATTTTCACTGTCGCATCCTGTTTATAAAAGGAGAGAGAGGGATAAACCCTGGAGTGACAGAGCAGTCAGTATAATGTTAGTCACCAGGACATTTCTAGGGGTCAGTCTGGGCAACAGGAATATTGGTCCTTCGCGAGGAAATAGTGTTATGTGACCAGAAACACGGCGACATTCGTGGGAAATCACATCGCATGTTGTTATTGCAGTTATATTTAAAAATAACTGGACTAATGAGGGAACTGATATGAATTTATGTACTGGAACATATTGTGATCAAATGTCATTTATTAGAGTTGTTATCGAGTCCCAAAGCCATGGATTAAAGGTCTGTGTCAGTGAGAATGTGATATTGGCTAAGAAACAAAGAAGAGAGAAGCGGTGAATGATAGTTATTCAGACAGGAGGGGAGGAGACATTGCTGTTCACTCGGGGTCCACATGAGAACAATTGCTCTTCAAGATACAGTTCACTGCGATAGGCTTCAATGGAAAGAATTTCAACTTTCACAAATGACAGACACTCAGCAATGACCCAGTGAGCAGGGGAACAGCAATCTTCAGCTGGTGTTCCCAGATCTGTGAAAGGGAGGGTCACGGGGAAAGTAAATTTAAATCACTGTTTTGTGTGTGATGCATTAGGGAGGAGGGCTGAGTACAGGAAATATAAACTAAACGGGACAAGTTTAATAAGTGCGCAGGAAGGGAGCGGGGACATGTCCACACTTTGCACTGGAAGATCATGGTGATAAGATTGGAAAAACGTCAGAAGATATTTAACTTGATCAATAGAGGCGGAGACTCCTAAAAGAAGGATGTTAGGATCAGAGAGTCATCGAGGTCCAGAGCACATAAAGGTCATTCGGCCCATCTGGACTGGGCGGGTCAAAAACAACCACCCGAGAATTTGAAACCCACTTTCTAATACTTTGCCAATAGCCTATAGAGTTATAACTAGGTTCATAGATAGGACCATAGCTGAGGAATTGCTTCTTGTTCTGCCGCTAAATATACAAAAGGATGTGAGGATCTTGGAGACAAAACAAAGGATATTTAATGGAGTGTTGTCAATATTTTATTGTTGTCACTTACAACAAAGACAATTTTCAAGGCTCCAGGCCTCATTACACTTCAAATTGACGATCAAACAGTCACTTAACACAACCAGCTGCACGGCACAAGGCCCAATTACATTTCACAGTAACGTTGTAACAATCACTGAACACAACCAGCCGCAAGGCACAGGCCCTAAGCATAGTTCAAAGTAACAATCGAACAGACACAACACAAACAGTCGCGAGGCACAAGGCCCCGATACAATACGGCCGCTTCATAACAACTATGACCCACAGGGCTTCAATACATCTTAACAGTGACATATCAAAACCAATCACCAGGCACCAGGCCTTAATTCACCTTTAAAAGATTAACAGGGTAAAATCAATCACCGAACACAATGTGACACATTTCAACCATGATATAACAAGAAAAGAACCTTTACGAGATACGAAAAACACTGCCAGAAATCCACCCACTCAGACAAAACAAACACAACCGACAGAAAAGAAACATTTACTGATTGCGGTGACCGCCCATGGGCAGACTCAACCACCTAAGGAAGGGGTCCCCAGTTCAACGCAAACGACAGCCCCGAGCCGCCCGCCAGAAAGGACCAGCAAGTGGCTGCTTCGTTCAACCCCTACTTCTGCCTGCCAGCCTGCACATCGGATGAAAGGCTCCGTCCGCAAGGAGCACAGACCGCCGGAAAGAGTCACATTCGGGCTAGGTCGAGGAGAGAGGCGTTCTCAATCATGGGACCGTGAAAACCCACTCAACCGGCAAGGGGCCGTTGTTAGGCTGGGCTGTCCAACGACGCAATCAGAGCAAACGAGAATAACCCAACCTAATCTTACAACACAAACAATTCGACAACAGTGCAGTCATACAACAATAACCAGTATCATGTCGAAAACACCCACTAAACACAAGAAACCACCCGGAAAGGTGTGTAATCACCCCCTGTTACACATGGGGTTCGCAGTCAAAACTTGTAACAACCGTGCTAATATTTTATTGTGGTCACAGTTACAACAAAGACAATTTTCAAGGCTCCAGGCCTCATTAAACTTCAAATTGACGATCACACAGTCACTTAACACAAACAGCTGCAAGGCACAGGGCCTAAATACGTTTCGAGATAACGATTAACCAGTCACTTATCACAACCAGCCGCAAGGCACAGTTCAAAGTAACAATCGAACAGTCACAGAACACAAGCAGCCGCGAGGCACAAGGCCTCTATGTCATAAGAAGAAAATTTAAAAAAACCACAAGACACAAGTACATTTCGAGGTAACAACTTCTAAACACATAAGACAAGCAGTCGCGAGGCACACGGCCCCGATACAATATGGCCGTTTTAGAACAAATATGACCCACAGGGCTTCAATACATCTTAACAGTGACATGTCAAAACCAATCACCAGGCACCAGGCCTTGATACACCTTTAAAGGAGTAACAGGGTAAAATCAATCACCTAACAAAATGTGACACATTTCAACCATGATATAACAAGAAAGGAACCTTTACGAGATACGAAAAACACTGCCAGAAATCCACAACTCACAAAGACAAAGCAAACAAAACCGACAGAAAAGGAACATTTACTGATTGCGAAGGACCGCCCATGGGCACACTCAACCACCCCCTGTTCGTCACCTCCTAAGGAAGGGGGCCCCAGTTCAACGCCGGCCAGAAAGGTCCAGCAAGTGGCTGCTTCGTTCTCTCTCCTCCTCCCCCCTCCCGCCCGGCAGTCTATACATCGGATGAAAGGCTCCCTCCGCAAGGAGCACAGACCGCCGGAAAGAGTCACATCCGGGTGTGGAAGAGGAGAGAGGAGTTCTCAATCATGGGACCGTGGAAACCCACTCAACCGGCAAGGGGCCATTTGTAAGCTGGGTGGTCCAACTACACAAACAGAACAAATCGAAATAAACCAACCTGGTCTTCCGACACCGAAACAATTCAACAACAGTAGTGTCATACAACAATAACCAATATCATGATGAAAACACACACTAGACACAAGAAACCACCCAGAAGAGTGTGCAATCACCCCCGGTCACCCAAGGGGTTCTCAGTCAAAACTTGTAACAACCGTGCTAAGCCACTTGCCAGAAAGCCAGCAAGCAGCTAGTCCAATCCCCGCTCAGCCACCCCCCTCCGCCCCGCCCGGCAGCCGACACACCGGAGGAAAGGCCCCACCTCGCTAAGAGCACAGACCACCGGAGAGAGCCAGACCCGGGTACGGCAGAGGAAAGAGAGTCCCCCTGCCTGGACCCCGCCCAGAGGCACGGGACCATTCGGAGGCAGAGCAGTTTCACATTAGTTTAACATTCTAATCTATTTTATTGTGGTCACAGTAACAACAAAGACAATTTACAAGGCTCCAGGCCGCATTACGCTTCAAATTTACGATCAAACAGTCACTGAACACAAAACAGCTGCAAGGCACAGGGCCGAAATACGTTTCGAGATGCCTATTAATCAGTCACTTATCACAACCAGCTGCAAGGCCCAGGCACAGGCCCTAAGCATAGTTCAAGTAACAATCGAACAGTCACACAACACGAACAGTCGCGAGGCACAAGGCCTCAAAACCATACGACCGTTCCAAAAAGAAAAGAGAGGGAACAAAAAAAAAAAAAAAGAGAAAACCACAAGACACAAGTACATTCGGAGGTGACGACTCTAAACACATAAGACAAGCAGTCGCAAGGCACAAGCCCCGATACAATACGGCCGCTTCAGAACAAATGACACACAGGGCTTCGATACATCTTACCAGTGTCATATCAAACCCAATCACCAGGCCTCAATTCACCCCCCAAAAAATTAACAAGGTAGAACCAATCACCGAACACTAATTCCCGCTCACCCACTCCCGTCCACCCCGCCCAGGAGCCGACACACCGGAGGAAAGGCTCTACCTCGCTAAGACCACAGACCACCGGAGAGAACCAGACCCGGGCACGGCGGAGGAGAGAGATTACCCCTCCTGGACCCCGCCCAAAGGCACGGGACCATTCGGAGGCAGAGCAGCTTCGCACCAATTAGCATTCTAACACCAATATTAAGTAACATTTCAAAGAAAACCAAAATGAGTTGTCTGTCCTAGGTTCAAAAAGAAAACAAATCCCTGAGTACACAAATAAAACGAGAAAAAGTCCTTAAAAAGTCCATCAATTTACACGTTCCATGTCGTGACCCCGGAGCTTTAGCCGAAATTCACAAGAAGTAACATGTCCTCAAAGTCCTCCAATGGCAACGGCCAGAGGCGCTCCAAAGTAGGCAACAGTCAACAATGGGAAAGAAAGTCCCAGAGTCAGTCCCAACCGTCCAAGGGGCGTCCAAGGGGGCCGAACCCTCAGAAACCCCAGCAACGCACCCCGGGCTGCAGGCCGCAGGCCGCGGGCCGCCCGCCGGGCCTCCAATTCCGGCTCCAACCCGCCGCTTCCAGCAGCATATCCAGCTGCCCTCCTTCCTCCATTCCTTCGTCCTCTATTCCGCAAACTCAAACCGCCGACAGCAAACTTTGCGTCCGAAGCCGCGTCTCTGCAGATCAAAGCAGCGTCTCCGCAGCTCGACCGCTGTCTTGAAGCGCGACTGGTCGCAGTACTCCGAAACCAGTCCTCTTCCCTGCTCTCGGGGACCGGGAGCGATGGGCACCGAGTTGCTGTTCCACCCCATCAGGAAGCTCCCAGAGGCGGCCTGCCTTTCGAATCGGCCCGCAGGCGGACACCAAGCTCGCCCACAACCGCCCAAGCGCGGGCACTGTGTGTGGGCTGGCCGGGAGTGACCTGGTAGTCAATATTTTATTGTGGTCATAGTTACAACAAAGACAATTTACAAGGCTCCAGGCCTCATTACACTTCAAATTTACGATCAAACAGTCACTTAACACAAAACAGCTGCAAGGCACAGGGCCGAAATACGTTTCGAGATACCAATTAACCAGTCACTTATCACAACCAGCTGCAAGGCCCAGGCCCAGGCCCCAAGCATCGTTCAAGTAACAATCAAACAGTCACTTAACACAAAACAGCTGCAAGGCACAAAGCTCAATTACATTTCAAAATAACGTTGTAACAGTCACATAACACAAACAGTCGCGAGGCACAAGGCCTCAAAACCATACTTCTTTTATTGTCGTCACAATTATCAACAAAAACCCATGTACAAGGCTCCAGGCCTCATTACACTTCAATTTGACAATTAAACAGTCACTGAACACGAAACAGCTGCAAGGCACAAGGCCCAATTACATTTCACGGTAACGTTGTAACAGTTATTGAACACAAACATCTGCAAGGCGCAGGGCCGAAATACGTTTCCAGATACCAATTAACCAGTCACTTATCACAACCAGCCGCAAGGCACAGGCCCTACGCATAGTTCAAGTAACAATCAGAAAGTCACACAACACGAACAGTCGTGAGGCACAGGGCCTCGAAACGAAACGTCCGTTCAAAAACAAAGAGGAACAAAGAGCCACAAGTACATCGAGGCAACGACCTCTGAACACATAAACAAGCAGTCGCGAGGCACAAGGCCTCGAAACCATACAACCACTCCAACAGAAAACAAAGAAAGAAAAGAAACAAAAACCAAAAGTACAACACTTGAGTATAAGAATTGGCAAGTCATGTTGCAGCTGTATAGAACCTTAGTTAGGCCACACTTGGAGTATAGTGTTCAATTCTGGTCGCCACACTACCAGAAGGATGTGGAGGCTTTAGAGAGGGTGCAGAAGAGATTTACCAGAATGTTGCCTGGTATGGAGGGCATAAGCTATGAGGAGCGATTGAATAAACTCGGTTTGTTCTCACTGGAACGAAGGAGGTTGAGGGGCGACCTGATAGAGGTATACAAAATTATGAGGGGCATAGACAGAGTGGATAGTCAGAGGCTTTTCCCCAGGGTAGAGGGGTCAATTACTAGGGGGCATAGGTTTAAGGTGAGAGGGGCAAAGTTTAGAGTAGATGTACGAGGCAAGTTTTTTACGCAGAGGGTAGTGGGTGCCTGGAACTCACTACCGGAGGAGGTAGTGGAGGCAGGGACGATAGGGACATTTAAGGGGCATCTTGACAAATATATGAATAGGATGGGAATAGAAGGATACGGACCCAGGAAGTGTAGAAGATTGTAGTTTAGTCGGGCAGTGTGGTCGGCACGGGCTTGGAGGGCCGAAGGGCCTGTTCCTGTGCTGTACATTTCTTTGTTCTTTGTTTGTTCTTTGTAACACAAGACTCAAGCACATTTCAAGGTGGCGACTTCTAAACACATAAGACAAGCAGTCGCGAGGCGCAAGGCCCCCATACAATACGGCCGCTCCGGTACAAATATGACCCACAGGGCCTCGATTCATTTAAACAGTATCATATCGAACCCAATCACCAGGCCTCAATTCACCCCAGAAAAGATTTAACAGGATAGAATCAATCACCAACACTAATCCCTGCTCGCCCACCCCCGTTCACCCCGCCCTGCAGCCGACACCCCGGAGGAAAGGCCCCCTTTACAATGGTCCCAGGGTAGTATATTATTATTTACAATGGTCCCAGGGTAGTATATTATTATTTACAGTGGTCCATGGGTAGTATATCATTATTTACAGTGGTTCCTGATTAATATATCATTATTTACAGTGGGCCCTGGGCAGAATATCATTATTTACAGTGGTCCCTGGGTAGTATGCCATTATTTACAGTGGCCCCTGCGTAGAATGTCATTATTTACAGTTCTCCCTGGGTAGAATGTCATTATTTAAAGTGGTCCCTGGGTAGTACATCACTATTTACAGTGGTCCCTGGCTAGTATGTGATTATTTACGGTGGTCCCTGGGTAGTATATCATTATTTACCGTGGTCCCTGGGTAGTATATCATTTACAATGGACTCTGGATGCTATATCATTATTTGCAGTGGCCCCTGGGTAGTATATCTTTATTTATAGTGGGCCCTGGATAGTATATCTTAATTTACAGTGGGACCTGTGTAGTATATCATTATTTACTGTGCTCCCTGGGTAGAATATGGTTATTTACAGTGTTCAATGGTTAGTATATCATTATTTACAGTGTTACCTGTGTAGAATATAGTTATTTAGGTGGTTCCTGGATGGTATATAATTATTTGCAGTGGTTCTTGGGCAGAATTTCATTATTTACAGTGGTCCCTGTGTAGAATATCATTATTTACAGTGGTCTCGGTGTAGAATTTCATTATTTACACTGGTCACTGGGTAGTATATCACTATTTGCAGTGGTCCTTGGGCAGTATATCTTTATTTACAGTAGTCCCTGTGCAGGATATCGTTGTTTAGAGATCTCACTGGATAGTGTGTCATTATTTACAGTGGTCACAGGGTAGTATATCATTATTTACAGTGGTCCCTGGGTGGTATATCGTTATTTACAGCAGTCCCTGGGTAGTATATCATTATTTGCAGGTGTCCCTGGATAGCATATCATTTTTTACAATGGTCCCAGGGTAGTATATTTGTTATTTACAGTAGTCCCTGGGTCGTATATAATTATTTACAGTGGTCCCTGGGCTGTATATCAATATTTACAATGGTTCCTGGTTAGTATATCATTATGCACAGTGGTCCATGTGTAGTATATCATTATTTACTGAGGCCCCTGGGTATTATGCCATTATTTACAGTGGTCCCTGGGTAGTATATCATTATTTACAGTGGTCACTGTGTAGGATATCATTATTTAGAGTAGTCCCTGGGCAATATATCATTTTTGACAGAGGTCCCTGGGCAGTCTCTCATTATTTACAGTGGTCCCTGGGTAGTATATCATTACTTACTGTGGTCTCTGGGCTATATATCATTATTCACAGTGGTCCCTGGTTAGTATGTAATTAATTACCATGGTGCCTGGTTAGTATATCATTATTTAGCGTGGTATTTGGTTCTCATATCATTATGCACAGTAGTCACTGGGTAGAATAACATTATATACCGTGGTCCCTGGTTCGTAAATCATTATTTACAGTCGTCCCTGGGTAGTGTATCATTATTTACACTGATCCCTGGGTAGTATATCGTTACTTAGAGTGGCTTTGGGTAGGTGTCATCATTTACAGTTGTCACTGGCTAGTATTGCATTAGTGACAGTGGTCCCTGGGCAGTATTTCATTGTTTACAGTGGTCCCTGGGCAGTATTTCATTAATTACAGTGGTCCCTGGGTAGTATTTCATTATTTACAGTGGTCCCTATGTAGGATATCAATAGTTACAATGGTCCCTGGTTAGAATATCATTATTTACACTGGTCGCTGGTTAGAATATCATTATTTACGGTGTTGCCTGGGTAAACTGTCATTATTTACTTTGGACCCTGGGCAGTACATCATTATTTAGAGTGGGCCCTGGGCAGAATTCTCATTATTTACGGTGGTTCCTGGTAGGCATTACAATACAGGCAGTGGTCCCTGTATTGTATACTATTATTTATAGTGGTCCCTGGGCATTATGACATTATTTACCGTGGTCCCTGGGAAGAATCGCATTACAGACATTGGGCCCTGGTAGCATATCATTATTTACAGTGGTCCCTGTATTATATTCCATTACTTACAGTGGTTCCTGGGTAGTTTCCCATTATTTACAGTGGTCCCTGGGTAGTATAACATTATTTACAGTGGTCCCTGGGCAGTATATAATTATTTGCAGTTTTCCCTGGGCAGTATATCATTACTTACAGTGGTCCCTCTGTAGTATATCATTATTTTCAGAAGTCCCTGTACAGTATATCATTATTTACAGTAGTCCCTCTGTATTATATCATTATTTACAGTGGTCCCTATGTAGTATATCATTATTTACAGTGGTCCCAGGGTAGTATATCATTATTTACAGTGGTCCCTGGGTAGTACACCATTGTTTACAGTGGTCACTACGTAGAATATCATTATTTCTCGTTCTCCCTGGTTAGAATGTCATTATTTACAGTGGTCCCTGCGTCGTTTATTATTATTTACAGTGGTCCCTGGGTAGTACATCACTATTTACAGTGGTCCCTGGGTAGTATGTGATTATTTACAGTGGTTCCTGGGTAGTACATCACTATTTACAGTGGTCCCTGGGTAGTATATCAGTATCTTCAGTGGTCCCTGGGCAGTATATTATTATTTTCCGTGGTCCCTGGGTAGTATATCATTATTTACAGTGGACTCTGGATGCTGTATCATTATTTGCAGTGGCCCCTGGTTGTTATATCTTTATTTATAGAGGTCCATGGATAGTATATCTTAATTTACAGTGGGACCTGTGTCGTATCTCATTATGTACAGTGCTCCCAGCGTAGAATATCGTTATTTACAGTCGTTCCTGGATAGTATATCATTTTTTACAATGGGCACAGGGTAGTATATCATTATTTACAGTGGTCCCTGGATAGAATATCATTATTTACAGTGGTCCCTGGGTATTATGCCATTATTTACAGTGGTCCCTGGGTAGTATATCATTATTTACAGTGGTCACTGTGTAGTGTATCATTATTTACAGTGGTCCCTGGGTAGTATATCATTATTCACAGTGGTCCCTGTGTAGTGTATTATTATTTACAGTTGTCACTGGGTAGTATATCATTATTCAGAGTGGTCCCTGGGGAACATATCATTATTGACAGAGGTCACTGAGCAGCCTCTCATTATTTACAGTGGTCTCTGGGCATTCTCTCATTATTTACAGTGGTCCCTGGGTCGTATATTATTATTTACTGTGGTCTCTGGGCTATATATCATTATTCACAGTGGTCCCTGGTTAGTATGTAATTAATTACCATGGTGCCTGGTTAGTATATCATTATTTAGCGTGGTCTTTGGTTCGCATATCGTTATGCACATTAGTCCCTGGGTACAATAACATTATATGCAGTGGTCCTTGGTTAGTAAATCATTGTTTACAGTGGTCCCTGTGTAGTATATCATTATTTACACTGGTCCCTGGGTAGTATATCATTATTTAGAGTGGCTTTGGGTAGGTGTCATCATTTACAGTTGTCACTGCTAGTATTGCATTAGTGACAGTGGTCCCTGGGCAGTATTACATTATTTACAGTGGTCCCTATGTAGGATATCAATAGTTACAATGGTCCCTGGTTAGAATGACATTATTGACGGTGTTGCCTGGGTAAACTGTCATTATCTACTTTGGACCCTGGGCAGTATATCATTATTTACAGTGGGCCCTGGGCAGAAGTCTCATTATTTAAAGAGGTTCCTGGGAAGTATGTCATTATTCACAGTGGTCCCTATGTAGGATATCAATAGTTACAATGGTCCCTGGTTAGAATGTCATTATTGACGGTGTTGCCTGGGTAAACTGTCATTATCTACTTTGGCCCCTGGGCAGTATATCATTATTTATAGTGGGCCATGGGCAGAATTCTCATTATTTACAGTGGTTCCTGGGAAGTATGTCATTATTCACAGTGGTCCCTGGATAGTATAACATTGTTTACAGTGGTCCCTGGTTAGAATATCATTATTTAATGCGTTGCCTGGGCATTATGACATTAGTTACAGTGGTCCCTCGGCAGTATATCATTATTTACAGTGGTCCCTGGGTAGTATAACATTATTTACAGTGGTCCCTGGTTAGAATATCATTATTTACAGTGTTGCCTGGGTAGTATATCATTATTTACAGTGGTTCCTGGGTAATATGTCACTATTTACTGTGGTCACTGGGCAGTCCATCATTATTTATAGTGATGCCTGGGTAGTATATCATTATTTACAGTGGACCCTGGGTAGTATATCATTATTTACTGTGGTCTCTGGTCGAGACATCATTATTCACAGTGGTCCCTGGGTAGTATATCATTATTTACAGTGGTCCCTGGATAGTGTATCATTATTTACTGTCTTCTCTGGGCAATATATCATTATTTACAGTGGTTCCTGGGTAGTATATCAGTATCTACAATGGTCACTGTGTAGTATATCATTATTTACCATGACCGCTGGGTAGTATCTCATTACTTACAGTGGACCCTGGATGGTGTCTCTTTAATTACAGTGGTCCCTTGGTAGTATATCTTTATTTAGAGTTGTCACTGGATAGTATATCATTATTTACAGTGGTCCCTGGGTAGTATTTGATTATTTACAGTGGTCCCTGTGAAGAATATGATTATTTACAGTGGTCGCTGGGTAGTATTTCATTAGTGACAGTGGTTCCTGGGTAATATGTCCTTATTTACTGTGGTTCCTGGGCAGTATATCATTATTTACAGTGTTCCCTGGATAGTATTTCATTATCTACAGCGGTCTCTGGACAATGTATTATTATTTACAGTGGTACTTGGGTAGTATATCAATACTTGCAGTGGTCTCTGGGTATAATATCATTATTTACAGTGTTCCCTGGGTCGTACATCATTATTTACAGTGGTTCCTGGGTAGTATATCAGTATCTACAATCGTCCCTGTGTAGTATATCATTATTTACCATGATCCGTGGGTAGTATCTCATTATTTACAGTGGACCCTGGATGGTGTCTCTTTAATTACAGTGGCCCCTTGGTAGTATATCTTTATTTAGAGTTGTCACTGGATAGTATATCATTATTTACAGTGGTCCCTGGTTAGTGTATGATTATTTACAGTGGTTCCCGGGTAGTGTATCATTATCTACTGTGGTCCCTGTGTAGTACATGATTATTTACCGTGGTCCCTGTATATTATTATTTACCATGACCCCTGGGTAGTATCTCATTATTTACAGTGGACCCTGGATGGTGTCTCTTTAATTACAGTGGTCCCTTGGTAGTATATCTTTATTTAGAGTTGTCACTGGATAGTATATCATTATTTACAGTGGTCCCTGGGTAGTATATGATTATTTACAGTGGTCCCTGTGAAGAATATGATTATTTACAGTGGTCGCTGGGTAGTATTTCATTAGTGACAGTGGTTCCTGGGTAATATGTCCTTATTTACTGTGGTTCCTGGGCAGTATATCATTATTTACAGTGTTCCCTGGATAGTATATCATTATCTACAGCGGTCTCTGGACAATGTATTATTATTTACAGTGGTACTTGGGTAGTATATCAATACTTGCAGTGGTCTCTGGGTATAATATCATTATTTACAGTGTTCCCTGGGTCGTACATCATTATTTACAGTGGTTCCTGGGTAGTATATCAGTATCTACAATCGTCCCTGTGTAGTATATCATTATTTACCATGATCCGTGGGTAGTATCTCATTATTTACAGTGGACCCTGGATGGTGTCTCTTTAATTACAGTGGCCCCTTGGTAGTATATCTTTATTTAGAGTTGTCACTGGATAGTATATCATTATTTACAGTGGTCCCTGGTTAGTGTATGATTATTTACAGTGGTTCCCGGGTAGTGTATCATTATCTACTGTGGTCCCTGTGTAGTACATGATTATTTACCGTGGTCCCTGTTTATTATTATTTACCATGACCCCTGGGTAGTATCTCATTATTTACAGTGGACCCTGGATGGTGTCTCTTTAATTACAGTGGTCCCTTGGTAGTATATCTTTATTTAGAGTTGTCACTGGATAGTATATCATTATTTACAGTGGTCCCTGGGTAGTATATGATTATTTACAGTGGTCCCTGTGAAGAATATGATTATTTACAGTGGTCGCTGGGTAGTATTTCATTAGTGACAGTGGTTCCTGGGTAATATGTCCTTATTTACTGTGGTTCCTGGGCAGTATATCATTATTTACAGTGTTCCCTGGATAGTATATCATTATCTACAGCGGTCTCTGGACAATGTATTATTATTTACAGTGGTACTTGGGTAGTATATCAATACTTGCAGTGGTCTCTGGGTATAATATCATTATTTACAGTGTTCCCTGGGTCGTACATCATTATTTACAGTGGTTCCTGGGTAGTATATCAGTATCTACAATCGTCCCTGTGTAGTATATCATTATTTACCATGATCCGTGGGTAGTATCTCATTATTTACAGTGGACCCTGGATGGTGTCTCTTTAATTACAGTGGCCCCTTGGTAGTATATCTTTATTTAGAGTTGTCACTGGATAGTATATCATTATTTACAGTGGTCCCTGGTTAGTGTATGATTATTTACAGTGGTTCCCGGGTAGTGTATCATTATCTACTGTGGTCCCTGTGTAGTACATGATTATTTACCGTGGTCCCTGTATATCATTATTTACAATGGACCCTGGGTAGTATATCATTATTTACAGTAGTCCCTGGGTAGAATATCATTATTTACCGTGATCCCTGGGCAGTATACCAGTATCTACAATGGTCCCTGTTTCGTATATCATTATTTACCGTGATCCCTGGGTAGTATCTCATTATTTACAGTGGTCTCTGGATGGTTTACCTTTAATTTCAGTGGTCCCTCGATAGGATATCATTATTTACAGTGGTCCCTGGGTAGAATATCATTATTTACAGTGGTCTTTGGGTAGTTTCTCATTATTTACAGTGGTCCCTGGCTAATACATCATTATTTACAGTGGTCCCTGGGTAATGTCTCATTATTTACAGTGGTCCCTGGGTAGTATCTCATTATTTACAGTGGTCCCTGTGTAATGTCTCATTATTTACACTGGTCCCTGGGATATTAATTATTACTTACTGTTGTAGTTGGATAGTATATCAATATTTACAGTGGACCCTGGGTAGAGTATCATTATTTACCATGTTCCCTGGGTAGTACATCATTATTTACAGTGGTTCCTGGATAGTATATCAGTATCTACGATGGTCCCTGGGTAGTATATCAGTATGTACAATGGTCCCTGGGTAGTATATCATTATTTACCGAGATCCCTGGGTAGCATCTCATTATTTACAGTGGACACTGGATGGTGTATCTTTAATTACAGTGGTCGTTCGGTAGTAGATCTTTATTTAGAGTTGTCACTGGATCGTATATCATTATATACAGTGGTCCTAGGGAAGTATTTCATTATTTACAGTGGTCCCAGTGTAGTATATAATTATTTACAGTAGTCTCTGTGAAGAATATGATTATTTACAGTGGCCCCTGGGTAATATGTAATTATTTGCAGTGGTCACTGTGCAGTATATGAATACTTACAGTGGTTGCTGGGTAGTATATCTTTATCTACCGCGGTCCCATGGTAAAATATCATTATTTACAGTGGTCCCTGTGAAGAATATGGCTATTTGCAGTGGTCCCTGTGCAGCATATCAATACTTACAGTGGTCCCTGTGCTGCATATCTTTATCTACCGTGGTCCCATGGTAAAATATCATTATTTACAGTGGTCTCTGGGAAATATATCATTCTTCACAGTGGTCCCTGGGCAGTATATCATTATTTACAGTGGTCCCTGTGTAGTATATCATTATTTACACTGGTCCATGGATAGTATACCATTACTTACATTGGCTTTGCGTAGGTATCATCATTTACAGTGGTCACTGGATAGTATTTCATGAATTATAGTGGTCCCTCGGCAGTATATCATGATTTACAGTGGTCCCTCGATAGTGGATGATTATTTACAATGGTCCCTATGTAGTAGATCCTTATTTACAGTGCTCTCTGATTCAGAACAGTGAAGCTATCCCGTTAATCGATCGGTTGTAATGGCAGACGGTAAGTTGTCCCCATGAACAGTAGATTGCAATTTTAGAACAGTGAATAATAAAATTTCAGCATTAGAACAGATGAGCGAATGTGTGAACATAATATTGCAATGTTAGAACAAGGGTCCGAGGGCAGCACGGTGATACAGTGCTTAGCATTGCTGCCTCTGGCGCTGAGGCCCCGAGTTCGAAACCCAGCCCTTGGTCACTGTCCATGTGCAGTTTGCACGTTCTCCCTGTGTCTGCCTGGGTATCGCCCACACAACACAAAGATGCGCAAGGAAGGTGGATTGGCCACGCTAAATTGACCCTTAATTGGAAAAAATAACTGGGTGCTCTCAATTTATTTTTTAAAGAAAGAACAGGGATCTGGCTCTCTGAACAACAGACGACAATATCTGAACAGTCTAGCTGTCTCTGTGAATAATAGATTTGAATGTTAAAACAGTGCAGCTGTCACGGTGAACAGCAGATTGAAATATTAGAATAGTGGAGCTGTCTCTGTGAACGATAGGTTGCAAAGTTAGTACAGTGGGACTGCCACTGTGAACAATATATTGGAATGTTTAGAACAGCGGAGCAGGCTTTGAGAACAATAGATTTAAAGTTAGCACAGTGGAGCTGTCAGTGTGAGGAATAAATTGCAGTGTCAGTAAAGTAGAGCTGTCTATGTGAACAATCTATTGCAATGTCAGAACAGTTGAGCTGATCTTTTGAAAAATAGATTAAAATGTCAGAACAATGGAGTTGTCTCTGTGGATAATAGATTGTAATGTTGGAAAATCGGAGAAGTCACTTTCGGCATCAGATTGCAATGCAAAATAGGCGAGCAGTCTCTGTTGGTAATATAATGGGTGTTTTGTACAGGCCTCCTAACAGTGGTCAGGACCAGGGGCACAAAATGCACCACGAAATAGAAAGTGCATGTCAGAAAGGCAAGGTCACAGTGATCATGGGGGACTTCAATATGCAGGTGGACTGGGTAAATAATGCTGCCAGTGGACCCACGGAAAGGGAATTCATTGAATGTTTACAGGAGGGCTTTTTGGAACAGCTTGTGATGGAGCCCACGAGGGAACAGGCCATTCTGGACTGAGTGTTATGTAATGAGCCAGACTTCATTAAAGGTCTTAAAGTAAGGGAACACTTAGGAGGCAGTGATCATAATATGGTAGAATTCAATCTCCAATTTGAAAGAAAGAAGGGAGAATCAGATGTAAAGGTGTTACAGTTAAATAAATGTAACTACAGGGCCATTAAGGAGGAACTGACGAAAATCGATGGGAGCCGAGCCTAGTGGGAAAGACAATAGAAGAGCAATGGCAGGAGTTTCTGGGATTAATTGAGGACACAGTACAGAAGTTCATCCCAAAGAAAAAAAAGGTTATCTGAGGGGGGATTAGGCAGCCAAGGCTGACAAAGGAAGTTAGGGAATGCATCAAAGCAAAAGAGAAAGCCTATAATGTGGCAAAGAGTAGTGGTAAGTCAGAAGATTGGGAAGGCTACAAAAACAAACAGAGGATAACAAATTGAGAAATAAGAAAAGAGAGGATAAAATATGAAGGTAGGCTAGCCAGTAACATTAGGAATGAAAGTAAAAGTTTTTTAAAATACATTAAAAACAAAAGCGAGGCAAAAGTAGACATTGGGCCGCTGCAAAATGACGCTGGTAATCTAGTGATGGGAGACAAGGAAATAGCTGACGAACTAAGTAAGTACTTTGCGTCAGTCTTCACAGTAGAAGACATGAGTAAGATGCCAACAATTCAGGAGAGTCAGGGGGCAGAGTTGAATATGGTAGCCATCACAAAGGAGAAAGTGCTAGAGAAACTAAGAGGTCTAAAAATTGATAAATCTCCGGGCCCAGATGGGCTACATCCTAGAGTTCTAAAGGAGATAGCTGAATAAATAGTGGAGGCGTTAGTTATGATATATCAAAAGTCACTGGAGTCAGGGAAAGTCCCAGAGGATTGGAAAAATGCTGTTGTAACCCCCCTGTTCAAGAAGGGAACAAGGAAAAAGATGGAAAATTATAGGCCAATTAGCCGAACCTCGGTTGTTGGCAAGATTCTAGAATCCATTGATAATGATGAGATTTCTAAATTCGTGGAAGTGCAGGGTCGGATTAGGACAAGTCAGCATGGATTTAGTAAGGGGAGGTCGTGCCTGATAAACCTGTTAGAGGTCTTTGAAGAGATAACAAATAGGTTAGACCAAGGAGAGCCAATGGATGTTATCTATCTTGACTTCCAAAAGGCCTTTGATAAGGTGCCTCACGGGTGACTGCTGAGTAAAATAAGGGCCCATGGTATTCGAGGCAAGGTACTAACATGGATTGGCGATTGGCTGTCAGGCAGAAGGCAGAAAGTTGGGAGAAATGGTTCTTTTTCTGAATGGCAACCGGTGACGAGTGGTTTCCCGCAGGGTTCAGTGTTGGGGTCACAGCTGTTCTCTTTATATATTAACGATCTAGATGACGGGACTGGGGACATTCTGGCTAAGTTTGCCGATGATAGAAAGGTAGGTGAAGGGGCAGTTAGTATGGAGGAGGTGGGGAGGCTCAGAAAGATTTAGACAGTTTAGGAGAGTGGTCCAAGAAATGGCTGATGAAATTCAACGTGGGCAAGTGCGAGGTCTTAAACTTTGGGAAAAAAAATAGAGGCATAGACTATTTTCTAAACAGTGACAAAATTCATAATGCTGAGGTGCAAAGGGACTTGGGAGTCCTAGTCCAGGATTCTCTAAGAGTAAACTTGCAGGTTGAGTCCGTAATTAAGAAAACTAATGCAATGTGGTCATTTATCTCAAGAGGCTTGGAATATAAAAGCAAGGATGTACTTCTGAAGCTTTATAAAGCATTAGTTAGGCCCCATTTAGAATACTGTGAGCATTTTGGGCCCCACACCTCAGGAAGGACATACTGGCTCTGGAGCGGGTCCAGCGGAGATTCACACTGATGATCCCAGGAATGGTAGGCCTAACATATGATGAACGTCTGAGGATCCTGGGATTATATTCATTGGAGTTTAGGAGGTTGAGGGGAGATCTAAAAGAAACTGATAAGATAATGAATGGCTTAGATAGGGTTGACGTAGGGAAGTTGTTTTCATTAGCAGGGGAGACTAGGACCCGGGGGCACGGCCTTAGAATAAAAGTGATTCACTTTAGAACAGAGATGAGGAGAAATGTCTTCAGCCATAGAATGGTGGGTCTGTGGAATTCATTGCCACCGAGGGCGGTGGAGGCCGGGACATTGAGTGTCTTTAAGACAGAAGTTGATAAATTCTTGATTTCTCGAGGAATTAAGGGCTATGGAGAGAGAGCGGGTAAATGGAGTTGAAATCAGCCCTGATTGAATGGTGGAGTGGACTCGATGGACCGAATGGCCTTACTTCCGCTCCTATGCCTTATGGTCTTATATTGCAATGTCATAACAGTGGAACTGTCTCTCTATACAATATATTGCAATCTCCGGACAGCGAAGCTGAGTCTCTGAACAACAGAATATAATGTCAGTACAGTGGAACTCTTTCTGTGAAAATTCGATACCGATGTCAGAACAGTGGAGCTGGCCCTGTGAACAGTAGGTTGCAACGTTAGAATAGTGGCGCCTTCTCTGTGAATAATAGATTGCAATGGTTAAAAAGTGGAGCTGTCGCTGTGAATAATAGATTGCAATGATTGTAAAGTGGAGCTGTCTATTTAAACATCAGATTTCAATGTTAGAACAGTGGAGTTATCTTTGTCAACAACAGATTGCAAAGTCAGGACTATGAATGTTAGAACAGTGGAGTTATCTTTGTCAACAACAGATTGCAAAGTCAGGACTATGAAGCTGTCTGTTTGAACAATAATTTGCAATGTTAGAATATTGGAGGAGTTGGTGAGAGCAAAAGATTGCAATGTCAAAACAGTGGACCTGTCAGTGTATATTGAAGATTGGAACATCAGAATAGTGAAGTTGTCTCTGTGAACAATATATTGCAATGTTAGAACAGTGGAGCTGTCTGTGTGTATTGAAGATTGGAATATCAGAATAGTGAAGTTATCTCTGTGAACAATAGATTGCAATGTCAGAACAGTGGAGCTGTCTGTGTATATTGAAGATTGGAATATCAGAATAGTGAAGTTGTCTCTGTGAACAATAGATTGCAATGTCAGAACAGTGGATCTGTCTCTTAGAGCAACAAATTCCAATGTTACAACATTGAAGTGGTACAATTCGGTGTTCGATTGCAATACAGAACAGGGCAGCGATCACCATCGCCAACAGTCTGTCCTGGTCCACTCACGTTGATGGATCAGTCAAGAAAGTCCAACAACTTTTCGACTTCCTACGGAAGCTAAAGAATTCGGCATCTGCATCGACTGTCATACAATTCTACAAATGTGCCATAGAGAGCATCCTATACGGCGTCATCACAGCTTGGTTTGGCAACTGCTCGGTCCAAAATGACAGAGTCTGGTGAACTCAGCCGAACGCATCAAACATCTTGCCAGCCTCACATTGAATCTGCAAACACCCCCAATTGCATCAGCAAGGCAGACAGCATTGTCAGAGACACCCCCCGCCTCCCACCCATGCTTTGCCTTCTTCCATCTGGCAGAAGGTACCAAAATCTGAAGAGCCGCACATCCAGACTTCTGAACAGCTTCTTCCCCATAGCTACTAGAATCCTCAACAACTCTCTCTCGGACTGGTCTGTTCTCTGCAAGAACACTATTCACGACGCCCTATGGTGTTCTTGCTCTTGTATTTGCTTTGTTTGGCCCCTTGTTCCGCAGTATAATCAACCACTGTTTGTCCATGTACCATTTGTTCATGTATTCTGTAGATTATTATTTTTTGTCTATTATGTACGTAAGTATATCTGAACGTTCCCTTGGCCGCAGAAAAATAATTTTCACTGTACTTCGGTACATGTGATAAAAATTCAATCAAATATGTAAACGATGGATTGCAATGCCAGAACAGTAGAGCTATTTCTGTGAATATTTGATTACAATGTTAGAACTGTGGACCCGTCTTTGTCAACAATAGATTGCAACGAGGAACAGTGAGGCTGCCTCTGTGATCAATATATCAGAATGTCAGAACAGTGGAGCTAACTCGTTGATCAATCGATTGTACTGCCAGAACAGGGAAGTCGTCTCCGAGAAGAGTAGATTGCAGTCTTAAAATAGGGAAGAATAAGATTGCAGCGTCAGATCAGATGAGCTAATGTGTGAGTATCAGATTGCAATGACAGAACAATGGTGCTGTCTCTGCGAGCGATGAATTTTAATGAAATCACAGTGGAACTGTTTCTATGAACAATAGACTGCAATGGTAGAGCGGTCTGTATGAACAACAGATTGTAATTTTATAACATTGAAGCTGTCCCTTTCGGCTTCAAGTTGTAATGCAGAACTGTGGAGTGGTCTCTGTGAAAAGTAGATTGCATTGTTAGAACAGTGAAGCTATCTCTGTGAACAATATATTGCAATGTTAGAATAGTGGATCTGTCGCTGTGATCAACACATTGCAAAGTTAGAACAGTGGGGCTGTCCCTGTGAAAGATTCAATGTTAGAACATTGGATCTGATGCACTGAACAATAGATTGCAAAGTTAGAACAGGGGTGCTTTATCTGTGAACAATAGATTGCAATGTCAGAACAGGGGTGCTGTCTCTGTGAACAATGGATTGCAATGTCAGAACAGGGGTGCTGTCTCTGTGAATAATAGATTGCAAAGTTAGAACAGGGGTGCTTTCTCTGTGAACAATAGATTGCAATGTCAGAACAGGGGTGCTGTCTCTGTGAACAATGGATTGCAATGTCAGAACAGGGGTGCTGTTTCTGTGAATAATAGATTGCAAAGTTAGAACAGAGGTGCTTTCTCTGTGAACAATAGATTGCAATGTCAGAACAGGGGTGCTGTCTCTGTGAACAATAGATTGCAAAGTTAGAACAGGGGTGCTTTCTCTGTGAACAATAGATTGCAATGTCAGAACAGGGGTGCTGTCTCTGTGAACAATAGATTGCAATGTCAGAACAGGGGTGCTGTCTCTGTGAACAATAGATTACAAAGTTAGAACAGGGGTGCTTTCTCTGTGAACAATAGATTGCAATGTCAGAACAGGGGTGCTGTCTCTGTGAACAATATATTGCAAAGTTAGAACAGGGGTGCTGTCTCTGTGAATAATAGATTGCAATGTCAGAACAGGGGCGCTGTCTCTGTGAACAATAGATTGCAACGTTTGAACTGTGGAGATGCCTTTTAAACATCAGACTGCAATGTTAGAAGAGTGGAACTGTCTCTGCAAACGATAAATTCCAATATCAGAACAGTGGCGATGTCTCCGTGAACAAATCAGTGCAATGTATGAACAGTGGAGCCGAGTCTGTGAACAAGTGATCGTAATGGTCGAACAGTGACGCTGTGTCTGTGAAGAAAATACTGCAATGTTCGAGCTGTGGAGGTATCTGTCAACAATAGATTGTAATGTTAGAAGTGTGGAGCTGTCTCTGTGAACATTAGGTTGCAATGTTTGAACAGTGGAACTTTATCTGTAAACAGCAGAGTGCAACGTTATAATAGTGGAACTATCTTGGTGAACAACACGTTGAAATATTAGAGCAATGGAGCAGACTGTGTCAAAACGTATGGCAATGTTGGTATCGTGGAGCTGTCCCAGTGGGCATTAGAATGGCATCTTGGAACAGTGAAGCTGTCTCTGTGAATAATAGATTACAATGTTAGCACAGTGGAGCTGTCTCTGTGAGCAATAGATTGCAGTGTTCGTAATAGATTGCATAGTAGGCTAGAACATTGGAACTGACGCTGTGAACAAGTGATGCTATGTTAGAACAGTGGAGTTGTTTCTGTGAGCGTGAGGAATGATAGAAATGTCAGAACAATGAAGCTGTCACTGCGAACAAGGGATTGCAATGTTAGAACAGTAGATCTCTCCCTGGGAACAACAGATTGCACCGTTAGAACAGTGGAGCCCTCTCTGTGAACAATAGATTGCAATGTTTGAAATGTGGAACTGTCCCTGTAAACAATAGATTGCAATGTTCGAACAGTGCAGCTGAGTTTCTGAACAATAGATTTCAATGTCAGAATAGTGGAGCTGTCTCTGTGAAGAATAGATTGCAATGATAGAACAGTGAAGCTGTCTCTGTGAACGATAGTTGGCAATGTTAGAAAAATGGAACTGTCTCTGTGAACAATATATTGTAATGATACAACAGTAGAACTGTCCCTGTGAACAATAGATTGCAATGTTAGAATAGTGGGACTTCCTTTGAGAACAACATATTGAAATATAAGAACAATGGAGCTGACAGTGTCAACAAGGATTGCAATGTTGGGACAGTGGAGCTGTCCGAGTGAACATTAGAATTGCATGTTGGAAGAAAGAAGCTGTTTTGTGAACAATAGATTTCAATGAAACAAAATTGGAGGTGCCGCTCTGAACATCACATTGAAGTGTTAGAATAGTAAGACCTTCTCTGTGAGTCATCGATTGCAATGTTAGAACAGTGGCGCGGTGTCTATGAAAAACAGATTGCAATGTCAGAACAGGGGCGCTGTCTCTGTGAACAACAGATTGCAATGTCAGAACAGTGGAGCTGTCTCTGTAAACAATGGATTCCAATGTCAGAACAGTGGAGCTGTCTCTGTGAACAACAGATTGCAATGTCAGAACAGTGGAGCTGTCTCTGTCAACAATGGATTGCAATGTCAGAACAGTGGCGGTGTCTGTCAACAACAGAATGCACTTTTAGACGAATGGGGCTGTCTGTGACGAATTTTAGACGAATGGGGCAATTGCAGTGCATTGGTGCTTTGAACAATAGATAACAATGTCAGGCCCGTGAAGCTGCTTCTGTGAACATCGATTGCAATTTTTGAATATTGGAGTAGTGTCGCTGAATAACATATTGCAATGTTACAACAGTGGAGGTGTGCCTGTAAACAATAGATTGCAATGTTAGAACAGTGGAGCTGTCTCTGTGAACAATGGATTGCAATGGTAGAACAGTTGGCGTGTCTGTCAACAGTAGATTGCAATTTTAGAAGAGTAGGGCTTTTTCTGTGAATCATAGATTGCCATGTTAGGGCATTGTCGCGTTGAACAATAGACGCCAATGTTAGAACAGTGGAGGCGTCTCTGTGAACAATAGTTTGCAATGTTCGTATCTTGACTCTGCCTCTGCGAACAGTAGATTGCTACGTTAGAACAGTGAAGCTGTCTCTCTGAACAATATATTGCAATGTTAGTACAGTGGAACTGTCGCTGTGAACAATAGATTGCTACGTCAGAACAGTGAAGCTGTCTCTCTGAACAATATATTGCAATGTTAGTACAGTGGAACTGTCGCTGTGAACAATAGATTGCTACGTTAGAACAGTGAAGCTGTCTCTCTGAACAATATATTGCAATGTTAGTACAGTGGAACTGTCGCTGTGAACAATAGATTGCTACGTCAGAACAGTGAAGCTGTCTGTCTGAACAATATATTGCAATGTTTGTACAGTGGAACTGTCGCTGTGAACAATAGATTGCTACGTTAGAACAGTGAAGCTGTCTCTCTGAACAATATATTGCAATGTTAGTACAGTGGAACTGTCGCTGTGAACAACAGTTGGCAATGCTTGATTTGATTTATTGTCACAGCACGTGATTTATTGTCACGGTTGGCTCTGATGTTCAGTAGGGAGGGTCAAAGCGCAGAAGAGCAATAGACATAGGGGACTCCATAGTCAGGGGCACAGATCGGCGCTTCTGTGAACGTGAAAGAGACTCCAGGATAGCATGTGCCTCCCTGGTGCCAGGGTCCAGGATGTCTCAGAATTGGTAGCGAGAATCCTGAAGGGGGAGGGCAAACAGGCAGAGGCCGTTGTACATATTGGTACTAACGACATAGGCAGGAAGGGGGAATGAGGTCCTGCAGCAGGAGTTCAGGGAGCTCGGCAGAAAGTTAAAAGACAGGACCTCTAGGTTTGTAATCTCGGGATTACTCCCTGTGCCAAGTGCCATTGACGCTAGAATTATGCCGATAGAGCAGCTAAACACGTGGCTAAACAGCAGGTATAGGAGGGAGGGTTTCAGTTATCTGGACCATTGGATGCTCTTCCGAGACAAGTGTACCCTGTATAAGAAGGACGGGTTGCATCTAAACTGGAGAGGCATAAATAAACTGGCCGCGAGGTTTGCTGGTGTCACACCGGAGGTTGAAATTAGTATGGCAGGGAGTGGGTACTGGAGCAATAGGTCAGAAGGTTAAAAAAGGAGAGAGGACGAGGGAATAGGGCCAGTATGGCTCTGAGGAAGAGCATAAAACAGCGGGACTGGTGGTCTGACGTGCATATGTTTTACTGGAAGATGTATGACAGGCAAAGCAGATGAACTTAGAGATTGGATTCGTACTTGGAACTATAACGTTGTTGCCATTACAGAAGCCTGGATGAGAGGAGGACGGGACTGGCAGCTAAACATTGCAGGATTTAGATGTTTCAGGCGGGATAGTGGGGGATGTAAAAGGGGTGGAGGAGTTGCGCTACTGGTTAGGGAGAATATCACAGCTGTACTGAGGGAAGACAACTCAGAAGGCAACGAGGTTATATGGGTAGAAATTATGAATAAGAAGGGTGCAGCCAAAAGGTTGGGGGTTTACTACAGGCCTTCCTACAGCCAGCGGGAGATAGAGGAGCAGATAGATAGACAGATTTTGGAAAGTAATAAAGCAACAGGGTTGTTGTGATGGGAGACTTTAACTTCGTCAATATTGACTGGGACTCACATAGTGCTAGTGACTTGGTCGGGGCAGAGTTTGTAAGGAGCATCCAGGAGGGCGTCTTAAAACACTATGTAAATAGTCCAACTGGGGAAGGGGCTGTACTGTTAGACGTTTCAGTTGCTGTGATATGAAGAGTCTAAAGTTCTGATCCTTTTTCACAAACACACATTTATTTCCCTCCAACAGCCCTTGCACAAAACTCTCACTATACATCACCTGCCAGAGGCCACCGAAAGCCCGTTTGCATATCAGTGCCAATTACTGGCTACTTAACATAAATGAGACAGCTGATTGCAATGTCTCTGAATCCATTCCTTAACATTCTCCCTTTCCTTGCAGAAAAAAATTAGGTTAAAACAACATTTCAAGAAACTCAAAAACACACATGATTTGCCCACGTTTTTGGGGGGACGAGAAAGAAAAAAAAAACAGTCACAGAAACAAGCACCCTTCTCTAACAATATCCAAAAGTTTCTGTGACCTCGCCCCTCTTTTCGTAAAACTGTCTGACAGTTGATAGCTCCTGTCGACCCATTTAATTTTTATTATTTCCCCTCTGTCCAACATCTGCTTCAAACTTGCGATGTCTATCCGTAACCTCTTTTCATTGACACTTTTTGTAGAGTGCACATTTTACCACAGGGATTTATTGTCAATATGACAGTCAATAGGTATATTACACAAATCCCCTGATCCCAAAATTTCTGTCAATATCATACTTATATAAAAGGCCATATCCACCGCCTCCACAAGGCTTAACGTCTCGGCAGCCAAAGTGCTTTTTACCATTCTCTGTATTTTCTTTGTTTACACACAAGTGGGCAACATTTACCATTGTTCCCCAAAAGGAAAATTATAAAACCTCCTGCGCTTGAAAGCCCATCACATAAATTTGCATAGGAGGCACACACCGCACCATCACACAATGAGATTGCGAAGAGATTTAGATAGAGGTGAGAGAGGCAGATTGAAAGCGAGAGACAGAGATAGATAGATAGAGTAATAGAGAGAAAGATAGAGAGCGAGATAGAAAGAGAGAGAAATAGAAACAGCCAGGAGAGTTAATAAAGATGGAGACTATTAAGAAATCATATTCGTCATGCATTGGTTGATATCAATGGGTTTTCTCACTGTTGTACAATTTTTCTCAGATACTTTAGGCTGCACAATTGAAGTTCCTTGATAGGATATGGATTATATTTTGCAGATTAATACCACAGGGAAGGGTCTGCTGTTATGTCGAGAAATTGCATCGTTTCGGCTGTGCCTCCTTCAAGAATATAGTTCTCCAAATAGAAATGGTGGTAGAGTAGTATTGTCGCAGAGCGAGAAATCCAGAGACCCAGGATATGAAATGGGGACCCGGGTTCGAATCCCACCATGCAAAGTGATGGAATTTAATCTCAATAAAATATCTAAATTAAAATGTCTACTGATGACCATGAACTATTGTCTATTGCTGATAAACTTATCTGGTTCACTCATGCCATTTAGAGAAGGAAATCTGCCATCCTTACCTGGTCTGGTAGTCGGTCTAACCTACATGTGACTCCAGGCCCACAGCAATGCGATTGACTCTCAACTGCCCCCTCAAGAGCTTTTGGGAAGGGCAATAAATGCTTGCAGCACGAGCGACACCTATGTCACATGAAAGAATAAAATGACATCTGCGAGTTGCTGTAAGAGTAAGTAGGAAAGGTTTTAATTTCCCCACAAGTTATTTATTATATTCAGATTGCACAGGTTTGAAATTGTTGATTAACTTGTTGCTGAACAGAAAGTAATTCATTCACCGAGTTGTTAAGATGTGGACCGCGCGATGAGAATAGTGCTGAATTCGGACTCCACGGGATTCTGGGAACTCTGCTGGGACATGTGCGTTAGGAACACTCACTTCCAGACTTGTGGAGCAAAAGCAAACGTCTTTGGCGTTACAGCTACAATAGGCCGCTGCGTCTGTGGTGGGAGATTCTATGACTCTATGATGCAGGATACGTCATCCACTTCCCTTCATGGGCCGCACAGGACAAGGAGGTGGATGAAACCTGGGCTTAACTCACGTGTTATTGCTCTGGTTGTTTTTCATTGGTACACGTTATCAAAGGGCGGTTTACCATATCCACATGACAGCATGAATTGGTTATGCAGAAGAGGACAAACTGTTCTCAAATAAATAATTGTCTGAACAGTGTGGGTTTCAGATCGTGCAGGAAAGGCAGTCTGGTGTCTGTGCACAATCTCTGGTTAATATTCCAGTCTGATCGCAGTGAGGGACTGCCGGGACGATGCTGCGCTCCTTTCTGACTCTAATTACACTGCAGCTTCTGAACTGTGAGTTATTATTGACTGACACTATTCTGATTCCTATTGAGAAATCGGCTATGATAAATATTTACAACAAATTAAGAGATGTATTAATTATTCGTCTTGAAAATGTTTATGTGCTACATTGAGGAAGATAGGCGTTTGAATATTAATATTGGATACCGGAGTTAAAGGGATATTAATATATAATAAACAGCATTGGGAGGAGGGGAGCTCAGTGTCTGAAAAACGGAAATCCTCAGCGTTTTTCCATCATTCTTGATTCTTGGATTGAATTATTGTTTTGCACGATGGGGCGGAGTTTGTAAGGAGCATCCAGGAGGGCTTTTTAAAACAATATGTAGACAGTCCAACTAGGGAAGGGGCGGTAGTGACCCTAGTATTGGGGAATGAGCCCGGCCAGGTGGTAGATGTTTCAGTAGGGGAGCATTTCGGTAACAGTGACAACAATTCAGTAAGTTTTAAAGTACAGGTGGACAAGGATAAGACTGGTCCTAGGATGAATGTGCTAAATTGGGGGAAGGCTAATTATAACAATATTGGGTGGGAACTGAAGAACATAGATTGGGGGCGGATGTTTGAGGGCAAATCAACATCTGACATGTGGGAGGCTTTCAAGTGTCAGTTGGAAGGAATTCAAGACCGGCATGTTCCTGTGAGGAAGAAGGATAAATACGGCAATTTTCGGGAACCTTGGATAACGAGAGGTATTGTAGGCCTCGTCAAAAAGAAAAAGGAGGCATTTGTCAGGGCTAAAAGGCTGGGAACAGACGAAGCCTGCGTGGAATATAAGGAAAGTAGGAAGGAACTTAAGCAAGGGGTCAGGAGGGCTAGAAGGGGGTCACGAAAAGTCATTGGCAAATAGGGTTAAGGAAAATCCCAAGGCTTTTTACACGTACATAAAAAGCAAGAGGGTGAGCCAGGGAAAGGGTTGGCCCACTGAAGGATAGGCAAGGGAATCTATGTGTGGAGCCAGAGGAAATGGGCGAGGGACTAAATGAATACTTTGCATCAGTATTCACCAAAGAGAAGAAATTGGTAGATGTTGAGTCTGGAGAAGGGTGTGTAGATAGCCTGGGTCACATTGCGATCCAAAAAGACGAGGTGTTGGGTGTCTTAAAAAATATTAAGGTAGATAAGTCCCCAGGGCCTGATGGGATCTACCCCAGAATACTGAAGGAGGCTGGAGAGGAAATTGCTGAGGCCTTGACAGAAATCTTTGGATCCTCATTGTTTTCAGGGGATGTCCCGGAGGACTGGAGAATAGCCAATGTTGTTCCTCTGTTTAAGAAGGGTAGCAAGGATAATCCAGGGAACTACAGGCCGGTGAGCCTTACTTCAGTGGTAGGGAAATTACTGGAGAGAATTCTTCGAAATAGGATCTACTCCCATTTGGAAGCAAATTGACGTATTAGTGAGAGGCAGCATGGTTTTGTGAAGGGGAGGTCGTGTCTCACTAACTTGATAGAGTTTTTCGAGGAGGTCACTAAGATGATTGATGCAGGTTGGGCAGTGGATGTTGTCTATATGGACTTCAGTAAGACATTTGACAAGGTCCCTCATGGTAGACTAGTACAAAAGGTGAAGTCACACGGGATCAGGGGTGAGCTGGCAAGGTGAATACAGAACTGGCTAGGTCATAGAAGGCAGAGAGTAGCAATGGAAGGATGTTTTTCTAATTGGAGGGCTTTGACCAGTGGTGTTCCACAGGGATCAGTGCTGGGACCTTTGATCTTTGCAGTATATATAATGATTTGGAGGAAAATGTAATTGGTCTGATTAGTAAGTTTGCAGATGACACAAAGTTTGGTGGAATTGCGGATAGCGATGAGGACTGTCAGAGGATACAGCAGGATTTAGATTTTTTGGAGACTTGGGCGGAGAGATGGCAGATGGAGTTTAATCCGGACAGATGTGAGGTAATGCATTTTGGAAGGTCCAATGCAGGTAGGGAATATACAGTGAATGGTAGAACCCTCAAAAGTATTGAAAGTCAAAGAGGTCTAGGAGTACGGGTCCACAGGTCATTGAAAGGGGCAACACAGGTGGAGAAGGTAGTCAAGAAGGCATACGGCATGCTTGCTTTCATTGGCCGGGGCATTGAGTATAAGAATTGGCAAGTCATGTTGCAGCTGTATAGAACCTTAGTTAGGCCACACTTGGAGTATAGTGTTCAATTCTGGTCGCCACACTGCCAGAAGGATGTGGAGCCTTTAGAGAGGGTGCAGAAGAGATTTAACAGAATGTTTCCTGGTATGGAGGGCATTAGCTATGAGGAGCGGTTGAATAAACTCGGTTTGTTCTCACTGGAACGAAGGAGTTTGAGGGGAGACCTGATAGAGGTCTACAAAATTATGAGGGGCATAGACAGAGTGGATAGTCAGAGGCTTTTCCCCAGGGTAGAGGGGTAAATTACTAAGGGGCATAGGTTTAAGGTGAGAGGGGCAATGTTTAGAGTAGATGTACGAGGCAAGACATTTACGCAGAGGGTAGTGGGTGCCTGGACCTCGCTACCGGAGGAGGTGGTGGAAGCAGGGACGATAGTGACATTTAAGGGGCATCTTGACAAATACATGAATAGGATGGGAATAGATGGATACGGACCCAGGAAGTGTAGACGATTGTAATTTAGTCGGGCAGCATGGTCGGCACGGGCTTGGAGGGCCGAAGGGCCTGTTCCTGTGCTGTACATTTATTTGTTCTTTGATCTTTGTAACAGGCACAAACTGGATCAAATTTCCTTCCATCCATACACTCAGGTTGGACCAATAGGCCTATGTTTGTGACTCAAATAATTCTGAGTTCACTAGTCTCCAGCGGAAACTGTCTTTAATCTCCGTTCACCGGAGATTCTTGGTGCAGGCTGCAGAAACTGGAGTTAAAAATCAAAAGGGAGAGTTCACACTGAACCTGGAAGAAACAATTGACTTTTCCCTCAGAGTTTCAGAGTCTGGGCTCCTTTTAGGAAAACGTGACCTGGGATTTTCAACTGTGACCTTCAGTCATGTCTTATGAATGGCCCATAAAGCTGTGAAATTAACTGGCAGATGTTCTCGTTATTTAATATTTTATGTTCTTTGTTTCACATTAAAATCCATCCATTTCAACTAAATATAGAATATTGCATAAATGATTTACTTATTTAAAAAATTTCAGTTGAGATTTACATCAAATTTAGATTTAAATCTGTACTTGAACATAAACACCGTAGCAGATGGTTTTATTTTGTCACCCGCCACCCCTGTACATGTACAGCATATTATAGAAACACATTGAAGTATTTAAAGTGAGCTTGTCCGTTTTAAGTGTGCAGCCGCTGATTAAAGCAGTTAAATCCAGGCTGCCCGGCAGCACAGTGGCCAGCACGGTGCCGAGGATGTGCAGCCTTTGGCCACACTAAATTGCTCCAGAATGTCATGTTGTTATTGTTGAATGGAAGCCGGCGTGTAAGCCAATGCAGTGAGTTTAAAGCTGCACCAACATCGCCATGAAGCTCCATGTATACCTGTGTCAGAGATTTTCCACAGTAGACCTTTCGCATGAATCCGTGTCCGGGTAAAATTAATATTTTTAACAACCTTACAGTGTTGTGCAAATTGGACACAGAGCGGACTGGATTCTCCAATACCCCAGCCGCATGTTTCTCGGCGGCGCGCCGTTCTTTGGCGGCGGGACTCTTCACTCCCGCCGCTTGCCAATGAGATTTCCCATTGAAGACACCCCACGCCGCCGGGAAACCTCTGGGCGGGAGTACGCTAATGGCGGGAAAAGTGAATCGCCAGTGTATCTTAATACAGGAATTACAAGAGCAATTAATGCTGTTATTAATTACTTTTGTTATGGTGAGGAACATTCTCACAAGCTGAGATTTACTCATTCTGTGAAAAATTTGCTTTGTGACTGCTGTTGCATAAGAGGCTCAGAAATGTTTTCATATAAAACCACGTCGTGTTAAATTAGTATTTCTGTGGAATGTTTTTACTTTCTGTTTGTCATGTCGTCACTAATTTTGCTCAAACACATTCCACATGTTTACTTTTCCTGTGTCCCAGGCCGTGTTCAGTGACATTTCCAGAATTGTACCTTCATTCCCTTCCTCATCTCGGCTACCTCGGCTGAGTCCTATGTCGATGAGTCAGTTCAGTTCCTCGCTATTCAAAATGAGTCTCTTCAATTAAAGTTTTTAATCTCTAACTATCAATAACAAGGGCCGACACTCGTCCCTGCACTGATATTGATGTTATTGTCAAGTTAAGATCAGGCATCTATGGAATAATATATTGTCTGCAAATAGGGAAATAATGTTCCAACTACAATCACAGCAGTGTCATGTGTAGGGTATCTTTCATCTGATTAATAGATACTTTAAATGTGCCACCAGTATTAACATCAAAAACAGAGTGAACACGGACTGTAACTCCATACTGAGGTAGTTTTAAAATGTTCCGTTGCGGCTTTTGTGCAGACACAGCAGACTGGAAATTAAATTCGAGTCCAACTGACCCGGCTGCAAATAGAGCGCCGTCAGTGTTAGAATAGATGGTACCGCAGTCCTGTATGTCTGGTAAGTTGCTGACTCAAGCTGTAGTTACTGCCCACTGAGCACACCCTCAGGTTAGGCAAAGCTGTATCTAAATGGAACCGCTGTGTGCCTGGTCTGCGGTACAGTGAACTGTTTTAAACACCTTATTCTGGGTAATTGGATTGTTGGACACGGCGAATTAATATTGTAAATGTGGAAATTAAATTAAGCTGGAGCCAATGTTACTTTAACCATTATCAGTGTGATTAATATCAATTACAATCTCGAATATGTTCCAAAACATAAATGGACATCCGTCTGTTTATCTAGCAATGAAGATTTTCCAGCCTCTCCACAGAGATTCCTTATTTCACGCGGGTTTCTGCAGAATGTAATGAGATATGAGAACCTGTTCCTCGATCTCCTTGCACCTGCTCCATCGTCTCTTCGTAAAACACGTGTGAAGCATTTTGTATCTTCACCTTCCACTGAAAGATCCCATAAAATTTCATCCGGTCCTGGAATTATAACATACATAATGGGTTACATTCTAAACTCACATCCAGTACGAGTTAATTTGGTGTGGTGTAACTTTATGAAATTGAAGATGCACTTTTCACACATATTCTGGGCCCGCTGACAATTATTTCGTTTAACCTGTAATCAATATTTGTTTTAATAATTCTGCTCGTAACATTTAAATTTATTTCTGACAACTCTCCAATTCACGTGCCATAGTTTAAGATAAAATATTACTATTATCGACACATAGAACAATCTGTCATGGGAAGATACATTTACATTAAAATGCGCAAGAAATATTCTGATTTTCACATCCCACCTGTATTTAACGGTAAATGTCTATGAGTCGCCTTATTCAACGGCAGCGGAACACGTTGCATACGGACAAGAAGAGTGAGGTTAAGGAGGGATCATTCCCGATATAGGAATGTCGATATAGTTCTCAGGCCGCATTGCATCTATCTTGCATTTCATGGTGCTCCCACATGTCTGCGGCCCCTGTTTTTCTGGGCGGTAGATGTCCGGCGTTTGGAAGCAGCTGTGGAAGTAGCTCTGACGGTTTGCTACAGTTTACTGTTTGAAATCCACTTACTGCATGAGGGTGTCGCTGGCAAGACCTGCGTTTATTTTCCAAACCCCCTTGCCCTTCAGAGGTTGGTGGCGATGTGTCTTTAAGCACCTCTGCAATCCCCGATGTGTAACTACATCCACCGTGCTGTTTGGCTGGGGGGTGGCGTTTGCAGGTTTTTACCGAGCTACAGTGAAGGAATGATCCACATATTTCCCAGTTCCGATGGTGAATGACTTGGAGAGGGTCTGCCAGGTGTCGCTGTTCCCAGGAATCTACTGCTGCCGTTCTCCTCGATGGTCGTGGTCGTTGGTTTAGCGGGAATGTCTCAGGGACGTGGCAAGTTTAATGACACCGCTGACCTGTGCCTTGTAGGTGATTTGCAGTCTTTACTGTGTCAGGTGTTGAGTGCGAATTGGATGAATTCGTGATTCCTGGGCCTCCGGTGCAGGCCGAGATGAATCACCCACGGGGCACTTCTGTCTGATAATTGTTGTCATAACATTTGCACAGTTGTTGCTGGGTTCCTGCATCACTGTGGATGGGGATATTTGTGGATCCTCATTCTCGAGTGCGTTGTTTAATGGTCCAGCACCATTCAATGTATTTTTGCAGATGACACACTGACGAGTAAGGTCATGGTTGAGCTGCCCATCGATAGCAATATGCTTTTATCTGGAGGTTCTCCGAATGATTCTGTTTTGTGGCTTGTCATTGCCTGAGGCAATGCGCTTTTAGAGCAAACTAATGGAAAATGACTGAGGAAACATTACGAAGATTAACTCGGAAAAGGATTGTTTATAACTGGAGCAGGATAATAAAAGACGGAATGGAATAAATACGTTTCGGATATTCCAGTGAGACCATTGTGGTCGTGACATTCCTGAGTAGCTATTGGAATATGTTCCGTAAGTCAGGCAATGGGTATCAAAAGATGGATTTATAGTCTGTCTAACTATCAGGATTGAGTTCTTAAGGATGTCTGAGGATTTCCAGGATTGGCCACAATTGACGAACAATCGATATTACAGAATGCGGAGGTACAGAAGTTACATGATGGTTGTTAATTTTGGTATCAAGTGACAAATTTCGGCAAACCTACAGCACGGAGGAATCTCTATCCAGTTTTAAAAGTTTTTTCACAGTTTTAATAGTGTATATACGAGCGGTTAGAAGCAAACAGGAGATTGGACAGACACGCTCGCTGACCTGCCTGCGAATATATATTTTTATTTTTAAAATAAATTTAGCGTACCCAATTCATTTTTTTTTCAATTAAGGGGCAACGTAGCGTGGCTAATCTACCGACTCTGTACATCTTTGGGTTGTGGGGGCGAAAACCACGCAACCCCGGGGGGGGGGGGGGGGGGAATGTGCAAAATCCACGCGATCAGTGACCCAGAATCGAACCTTTGACCATGGTACCGTGAAGCAGCAAGGCTAACCCAGGGCGCCACCGTGCATCCTGTCTGGGAGCATATAAAGGAAAAATGAATAGTATTGAGCCAACACATAGAATGTGACCATGATTTATGGAGTCCCCAACATCATGGGGGCGCCATTTTGAATAGTTAGCCGATTCGTGAGATTGTCAACATAGACCGACGGTATTGCAGGGTGACTATGGCAAAAGTCACGATGATCTGTGGGAGACAATGTCCTCAGGAATATTGGGAACAGCCCAACATTTTGGCAGTTAAAACAATTCTGGGTAAATGTTGATACGTTACTGATATTAACCGTGTTACAATCGATTTAATCACAATTCCCGGTGTTCCTTCTTCCTGGCATTCATGAAATTCAACCCGAAAGAAAAAGTCGGATCGTGGATGTAGGTGAAATATTTTATCATTAGGTGTGTGGTGGTGAATTAATAAAACAAATCATCGTGTTGTCTTTGTTTGTATTTTTTTAAATTTAGAGCACCGAATTATTAATTTCCCAATCAAAGGACAATTTAGCGTGGCCAATCCACCTACCCTGCACGTCTTTGGGTTGTGGGGGTAAAAAACACGCAGGCACGGGGAGAATGTACAAACTCCACATGGTCAGTGACCTAGGGCTGGGGTTCGAACCCATATCCTCAGTGTCGCAGTCCGAGTGCTAACCACTGCGCCACGCGCAGCCCAGGGTTGCCGTTGTGATGCTTGATTTGCACAGTTTCGTTCATGTCCTGGTTAAGTGAACACTAATTCTCAACTATGTATTCCAGGCAGACCCGGGAGCAGCCAGGCGGATTCAGCAGGTAATCGCTTTCATTCTCATAGCTGATATTTTCCCGCCCATAGCATCCAACTGCATGTTAAATCTGTGAGACAATCTCAGTGTTATTCTGTTTAATTATGGACACGTTATCAATTAATTCCTGTTGCGAGATTAATGCTGAATATTTCAGAGCGACAATTGATTGTGTCCGTGGGCTTACAGAAAAACCAGATACAGCTGTCGGTCTGAAACAGATATTCAGTTCCCGAGTTGCCAGCCAGCGCTGACATATCGCGGAATTTTATGGTCCTTCCGCCGCCCCACCGACATCATCCGGATCCACCGAAGGCAGTGGGTTCACCGCATCCCCCCCCCCCCCGCCCCCGCCCCCGCCCCCCCCGCCCCCTCCCTTAGCGGGCAGCACATTACATATCTGTCCCTTCCAGCGGTGAGCGGCAGGGCGCAGCTGGCTCGGCGGTGATGGCAGATATCTTGTAATCCGCAATAGGATTGGAATCTCGCTGTGCTCGGCCAATCCGTGTGATAGACCGCTGACTATTCCAATCTTGACATGTGTGGAGAAAATAAATTCTTTTTTAAAACATAAATTTAGAGTACCCAATTCAGTTTTTCCAATTAAGAGGCAATTTAGCGTGGCCAATCCCCCTAGCCTGCACATCTTTGGGTTGTGGGGGGGGGGGGGGGAGGCAAACCCACGTAAACACGGAGAGAATGTGCAAACTCCACACGAACAGTGATATGGAGCCGGGATCGAACCTGGGACCTCGGCGCCGTCTGACCTCAGCAGGTCTCACTCTCTGCGCCACCGTGCTGCCCTGAGGGAATACATTCTGAGCCGATCCACACTCCAGGCTGACGCAACCGGTAGGATTGTTTTTCAATATCCCACTATTCGCCCCGTGTTTATACCATTTAAAACGCTTCTCTCTTACATTTGCAATGTCTAATATTTTCTGCGGGTTTGTTGAGCTCCTGTAAACGGCCCAATGCTACTAGTGATTCCGATATTTCCCGCTGCATCGGGGACCAATAACTCTGCATTTGATTTCTGTATTTTACAGAGGCGGTGAAGCTGAGACTGAGCAATGTGGGCAGTCGGTGCGCTGGTAGAGTGGAGTACAGTGGGGGACAGTGCATGATCAGGAATGGGACACGAAGGACGCCGCTGTTGTGTGACGGGAGCTGGGCTGCGGCACCGCGCGCGCTGCACCGCGCAGGGCTTACTTTGGTGAAGGCTCCGGACCCATTGTGACGTGGAAGGTGCAATGCAAAGGGAGCGAATCCGCTCTGCGGGATTGTCCTTCAGAACGTTGGGATGCCTAGTCCTCGCCGCATTCCAATGATGCCGGAGTAATTTGTTCAGGTAAAAACCTTTCTTTGTCTATTCTCTACCGAATGGAATCTGTTCACTGAAAATAGAGGCAGTGAAATGACAGCTGTGAATTTCAACTTTTAGGACATCCTGATTAATAAAATGGGTTACTTCACCATCCAAGGCCTGCACCCTGTGCTGGGTTAACGGTGCGGGTAAACGCTCATTCGCTTTCAAGTGCAGGGTGAAATTCGCGGCTCCATCAGCGGCAACATTTCGACCTTTAGATTCTGAAGTAGAAAATGGACGTGAGAAACAGGGAATAGAGCCAGCGCTGCTATGGGTAGGTCAGGGATTACTTCCCCTCAATTTGGCCCTCTGTCAATCAAGACGTCAACGTTATCACACTGGTGATTAAGTGCGTGTTTGCAACATGACACTGACGATCTCTTTTAGACATACGGACAATTAAGTTAATCTGAAAGGAAAAATTATGGTCGAGAGAGAAGCAAAAACATTTGGTGGAAGGAGGTAAGTTGCTTGATTAGTGTTGGAGCGGAAATGAGCCAATGTCCGAACTAATCGTGACAGATTTTCATTCAGCAGATGTGTACAGATTTGTAAATCATTTATATTATTGTAATCTATTGTTGCTCAGCCCACAGATTTCCCAGATTGGTATCCCAAGGTACACACTGCGCTGGAAGACTGGAGATCCAGGTCGATATTACCCGGGGAACAGTGTGTGACCTTGACTGGGACTGGAATGATGCCATGGTAGTCTGTGCTCAACTTCAGTGTGGAGTCGCCGTGTCTGTGAGTAGAGGGGGTGATTTTGGAGAGGGCACTGGACTGATACACAGCGATAGATTTCAATGCATAGGCAACGAGACAAGCCTGGCGGACTGTCCTCTTGTTTCAGTAAATCGACCCAATGCACTCACAGCAACGATGTCAGTGTGATCTGTTCTGGTGAGTGTTGAATTATGAATAATAGATCATTTTTGTCCAATATTTCAGTAACTGAGCAAAAGACAATCCAAGTCCGAGATATTCAGTTCTAATCACGATGCCCGGCCAATCAGTGATTAATTTCATATTTCTGGCGTGGCCTTACAAAGTAAGCACGGATATTGATTATGGCAAATGTCTACGTTTTAATTGATCTTCTGAAAACAACAAATTATCATTGCTAATTACACACTGATGTAACATTCTATATCGAACACTTCAATAGACAAGCTCTGTCTCCCCAGTCATGATCCACTTAATGGACTATAAAAATAGGTAATTTAGTAATTAACTGTGTTTACATTGTTAACAGATAAGGATCTAGGTTATTCACAAAACGGAAATAAGAGGTATAATCATACAGTAATAGAAGGAGGCAATTCGGCCCATCACGTTAACACCGGCCCGTGGATAGAGCACCCAACATAAGGCCACTCCTCCATCCTATCCCAGTAACCCAGTAACCCCACCTAACCTTTTGTGGATACTAAGGGCAATTTATCATGGCCAATCCACCTAACCTGCACATGTTTCCACTATGGGAGGAAACCGGAGCACCCGGAGGAAACCAACGCAGACACGGGGAGAACGTTCAGATTCCGCAAAGACAGTGAACCAAGCCGGGAACCGAGCCTGGGGCCTGGAGCTGTGAAACAACTGTTCTCACCATTTTGGTACATAAAGTATCTCCGTCATTTTCTGCTGCCGGTAGAAATTAATGAAGTTAGCTCAGTAACATAATTGCAAATGCCCGGTTAACATTCGGACACCAGCACTTGTAGTGGATAGTTTTCAAGCAGTGGTGTATAGAAGTGAACAATACATGGAGAATTTTCCAATACCGTCATATCCCGAAGAATTAAAAATATTGCGATAAACGACCTCTTTCTGCATTTCCCGATCAGCGCCCTGTCTAAACATTGAAGGTCCTTCAACATTTTAAACATAATTCAGTCAACTCTGGACTGACTCTTTCCGATACGTTTTTCAAACTGGCCTAATCATGCAAAGCTTAATTAAACAGCTTATACTTAGTTGGAATCAGTACAATGTCGCCTTTAAACCCTCTATAATCGGCAATATTCCATCAGATTGATTTTCAGGGTGAACACTCACATTTGAGTTGAGGCAGCTTCTCCAAAGTGTCCCGCACCATTTTAACTCCTTTAAAATGATCATTTGGGGAACACGAGCAGTGGGTATAGGTGCGATGGTATAATTTACTTTCTTTACCTTTGACGTGTGATTATTCTAATGGTTATCGACCAGTTACGTGGGTCCGTGTTTATATCCTAAACAGGACAACATGGTCCCCGATTGATTGGTGGCCAGGATAGGTGCTCAGTACGGGTGGAGGTGTTACCCGGAGACCGCTGGGGGACGCTGTGTGATGTTTACTTTGGTTTAGAAGCCGCCAGTATGATCTGTGAGCATCTTCAGTGCGGGGCGGTAAAGAATATCACGAGAGGTGCTCCCTTTGGAAAGGGAACCGGCCCAGTGTGGAAGGAGAACTACAGGTGCGGCGGGAACGAGTCCCAGTTGTGGGAGTGTCCGCTTTCATCCGTGGACGATTTTAGCTGCTCCCATGGAAATGAAGCCAGTGTCATCTGCTCGGGTGAGTGCCCTCAATCCAGATAATCAGAGCAAAGTAAAATGTGGTACAGAAAATGAGGCGGCCATTCGGTCCATCGTGACCGTGCAAGCGTTTTGGAAATGTAACTCACCTCGTCACAGCCCTGGAGTGCCCTCGCAGACTGTATTATTTCCCTTCCACATAATTGATCAATTCTCTTTTCAATGACATGATTGATCTTTATCTCCATTATACCCACACTGTCCATTTCCGATCCAAACCACTCACTGCCTATGAAAGTACTCTGAGGTCACAATTGTTATTTTGTCAAATATCTTAAAGCTGCCACTCCTCCCATCCTCACCCTATGCCGACGGGAACATTGCGTCCATATCTGTGTTACACAGAACCCTCAGGGTTCTGAACACCCGGTCAAATCGGGAAGTTAAAAAATCCTCAGCACTACATTGAGGGTAATTAGAGGAGAAGTCCCGCGTGTCCACTCCTGTATTTTCTTTCACCCAATATCATACAGGACAGATTATTGGCCACTCTCACATGGCTGTTTGCGGGACTTTGGTCTCCTCCTTAATGTCTCTATTTTTTTTTTCATTTTGCATATTCCTGCAGCTGTTTGAGACAATTCACCTTTGCAATGGCAGAATCATAGTTCTCGGTATTCGGCACTGCTGGCAAATTTTTTCCCACACTCTGAATTTACATCCCTAGACTGCAAGCTTAATTTCAAAGGAGTTGCATTCTCTTCTCCTGTAATCCCAGATATTCCCTCCTCTCGTGCTTGCTGCCTGTACCGATTCTCTGCACGTGATTGATTTCCCCTAATGTTACCTCATAGCTCCAAAATGTTTGCCAAATCTGTCCTGACCAGACCGATGGAACTAGCCAGTTGAACCGGAAGGATATGGGACGCGACTGCGTTCAGATGCAACCTATCCCAACATTCCCTGATCCCTCTTCCGCAGAACTGTTGCCCATATTGGAGGAAATTTATGTCCAAACCCCAGCATCTAATCTCCAGCTAGGTGTACATGCGTTTGCTAATGTTAAAAAAACAGAGTTGCATTTGGTGCAGTACCGAATAAGGATCTATCTACATATACCGGCCAACGTGCGAGCGAATTCTGGCTTTCTATAAACAATATTTGCATGACTCTATCCTTCTTTGTCATTGTTTCTGACACGGACCACGAATGCCGACTGTTCAGCTTCCTGCCTGACAGTGCTCAGCATCCGCTCAGTCACACCCGTCACTCTTGCACCAGAGAAGCAGCCTGGTGTAAAGATGATCTAAACCTGCGTTCATTTGTTTCACTGTTACCATTCTTCTCAACGTCTCACTTCACACAGATGAAACTTGGTCACTGAGATTGATGAATGGGGGTAGCAGGTGTGATGGCCGAGTGGAGATTTACTACAACCGCAGCTGGGGCAGAGTCCAGGACAGCCTCTGGGACCTGAATGACGCTAACGTGGTCTGCAGACAGCTGCGCTGCGGTGCCGCGATAGCCGCATATAACTCTTCACAATACGGAGAGGGTGAAGGGTCAGTGTGGGTGAATTATGTCCATTGTAAAGGAAACGAATCGCATCTCTGGAACTGCAGCTCATTCCCACCGAAGTCGCCTCACACTGGCAGCATCGACGTTGGGGTTCTGTGTTCTGGTGAATAAACAGGTCACTGTGACTGAAATGAATGGGAAATGTGTCATGGGCAATGGGAACATGTCATTTCTTCCTCAGGGGCCTGTGGACCAATTATTTAACACTGGAGCCAGGGTGAACATGGGCAGTAATAACACATATTTGGAACTATGCTGACAGATTGAACAACGTTATAAATCTCTAGGTCCCGCCCCACAGTAAATACAGATAAAGCCAATAAGGACCAATGACAACGATGACAAATGAATTGGTCAAAGGGGTAGGTTTCAACAGCGCAACTGAAAGGGAGATGAAAGGTTTATGTGAAGGAATTCTGATATTGTCTGTCAAAAGCCAATGTCGGAGCTGTTGATTTATTTTTGTTCGTTCTTGTGATGCGGGCGTCGCTGTCTGAGCCAGCAATTGTTACCCAAATCTAATTGCCCTTGAACTGAGTGGAGTGCTAGACTATTTCAGACTGGGGGGAGTTAAGACTTAACCGCATTGGTGTGTGGGGCTATAGTCACATGTAGGTCAGAGCGGGTTAGGACAACAGATTTCCTCCCTGAGGTGCATTAGTGAATGAGATGGGTTTTTACGACAATCGACAATGGTGACATGGTCATCAATAGACGTCCAATTGCAGATTTTAGTTGAATTCAAATTCCACCATTTCGCAAGATGGGATTAGAAGCCGCGCCCCCAGAGCTATCCCCAGGTCTCGGCATTAGTAGTCCGGTAACAATACCACTACGAAGACGCCTCCTCATTAAGTGTCGGGGATCGATTGATGTATTTGTGCATTTGAACATGACAATGATATTCTAAAGCTAAATTATATTATAGGATGAAAGTGCAGGATGGATCAAATAGGTGATTTTGGTAGGCGGGGTGTGTGTGAGGGAATGTAATTGCGGTGGGCATTACTGGTGAGATCAAATTTGCGCGGTTCACTTTTGAAAGTGTTGTTTGCATTAGCGTTTTTGAAGGGAGCAAGATTGTTTTCCCAGCTAGGCATTTGAGAAATGTTCCTGTCTTGAAAGAACATGGATCTTCTGAACCTTTCAGCCGGAAGTGCGGTGAATTCGCGGGGAGGGTCAGTGCTTTAGCTGTTAAGCCGCTTTTTCTCTCAATGATGCTACCAACCCTTTGAACATTTTTTGATTTGTACCATTAAGAACGTTATGGCGATATCTGATTAAATATGGGCAGCAAAACAGTATGCAGTGAAAAACATAACATAAAATGTTTGCTTAAAGGGCTTGTGTTTAGACTAATTAATGAGCATAATTAGACAATTGCGGGCGAAACATTCTATCCAGCATAGAATGGGCCAATCCCGAAAACCACGGTGCAGATTTTATAAAATAAATTGAGTGTACCCACTATTTTTTTCCAATTAACGGGCAATTTAGCGTGACCAAATCACCATACGCTATTCATGTTTGGGTTGTGGGTGTGAGAACAACGCAGACACGGGGAGAATGTGAATTCTCCACATTGCCAGTGATCCAGGGCCGGGATTAATCCTAGGACCGCGGCGGGGTGAGGCAGCGGTGCTAACCACTGCGCGCTTTATCAATTTCCAAATGATTTGTATCGGTTGATTCAGATTTTCGGAACAGGCATTTCCCTACGTCCCATTGAAGATCAGTTCCACATTGCCTTCACGGCGTTAGTTTCCAGTCACCATATTATACATTTAGGTAAGACTACAAAAGTGTTGGACAACAAGTATTCGTTTACCTGTGAACAGCAGCTGGAAAGGGAGATTTTAATTCAGCGGCTATTACACAATAGTTTGAATTAAGCAGTGATATGAATTTGTGTTCGAAGGATAATATTCCACTGCATTGTTTTCTATCAGGACACAAACAGTTAAGACTGTCTGACGGGGCAAGCCGGTGTGCTGGCCGATTGGAGATTTATTACTCTGGGATCTGGGGCTCAGTTTGTGACGATTCCTGGGACCTGACAGACGCTGAAGTGGTTTGCAAAAAGCTGGGTTGTGGAAATGCATTGCAGGTTCCATTTCCTGCTCCGTCTGGACCAGGCACCGGCACCATTTGGCTTGATGAGCTGGACTGCTCCGGGAACGAATCGTCTATCTGGCAATGCCCCCATGCATTGTGGGGAAACCACGACTGTAATCATAAAGAAGATGTGGAGATCATGTACTCAGGTAAAGATCGTATTTCCTTCAGTTATAAGCGAAGTTTCATACTGAAGATATATCCCCGATTTGGTCGGAACAGCACTGACGGAGGTTAGTCGGACTAACGCCATGTGTGGCGTTTATTCTGCACACAAATAGCATTAAAACGTTGGTTCAGCCTACCGGATCTATGTTCCCTTCCGATTCTTTCTCCTCTCACTTCCGTTTATACTCTCAGTGTAAAAGCATCGGTGCCATCCGCCTCAAGTATCTTATGTTTTCTGAGTTTCACTTTCTTCCAACTTTCTGGCAATCAGAAGAAAAACATGTTCTCCTGAATTCACTGTGAATGTTATTCGTACAACAGATGGTCGTACCAGGGTCATACAGATCCACAGCACAGAAAAGACCTCTCGGCCCATCGTGTCCGTTATATATTGTGCAGTCCTCTTCAGAATTAACTGCTTGCCCCATTTTCTGCCTCCTATAAATTTGGAACTTTTACTTGTGAGGGCAAAGTACGACTAGTTGATGTACATCATCAGGAACAGCAAGACCAGCACCAATCCATGTGAACATCCCGTTCGTACTTCTGCTATTTAACTAACAGAATAATTTACAGCTAATTTTACGGCAACTTTCCTACTGACTCGCTGGTTTCTCATTTTCTGACCTGAGTTAACAATGTGGGAACTTGTCAAAGCTCTGCTGACAATCCAGGCTGATTCAAAGTAACACATTCATTATAGATTATCATAGAATTTTCAGTGCAGAAGGAAGCCATAAGGCCCATCGAGTCTGCACCGGCTCTTGGAAAGAGCACCCTACCCAAGGTCAACACCTCCACACCCTATCCCCATAACCCAGTAACTCGACCCAACACTAAACTTTGCAAAGTTTCCTAGTCATTCAATGCGGTACATCATGTAAATGTCTGGTTTGGAATTCACAGTTACTTATTATGGACTGTATCGTTTGATTTCAGCTGCTCGTTTCAGTTAATGTTCTGAAATAATATCAATGAAAATGTTCACTCAACTGGCGCAACATATATATTGCAATGCACTCTGGATACACAATTGATCAGTAGAAGCAACTAGATGTTTGTTATTTCATTGATAGAGCACAAAGAGCCACGTCTTGTTAATGGAAAGCATCGCTGTGAGGGGAGAGCGGAAGTGTTCTACACTGGGACCTGGGGCACAGTGTGCTCTGACAAACTGGAGAACCGTGATGCAGATGTGATCTGTAAACAGTTAAGAGTGCGGCACCGCCGATTTCATTGACTATGACGCTAAATTATTTGGAATGGGTACCGGCCACATTTGGCTCGATGAGATCGAATATCTGTCACATGAGACGACACTTTGGCAATGTCAGGTAGACCCGTGGGGTCAACACGACTGATCATCGGGAAGATGCGGATATTGTTTGTCCAGGTGACACAATAAACTACTTTGTTTGCGGATGTAATTTCACATATTAATGTCATCTTCATTCAACATGTCTGTCTTATCAACAGGGGAAACACAATAAAGGGACCACACTAAAGTCTCAAGGACTGCGGTGGAGAATCAGGTTCTCCTTCGTCTTTTCCAACAGCTGCCTGATTGTATTCTGCGCTTGTGTCACGTCAAGTGTAATAATTATTTTTGCTTTGACAAATTCAGGACAAATCTTGCGCTTGGCGGGAGGTGACACCAAATGCTCCGGGAGAGTGGCGATATTGTGTAACAACACTTGGGGCACGGTTTGTGATGATTCCAGGGATATGAACGATGCCAGAGTTGTGCGCAGGCAGTTGGAGTGTGGTCCCCCTCTATTGGCACCAGGAGGGGCCGCTTTTGGCCAGGGTAACGGTTCTACCTGGATGGATCATAGAATCATAGAATCATAGAAGTTTACAGCATGGAAACAGGCCCTTCGGCCCAACCAGTACATGCCGCCCAGTTTTTACCATTAAGCTAGTCCCAGTTGCCCGCACTTGGCCCATAACCCTCTATACCCATCTTACCCATGTAACTATCTAAATGCTTTTTAAAAGACACAATTGTACCCGCCTCTACTACTACCCCTGGCAGCCCATTCCAGACACTCACTACCCTCTGAGTGAAGAAATTGCCCCTCTGGGCCCTTTTGAATCTCTCCCCTCTCACCTTAAACCTATGCCCTCTAGTTTTAGACTTCCCTACCTTTGGGAAAATATGTCGACTATCTACCTTATCTATGCCCCTCATTATTCTATAGACCTCTATAAGATCACCCCTAAGCCTCCTACGCTCCAGGGAAAAAAGTCCCAGTCTATCCAGCCTCTCCTTATAACTCAAACCATCAAGTCCCGGCAACATCCTAGTAAACCTTTTCTGCACTCTTTCCAGTTTAATAATATCCTTTCTATAATAGGGTGATCAGAACTGCACACAGTATTCCAAGTGTGGCCGTACCAATGTCTTGTACAACTTCAACAAGACGTCCCAACTCCTGTATGCAATGTTCTGACCAATGAAACCATGCATGCCGAATGCCTTCTTCACCACCCTGTCCACCTGCGACTCCACCTTCAAGGAGCTATGAACCTGTACTCCTAGATCTATTTGTTCTATAACTCTCCCCAACGCCATGCCATTAACTGAGTAGGTCCTGGCCTGATTCGATCTGCCAAAATGCATCACCTCACGTTTATCTAAATTAAACTACATCTGCCATTCGTCGGCCCACTGGCCTAATTGATCAATATCCCGTTGCAATCCTAGATAACCTTCTTCACTATCCACTGTGCCACCAATCTTGGTGTCATCTGCAAACGTACGAACCATGCCTCCTAAATTCTCATCCAAATCATTAATATAAATCAAATAACAGTGGACCCAGCACCGATCCCTGAGGCACACCACTGGTCACAGGCCTCCAGTTTGAAAAACAACCCTCTACAACCACCCTCTGCCTTCTGTCGTCCAGCCAATTTGGAATCCAATTGGCAACCTCACCCTGGATCCCGTGAGCTTTAACCTTCTGCAACAATCTACCATGTGGTACCTTGTCAAAGGCTTTGCTAAAGTCCATGTAGACAACGTCTACTGCACTGCCCTCATCTACCTTCTTGGTCACCCCCTCAAAAAACTCAATCAAATCTGTGAGACATGATTTTCCACGCACAAAGCCATGCTGACTGCCCCGAATCAGTCCTTGCCTCTCTAAATGCTTGTAGATCCTGTCTCTCAGAATACCTTCTGGCAACTTACCTACTACAGATGTTAGGCTCACCGGTCTGTAGTTCCCAGGCTTTTCCCTGCTGCCCTTCTTAAACAAGGGCACAACATTCGCCACTCTCCAATCTTCAGGCACCTCACCTGTGGCTGCCGATGATTCAAATATCTCTGTTAGGGGACCCGCAATTTCCTCCCTAGCGTCCCACAACATCCTGGGATACATTTCATCAGGTCCCGGGGATTTATATACCTTGATGCGCTTTAAGACTTCCAGCACCTCCTCCTCTGTAATATGCACACTTCTCAAGACATCACTATTTATTTCCCTTAGTTTCCTAACATCCATGCCTTTCTCCACCGTAAATACCGATGAGAAATATTCATTCAGGATCTCACCCAACTCTTGTGGCTCTGCACATAGATGCCCTTGTTGATCCTTAAAAGGCCCTACTCTGTCCCTAGTTACTCTTTTCCCCTTTATGTATCTGTAGAATCTCTTTGGATTCTCCCTTGCATTATTTGCCAAAGCAATTTCATGTCCCCTTTTTGCCCTCCTGATTTCCCTCTTAACTCTATTTCGACAATCTCTATACTCTTCAAGGGATCCACTTGATCCCAGTTGCTTATGTACGTCATATGCCTCCTTCATCTTTTTGACCAGAGTCTCAATATCTCGAGTCATCCAGGGTTCCCTACTTCTACCAGCCTTGCCCTTCACTCTAAAGGGAATGTGCTTACCCTGCACCCTGGTTAACACATTTTTAAAAGCCTCCCATTTACCAGCCGTCCCTTTGCCTGCCAACAGTCTCCCCCAATCTACCTCTGCAAGTTCCTGTCTGATACCATCAAAATTGGCCTTGCCCCAATTAAGAATTTTAACTCTTGAGCCAGACCTATCATTCTCCATAGCTATCTTAAAACTAATGGAGTTATGGTGACTTGTCCCAAAGTGATCTCTCACTAGCACTTCTGTCACTTACCCTTCCTTATTTCCCAAGACGAGGTCAAGTTTTGCCCCCTCTCTAGTCGGTCCATCCACATTCTGAATGAGAAATTCCTCCTGAATACACTCAACAAATTTCCCTTCATCCAAGCCCCTAATGCTATGGCTGTCCCAGTCAATGTTGGGAAAGTTAAAGTCCCCTACTACTACCACCGTATTATTCTTGCAGCTATCTGTAATCTCCTTACATATTTGCTCTTCAATTTCCCGCTGACTATGTGGGGGCCTGTAGTACAGTCCTACCAAGGTGATCTCTCCCTTCTTATTTTTCAGTTCCACCCATATAGACTCAGTGGACGAACCCTCGGATATATCCCCTCTAAGTACTGCCGTGATGTTCTCCCTAATCAAAAACGCCATTCCCCCTCCTCTCTTACCTCCTGTTCTATCCTTTCTGTAGCATCTGTACCCCGGAACATTGAGCTGCCAGTCCTGCCCCTCCCTTAGCCATGTTTCAGTCATAAAACAAGAGCCCCGTGTGAGGCTCGAACTCACGACCTTCAGATTATGAGACTGACGCGCTGCCTACTGCGCTAACGAGACTCTGTGAAGCGCACTGGAAATGAATCCTTTCTCTCTGATTGTCCTTTATCATTGTGGCCTCAAGCTGACTGTGATCACAAGGAAGACGCCAGTGTGGTTTGTTCCGGTAAGCATTGCACAGAGTGGTCGGAGCTTGAGCTGGACAGTGGTGTTTGGTTCTTGGTGCTGAATATGAAGCACGTTTATAAATTAAGAATAACAGCTGAATTTCGAACATCAAACCCAAATAATTGTTTATTTTTTTCAACATGTTCCACAGATCCGCTTTTCTCTCCAACTTCTTCTCCATCCACATCTGAAGATACATCTCGTTGATAGAAATCATTCAATATTATTGTTATTTTTATATTCGGGGAATAATTGGACATTGGAATTGCCTTGTTGTGAGGATTGCTCAAAATGATAATCATGTAAACATTGAAAATTACACGGTGAAATCTATATCTGTGAAAACTTTCCTGAATCTTTAATACAGCTCCTGAAGATGAAAGCACTTCCATTCCTCTTGTTATCTGCATATCACTCGGAGTCCTATTGATCTGTGAGTTATTCGCCCTGGTGACAGTAATGCAGAGGAAGATGTCAATAAAAGGTGCGGCTCGAATCGGATTGTGCACCTCACACTGAATTTAGAATGTTGCTTTATCTTCTCTTCAATGTCTCTTTCCCCAAACTGTACCCAGTCTGTTGTAAGACAGAAAATAACATGCTATTGGTCAGTCATTTCGTTCAAGGTATTCGAGAAACAGTAACATCATAGAATCATAAAAACTGTACAGTACAGAGGGAGACCAGTCGCCCCATCGAATCGGCACCAACCCTTCGAAAGAGCACCCGACGTAGGCCTGATCCGACCCTCTATTCCCGTAACCGCACCTAACCATAGGCACTAAGGGGAAATTTAGAATGGTCAATCCGATTAACCTGCACATCTTTGAATAGATTCAAAACATTACACTTAAAATAGGGAATTTTCATCAGCCGTCCAGGAGACACGAAATTAGTTTCATTTTTGTAACAATCGATCAACACATTGAATGAAAACACTTTAAACTCTGAGCTCAGTATTTTCTTTAGCTGCTTATATATATTGTTCCATTCAGTATTCGTTGTAAGCCTGCAGAGTCTGTGCCGATGTCCACTGTCAACTTCTCTGAACGGAATCATCCGCCATTTTCAGAAGTGATGGAACATTTTCTATCTTTTACATTCTGCATCCCAGCACAACAAACACTCTGATATGAGTGGATCTCTGCTGGTGGTGCAGTGAGTACTGGGCCCACAGCCGAGTCAGAAGCTCTGCTTCAGGTCCAAAGACTTCATATACCAAGGAATATCAAAACACCTTGAAAGTTCTTTCCAAGGCCACACTAACAGACAGGTAAAGTGGGGGAAAGTCCTGCTCCGTCAAGCTTGGTATGGATTAGTGACCGTCTGGCGACAGGCTGGCGACATTTTCCATACAGAATTTTGGCTATAGAATCTGATGAACCTTTGTCTTGTGGACCACTATGATTGGGGCTGAGAAACAAAACTGCTCCCTGTATCTTAACTCGCACCAAGTTATTTTGATTCATATCTGATGGACAGAACAATAGTGGCCCGGAAATCCCTTCGTTACTGTTCCTTGAAATCGAGTCAGTGGAAATATTACTGGGCCAATCATCCAGAGACAAAAAGTAATGCTCTGTGTTCCCTGCTTCAAATCCAGCCTCGACAAAGAGGGAGATTTGAAATGAGTCAATCTGGAATTATATGTCTAACTATGAATGTAACAATATGCTAATCGTTCCTCCAACAGGTCCTCTCACGGGCGGCTGGGACTCACCATCTGGTTTCTACCAACCAATATATGCAGAAATATACAATACTCCACCTGACAAGGTTTCCATCCAGACCCGTGCTTCAGGTTTGCATTCTGTATTCACTTCAAACCCAAGTTACAGGGGCAAATGTCGCTTCAGGTTTAACAAGTTTAATTTTCAGTGCACTGGATGCACAACACCATTCTCGTGCAACAAGGAGATCTGTATTTATTCATCTTCAGATGACGAATGATATTGATTCGATTCCCACTCTCCCGAATTGTTCCAGAGTGTTTTTTGGCGGCCAGTGTATAACAGAGAGCACCGTCGGAGTTTCCCACAAGGCTGCACCGCGGCTCCATTTGCATCCACCAACGTTCAGATTCAAATAAGTATCGGCAAAGCGGCTGCTGGAATATGTAAATGAACATTTTTCAAAGCTTGCAGATGATACCAAGTTGGGTGGGAGGGTGAACTGTGACGAGGATGCCGGAATCCAACAGCATGCTCTGGACAGGTTGGGTGAGTGGGGAAATCAATGGCAGATGCAGTATAATTTGTATAAGTATGAGGTTAATCACTTTGGAAACAAAAACAGGAAGGGAGATTGCCACCTGATTGTTGTAATTTGGGAGAGGGGAGTGTGCAGCGGGACCTGGGTGTCCTTGCGCACCAGTCGCTGAAGGTAAGCATGCAGATGCACAGGCGGTAAAGAAGGTTAAGGGCTGGAAGAGCTCAGTGGTCTCGACCGTTGGTTTCTAGTGCAGAACAAGGCCAGCAGTGGGTTCAATTCCATCCAGCTTACGCGAACAGGCGCCGTAATGTGGCAACGAGGGGCTTTTCGCAGTAACTTCATACTTGTGACAAAAATGGTTAGTATTATAATATGGTATTTTGGCCTTCATTGCAGGAAATTTCGAGTACAGATGCCGGGATGTGTTGCTGCCACACCTCGAATATTGTGCACAGTTTTGGCCTCCCTTTCTGAGGAAGGATGTTCTTGCTCTCGAGGTAGTGCAACGAAGGTTTATCAGACTGATCCCAGGTATGGACTGATACCAATAATGGTAGATCTGTCATATGCGGAGAGATTCAGTACGTTAGGATTGTCCTCTCTGAAGTTCAGGAAAATGAGGGGGGGATCTCATCGAGACTTACAAAATTCTAACATGTCTAGACAGGGTAGATGCAGGGAAGATGTTACCAATGATGTGTGTGTCCACAACCAGGAGTCACAGTCTGAGGATTCAGGGTAAATTATTTCGGACAGAGATGAGGACACATTTCTTCACCCAATGTGTGGTGAGCCTGTGGAATCCATTCCCACAGAATGTATTCACGAGGCGGCAAGACAGAGCACTTGGGGAGAGTGGGACATAAATGGAAAAGATAGCAGAGGCAGAACTGCAGTTATTTACTCATCATGGCTAAAGGTGTAATGTCAGGCTCCTAGCGGAAAGCAGATGTTAAGGATATTACTAATAAAGGATGAGAAGAATGTCTAGGAAAATAAACATCAATCCGCTGAACATTATCGAGAGAAAAATTCCGACTAAAGGAGGGAAGAACATCAATACGAATAAAAGAATATTAGAACGGTCAGCTTATCTTTCAAGTGGGACCTCTCAGATAATCAACAACAGCGAATTGTTTTCAAGGCGACGGAGCAGATATGATTTACACTGTAAATCTTGGTGTCTCATATTAGGCTAGAAGTTACCACCTAATACACGAATGAATGAGACCGAAGCACAGCTGTCAGCTAGGTGATAGGTAAGTGCAATCTGGCCTCCGAGTCAGACGTTTTCAGGTTCTGGTTCCACCCCAGAACTTGGACAGATAAATAAAGTCTGACACTGCGGTACAATGCTGAGCGGAAGCTCCTTCGGATGTGACCTTTCATTGAAGCTACTGAAGAGAGTAACAGCATGTCCTCTGTTCTGAGTATAACGTTTTTTATTGACCATGCGGAAGAAGGCTTGAGGGTTTGCCGTTTTGTCCTGACCAATAATGACCCCTGTCGCAAATTCACACAATCAGGTGACATGCTCTTTTTGTTAAAATGCTGTGATGTCCGTGGTATATCGCACTCCCCAAATTGACTGCTGTGTTCCCATATTGTAACAGCGACTAATTTTAATTGTACATCTTTAGCTGCAAAGAGTTTAAAACCTGCTGATCATGAAAAACACGATATACAAATGGTTATTTCATGAGGATGAAGTCACGTGGCAAGCAGAAGAATTAGTCCCATTTGGTACTGATCGAAAGACTAACTTCTGGGAATAAATGCATCCATATAGACGGAAGGAGTTTAGGAATGTGTTCTGCATGAATCGGCGCTAAGATGAATGTTGTTTGTAATTTGTTGGAACAAGTTAGAGTTTGGAGTCAAAACTACATTTTAACGATGGTCTCAAGTTGTGGTAGGCGGAGATGTACTGACTTGCTATAATAGACATACGATTGGAAAATTAAGTTTCACATAAGTAACTAACATAAATGAAACCTTTGTGAGAAAAGGCACCATGTCATGTATTAAATTAAGAATAATTTAAATGGCATAGTTTCTAAAAGGGATTAAGAACACAAAGGTAGAAAAATAATCTTATGTAAAGTAAAACGGTCAACTAAAACCAAATAAAACACAAATGTTCATTTCTAACCCCGGGAAAACAGACATTTCCGGACAAAGTCTGCAGGTGTGGCAGGATTCTGGGAGAGACCAACAAATGCAACACTTTGAGACCATGTGACTCTTCCTGCCAGACCATCTGACTGTGACATAATTTGAGTTTCAGCATCCGCAGTATGTTGCTTTTATAAAAGTTTATTTTTAACCAGGTATAACTGGAAAGTAGAAGAGTGAAGATCAAAGTCAATCGAACTTTGGTTGGATGGAATTGGAGTAGATTGTATGGCTCTGAACAGGATATTACGAAAGTGCAAGAACAGTTCAGGGGAGGGCTGAACACAATGTACAAGAGTGTGAACAGTATTGAGGGGTGCCGTTTATCCAGAATGGCTGAACAGAAAGGAAGCAAAATGATCCCAGTTGGCGCATTCTGGCTCTTCCCTGAACTATTGCCCGCGGGTTCCACGATCTAAATCCACTTCTGATGTATTTACCGTCAGTGAAATTGAAACAGAAGGAATTATTGTGGCAGGGGAAGCGGTTCTGTATCAAACACCCAACGGCTGATGCAGACCTCACGGATTATGCCTTATATTATTTAATCCACTGGGTTATCTGACACATTAACTATCCGAACGGACGGAACTGTTAGATGACAAAAGTGACATTTATTGCCCACCTGATGGACATAAATAACAAACCAGAAATTTTCTGGAACACAGGGTTTACTGAAGAAACTCAGTATTAGTAAGGAAGTGGAGGTGGGAAACTGATGACAGTGAAGGCCGATAAATATCAGGACTTGATAATATACATTCTCGGCAACTTACCAACGTGGCGCTAGATATTGTTGATGCATTGTGTGTCATCTTTTGTGATTATTTGCACGTTGTAATTAATTATTGGAGGATAGCTCATGTAATCCCACTCTCCAGAAGGAGAGGGAGAGTGAAAACGGGAAAAGATCAGTACACCTAACGTCTGTAGTGAGGACAATTCTAGAGACATTATGAAAGACTTAATAGCAGACCACTTATAAAACAGTGATAACATCGTACAGAGTCATCATGGATTTACGAAAATGAAAACATGCTTATGAAATCGACTGGAACTATTTGAGCATATAATCAGTAGAATTTATGAATTGGGACAGTGGGCCTGGTTTACCTAGACTTTCAGAAGGCTTTCTACAATGTCCCTCACCCGATTATTAGCAAGTGACATTGAAACGCAAACGATTGGGGGGAGGATATTAAGATGGATGGAATTATGTTTGGCAGAAAAGAAGCAGAATAGTAGGAATAAAAATTGTTTTTCATAATGGCAGTCATATCCATTGAGTCATGTTTCAGTGCTGGGACCCAAGCTGTTCACAATATACATTAATGATTTAAAGAATGCAATATGCCCAACTCTTCAGATGCCACACGCTGGGTGAGAGGGTGAGCTATAAGGAGGATCGATACAAAGATGCTTCAGTGTGATTTGGCCGAGCTGAGTGGGAAAATTCAGGGAATATGCAGAGTTATGTGGATAAATGTGAGGTTGGCAGCAAAAATAAGAAGGCAGAATATTACCTGATTGGTTATAAATTGAGAGAGGGGTTTGTGCAACGAGACCCGGGTGTCTTCTCACACCAGTCGCTGTGGTAATCCTGCAGGTACAGCAGGTGGAACAGAAGGCAACTGGTTTGCTGGCCATAAAAGTAGCAGAGCAGGATGTCATGCTGCAATTATAAAGTGCCTTCGTGAGACCACACCAGGAATATTGTACAGTTTTGGTCACCATATCTGAGGGGTGATTTGTTTTTGCTATAAAGGGAGTGCAACGAATATTTACCAGATGGATCCCTATATCTGACGTATGAGGAAAGATTGAGTCCTTTACGATCATTTACGCTTGAGTTCAGAAGAATGCGGAGAGTTTGTGGCATCTATCTGAAACCTATGAAATGCAATCAGGATGACTTCCTTCACTCGGTTACGATATTGTGTAATTTGCTGCTACAAACTAATTGAGGTCAAACACATATGATGATTTCCAGAACGAATTAGAAGCGCCGAAAGACCCACTCCTGCTCCTAAGTTCCATATTTCTATGTCTCTCTGTCTTCCTCTCTACAGTTGTCCTGAAACGTTTGTGCAGTTTCTTCGCCTGATCTCCCAAAGCTGAATGTTCTTCCAAAGTGGAGGCATGTATCAATTCAAGGACAGTGTCACAGAGATGGTGAAGTTATTAATACCTCGTCTCCGATTGGTTGAAGTATTATGTGTCATTATGACTTTGTGATGACTCCACCACAAACAACTGATCCATTAACCAATCACTTTGTGTTTAGCAGATTCTTCAACCATTAACACTCTCAAGCAGATTGAATATTACAGCAGTCGCAGTTTGGGTGACACTGATCCTGGATCCGCATATCTTGAAGATGAATGCTCAAATATTCAGGGTATGTAGAAAATTTCGTTCCACCAGCTCGTTTCAGATCTTCACTCTGTAATAACTGAAATACGAAACAGATCGGCCATTAAATGAGAGATTCAAGGATCTCACGTATTGCACAATGATTTCAGCAACAGAAACATCTAAACCGCTTGAGTCTGAAACAGCGTTTTATCATTTCTCCCAATAAAATAAATTCATTAAAAATAAACGTTTCCTTGTGATTCTCCACACGCCAATGGAGGCAGTGAAATGTTTGCAGGTTGGAGGGATGCTCATTTTCTGGGAACAGTATGAATTTAAACTAACATTGAAAATACTGCCGCACAAGCTGGCCCAATAATTCTCTCCGCTCAAACTCAATGACGTCACACCGAAATCGATCCACGTTCCTGCCCCTGTTATACTTGGGAGAGAATGATTACAGTGTCTCATTATAACTGTCTTTTGGACGTAAGTAAATTCAACTGAAAACACCTGTGCCTCTCAGCTCCTGTTTCTGCCGACGATGACGATGCTGAGACTGAAACCATTGACTCTCAGGGTGGACACTTGCTGCAGGATCCTGGGTCTGATGATCGCATTACAATTGGGAAAGTTTAGCAGTGATCTCTACACTCTGGGTAAGATAAATCTTTGATTCTCCTGTTCTAGGATGAATGATGAGCCCAATGGGCGACCTGCAGATTTTACTACATCTGGGTCACGCTGCGCTTAATGGGCTGGGTAAACAGGTTGTTTAACAGGAGGATCATCAAGTTTTCACGATTCAAGTTCGGCTTTGCGCAATTACACGAAGACTCTTGATCTGCTTCATGCCATTGGGGGCGACCCTTCCACATTCTTGGGCTGTCTAATTCCAGGACCGTCCATTGGTCATCGTGCATGTTTCAATTTGCTTGGATGTTTGAGGACATTCCTGTACTTTTCCATGTCCCCCTTTTCCATGTCTCCTGTTGCGACTGCGCTCCGAATAGATTATCAGCTCTGGTAATTGCCTCAGTCACCCACCCTCTTGTGAGGAATTGACTCTCTCTGGATTGAAGTTATTCTAATTGATCATGGAACAAAGTGGGATTTGCAATTGTTCATGTCGCGAATGCAAATAATTTAAACAAAGCATCTAACTTCCAGCTCAATGTTTAACTGAAGTATGCTCATCCCCACAGTGTACAACAGTCATATCCTCATTGACCCCGCGTTATCGGTTCCTTCCACACCTTCTCACAATACCAATGTTATCTGTGTCACAGGCCGGGGGATTCTACCATCATTGGGCAGTGACCGTTTACATCTAAAGTTTACAAATCTGCATTGCACTGTTAAACGGTGATGGTTGGTTCCATTTCCCTCTGTATGTGGCGCGCTGCTGGGGTGTTACCTGTCCCGTATAATTTTGGGTCTCCTGGAGTATTCCCACGGTTCACTCAGTGAGAGTTTATGAGAGAAAAAACGGAGAATGTTTTTGATAGAATTTAAAAAGGCCAGTTGCACTGGAAATGTTGCGAAAGTGAAAACATGTAGATGTGATTTCTTTCGATGATCTCTTCTTTCTTTTCACCCATCTCAGATAATAGTCAACTCCACATCCCTGAGGTGACGTCCATAGATATATGGCTCTGCATTAAATCTGATGGAAGACATCAGAACTTTTCCAAAATGTCATCGCTTTGATTATGCTTTGCTGCCCGATATCAATATTGTATTTGACTGAATGAGAGATTACTTCCTGTTGTGTTTATTAGAATCACATTTCTCTCCTTATTTTGTGTGAAAGAATCTGCATTCTGTCTCTTTAAGAATGAAAAACAAAATAGAATATATATCCAGTATCGCACTGCCCATGTTAAAGCTGTGTTAAATCGCACTGCATTGTGGAACCGAACCGGCATTGTAATTAAATAACTGATGCTGTTTCATGTCAGGTGTATTGGAAGACCGTTTGGTAAAATCCCTCACTCTTGCATCATTACATTAAGATTAGGAGTGATAAATGCATTATCTCTCTGTTTTATCTCCAGTTATTGATGATGTGGAGATGCCGGCGTTGGACTGGGGTGAGCACAGTAAGACGTCTTACAACATCAGATAAAAGTTCAACAGATTTTTTTCGAATTACTAGCTTTCGGACCACAGCTCCTTTCTCAGGTGAAGGAGCTGCACTCCTAAAGCTAGTAATTCGAACCAAACCTCTTGGACTTTAACCTGGTGTTTGTTTAACATCTTACTGCCCAGTTATTGAGCCCGTACATCATGTATTCGAGGAGCAGCGATCACTGCATTCTCCCAGCAGCCAAGTCCCACACATTCATTCCAGCACTGCCCCTGACAATCGGGTCCTGAAGGCTGTAAATCAGATTTTCACGTATTTTTCTCACTTTAATTCCCCAACTTGTATATTCATTTCCATTAGTGTTGCCCCACTCAAGCGATCATCGGCAGTATCACCGAGTATCACCCAGTACTGGAGAGAATTCTCCGAGACAGGATCTGCTCACGTTTGATTATCAAAGAATTTACAGTGCAGAAGGAGGCCATACGGCCCATCGAGTCTGCACAGGCTCTTGGAAAGAGCACCCTACCCAAGGTCAACACCTTCACCCTATCCCCATAACCCAGTAACACCACCCAACACTAAGGGCAATTTTGGACACTAAGGGCAATTTATCATGGCCAATCCACCTAACCTGCACATCTTTGGACAGTGAGATAAACCAGAGCACCCGGAGGAAACCCACGCACACACGGGGAGGATGTGCAGACTCCGCACAGACAGTGACCCAAGCCGGAATCGAACCTGGTACCCTGGAGCTGTGAAGCAATTGTGCTATCCACAATGCTACCGTGCTGCCAATTTGGAAGCAAATGGACGTGTTAGTGAGAGGCAGCATGGTTTTGTGAAGGAGAGGTCGTGTCTCACTAACTTGATAGAGTTTTTCGAGGAGGTCACAAAGATGATTGATGCAGGTAGGGCAGTGGATGTTGTCGATATGGACTTGAGTAAGGCCTTTGACAAGGTCCCTCATGGCAGACTAGTACAAAAGGTGAAGTCACACGGGTGAGCTGGCAAGGTGGATATAGAACTGGCTAGGTCATAGAAGGCAGAGAATAGCAATGGAAGGATGCTTTTCTAATTGGAGGGCTGTGACTGGTGGTGTTCCGCAGGGATCAGTGCTGGGACCTTTGCTGTTTGTAGTATATATAAATGATTTGGAGGAAAATGTAACTGGTCTGATTAGTAAGTTTGCAGCCGACACAAAGGTTGGTGGAATTGCGGATAGCAATGAGGACTGTCAGAGGACACAGCAGGATTTAGATTGTTTGGAGATTGGACGGAGAGATGGCAGATGGGGTTTAATCCGATAAAATGTGAGGTAATGCATTTTGGAAGGTCTAATGCAGGTAACGAATATACAGTGAATGGTAGAACCCTCATGAGTATTGAAATTCAGAGAGATCTAGGTGTACAGTTAGACAGGTCACTGAAAGGGGCGACACAGGTGGAGAAGGTAGTCAAGAAGGCATACGGCATGCTTGCCTTCATTGGCCGGGGCATTGTGTATAAGAATTGGCAAGTCATGTTGCAGGTATATAGAACCTTAGTTAGGCCACACTTGGAGTATAGTGTTCAATTCTGGTCGCCACACTACCAGAAGGATGTGGAGACTTTAGAGCGGGTGCAGAAGAGATTTACCAGAATGTTGCCTGGTATGGAGTGCATTAGCTATGCGGAGGGTCAAAGACAGAGTGAATAGTCAGAGGCTTTTTCCAAGGGTAGAGGGGTCAATTACTAGGGAGCATAGGTTAAAGGTGCGAGGGGCAAAGTATCGAGTGGATGTACGAGGCATGTTTTTTCCGCAGAGGTTAGTGGGTGCTTGGAACTAGCCGCCGGAGGAGGTGATATTTAAGGGGCATCTTGACAAATACGCGAAGAGGATGGTAAAGATGGATACGGACCCAGAAGATTGTAGTTTAGTCGGGCAGGATGGTCGGCACGGGATTGGACGGCCGAAGGGTCTGTTCCTGTGCTGTACGTGTCTTTATTCTTTGTCCTTATAAACAGTGCCCTAAAGTAAACGAAATGCATTTGAACAGGACCCTCCAGTAAATCATTACATTTTTACCATGTCCTCCAGTAAATAAAACGTATTTAAACAGTACCCGGCATAAATCAAGAGCATTTAAACAGTGCACCTACAGTGAATCAAATGTGTTTAAACAGTGCCCTACAGAAACTCAAATGTATTTATACCGTACCCTAAAGTAAATCAATCACATTTGAACAGTTCCCGACAGTAAACCAAATGTATTTAAACAGTGCGCTACAGTAAATCAAATGCATTTCAACTGTGCCCCACAGTAAATCAAATGTTCTTAAATATTGCCCGAGACAATACAAATGGAGTTGAACAGTGCCCTGCACTAAATCAAATGCATTAAGAAAGTGTGCCACAGTAAACCAAATGCAATTAAACAGTGCCCCACAGTCAATCAAATGTATTTCAACAGTGCCCGACATTAAAGCAAATGCATTTAAACAGTGCCCTACAGTAAATAAAATGCATTTAAAGTGCCCTACTGAAAATCAAATGCGTTTAAACAGTGTCCCACAGTAAACTAAAGGCAGTTAAACAGTGCCCGTCACTAAATCTAATGTATTTAAACAGTGTCCTACAGGAAATCAAGTGCATTTAAACAGTGCCCAAATGGAAACCAAATGAATTTGAACAATGCGCTACATTAAAGAAAATGTTTATAAACAGTGCCCGACAGTAAATCAAAGGCATTTAAACAGTGCGCTACAGAAAATCTAATGCTTTTAAATAATGTGCTACAGTGAACCAAATTCCTTTAAACTGTGCCTGACAGTAAACAAATAGCATTAACAGCGCATTCCAGGAATTCAAATGTACATAAAGAGGGTCCTAGAGCAAATTAAATGCATCTAAACAGAGCTCGACTCTAAATCAAATGTCTTGAAACAGTGCTCTACTGTAAATCAAATGCATTTAAACAGTGTCCTACAGTAAATCAAATGCATTCAAACAGTGTCCTATCGTAACCCAAACGCGTTTGAACAGTGATCTACGTTAAATCAAATGCATTTAAACTGGACCATCCAGTAAATAAAATGTATTTAAACAGTGCCCGACAGTAAATCAAAGATAGTTAAACAGGGCCCTGCAGAAAATCTAATGCATTTAAACAGTGCCCCCGAGTAAATCCAATGTATTTAAACAGTGTCCTACAGTAAGTCAACACATTTAAACAGTGCCCAGCAGTAAATCAAATGCATTTAAACAGTACCCTACAGTAAATCAAATGCTTTTAAATAGTGCCCGACAAAAACCAAATGCCCTTAAATTGTCTGACAGTAAATCATACAAATTTAAACAGTGAAATGAAATGAAAATCGCTTATTGTCACAAGTAGGCTTCAAAGGAAGTTACTGTGAAAAGCCCCTCGTCGCCACATTCCGATGCCTGTCCGGAGAGTCGGTACGGGAAATACGGGAAGCAGTGCGCTGAAGTAAACCAAATGCTTTTCAACAGTGCACAACAAAAAATCTAATGTATTTAAACAGTGCCCGACAGAAAATCAAATGTATTTAAACAGTGCCCTACGGTAAATCAAATGCATTTAAACAGTGCCCTACAGTCAGTCAAATGCATTTAAACAGCGCCCTATAGCAAATAAAATGCATTTAAACAGCGCCCTACAGTATATCAATCGCATTTAAACAGTGTCCTCAGTAAATCAATCGCTTTTACAAAGTGCCCTCCAGTAAACCAAATGCTCTTAAATAGTGCCCGACAGTTTTCAAATCGCATATAAACCGTGCCTCAAAGTAAATAAATCACATTTAAACAGTTCCATGTAGTGAACCAAATGTTTTTAAACAGTGCTTTATAGTAAATCAAATGCATTTACAGTGCCCTGCAGTAAACCAAATGCATTTCAACTGTGCCCTACAGTAAATTAAATGTGCTTAAACAGTGCAATGCACAACACAAATGCAGTTGAACAGTGTCCCACACTCAATCAAGTGCATTTAGAAAGTGCCTTGCAGTAAACCAAATGCATTTTAACAGCGCCCTACAGTAAATCAAATTCATTAAAACAGTTCCCCAGAGTAAATAAAATGCATTTAAACAGGGCCCGACAGGATATCAATCGCATTTAAACAGTGGTATACGATACACTAAATACGTTTATCCAGTGCACTACAGTAAATCAAATGCATTTAAACAGTGCCCTACAGTCAACCAAATACATTTATCCAGTGCACCACAGTAAATCAAATGTATTTAAAAAGTTCCCGACACTAAAGCAAATGCATTTAAACTGTGCTCTGAAGAAAATCAAATGCATTTAATCAGTGCCCTACAGTAAACCAAACGTATTTAACCAGTGCCCTAATGTAAAATCATTTGGATTGAAACAGTGCCCTGCAGTAAATCAAATGTATTTATACCGGACCCTAAAGTAAATCAATCACATTTAAACAGTTCCCGACAGTAAACCAAATGTATTTAAACAGTGCGCTACAGTAAATCAAATGCATTTCAACTGTGCCCCACAGTAAATCAAATGTTCTTAAATATTGCCCTAGACAATACAAATGCAGTTGAACAGTACCCTGCACTAAATCAAATGCATTAAGAAAGTGTGCCGCAGTCAACCAAATGCATTTAAACAGTGCCCCACAGTCAATCAAATGTATTTAAACAGTGCCCGACACTAAAGCAAATGCATTTAAACAGTGCCCTACAGTAAATAAAATGCATTCAAAGTGCCGTACTGAAAATCAAATGCATTTAAACAGTGTCCCACGGTAAACTAAAGGCAGTTAAACAGTGCCCATCACTAAATCTAATGTATTTAAACAGTGTCCTACAGGAAATCAAGTGCATTTAAACAGTGCCCAAATTGAAACCAAATGAATTTGAAAATGCGCTACATTAAAGAAAATGTTTTTAAACAGTAAATTAAAGACATTTAAACAGTGCGCTACAGAAAATCAAATGCTTTTAAATAATGCGCTACAGTGAATCAAATGCCTTTAAACTGTGCCTGACAGTAAACAAATAGCATTAACAGCGCATTCCAGGAATTCAAATGTACTTAAAGAGGGTCCTAGAGCAAATTAAATGCATCTAAACAGTGTCGATTCTAAATCAAATGTCTTGAAACAGTGCTCTACTGTAAATCAAATTTATTTAAACAGTGCCCTCCAGTAAATCAAACGTATTTAAACAGTGCCCTACAGCAAATCAGATGCATTTAAACAGTGCCCGACCGTAACCCAAATGCATTTAAACAGTGCCCTACGTTAAGTCAAATGCATTTAAACAGAACCCTACAGTAAATGAAATGCATTTAAACAGTGTCCTGCAGTAACTCAAATGCATTTAAACAGTGTCCTACAGTAAATCAAATGCATTTAAACAGTGTCCTGCAGTAACTCAAATGCAGTTAAACAATGTCCTACTGTAAATCAAATGCATTTAAACAGTGTCCTACAGTAAATCAAATGCATTTAAACAGTGTCCTACTGTAAATAAAATGCATTGACGCAGTGCCCGACAGTAAATCAAATGCATTCAAACAGTGCCCTATCGTAACCCAAATGCGTTTGAACAGTGATCTACGTTTAAATCAAATGCATTTAAACTGGACCCTCCAGTAAATAAAATGTATTTAAACAGTGCCCGACAATAAATCAAAGATAGTTAAACAGGGCCCTGCAGAAAATCAAATGCTTTTAAATAGTGCCCCCGAGTAAATCCAATGTATTTAAACAGTGTCCTACAGTAAGTCAAACACATTTAAACAGTGCCCCCGAGTAAATCCAATGTATTTAAACAGTGTCCTACAGTCAGTCAAACACATTTAAACAGTGCCCTGCAGTAAATCAAATGCATTTAAACAGTGCCCCACAGTAAATCAAATGCTTTTAAATAGTGCCCGACAAAAACCAAATGCCCTTAAAGTGTCTGACAGTAAATCATACAAATTTAAACAGTGAAATGAAATGAAAATCGCTTATTGTCACAAGTAGGCTTCAAAGGAAGTTACTGTGAAAAGCCCCTCGTCGCCACATTCCGATGCCTGTCCGGGGAGTTGGTACGGGAAATACGGAAACAGAGCCCTGAAGTAAACCAAATGCATTTCAACAGTGCACAACAAAAAATCTAATGTATTTAGACAGTGCCCGACAGAAAATCAAATGTATTTAAACAGTGCCCTACGGTAAATCAAATGCATTTAAACAGTGCCCTATAGCAAATAAAATGCGTTTAAACGGTGCCCTACAGTTTATCAATCGCATTTAAACAGTGACCTCAGTAAATCAATCGCTTTTACAAAGTGCCCTCCAGTAAACCAAATGCGCTTAAATAGTGCCCTGCAGTTTTTCAATCGCATATAAACCGTGCCTCAAAGTAAATAAATCACATTTAAACAGTTCCATGCAGTGAACCAAATGTTTTTAAACAGTGCCCTGCAGTAAACCAAATGCATTTACAGTGCCCTGCAGTAAACCAAATGCATTTCAACTGTGCCCTACAGTAAATTGAATGTGCTTAACCAGTGCCATGCACAACACAAATGCAGTTGAACAGTGGCCCACACTCAATCAAAAGCATTTAGAAAGTGCCCTGCAGTAAACCAAATGCATTTAACCAGCGCCCTGCAGGAAATCAAATTCATTTAACCAGCGCCCTACAGTAAATCAAATTCATTTAAACAGTGCCCCCAGAGTAAATACAATGCATGAATACAGAGGCCTACGGTAAACCAAATACGTTTATCCAGTGGACTACATTAAATCAAATGCATTTAAACTGTGCCATACAGTCAACTAAATACATTTATACAGTGCACCACAGTAAATCAAATGTGTTTAAACAGTGCCCGACACTAAAGCAAATGCATTTAAACTGTGCTCTGGACAAACTCAAATGCATTTAATCAGTGCCCTACAGCAAACCAAACGTATTTGACCAGTGCCGTAATGTAAAATCACTTGGATTTAAACATGCCCTGCAGTAAATCAAATGCATTTAAACAGTGCCCTACAGTAAATCAAATACATTTAAACAGTACTTCATAGTAAACCAAATGCATTTAATCACTGCCCTACTGTACATCAATCGCATTTAAACAGTGTCCGACAATAACCAAATGCACTTAAATAGTGCACTACCGTACATCAATCTTATTTGTTATGGGCCAGGATTTACAGACTCCCAAAGTGTATCATGGAGTTCACCTGACCCACCTGACCCAGAACTTTTAATAGACTGTGGTATGGGGAGCACACGGCCCACTCTACAGGGGTGGTACAGCAGAAATGGAAAATATATTTTAAAAAACAAATCGATGTTTATTCTATGAATTTAAGTTAACCTTTTTAAAACATATAGTGAACATCTTAGCAACCATTAATTCAACTACAACCCCCAAAGAATACAACACCAAGTAATGCTAACGCTGTCCTTTTAACATCCAGAAGACTTACAAAAAACAGAACCTTTAACAGAAGCACATCTGGTTAACGTCACTCCTGAAAACGTTTATAATTCTGACTTCACCAAATGATCAAGAGATAGACGCATCATGGCAGCGAGATCAAGAGTACACCGGCTCTGTCTGGCTTCAGCTCCAACACTGAAACTAAAACACACCCTGCAGCAAACAGCCTAAAACGAAAGTAAAAAGCTGCCAGACAGCCCAGCACCACACATACGCTGACGTCACTGATAAACACTCGTTTCTTAAAGGTACATTTCTTAAACACCCATTTCTTAAAGGTACTCTCACATGACACCTCCGCCCAAGAAAAAAAATAAACCATCAACTTCAAGATGGTTTCATTTTTCACCTTGTCACTATCCTTTAAGAAATGCACGAAGTAAACACACTTTTGCGTTTCTAAAAACAACGCTAACAGGGATAATAATATAGTCCATTTTTGTTCTTCTTCCTTCAACTGAAGCCCTTCTCGATTGACAGTCACTTTCAACATGACATTTTACTTAAATGTTCGATGGAATTCACTCATGCCAAGAAATCACATTATTTCCCTATGTGTGAGGGTATCGGAAACTTCTCAATGAAAGTGACTTGGGTTTTTCCAAATTCACTTTTGGCTAGGTTTATCACCAAACCCGCCTCCTGAAGTCGATGGAATAATTCCATCAGACGTTTCAACTGTTCTTTTCATGTCTGGCTGAAAATTGTCAGATGGTCGATGTATACCACACAATTGGGTAATCCTGAAACAACTTTGTTAATTAACCATTTAAATGTGGCTGGGGCGTTTTTCATGCCAAATGGCATAACTTTGAATTGTTATACACCATCTGGAGTCACAAAAGCTGAAATCTCCTTCGCCCTTTCGGATAAAGACACCTGCCCGTAACCCTTAAGTAAATCCAGTTTGGAAATAAAAGCTGATTGTCCCACTTTCTCAATACAATTCGCCAAACGTGGGATAGGGTAAGAGCCCGTTCTTGTAACTGCATCAACCTTTCTATTGTCCACACACAACTGTTGGGTACCGTCTGGTATTGGTATCATCAATATGGGCGAGCTCCATTGGCTGCAACCCACTTCAATTATGCCATTTTAAAGCATAATCTCAATCTCTTTGTTAACCCGAGCCAATTTTAAAGGATTACGTCTATATGGATGTCGTTTGATTGGAACAGCATTTCCCACATCTACATCATGTATAGCCATTTTAGTATTTCCCAATTTATGTCCACAAACTTGCCCATGTGATAACTTTGAGGTCAGTCTGTTTTTCCTCTGGAAGGTAACTCTGCAATTTATCCCAATTTTTAAGAACAGCCCCGTTTTCCAATTTAATTTGAGGTATGTCAAATTCACAGCCATCTGGATTTGGTTGGTCATTTTGAGTTAGAATCATTAAAACCTTTTTCTCTCCTTCCCTTTCCAAGCACCTTTTAAGCATATTCGCATGACACACTCGGTGAGTCTTCCTTTTATCTGGTGTTGTTACCACGTAATTCATTTCACTTAATTTCCTTTCAATCTGATATGGTCCACAAAACCTATCTTTTAAAAGTTCACCTCCCACTTGGAACAATACTGAAGCTTGATCTCCACAGGCAAAACTACGAACTTTGGATTTCTTGTCCGCTACCCGTTTCATCGCATTTTGCGCAACTTTTAAATGTTGTCTCGCCAATTGACCTGCTCTATTTAATCGTTCCCTAAAATTTGACACGTAATCCAATTATGTAATTTCTGATTTCTCATTCACCAATTTTTCCTTAATCAATTTAAGTGGTCCTCTTGCCTCATGACGAAAAATTAGTTCAAAAGGACTAAATTTGGTTGACTCATTAGGTGCAGCCATAATTGCAAACAGTACGAATGGACTTTCTTTATCACAATCCTCTCAATAATCGTGATACAAAGCCCTCAACATTGTCTTTAATTTCTGACGCCACCTTTCTAAAACTCCCTGCGATTCTGGGTGGTACGCAGTTGATTTAAATTGTTTTATTCCTAAACTATCCATAACTTCTTTGAATAATCAGGAGGTAAAATTTGATCCTTGATCTGGTTGTATTTCTGTGGGTCATCTATTGCTAGTAAATAATTTAAGTAATTCTTCCAGAATCTTTTTAGTTGTAATGATACTGGAATGGCCTCCGGAAACCTAGTAGACACCTCCATTGTCGTCAAAAGATATTGATTCCAACTTTTTGTTTTAGGAAGTTGCCCTACGCAATCAATTAGGACTCTTGTAAAAGGTCCCTCAAATGCTGCAACGGGTATTAAGGGCGCTGGTTTTATCATTGCTTGAGGTTTCCCTGTCACCTGACATGTGTGACATGACTGACAACATTTAATTACATCTTTCTGGCGTACAGGCCAATAAAATTCATTTTGTATTTTAGCTCAAGTTTTCTTTATTCCCAAATGACCTCCCGCTGGTACCTCATGTGAAACTCGCAACATCTCTATTCCATACCCAACGGCAATACGACTTGATGAACTTCTGCCCACTTTTCATCCGCCTGCATATATAAAGGTCTCCATTTTCTCATCATACCATTACTTTTACGGTAATAACACTCTGTTATACACTCTTCCGTGTATGTTTATGATACATCCGTTTTATTTCTATATCTTTCTGTTGTAACTCTGCCAATTTTCCTGAACTAAAAATATCCGCCTCATCCTCCACCTGATCTTTTTCTTTGTCACCCATCTGATCAAAAATCAGTTCTGATAATTGCACTTCAACTTCATCTTCACTCTCTGAATTCCCCTCCTGTCTTAAGCTGTGACTTTGCGACCTTGTAACTACAGAATCCGGAAAAATCCTTCAACATTTCAGTTGTCTGATTTCCCACTGGATTATCAACCACCGTGGGCATCACTCCCACCTGCGATTCAGCTATATCATTACCCAAGATAAACTGTATTCCTGGACAAGAGAGTTTCTCTATTACTCCTACTACCACCTCACCACTCTTCACTGGACTTACCAACCTTACCTTATATAATTGAACACTACTCCTCTCACCCTGAATTCCACATATTACCACCTTTTCTGGCAGCATTCTTCCCAAACTACATAACTCCTCATCTCCTACCATTAAAGATTGACTAGCTCCCGTATCTCTTAAAATTGTGACTTCTTTACCTGCTCCTCATGATACACATGAGTAACCTTTACCAACACAAGTAAATTCTTGAAAGAGATCTGGCACCATTTGATCAATCACCTCTTGATCAGGTGTACAATCTTTTGCACCTCCTTCGCTTCTTTTGGGCTTTCCTTTACCACTTTAACTACCCCGACTGTCTTATCCTGTTTTACCACATCAGCCTTCCCAGCGCTTTTCTTCAAGCACCAACACTGTGACTTTACATGGCCTAGTTTATTACAGTGAAAACATTTGAACCTTTTAATGTCTCTTCCACCCTCCTGTATTTTTACTCTGAGGTTCACTGTCCTTATTATATCCCATCACATCACCTTTACTTTTACCACTTGAGTATTTCTCATGTCCCCAGTTTCCATCCCTCACAGGCGGAAACTGATGTCGGCAACCAAGCTTTGATTTATGAACTAATTCATAATCATCTGCCATTTTGCTGCTAATCTCGCAATTTTAACCCTCTGTTCTTGCACATGAGTGCTTACTGCATCAGGAATTCAATTTTAAACTCCTCCAAAAGTATAATTTCTCTGAGAGCTTCATACGTTTGGTCTATTTTCAATCCCATTATCCACCTATCAAAATTAATTTGTTTGAGCCTTTCAAACCCCATGTATGTATGACCAAATTCTTTCTTTAAATTTCTAAACATTTGTCAGTGACCTTCATGCACGAGTTCATATGCACCTAAGATGGATTTGGTCACCTCCTCATACGTCCCAGACACCTCCTCCGGTAGTGATGCAAACACTTCCCTAGCTCTACCTTCCAGCTTTGTTTGAATCAGTAATACCCACATGTTCTGTGGCCTTTTTATTTGTTTAGCCACCTTCTCAAATTAAATGAAAAAGGCTTCTACCTCCTTCTCGTCAAACCTTGGCAATGCTTGGACATATTTAAATACATTTCAACAAAGCCTTCAACTTTGAAGCTCTTTCTCACTATCCTCATCACTATCATCCAACTGTATGTTTCCCATTACGTCTACCAATTTTAAATGACTGTCATTTTCCATGGCCATTTTCTGAAGTTCAAACTCTCTCTCTATTTTTGTTCCCTGGTCTGTATCTCCCTTTATCTTTCTCTTTGTTCTGCTGGGGCTATTCTTTATTTTCTACTTTCTTCTCTCACCTTTTCGATTTCTTCTCTCTCTCTCGTTCATTTTCGTCTCTCTCTCTTTCTTATTCCTCTCTATCTCTTTCTTTCTCCCTTTCTTTTTCCTACAGCAAACTAAACGCATTTAAACAGTGCCCTCCAGTGAATCAAATATCCAGAAACAGTGCCCCAGAATAAATCCAAAGTATTTATACAGTGCACTGCAGTAAATCAAATATAATTAAATAGCGCACAACAGTCCATCAACTGTATTTAAACAGTGCCCTCGAGTAAATTAAATGCATTTCAACAGTGCCCGACTGTAAATCAAATGCATTTAAACAGTGTCCTACGTTTAGTCAAATGCATTTAAACAACACCCTACAGTAAACCAAATGTTTTTAAACAGTGCTTTATAGTAAATCAAATGTATTTAAACAGTGCCCTACAGTCAAACAGACCTTATTTAAACAGAGCATTACAGTAACACACCAATTAAAAGTGCCCTACTGTAATCGGACTTAAAATGTGCCCGATAATAAATCATGTTTTTAAACATTAAACATGTTTATGTAAAGCGAATTGCTTTGGGGACCTAAAAAAACACTTTTCTCGAGGCCAGTATATGCCCTTCCAGAAACTCAGTGGGATCCAGCCAAATTAATACTGTTCCATATTTCTATTCAGCATATTAATTCTGCTCCATTTTAATATGCAGCCATATTAATACGGCTCCATATTAATACTGTTCCATGTTAATACTCTTCCACATTAATCCTTTTCCATATAGTCCTGTTATATTTGAGTACGGTGCCATATTAATGTCCAGTCATATTAATACTGCTCCAATTTAATACTGTTCCATATTAATTCTGTTCCATATTAAAATGCAGCCATATTAATACTCTTCCATATTAATACTCTTCCATATTAATACTCTTCCATATTAATACTCTTCCATATTAGTGCTGCTTCATTTTAAGACCTTTACAAATGAGTACTGTTCCATATTAATGTCCAGCAGATAAACACTGTTCCATATTAATACTCGTTCATATTATAACTTTTCCATATTAGTAGTGTTCCATATTAATACTGTTCTATATGATTACTGTTCCATATTAATATCCAGCCATGTTAATACTGTTCCATATTAGTACTGTTCCATATTAATATCTGGCCATATTAATATCCGGCCATATTAGCACTGTTCCATAGTAATACAGTTCCATATTAACATCCAGCCACATTCCATATTAATAATAATCATCTTTGTCATAAGTAGTCTTACATTAACACAACAACGAAGTTACTGTGAAAAGCCCTTCGTCGCCACATTCTGGCGCCTGTTCGGGTACACAGAGGGAGAATTCAGAATGTCCAATTCACCTAACAAGCACGCCTTTCGGGCCTTGTGGGAGGAAACCGGAGCACCCGCAGGAAATGCACGCAGACACCGGGAGAACATGCAGGCTCCGCAAAGAGAGTGACCCAAGCTAGGAATAAAATCTGGGATCCTGGAGCTGTGAAGATATGGTTCCATATTAATACTATTCCATATTAGTACTGTTCCATATTAATATTCAGCCATATTAATACTATTCCATATTAATACGGTTCCAAGTTAATATGCAGCCATATTAACACTGCTCCATACTAATAATGTTCCATATTAATATCCAGCCACATTAATGCTGTTCCATTTCAATATGGTTCCATATTAATATGCAGCCAGATTACTGCGTTTTTGCTCAATGCCTGCTACCCCGCCCCCCACATGGAGGTTGGACATGGCCCGACTTGCCCATAAGGCTTTGTGCAAGAAAATATCACAGGCCACAGATGGCTATATTATTAATAACTAGAATGGGTAAGTCTCGCCCTTCACGTTCTGGGAGGCCGCGAAGGCTGTGATCAGGAGTGATATCATGGCCTAGAACGCACGTAGAGACAAGGTAGAGAGGGCGGCTAGGCGACAGTTGTGGACTCCATACTGGAGGTAGACGGGCGATACTCTGAGGACTCGCCCAAAGAACTCCTGGCGGAGAGGAAAAAGCTACAAATGGACTTTGACCTGCTCTCCACGAGGGAAGCAGTGCAGCAACTCCGCCAGGCACGGGAGGCCCTTTACGAACACGGAGGTAAAGCCAGCCACTGCTGGTTCACCAGCTGAGAAAGCAGGCAGCCACGGGGGTAATAGCTCAGATTAGAAGCAGCAGACCAAATCCAGTGGCTGATCCAAAAAATGTCTACGAGGCATTTGAGACCTTCTTCCGGGGGTTATTCACCAAAAGCCCTCAGCTCAGGGATGAAACAGTTCATCGATGGACGGGACACGCCAGTTGTGAGACAGACTGAAAATGGGACTGGAAGCACCAGTAAAACTGGGAGAAGGATAGCGCAGTGGTGAGCCCTCGTTCCTCATGGTCCCACCCGCCCCACACATCCCTGTGACGATGGATGTGGCTGTCCTACAACCCAGTTGTGTGTAGAAGCTGGGATTCGTCTTTCTGGAGCTGCAGGAGGTTAGAGGGAATTTAAACACGTCTTCAACGTCATTAAGATTTTTTTTTAAAGATAGAAATGGATAGATCCTCTGACCGTAATTGCTCTACTGCATAAATCCCACCGTGGTTACTGTTCCAACCCACTGGACTTTCCACTATTCCAAATCCAGCAATACTCAGGAAGAATCATTGTTTTCCTATCCAGCCGACTGTTCTATATTGAAGAAGCTGGTGAACTTTAGAAGGACAATTCTGCCTTCCTATCCACACTGCTGTTCACACATCAGTGCACTACGTCCAGATATACTTTGGACTGACTTTTCTGTGTCATTTTTGGCTCTATTGTTCATAAAAACAGATCAAGCTGAGCTGTACGAGATCTGCGTGTCCCCAGTGCACTCTGCTGAACACATCCAGATATAATCTGGAGCAATATTTCGCTGTTCCGTTCTAACCTGGTGCTCCAACGGACACATGCACCTGCCCTGCAGCCGAACATGTATGTGTTTGATTTCCCAACCACTGTCCACACCCACTGACCCAAGCTGTACTTCAGAAGCCAATCTGTCTGTGCCATTCGCCTTGGATTGTTTCGGAATCCCACGTCAGGCTCGAATGTAGGTTACGATTCTTTATAGAATCATAGAATCCCTACAGTGCGGAAGGCGGGTCATTCGGCCCAACGAGTCTGCACCAGCCCTTAGAAAGAGCAACCTACTTAAGCCCAGACCGCCACCATATCCACATTCCCGCAATCCAATCTAACCTAAAGGGCAATTTAGCACGGCGAATCCACCTGACCGGCACATATTTGGACTGTGGGAGGAAAACAGAGCACCCAGAGGAAACCGTGTCAGAGAAAGTGCAAACTCCACATGGACAGACATCCGAGGCTGGAATTGAACCTGGGTTGCTGGCGCTCTGAGGCAAGCGTGCAAACCACTGTGACACCGGATTGCAGACTCCTGGACTCTGCACTGCACAGATTCACCGTGTAGGACAATCTCTGGGGTCTCTGACAGCCTCTTTTCTGTTTTAAAATGAAATACACAGTTCTTAAAATTAAGAGTAGTCAATTATTTTTCCAATTTATGGTGGCTAATCCACCTACCTACCACATCTTTGAGTTGTGGGGTGAGACCCACGCAGAACTGGGGAGAATGTGCAAACTCCACGCGGCTAGTGACCTGGGGCCGGGGTCGAACCCGGGTCCTCGGCGCAGCGAGGCAATGTGGACTGGGACCTTAAGGAAATTAGGAGAGCAAAAACGGTACATGAAAGGATACAGGCAGGTAAAATGAACGAACGTCCTAAGTAGTTTTAACAGCTCATTAAGGGTAAAAGGATAACTCGGGAAATAGCCGGAAAACATGGGCTATCGCTTCTCGGCCTTTTGGTTCAGATCAAGTGTAGTATCTGTTCTTATCAGTTTAATACCTGGTATGTTCTCTATCTGGGGACCGAATATTAAATTGATTTTTGGGACTCGGAGATGGTTCAGGGGCTTGCTCCTTCCGCTCCACGTATCAACCTCGTCTTGCAATGCTTCCAGGAATGGTGCCTTCACCCCGCTTTGGGGAGCAAAAAGTACAAAAGCAGAAAATGGCGCAAAACCTGGCTGCCCCTCTTCTCTCTTGTCCAGTTGTCTCATCCTGACCAATTTAAGGCCTTTCAGGCTCCAAAGCATTGCTAGCTTTTCTGCTGGCGGGCACTTCGTGCACTAATGTTGCGAGCCGATGGACTCGCGGACTTGCGGCAGCCAGGCTCAGTTTTCAGCTGATCTGCCACACAGATTTCCTGCTGCTTCTTACAGGCCACTCGCTCTCACCCCAGGATGCCGACTTGCCTTCTCCTCACTTCAGTTACCACAGCCCTTCATCCTGCACAACAGGGAAGCGTGGCGACAGACGGAACGGCATCCTGATTTGGATGTAGGTATACCTTCACTGTGTCTCTTTTCGTTCTCCGGAGTCCACGACCAACACGCCAGGGTGGAGCTCAGTGAGACTAGACATTGCCCCCTGTTGGATTCCGCCAGTACTTGCTGCTTGCACGGATTGCCCTTTGTTCGGCAAAGCAGGAGGTTTCTTCGACTCCCTGCGTTGGGTGTCACTGGGCCTTCACAGCGTCTCCATTTCTTCTGGTGATGACAGGGGACGGCGTGACAGACGATGTCTCCCTGTTGTGTTTTACTGGTTCTGCATACACAGACTCCACCGTGCTCGGCCAAGCTGGAGGTCTCTTGACCATCAGTGACCGTAGACTAAAAGTTCCAAAGCACAGTCGAGCGCAGCAAGGTGCACCTGAATGTCGCTGGACGAGGAGGACAAGAGCCATAGGCGGAAAATATGGGCTATCGCTTCTCGGCCTTTTGGATCAGATCAAATGTAGTATTTGTTCTTATCGGTGCAGCTACCGCCAAGGGGGAAAGACCACTGTGTAACGTTTTTCCAGCAAATACACACCGAGGGGCGGGTAACAGTATAAACCCCACTTGGTCTGGGCCGCTAACACTCCAATGTATAAAACAAACATGACAATGTAAATATTTAAGAAGGAATTGTAATGTAAAGAGTGATATGTGTATAAGAATATCAAAATATAATGGAAGAAAGTCAAAGCAGTGTGTAGCTCTGACGGAAATGTACAGTCAAGACAATTCGAAATGTTCTGTAATGCTTATGATAAACTTAATGAATAAAGTATGTTTTTTTGAATTAAAAAAATATATACATTTTCTTATCAGTTTAATATCTGGTATGTCCTCTATCTGGGGACCGAATATTAAATTGATTTTTGGGACTCGGAGATGGTTCAGGGGCTTGCTCCTTCCGCTCCACGCATCAACCTGGTCTTGGAATGCTTCCAGGAATGGTGCCTTCACCCCGCTTTGGGGAGCAAAAAGTACAAAAGCAGAAAAGAGCGCAAAACCTGGCTTCCCGTTTTCTCTCTTGTCCAGTTTTCTCATCCTCACCAATTTAAAGCCTTTCAGGCTCCAAAGCATTGCTAGCTTTTCTGCTGGCGGGCGCTTTGTGCACTAATGTTGCGAGCCGATGGACTCGCGGACTTACGGCAGCCAGGCTCAGTTTTCAGCTGATCTGCCACACAGATTTCCTGCTGCTTCTTACAGGCCACTCGCTCTCACCCCAGGATGCCGACTTGCCTTCTCCTCACTTCAGTTACCACAGCCCTTCATCCTGCACAACAGGGAAGCGTGGTGACACACGGAACGGCATCCTGATTTGGATGTAGGTGTACCTTCACGGCGTCTCTTTTCGTTCTCCTGACTCCACGACCAACACGCCAGGGTGGAGCTCAGGGAGACTAGACATTGCCCCCTGTTGGATTCCGCCAGTACTTTCTGCTTGCACGGATTGCCTTTTGTTCGGCAAAGCAGGAGGTTTCTTCGACTCCCTGCGTTGGGTGTCACTGGGCCTTCACAGCGTCTCCATTTCCTCTGGTGCTGACAGTGGAAGACGTGCCAGACGATGTCTCCCTGTTGTGTGTTACTGGTTCTGCATGCACAGACTCCACCGTGCTCGCCCAAGCTGGAGGTCTCTTGACTAACAGTGACCGTAGACTAAAAGTTCCAAAGCACAGTCGAGCGCAGCAAGTTGCACCTGCATGTCGGTGGACGAGGAGGACAAGAGCCATAGTCGGAAAATATGGGTTATCGCTTCTCGGCCTTTTGGCTCAGATCAACTGTAGTCTCATTTGATCGAGAGAAGCTGAGGATTTCGATGTCGATCGTGGATTGAAAAACTCGGAGGGATTGAAGTCGTCAAACAGGAAACGTTTGGAGCTCGGCTGCTATTGGTGGATCTACATGCTGGCCTAAACCTCTGGTTTAGGCCTGACGCCGATACAGTTTCACACGAGCTATGGATGCAGCTGCTTCCCGACCACCAGGCTGGGGAGTGCGAAACACTGTCCGAGTCACAGTGAAGAAAACGGAGGGAGAGTCACCTTTGGACCGGAAACACTTCGTGAAGAGGGTGCTGCTCGAGTGTTGTGGGTTTAAAGCAACAGGGATCTTCTGCTTGCAAAACTTCCCCAACAATGGTTTCTTTGATGTCACCTTCAAGAGCGTTGCAGCATGCATCAAATTCTTGAACGTCTTCAAGGAAAAAGGTAACCAGAGTCCCCTGTCGATCCTGACTGCGGAGCCTCTGTTTACGGTACCGGCGCAGCAAATTCGGGTTGTTACACTGCACACGTACAACCCCCACGTCCCTGTGTCTGATGTGCTCACGTTCCTCGCCAGGTACGCTGAGCTGAAAAGTGACAGCGTGCAAGTGAAAGACACCTTCGGCATCTGGACAAGTGAGCACCAGGTCAAGGTGACCCTAAGAACGGACAGCAACGGAACCATCCTGCATCCCCCCTCCAGTTTCGCTATTGGAGTAAATCGTGGCTACCTCTACTACGTGGGACAGCCACGAGTATGCCACACCTGTGGCAAAACGGGGCATGTTGCCGCAAACTGCAGTGTGACCTTCTGTAAAAACTGCAGGCAGGAGGGACACATGACTAAGGACTGCAAAGAAGACAAGTGCTGCAACCTGTGTGGGGAGGCCGGCCATCTTTACAGGGCCTGCCCGAAACGCGGGGCGACATACGCTCAAATCATCAGCAGCGGAGTTAAAAAGGCGACCAGAGAGGAGGTGCGTACACCCTCCACCGAAAAAGACACCACAGCACAGAATGCGGAAAAGCAACAGAAGGGCCCCCAACAAAAAGAGGAGGCCCCAGCACCTCCTGACAACCCAGCCCCAGCCCCATCTCATGAGGAACACTCAATGGAAGAGGAAGAGGATGGGACAAAGAATAAAGAGCCCTGGGAAACAGTGAACAGGGACAAACGAAAGCGGAAACAAAAAAACAAACTGAAGAACCCCCCGAGTGGTAATGGCAAAAAGCGACACTTTTCAGCCGGCGCACTTAGCGCCGACACCTCATCCGATGAGGGAAAACAGGACAAGAATCGGCCTCAAATAAAGAGGCAAAGCACCAACGTGAAACGGGAGGCACAGACCCCCCAGACTACCGACCGGGAAGAAAACAAGGTCACAGACCAACCCCCGATAGCAACGAGCAGCAACAACCCAGGTGAAGACCGGCCTGCAACCCCAACACCTACTGACTGCCACGACGAACGCCAGGGCTACACCTCCCCCCCCCCCCCCACCCAATGCATCTGCATCAAAATCACGGGGCCAGTGCGGACCAGAACAGTTTTCTCAGCCCTGCAACTGTGCTAAAGTTTGCGAGCACCACCGGCATGCTGGGGAACATCGAACAGCTGGAACAGCCAACTGTATAGACTCTGGACTCTTGAGACTGGTAAATCTAACTTTTTATAATGGGTTTAAAAATTGCATCCATAAATGTGCGAAGCATCAAAGATACTTCGCGGTATGCAGCCACACTCAACTATTTGGCAAATGTAAAAGCTGACCTACTGTTCCTGCAGGAGTGCGGAATCCCGCACCTCAGCAACTACAGGCGCTGGTCGAGCTGGTGGTCCCACGGGCCATCCATCTGGTAAGGAGGAAACGACTGCCGCTCCTCCGGCCTGGGTATTCTGCTGCGGGGAGGCAACTTCACCATCTCCGACGTTAAGGAGGTGGTGGGCGGGCGCCTCCTCGTAGCAGACGTGAAATACAAAAACACCCCTCTCAGACTTATTAATTAGTACGCCCCGGCCGTAAAAAGTGAGCGGCTGGCAGTCCTTCAGCAACTCCCACTGCTGTTGGCCACCTCCAAGCCGGTCATCCTGGGTGGTGACTTCAACTGCATCATCGATGCGGCTGGACGATCCAGCAGAGCCGACAGCAAACTAGACGCTACGTCCAGACTCCTGATGGAAACGGTAAAAGACGCCAAGCTGCTCGACGTCTGCAGCAACCCTGCAGACGGAGCGCAGCGTAATTACTCATGGTCACGGCCAGACGGGTCCGTCCGCTCCAGGATAGACTTATTTTTTGTGTCACGAGCTTTCAAGGTCAGGTCCACCGACGTAACGCCGGTGTTCTTCTCTGACCACTACCTCCTACTGGCCGACTGCCACCTGCAGGAAGACCAGGGTTAGGCAGCGTGACATGGAAGCTAAATGTAAAACTGCTGACCCCTGAGAACCTCAAGGAACTCAGGAGGGATTACAAAGGTTGGAGAACCGTGAAACCCCTCTTTGAGGCCCCACATCTCTGGTGGGAAGCAACCAAGGGGAATATCAAGAGGTTTTTCATCCTCAAGGGCGTTCAAAAGGTGAGAGAGAGACGAGGGGTCATGTCCAGGCTCCAGAAAAGTATGCAGAATTTGCTCCAGCTGCAGTCGATGGGGGTGGATGTCAAGGAGGATCTCCAAGAGGTGAAGAGCCAGCAAGCCTCGCTCTACACCTCGGAGGCCTCCAAGGTTATCTTCCGTTCCAGAGTCCGCTCCGTGGAGCAGGACGAAAAGTGCTCATGCTTCATCTTCCAAAAGGTGTACAGAGAGACCTCTGTGATCAGCAGCCTGAAGGAAGAAGATGGCTCTGTAAAGTCATCGCAGTCTGACATCCTGAGGATCAGCCAATCCTTTTTATGCCGGACTGTATGACCTGAAGCCAACAGATAGCACTGTTTCCCAGGCCATCCTGTCGACTATCACGGAGGTCATAGGCGACAGCGAGCTGGAAAACCTGGACAAACCACTAACTCTGGACGAGCTGACAAAGGCTGTCAAGTCCTTCGAGACGAGTAAAACCCCCGGAAGCGACGGCTTACCGGTTGAGTTGTATTCGGCTCTGTGGGGCTGGATCGGCCCAGACCTGCTGGAAGTGTACGAGAGTATGCTTCTGGAAGGCAGCATGTCAGAGTCCATGAGGAAAGGCATCATCACCCTCATCTACAAGCAGAAGGGAGAAAGGGAAGAAATTGAAAATTGGCGACCCATTTCACTGTTGAATGTGGACTACAAAATTCTAGCCAAGGTCATTGCCAATCGGGTCAGGTCTGCTCTGGAGTCGGTGATCCACCCTGACCAGACCTGTGCTGTACCCGGCAGGAAGATCTCTGATAGCCTCGCGCTACTCAGGGATACGATCGCCTACGTGCAGGACAGGGGGGTGGACACTTGCCTCATCAGCCTTGACCAGGAGAAGGCTGTTGACAGAATATCGCACACCTACATGATGGCTGTGCTCTCCAAAATGGGGTTTGGGGAGAGAATTCGCTGTTGGATCAAACTGCTTTACACAAACATCTATAGCGCAGTCTCAATCAATGGGTGGGAATCAGAAAAGTTCCAGATCAAATCCGGAGTCAGGCAGGGCTGCCCTCTCTCCTCTGCCCTTTTTGTGTGCAGCATAGAACCTATTGCCGAGTCCATCAGGAAGGATCCGGGTATAAGAGGAGTGACGATCCCAGGCAGTGGAGGCATGCAAGTCAAGGCCTCCCTGTACATGGACGACGTTGCCGTCTTCTGCTCGGATCCTGCGTCTGTACGCAGGCTCTTGACCACCTGCGACCAGTTTGAACTGGCCACGGGAGCCAAGGTAAACCGGGGCAAGAGCGAGGCCATGTTCTTTGGGAACTGGGCCGACCGGTCCTTTGTCCCCTTCACTGTCAGGTCAGATTACCTGAAGGTGCTGGGGATATGGTTCGGAGCTGCTGGGGCGTGCACCAAAAACTGGGAGGAGCGCATAGGAAAGGTAAGACAGAAACTGGGCTGGTGGGAGCAACGCTCCCTCTCCATTGCGGGCAAAACCCTGGTCATCAGGTGTGAGGTACTCTCGGTGCTACTGTACATGGCCCAGGTCTGGCCCATCACCCGACCCTACGCCACAGCAGTCACCCGGGCCACCTTCAAATTTATCTGGCGATCCAAGATGGACCGTGTCCGAAGGGACACCATGTACAAACCTCTGGAGAAGGGAGGGCGGAACGTACCCAACGTGTCCCTCATCCTGTTGGCCACCTTTGTGTCCAGCTGCATCAAGCTGTGCGTGGACCCCCAGTATGCAAACACCAAGTGTCACTACATACTGAGGTTCTACCTGTCCCCGGTGTTGCGAAGGATGGGCCTGGCCTCATTGCCACGGAACGCTCCAAGTAGTTGGACCGTACCGTACCACGTGTCCTTCGTGGAAAAGTTTTTGAAGGAAAACACCTTTGACCACAAGGCAATGAAGCAGTGGTCAGCACGTAATGTCCTCGAGGCCCTCGGGGAAAAGGAGACCGTGGAGGACGTGGGATGGTTCCCTGAGCAGACTGCCAGAGTCATCTGGCAGAACGCCTCATCACCAGAACTTTCAAACAAGCACCAAGACCTAGCTTGGCTGGTGGTGAGAAGGGCCCTCCCTGTCAGATTCTTCATGCACACCCGAAGGCTCTGCGCCAATGCACGCTGCCCTCGGAGTGGCTGTGGGGGAAATGAGACGGTCACCCACCTCCTTGTGGAATGTGCCTTTGCAAAGAAGGTCTGGAGAGAGATGCACTGGTATTTGTCAAGGTTTATCCCGAACAGATCTGTGACACAGGACTCTGTGCTCAACGGACTGTTTCCAGGGACACACACCGAGACAAATATCAACTGCTGCTGGAAGGTCATCAACTCGGTAAAATACGCTCTTTGGTCTGCCCGAAACTTGCTGATCTTCCAGTGCAAAGAATTGTCCTCGACCGAGTGTTGCAGACTGACACATTCCAAGGTCCAGGACTACGTGCTGAGGGACGCACTCAAGCTTGGGGCAGCTGCCGCCAAGGCGCAATGGGGAAAGACCACTGTGTAAAGTCTTTCCAGCAAATGTACACCGAGGGGCGGGTAACAGTGAAAAGCCCCTCGGTCTGGGCAACCAACACTCCAATGTACAAAAACAAACATGCCACTGTAAATATTTAAGAAGGAATTGTAATGTAAAGAGTGATATGTGTATGACAATATCAAAATTGAATGAAACAAAGTCAAGGCAACATGTAACCCTGCCGGAAATGTACAGTCAAGACAATTTGAAATGTTTCTGTAATGCTTATGATAAATTTTTATGAATAAAGTATATTTTTTTGAAAAAAAAATAAAAAAATCTGTTCTTATCGGTTTACTTGGCAATCGCTTCTCGGCCTTTTGGCTAAGATCAAGTGTAGTCTCATTTGATCGAGGGAAGCTCAGGGTTTCGATGACGATCGTGGATTGGAGAACTCGGAGGGATTGAAGTCGTCAAAGAAGAAACGTTTGGAGCGTGCCTGCTATTGGTGGATCTACATGCCTAACGCCGATACAGTTTCAGGCCAAACGTACGAGCTATGGATGCAGCTCCATCCCGACCACCAGGCTGTGGAGTGCGAAACACTGTCCGAGTCACAGTGAAGGAAACGGAAGGAGAGTCACATTTGGACCGGAAACACTTCGTGAAGAGGGTGCTGCTCGAGTGTTGTGGGTTTAAAGCAACAGAGATCTTCTGCTTGCAAAACTTCCCCAACAATGTTTTTTTTTGATGTCACCTTCAAGAGCGTCGCAGCGTGCATCAAATTCTTGAACGTCATCAAGGAAAAAGGTAACCAGAGTCCCCTGTCGATCCTGACTGCGGAGCCTCTGTTTACGCTACCGTCGCAGCAAAACCGGGTTGTTACACTGCACACGTACAACCCCCACGTCCTCGTGTCTGATGTGCTCACTTTCCTCGCCAGGTATTCTGAGCTGAAAAGTGACAGCGTGCAAGTGAAAGACACCTTCGGCATCTGGACAAGTGAGCACCAGATCAAGGTGACTCTAAGAACAGACGGCAACGGAACCATCCTGCATCCCCCCTCCAGTTTCGCCATTGGAGGGAATCGTGGCTACCTCTACTACGTGGGACAGCAACGAGTAACCACACCTGTGGCAAAACGGGGCATGTTGCCGCAAACTGCAGTGTGACCTTCTGCAAAAATTGCAGGCAGGAGGGATACATGACTAAGGACTGCAAAGAGGACAAGTGCTGCAACCTGTGTGGGGAGGTCGGCCATCTTTACAGGGCCTGCCCGAACCGCGGGGCGACATATGCTCAAATCATCAGCAGCGGAGTTAAAAAGGCGACCAGAGAGGAGGTGCATACACCCTTCACCGAAAAAGACACCATGGCACAGAATGCGGAAAAGCAACAGAAGGGCCCCCAACAAAAATAGGAGGCCCCAGCACGCCCTGACAACCCAGCCCTATCCCCATCTGATGAGGAACACTCAATGGAAGAGGAAGAGGATAGGACAAAGAATAAAGAGCCCTGGGAAACAGTGAACAGGGACAAACGAAAGAGGAAACAAAAAAACAAACTGAAGAACCCCCCGAGGGGTAATGGCAAAAAGCGACACCTTTCAGCCAGCGCACTTAGCGCCGACACCTCCTCCGATGAGGGAAAACAGGACAAGAATCGGCCTCAAATAAAGAGGCAAAGCACCAACTTGGGGAGGCACAGACCCCCCCAGACCACCGATCGGGAAGAAAACAAGGTCACAGACCAACCCCGATAGTAACGAGCAGCAACAACCCAGGTGAAGACCGGCCTGCATCCCCAACACCTACTGACTGCCACGACGAACCCCAGGGCTACACCCCCCCTCCCCAATGCACCTGCATCAAAATCACGGGGCCAGTGCGGACCCGAACAGTTTTCTCAGCCCTGCAACTGTGCTAAAGTTTGCGAGCACCACCGGCATGCTGGGGAACATCCAACAGCTGGAACAGCCAACAGTACAGGCTCTGGACTCTTGAGACTGGTAAATCTACCTTTTTATAATGGGTTTAAAAATTGCATCCATAAATGTGCGAAGCATCAAAGATACTTCGCGGTGTGCAGCCACCCTCAACTATTTGGGAAATGTGAAAGCCGACCGACTGTTCCTGCAGGAGTGCGGAATTCCGCACCTCAGCCACGACAAGCGCTGGTCCCACGGGCCGTCCATCTGGTCAGGAGGAAACGACTGCTGCTCCTCCGGCCTGGGTATTCTCCTGCGGGGAGGCAACTTCACCATCTCCGACGTTAAGAAGGTGGTGGGCGAGCGCCTCCTCGTAGCAGAGGTGAAATACAAAAACTTCTTCTCAGACTTATTAATGTGTACGCCCCGGCCGTAAAACGTGAGCGGCTGGCAGTCCTTCAGCAACTCCCTCTGCTGTTGGCCACCTCCAAGCCGGTCATTCTGGACGGTGACTTCAACTGCATCATCGATGCAGCTGGACGATCCAGCAGAGCCGACAGCAAACTAGATGCTTCGTCCAGACTCCTGATGGAAACGGTAAAAGACGCCAAGCTGCTCGACGTCTGCAGCAACCCTACAGACGGAGCGCAGCGTAGATACACATGGTCACGGCCAGACGGGTCCGTCCGCTCCAGGATAGACTTCTTTTTTGTGTCCAGAGCTTCCACGGTCAGTTCCACCGACGTAACGCCGGTGTTCTTCTCTGACCACTGCCTCCTACTGGCCGACTGCCACCTGCAGGAAGACCAGGGGGTAGCCAGGGGAAAATGGAAGCCAAATGTAAAACTGCTGACCCCTGAGAACCTCGAGGAACTCAGGAGGGATTACAAAGGTTGGAGAACAGTAAAACCACTCTTTGATGCCCCACATCTCTGGTGGGAAGCAATCAAGGGGAATATCAAGAGGTTTTTCATCCTCAAGGGTGTTCAAAAGGTGAGAGAGAGACGAGGGGTCATGTCCAGTCTCCAGAAAAGTATGCAGAATTTGCTCCAGCTGCAGTCGATGGGGGTGGATGTCAAGGAGGATCTCCAAGAGGTGAAGAGCCAGCAAGCCTCACTCTACAACTCGGAGGCCTCCAAGGTTATCTTCCGTTCCAGAGTCCGCTCCGTGGAGCAGGACGAAAAGTGCTCACCCTTCTTCTTCCAAAAGGTACACAGAGAGACCTCTGTGATCAGCAGCCTGAAGAGAAGATGGCTTTGTAAAGTCATCGCAGTCTGACATCCTGTGGATCAGCCAATCCTTTTCTGCCGGACTGTATGATCTGAAGCCAACAGATAGCACTGTTGCCCAGACCTTCCTGTCGACTATCACGGAGGCCATAGGCGACAGCGAGCTGGAAAACCTGGACAAATCACTAACTCTGGATGAGTTGACAAAGGCCGCCAAGTCCTTCGAGGTGAGTAAAACCTCCGGAAGCGACGGCTTACCGGTTGAGTTGCATTCGGTTCTGTGGGAGTGGATGGGCCCAGACCTGCTGGAAGTGTACGAGAGTATGCTTCTGGAAGGCAGCATGTCAGAGTCCATGAGGAAAGGCATCATCACCCTCATCTACAAGCAGAAGGGGGAAAGGGAAGAAATTCGAAATTGGCGACCCATTTCACTGTTGAATGTGGATTACAAAATTCTAGCCAAGGTCATCGCCAATCGGGTCAGGTCTGCTCTGGAGTCGGTGATCCACCCTGACCAAACCTGTGCTGTACCCGGCAGGAAGAACTCTGATAGCATCGCGCTACTCAGGGATACGATCGCCTACGTGCAGGACAGGAGGTGTAGCGCACAAAGACTCCGTGTGACAAATAGAGTGAAGTCAATGAGGCTTTATTAAGCGTGTCTGTTCCCCAGCAGCCCGATAGTAAACTGGCCTGCGGGGGAAGGCACCAGCTTCTTATACTTCGCCTTCAGCGCGGAGCATGAGGTCAACGGCCAACCAGGACCCGGGATCTGTCAGCCAATGACATTAGGGCTTCCAGTCCCACATGACCCCCAATACCTACTACCACAGGAGGGTGGGCACTTTCCTCATCAGCCTTGACCAGGAGAAGACTTTTGACAGAATATCGCACACCTACATGATGGATGTGCTCTCCAAAATGGGGTTTGGGGAGGGAATTCGCTATTGGATCAAACTGCTCTACACAAACATCTATAGCGCAGTCTCAATCAATTGGTGGGAATCAGAAAAGTTCCAGATCAAATCCGGAGTCAGGCAGGGTTGCCCTCTCTCCTCTGCCCTTTTTGTGTGCTGCATAGAACATTTTGCCGAGTCCATCAGGAAGGATCCGGGTATAAGAGGAGTGACGATCCCAGGCAGTGGAGGCATGCAATTCAAGGCCTCCCTGTACATGGACGACGTTGCCGTCTTCTGCTCGGATCGTGCGTCTGTGCGCAGGCTCTTGACCACCTGCGACCAGTTTGAACTGGCCTCGGGAGCCAAGGTAAACCGTGGCAAGAGCGAGGCCATGTTCTTTGGGAACTGGGCCGACTGGTCCTTTGTCCCCTTCACTGTCAGGTCAGATTACCTGAAGGTGCTGGGGATATGGTTCGGAGCTGCTGGGGCGTGCACCAAAACCTGCGAGGAGCGCATAGGAAAGGTAAGACAGAAACTGGGCTGGTGGGAGCAACGCTCCCTCTCCATTGCGGGCAAAACCCTGGTCATCAGGTGTGAGGTACTCTCGGTGCTACTGTATGTGGCGCAGGTCTGGCCCATAACCCGACCCTACGCCACAGCAGTCACCCGGGCCATCTTCAAATTTATCTGGCGATCCAAGATGGACCGTGTCCGAAGGGACACCATGTACAAACCTCTGGAGAAGGGAGGGCGGAACGTACCCAACGCCTCCCTCATCCTGTTGGCCACCTTTGTGTCCAGCTGCATCAAGCTGTGCGTGGACCCCCAGTATGCAAACACCAAGTGTCACTACATACTGAGGTTCTACCTGTCCCCGGTGTTACGAAGGATGGGCCTGGCCTCATTGCCGCGGAACGCTCCAAGTAGTTGGACCGTACCGTACCACCTGTCCTTTGTGGAAAAGTTTTTGAAGAAAAACACCTTTGACCACAAGGCAATGAAGCAGTGGTCAGCACGTAATGTCCTCGAGGCCCTCAGGGAAAAGGAGACCGTGGAGGACGTGGGATGGTTCCCTGAGCAGACTGCCAGAGTCATCTGACAGAACGCCTCATCACCAGAACTTTCAAACAAGCACCAAGACCTCGCTTGGCTGGTGGTGAGAAGGGCCCACCCTGCCAGATTCTTCATGCACACCCGAAGGCTCTGCACCAATGCACGCTGCCCTCGGAGTGGCTGTGGGGGAAATGAGACGGTCACACACCTCCTTGTGGAATGTGCCTTTGCAAAGAAGGTCTGGAGAGAGATGCAGTGGTATTTGTCAAGGTTTATCCCAAACAGATCTGTGACACAGGACTCTGTGCTCTACGGACTGTTTCCAGGGACACACACCGAGACAAATATCAACTGCTGCTGGAAGGTCATCAACTCGGTAAAAGACGCTCTTTGGTCTGCCCGAAACTTGCTGATCTTCCAGTGCAAAGAATTGTCCTCGACCGAGTGTTGCAGACTGGCACATTCCAAGGTCCAGGACTACGTGCTGAAGTACGCACTCAAGCTTTGGGCAGCTGCCGCCAAGGCGCAATGGGGAAAGACCACTGTGTAAAGTCTTTCCAGCAAATGTACACCGAGGGGCGCGTAACAGTGTAAAGCCCCTCGGTCTGGGCAACCAACACTCCAATGTATAAAACAAACATGCCACTTTAAATATTTAAGAAGGAATTGTAATGTAAAGAGTGATATGTGGACGACAATATCAAAATTGAATGAAAGAAAGTCAAGGCAACACGTAACCCTGCCGGAAATGTACAGTCAAGACAATTTGAAATGTTTCTGTAATGATCATGATAAATTTTTATGAATAAAGTATATTTAAAAAAAAATAAAAAAAAAAATCTGTTCTTATCAGCTGTTTCCAGGGACACACACGGAGACAAATATCAACTGCTGCTGGAAGGTCATCAACTCGGTGAAAGACGCTCTTTGGTCTGCCCGAAACTTGCTGATCTTCCAGTGCAAAGAATTGTCCTCGACCGAGTGTTGCAGACAGGCACATTCCAAGGTCCAGGACTACGTGCTGAGGGATGCACTCAAGCTTGGGGCAGCTGCCGCCAAGGCGCAATGGGGAAAGACCACAGTGTAAAGTCTTTCCAGCAAATGTACACCGAGGGGCGGGTAACAGTGAAAAGCCCCTCGGTCTGGGCAACCAACACTCCAATGTACAAAAACAAATATGCCACTGTAAATATTTCAGAAGGAATTGTAATGTAAAGAGTGATATGTGTATGACAATATCAAAATTGAATGAAACAAAGTCAAGGCAACATGTAACCCTGCCGGAAATGTACAGTCAAGACAATTTGAAATGTTTCTGTAATGCTCATGATAAATTTTTATGAATAAAGTATTTTTTTTTTTGAAAAAACAAAATCTGTTCTTATCAGTTTAATATCTGGTATGTCTTCTAGTTGAGGACTGAATGTTAAATTGATTTTTGGGACTCGGAGATGGTTCAGGGGCTTGCTCCTTCCGCTTCACGCATCAACCTGGTCTTGCAATGTTTCCAGGAATGGTGCCTTCACCCCGCTTTGGGGAGCAAGAAGTACAAAAGCAGAAATTGGAGCCAGAAACTGGCTTCCCCTTTTCTCTCTTGTCCAGTTGTCTCATCCTGACCAATTTAAGGCATTTCAGGCTCCAAAGCATTGCTACCTTTTCTGCTGGCGGGCGCTTCGTGCACTAATGTTGTGAGCCGATGGACTCGCGGACTTGCGGCAGCCAGGATCCGTTTTCAGCTGATATGCGCACAGATTTCCTGCTGCTTTTTACAGTCCACTCCCCCTCACCCCAGGATGCCGGCTTGCCGTCTCCTCACGTCAGTTACCACAGCCCTTCATCCTGCACAACTTTGAAGTGTGGCGACAGACTGAACGGCATTCTGATTTGGATGTAGGTGTACCTTCACGGCGTCTCTTTTCGTTCTCCTGACTCCACAACCAACACGCCAGGTTCGAGCTCAGTGGGACTAGACATTGCCGCCTGTTGGATTTCGCCAGTACTTGCTGCTTGCTACTTGCCCTTTGTTCAGCAAAGCTGGAGGTTCCTTCGACTCCCTGCGTTGGGTGTCACTAAGCCTTCACAGCGTCTCAATTTCATCTGGCGATGACAGTGGAAGTCGTGCCAGACGATGTCTCCCTGTTGTGTTTTATTGGTTCTGCATGCACAGACTACACCGTGCTCGGCCAAGCTGGAGGTCTCTTGTCCAACAGTGACCGTAGACTAAAAGTTCCAAAACACAGTCGAGCGCTGCAAGGTGCACCTGAATGTTGGTGGACGAGGAGGACAAGGGCTATAGCCGGAAAATATAGGCTATCGCTTCTCGGCCTTTTGGCTAAGATCAAGTGCAGTCTTATTTGATCGAGGGAAGCTGAGGATTTCGATGACGATTATGGATTGGAGAACTCGGAGGGATTGAAGTCTTCAAAGATGAAACGTTTGGAGCTTGGCTGCTATTGGTGGATCTACATGCTGGCCTAAACCTCTCGTTTAGGCCTAACGCCGATACAGTTTCACACCCAACGTACGAGCTATGGATGCAGCTGCATCCCGACCACCAGGCTGGGGAGTGCGAAACACTGTCCGAGTCACAGTGAAGAAAGCGGAAGGAGAGTCACCTGTGGACCGGAAACACTTCGTGAAGCGGGAGCTGCTCGAGTGTTGTGGGTTTAAAGCAACAGAGATCTTCTGCTTGCAAAACGTCCCCAAGAATGGTTTCTTTGATGTCACCTTCAAGAGTGTCGCAGCATGCATCAAATTCCTGAACGTCTTCAAGGAAAAAGGTAACCAGAGTCTCCTGTCGATCCTGACTGCGGAGCCTCTGTTTACGCTACCGGCGCAGCGAAATCGGGTTGTTACACTGCACACGTACAACCCCCACGTCCCTGTGTCTGATGTGCTCACGTTCCTCGCCAGGTACGCTGAGCTGAAAAGTGACAGCGTGCAAGTGAAAGACACCTTCGGCATCTGGACAAGTGAGTACCAGGTCAAGGTGACCCTAAGAACGGACAGCAATGGAACCATCCTGCACCCCCCCTCCAGTTTCGCTATTGGAGTAAATCGTGGCTACCTCTACTACGTGGGACAGCCACGAGTATGCCACACCTGTGGCAAAACGGGGCATGTTGCTGCAAACTGCAGTGTGACCTTCTGTAAAAACTGCAGGCAGGAGGGACACATGACTAAGGACTGCAAGGAAGACAAGTACTGCAACCTTTGTGGGGAGGCCGGCGATCTTTACAGGGCCTGCCCGAAAAGCGGGGCGACATATGCTCAAATCATCAGCAGCGGAGTTAAAAAGGCGACCAGAGAGGAGGTGCATACACCCTCCACTGAAAAAGACACTACGGCACAGAATGCAGAAAAGCAACAGAAGGGCACCCAACAAAAAGAGGAGGCCCCAGCACGCTCTAACAACCCAGCCCCAGCCCCTTCTGATGAGGAACACTCAATGGAAGAGGAAGAGGATGGGACAAAGAATAAAGAGCCCTGGGAAACAGTGAACAGGGACAAACGAAAGAGGAAACAAAAAAACAAACTGAAGAATCCCCCGAGGGGTAGTGGCAAAAAGCGACACCTCTCAGCCGGCGCACTTAGCGCCGACACCTCATCCGATGAGGGAAAACAGGACAAGAATCGGCCTCAAATAAAGAGGCAAAGCACCAACGTGGAACGGGAGGCACAGACCACCCAGACCACCGACCGGGAAGAAAACAAGGTCACAGAACAACCCCGATAGTAACGAGCAGCAACAACCCAGGTGAAGACCGGCCTGCATCCCCAAAACCTACTGACTGCCACGACGAACCCCAGGGCTACACCACCCCCCCCCCCCCCCAATGCATCTGCATCAAAATCACGGGGCCAGTACGGACCAGAACAGTTTTCTCAGCCCTGCAACTGTGCTAAAGTTTGCGAGCACTACCGGCATGCTGGGGAATATTCAACAGCTGGAACAGCCAACTGTATAGACTATGGACTCTTGAGACTGGTAAATCTACCTTTTTATAATGGGTTTAAAAATTGCATCCATAAATGTGCGAAGCATCAAAGATACTTCGCGGTGTGCAGCCACCCTCAACTATTTGGGAAATGTGAAAGCCGACCGACTGTTCCTGCAGGAGTGCGTAATTCCGCACCTCAGCAACTACAGGCGCTGGTCGAGCTGGTGGTCCCACGGGCCATCCATCTGGTCAGGAGGAAACGACTGCCGCTCCTCCGGCCTGGGTATTCTGCTGCGGGGAGGAAACTTCACCATCTCCGACGTTAAGGAGGTGGTGGGCGGTCGCCTCCTCGTTGCAGACGTGAAATACAAAAACACCCCTCTCAGACTTATTAATGTGTACGCCCCGGCCGTAAAAAGTGAGCGGCTGGCAGTCCTTCAGCAACAGTACAGATTAACTTACTTGCCTTGCAGGTCAGCTGTTGAGTTCGGGAGTGAGAGCTGGGACCTTAGAATCAGCGCGGGAATTTTGAAAAGCGCGGGGGCTGCGAGACAGAGGGGACCATTTAAAAGGTTGCTGTCTGTGGTGAGGTGAGTACAGATTAACTTACTTGCCTTGCAGGTCAGCTGTTGAGTTCGGGAGTGAGAGCTGGGACCTTAGAATCAGCGCGGGAATTTTGAAAAGCGCGGGGGCTGCGAGACAGAGGGGACCATTTAAAAGGTTGCTGTCTGTGGTGAGGTGAGTACAGATTAACTTACTTGCCTTGCAGGTCAGCTGTTGAGTTCGGGAGTGAGAGCTGGGACCTTAGAATCAGCGCGGGAATTTTGAAAAGCGCGGGGGCTGCGAGACAGAGGGGACCATTTAAAAGGTTGCTGTCTGTGGTGAGGTGAGTACAGATTAACTTACTTGTCTTGCAGGTCAGCTGTTGAGTTCGGGAGTGAGAGCTGGGACCTTAGAATCAGCGCGGGAATTTTGAAAAGCGCGGGGGCTGCGAGACAGAGGGGACCATTTAAAAGGTTGCTGTCTGTGGTGAGGTGAGTACAGATTAACTTACTTGCCTTGCAGGTCAGCTGTTGAGTTCGGGAGTGAGAGCTGGGACCTTAGAATCAGCGCGGGAATTTTGAAAAAGCGCAGATTAACAACTTGCTTACCTTGCAGGCCAAGTCGATTTCAGCAGGAGCGGAGCAGGTTAGTCCATTTCTGCGGGGGCAGTGCGGAAGTGATTTCTGGGAGGTAAGTTTCTCCTTTAAATAATTTTTTAAAAAAAAAATTCTAGTGTTTAAGGTGGGAACAGGAAGTCGACCCGCGGACGTCTGGGAAGACCCTCACCAATAAATTCTGGTGAAGAGGAAACCCGAGACACTACACGTGTAGTGTCTCCCACCCGCCCTCCTCCTCTAACCTAATAATAAAACCCTTTGGTGTGAGGTAAGTACCATATTTTATTATTGTTATTAATAATTTTTATTCTTTTTTTTTTTTATATATATAAAAAATTTTTAAATTTAGTTGTTAGCCAGATCTTGGTAGAAAGTTAGAGGAATGGCAGGGAAGGGAGTGCAATGTTCCTCCTGCAGGATGTTTGAGGTGAGGGATGCCGTTAGTGTCCCTGCTGATTTTACCTGCAGGAAGTGCTGCCATCTCCAGCTCCTCCAAGACCGAGTTAGGGAACTGGAGCTGGAGTTGGAAGAACTTCGGATCATTCGGGAGGCAGAGGGGGTCATAGATAGCAGCTTCAGGGAATTAGTTACACCAAAGATTGGAGATAGATGGGTAACTGTAAGAGGGACGGGGAATAAACAGTCAGTGCAGGGATCCCCTGCGGTCGTTCCCCTGAGAAACAAGTATACCGCTTTGGATACTTGTGGGGGGGAAGACTTACCAGGGGTAAGCCATGGGGTACAGACCTCTGGCACAGAGTCTGTCCCTGTTGCTCAGAAGGGAAGGGGGGAGAGGAGCAGAGCATTAGTAATTGGGGACTCTATAGTCAGGGGCACAGATAGGAGATTTTATGGGAGCGTGAGAGACTCACGTTTGGTATGTTGCCTCCCAGGTGCAAGGGTACGTGATGTCTCGGATCGTGTTTTCCGGGTCCTTAAGGGGGAGGGGGAGCAGCCCCAAGTCGTGGTCCACATTGGCACTAACGACATAGGTAGGAAAGGGGATAAGGATGTCAGGCAGGCTTTCAGGGAGCTAGGATGGAAGCTCAGAACTAGAACAAACAGAGTTGTTATCTCTGGGTTGTTGCCCGTGCCACGTGATAGTGAGATGAGGAATAGGGAGAGAGAGCAATTAAACACGTGGCTACAGGGATGGTGCAGGCGGGAGGGATTCAGATTTCTGGATAACTGGGGCGCTTTCTGGGGAAGGTGGGACCTCTACAGACAGGATGGTCTACATCTGAACCTGCGGGGCACAAATATCCTGGGGGGGGGGAGATTTGTTAGTGCTCTTTGGGGGGGTTCAAACTAATGCAGCAGGGGCATGGGAACCTGGATTGTAGTTTTAGGGTAAGGGAGAATGAGAGTATAGAGGTCAGGAGCTCAGATTTGACGTCGGAGGAGGGGGCCAGTGTTCAGGTAGGTGGTTTGAAGTGTGTCTACTTCAATGCCAGGAGTATACGAAATAAGGTAGGGGAACTGGCAGCATGGGTTGGTACCTGGGACTTCGATGTTGTGGCCATTTCGGAGACGTGGATAGAGCAGGGACAGGAATGGATGTTGCAGGTTCCGGGGTTTAGGTGTTTTAGTAAGCTCAGGGAAGGAGGCAAAAGAGGGGGAGGTGTGGCGCTGCTAGTCAAGAGCAGTATTACGGTGGCGGAGAGGATGCTAGATGGGGACTCATCTTCCGAGGTAGTATGGGCTGAGGTTAGAAACAGGAAAGGAGAGGTCACCCTGTTGGGAGTTTTCTATAGGCCTCCAAATAGTTCTAGGGATGTAGAGGAAAGGATAGCGAAGATGATCCTGGATATGAGCGAAAGTAACAGGGTAGTTATTATGGGAGACTTTAACTTTCCAAATATTGACTGGAAAAGATATAGTTCGAGTACATTAGATGGGTCGTTTTTTGTTCAGTGTGTGCAGGAGGGTTTCCTGACACAGTTTGTTGACAGGCCAACATGAGGCGAGGCCACATTGGATTTGGTTTTGGGTAATGAACCAGGCCAGGTGTTGGATTTGGAGGTAGGTGAGCACTTTGGGGACAGTGACCACAATTCGGTGACGTTTACGTTAAGGATGGAAAGGGATAAGTATACACCGCAGGGCAAGAGTTATAGCTGGGGGAAGGGAAATTATGATGCCATTAGACGTGACTTGGGGGGGATAAGGTGGAGAAGTAGGCTGCAAGTTTTGGACACACTGGATAAGTGGAGCTTGTTCAAGGATCAGCTATTGCGTGTTCTTGATAAGTATGTACCGGTCAGGCAGGGAGGAAGGTGCCGAGCGAGGGAACCGTGGTTTACCAAAGAAGTGGAATCTCTTGTTAAGAGGAAGAAGGAGGCCTATGTGAAGATGAGGTGTGAAGTTTCAGTTGGGGCGATGGATAGTTACAAGGTAGCGAGGAAGGATCTAAAGAGAGAGCTAAGACGAGCAAGGAGGGGACATGAGAAGTATTTGGCAGGAAGGATCAAGGAAAACCCAAAAGCTTTCTATAGGTATGTCAGGAATAAGCGAATGACTAGGGACAGAGTAGGACCAGTCAAGGACAGGGATGGGAAGTTGTGTGTAGAGTCTGAAGAGATAGGCGAGATACTAAATGAATATTTTTCGTCAGTATTCACTCAGGAAAAAGATAATGTTGTGGAGGAGAATGCTGAGCTCCAGGTAAATAGATTAGATGGCATTGAGGTAAGTAGGGAAGAGGTGTTGGCAATTCTGGACAGGCTGAAAATAGATAAGTCCCCGGGGCCTGATGGGATTTATCCTAGGATTCTCTGGGAGGCCAGGGAAGAGATTGCTGGACCATTGGCTTTGATTTTTATGTCATCATTGGATACAGGAATAGTGCCAGAGGACTGGAGGATAGCAAATGTGGTCCCTTTGTTCAAAAAGGGGAGCAGAGACAACCCCGGCAACTATAGACCGGTGAGCCTCACGTCTGTAGTGGGTAAAGTCTTGGAGGGCATTATAAGAGACAAGATTTATAATCATCTAGATAGGAATAATATGATCAGGGATAGTCAGCATGGCTTTGTGAAGGGTAGGTCATGCCTCACAAACCTTATCGAGTTCTTTGAGAAGGTGACTGAACAGGTAGACGAGGGTAGAGCAGTTGATGTGGTGTATATGGATTTCAGCAAAGCGTTTGATAAAGTTCCCCACGGTAGGCTATTGCAGAAAATACGGAGGCTGGGGATTGAGGGTGATTTAGAGATGTGGATCAGAAATTGGCTAGCTGAAAGAAGACAGAGGGTGGTGGTTGATGGGAAATGTTCAGAATGGAGTTCTGTCACAAGTGGAGTACCACAAGGATCTGTTCTGGGGCCGTTGCTGTTTGTCATTTTTATCAATGACCTAGAGGAAGGCGCAGAAGGGTGGGTGAGTAAATTTGCAGACGATACTAAAGTCGGTGGTGTTGTCGATAGTGAGGAAGGAAGTAGCAGGTTACAGAGGGATATAGATAAGCTGCAGTGCTGGGCTGAGAGGTGGCAAATGGAGTTTAATGTAGAGAAGTGTGAGGTGATTCACTTTGGAAGGAAAAACAGGAATGTGGAATATGTGGCTAATGGTAATGTTCTTGAAAGTGTGGATGAGCAGAGGGATCTAGGTGTCCATGTACATAGATCCCTGAAAGTTGCCACCCAGGTTGATAGGGTGGTGAAGAAGGCCTATGGAGTGTTGGCCTTTATTGGTAGAGGGATTGAGTTCCGGAGTCAGGAGGTCATGTTGCAGCTGTACAGAACTCTGGTACGGCCGCATTTGGAGTATTGCGTACAGTTCTGGTCACCGCATTATAGGAAGGATGTGGAGGCTTTGGAACGGGTGCAGAGGAGATTTACCAGGATGTTGCCTGGTATGGAGGGAAAATCTTATGAGGAAAGGCTGATGGACTTGAGGTTGTTTTCGTTAGAGAGAAGAAGGTTAAGAGGAGACTTAATAGAGGCATACAAAATGATCAGAGGGTTAGATAGGGTGGACAGTGAGAGCCTTCTCCCGCGGATGGAAATGGCTAGCACGAGGGGACATAGCCTTAAACTGAGGGGTAATAGATATAGGACAGAGGTCAGGGGTAGGTTCTTTACGCAAAGAGTAGTGAGGCCGTGGAATGCCCTACCTGCTACAGTAGTGAACTCGCCAACATTAAGGGCATTTAAAAGTTTATTGGATAAACATATGGATGATAATGGTATAGTGTAGGTTAGATGGCTTTTGTTTCGGTGCAACATCGTGGGCCGAAGGGCCTGTACTGCGCTGTATTGTTCTATGTTCTATGTTCGAGAAGTGCATCCTTGGTCTTGTATTCTAGCCCTCTCGACATTAATGCTAACATTGCAATTGCCTTCCTAACTGCCGACTGAACCTGCACGTTAACCTTAAGAGAATCGTGAACAAGGCCTCCCCAGTCATAGAAAACACAGAAAATACGGCACAGAACAGGCCATTCGGCCCACGATGTTGTGCCGAACCTTTGTCCTAGATTAATCATAGATTATCATTGAATTTACAGTGCAGAAGGAGGCCATTCGGCCCCATGAGTCTGCACCGGCTCTTGGAAAGAGCACCCTACCCAAACTCAACACCTCCACCCAACATCAAGGGCAATTTTGGACACTAAGGGCAATTTATCATTGGCCAATCCACCTACCCTGCACATCTTTGGACTGTGGGAGGAAACCGGAGCACCGGAGGAAACCCACGCAGAAACGTGGAGGACACACAGACTCCGCACAGACAGCGACCTAAGCCGGAATAGAACCTGGGACCCTGGAGCTGTGAATCAATTGTGCTATCCACAATGCTACTGTGCTGCCCTTAAGAACAAATAAATCTACACTATATAATTTTACCGTAATCCATGTACCTATCCAATAGCTGCTTGAAAGTCCCTAATGCTTCCCACTCAACTACTTCCACAGGCTGTGCATTCCATGCCTCCACTACTCTCTGGGTGAAGAACCTACCTCTGATATCCCTCCTATATCTTCCACCTTTCACCTTAAATGTATGTCCCCTTGTAATGGTTTGTTCCACCCGGGGAAAAAGTCTCTGACTGTCTACTCTATCTATTCCCCTGATCATCTTATAAACCTCTATCAAGTCGCCACTCATCCTTCTCCGTTCTGATGAAATAATGCCCAGCACTCTCAACCTTTCCTCGGAAGACCTACTCTCCATTCCAGGTAACATCCTGGTAAATCTTCTTTGCACCTTTTCCAAAGCTTCCACATCCTTCCTAAAAGGAGGTGACCAGAACTGTACACAGTACTCCAAATGTGGCCTTACCAAAGTTTTGTACAGCTGCATCATCACCACACGAATCTTAAATTCAATCCCTCTGTTAATGAACGCGAGCACACCATAGGCCTTCTTCACAGCTCTATCCACTTGAGTGGCAGCTTGCAAAGATGTTTGAACATAGAACCCAAGATCTCTCTGCTCTTCCACATTGCCAAGAACTCTACCGTTAACCCTGTATTCCGCATTCATATTTGTCCTTCCAAAATGGACAACCTCACACTTTTCAGGGTTAAACTCCATCTGCCACTTCTCAGCACAGCTCTGCATCCTATCTATGTCTCTTTGCAGCCGACAACAGCACTCCTCACTATCCACAACTCCACCAATCTTCGTATCGTCTGCAAATTTACCGACCCACCCTTCAACTCCCTCATCCAAGTCATTAATGAAAATCACAAACAGCAGAGGACCCAGAACTGATCCCTGCGGTACGCCACTGGTAACTGGGATCCAGGCTGAATATTTGCCATCCACCACCACTCTCTGACTTCTATCGGTTAGCCAGTTTGTTATCCAACTGGCCAAATTTTCTACTATCCCATGCCTCCTTACTTTCTGCAGAAGCCTACCATGGGGAACCTTATCAAATGCCTTACTAAAATCTATGTATACTACATCCACTGCTTTACCTTCATCCACATGCTTGGTCACCTCCTCAAATAATTCAATCAGACTTGTAAGGCAAGACCTACCCCTCACAAATCCGTGCTCACTATCCCTAATCAAGCAGTGTCTTTCCAGATGCTCAAAAATCCTATCCTTCAGTACCCTTTCCATTACGTTGCCGACCACCGAAGTAAGACTAACTGGCCTGTAATTCCCAGGGTTATCCCTAGTTCCTTTTTTGAACAGGGGCACGACATTTGCCACTCTCCAATCCCCTGGTACCACCCCTGTTGACAGTGAGGACGAAAAGATCATTGCCAACGGCTCTGCAATTTCATCTCTTGCTTCCCATAGAATCCTTGGATATATCCCGTCAGGCCCGGGGGACTTGTCTATCCTCAAGTTTTTCAATATGTCCAACACATCTTCCTTCCTAACAAGTATTTCCTCGAGCTTACCAGTCTGTTTCACGCTGTCCTCTCCAACAATATCGCCCCTCTCATTTGTAAATGCAGAAGAAAAGTACTCGTTCAAGACCTCTCCTATCTCTTCAGACTCAATACGCAATCTCCCGCTCTTGTCCTTGATCGGACCTACCCTCGCTCTAATCATTCTCATATTTCTCAAATATATGTTAAATGCCTTGGGGTTTTCCTTTGTCCTACCCGCCAAAGATTGTTCATGCCCTCTCTTAGCTCTCCTAATCCCTTTCTTCAGTTCCCTCCTGGCTATCTTGTATCCCTCCAATACACTATCTGAACCTTGTTTCCTCAGCCTTACATAAGTCTCCTTTTTCCTCTTAACAAGACAGTCAACCTCTCTTGTCAACCATGGTTCCCTCACTCGACCATCTCTTCCCTGCCTGACAGGGACATACATATCAAGGACACGTAGTACCTGTTCCTTGAGTCCCTTTGTGCTTCTGATTTCCGAAGCATTTCCACATTTGGAAAACAGCCATCGCCTCTATTCCTCCTTCCAAAGTGCATAACCTCACACTTTTCCACATTGTATTCCATCTGCCAGTTCTTTGCACAATCTCCCAGCCTCGAAGTCCTTCTGCAGCCCCCCCCCCCCCCACCCCCCCCACACACACACATTTCCTCAATACTACCTTTCCCTCTCCAGGTCTTTGCATCATCTGCAAACTCTGCAACGGTGCCTTCGGTTCCGTCTTCCAGATCATTAATGTATATTGTGGAAAGTTGCGGTCCCAGCACAGACTCCAGAGGCACACGATTAGACACCGGCTGCCATCCTGAAAAAGGCCCCTTCTTGCCACTCTCTGCCTCTGCCAGTCAACCAATTCTTTTTCCATCCCAGGATCTTACCCAGAACACCATGGCCTCTGAACCAACTTTACAGACTGTAATGCGGCACTATGTCAAAGGCCCTCTGGAAATCTAAATGAATCACTTCCACTGATTCTCCCTTGTCTAACTTCCTTGTTACTTCCTCAAAGAACTCTAACAGATTTGTCAGACATGACCTCCCCTTGACGAAGCCGTGCTGACTCAGTCCTAATTTACTATGCTCTTCCAAGTACTCCGCAATCTCATCCTTAATAATGGATCCAAAACCATACCAAAGAACAAAGAGAACAAAGAACAAAGAAATGTACAGCACAGGAACAGGCCCTTCGGCCCTCCAAGCCCGTGCCGACCATGCTGCCCGACTAAACTACAATCTTCTACATTTCCTGGGTCCGTATCCTTCTATTCCCATCCTATTCATATATTTGTCAAGATGCCCCTTAAATGTCCCTATCGTCCCTGCTTCCACAAACTCCGCCAGTAGCGAGTTCCAGGCACCCACTACCCTCTGCGTAAAAAACTTGCCTCGTACATCTACTCTAAACTTTGCCCCTCTCACCTTAAACCTATGCCCCCTAGTAATTGACCCCTCTACCCTGGGGAAAAGCCTCTGACTATCCACTCTGTCTATGCCCCTCATGATTTTGTATACCTCTATCAGGTCTCCCCTCAACCTTCGTTCCAGTGAGAACAAACCGAGTTTATTCAATCGCTCCTCATAGCTAATGCCCTCCATACCAGGCAACATTCTGGTAAGTCTCTCCTGCACCCTTTCTGAAGCCTCCACATCCTTCTGGTAGTGTGGCGACCAGAATTGAACACTATACTCCAAGTGTGGCCTAACTAAGGTTCTATACAGCTGCAACATGACTTGCCAATTCTTATACTCAATGCCCCGGCCAATGAAGGCAAGCATGCCGTACGCCTTCTTGACTACCTTCTTCACCCGTGTTGCCTCTTTCAATGACCTGTGTACCTGTACTCCTAGATCTCTTTGACTTTCAATACTCTTGAGGGTTCTACCATTCACTGTATATTCCCTACCTGCATTAGACCTTCCAAAATGCATTACCTCACATTTGTCCGGATTAAACTCCATCTGCCATCTCTCCGCCCAAGTCTCCAGACAATCTAAATCCTGCTGTATCCTCCGACAGTCCTCATCGCTATCCGCAATTCCACCAACCTTTGTGTCGTCTGCAAACTTACTAATCAGACCAGTTACATTTTCCTCCAAATCATTTATATATACTACAAAGGGCAAAGGTCCCAGCACTGATCCCTGTGGAACACCACTGGTCATAGCCCTACAATTAGAAAAGCATCCCTCCATTTCTACTCTCTGCCTTCTATGGCCTAGCCAGTTCTGTATCCACCTTGCCAGCTCACCCCTGATCCCGTGTGACTTCACCTTTTGTACTAGTCTACCATGAGGGACCTTGTCAAAGGCCTTACTGAAGTCCATATAGACAACATCTACTGCCCTACCTGCATCAATCATCTTAGTTACCTCCTCGAAAAACTCTATCAAGTTAGTGAGACACGACCACCCCTTCACAAAACCGTGCTGCCTCTCACTAATACGTCCATTCGCTTCCAAATGGGAGTAGATCCTGTCTCGAAGAATTCTATCCAGTAATTTCCCTACCACTGAAGTAAGGCTCACCGGCCTGTAGTTCCCGGGATTATCCATTTCCTCTGGCTCCACACATAGATTCCCTTGCCTATCCTTCAGTGGGCCAACCCTTTCCCTGGCTACCCTCTTGCTTTTTATGTACGTGTAAAAAGCCTTGGGATTTTCCTTAACCCTATGACCGAAGTCAGGCTATCCGGCCGATAATTTCCCGTCTTCTGCCTCCCTCCCTTCTTTAACAGCGGTGCTACATTAGCCACTTTCCAGTCCTCTGGGACCCTTTCTGCCTTCAGGGATTCCTGAAAGATTTCCACCACTGCCTCCACATTCTCCTCAGCTATCTCTTTTAGAACCCTGGGATGAGGTCCATCCGTCCAGGTCATTCATCCACCTTCAGACCTTTCAGTTTCCGCAGAACCTTCTCCTTAGTGATGGCCACGGCACTCCCCTCTGCCCCCTGGCTCTCCTGGAGCTCTGGCATCCCACTGGTCTCTTCCACCGTGAAGACTGATGCAAAGTAACTAGACAGTTCCCCTGCCATTTCTTTGTTACCTATTATTACTTCTCCAGTCACATTTTCCACTGGCCCAATGTCTTTTTCTTGTCTCTCTCTTACCTTTTATATATTGAAAAGAACATCTTCCTATCGTCTTTTACATTACTAACGAGCTTGCACTCATATTTCATCTCTTCCTTCTTTATTGTTTTTTCATTGTCCTCTGCTCGCTATTAAAGGCTTCCCAATTTTCTGGCATCCCACTATTACGCGCCACATTGTATTTTTTTTATTTTGCTTTACTGCTGTCCTTGACTTTCCTCGTGAGGCATGGATTCCTTGGCCTCCCCTTAGCATGTTTCCTCCTTCATGGGATAACATTCTGTTGTTCCTCCCGAATAACCCCCCAAAACTCCTGCCATTGCTGTTCCACTGTCTTCCCTGCTCGGCTCCTATTCCAATCAACTCTGGGCAGCTCCTCCCTCATGTCTTTGTAGTTACCCTTATTTAATTGTAATACCGTTACATCTGATTGCAGCTTCTCCCTCTCAAACTGCAGGGTAAATTCTATCATATTGTGGTCAGTGCTCCCTCAGGGTTCGACCTTATGTTCCCTAATCAAGTCTGCCTCATTACACATCACCAAATCCAGAATTGCCTGTTCTCCAGTCGGCTCTGTCACAAGCTGCTCCCAAAAACATCTCTTAGACTTTCCACAAATTCCTTTTCTTGGGATCCACGACCAACCTGATTATCCCAGTCCACCAGCATATTGAAGCCCCCATGATTATTGTAATGTTGCCTTTTTTACATGCCTTTTCTATCTCCTGATTTATTTACTGCTCGGGGTCCTGCAAATAACTCCCATCATGGTCGTTTTATCTACTCCATTCCTCAACTCTGTCCACAGATAATCTATGCCTTCTGATCGTATATCGCTCCTCGCTATCGATTTAACACCATTCCTTACTGACAATGCAACCACGCCCCCTTTGCCGATCTGCCTGTCCTTTCGATAGAACACTTGCACATTTTGATCCCAGCCCTGATCACCTTGCAGCCACGTCTCTGTGATTCCCACCACATCCTCCCAGCCAATATCAATGTGAACAACATGCAAATTTACCTTGTTCCGTATACTGCGCACATTTAGGTCCACCACCCTGAATCCTGCATTGAGCACCTCCCTTCTCACACTTGTCACCTTGTTTGCTCTGCCTGAGGGTGATGTTGTTCAGGTATTTGTGTTCCCCATTTCCCCTTCAGTTATTACACCTGCTGAGCTAACGCTCTGGTTCCCACCACCTTTCATATTAGTTTCAATTCTCCCGGGTGTCACTAACAAACCTCCCAGCGAGGATAGTGATGCCCCTCCGCTTTAGAAGCTACCCGCCCTTCTTGTCCAGGTCCCACCTTTCCCGGAATATCGCCCAATGGCCCAGAAATCTGAAATCCTCCCTCCTACACCTGCAGTTTAGTCACGTGTTTAGCTGCACTATCCTCTTATTTCTGGCCTCACTGTCACGTGGCACTGGGAATAATCCTGAGAGTAATCCTCAGAGCACCCGGAGGAAACCCACGCAGACACGGGGAGAACGTGCAGACTCCGCACAGACAGTGGCCCAAGCCGGGAATCGAACCTGGGACCCTGTTGCTGTGAAGCAACAGGCTTCACGCCTCTGTGCTGCTGTGCCGGCCTTCAAATCAGGAATCCTGAAGAATTGGGAGAGTGTCGGTATCACGGAGAGCAATGGATCTGCTGTGTAATATTGATAAATAAATCACCAAGGCCATGGCAGGGTTTGATTCTCCTACAATCCGCCAGCTCCAATCTTAACCATCACATTAGAGCCCGGCATTGATTAGTCCATTAAACCTGGGAAACAGACTTTAATTGATGAATAAAGAATTGGAACAATGGTTGATGACTCTCTTATTGTGAAACAGTTAGTATTTTCCCGAGGAGAAACACTAGAGGATACGGAAGGGAACCAAAAGGACCACTCTTCGCAACAACACCAGCGGGAGTTTGTGGTTATCCAGTTGTGGCAGTCAGATAGCCTCAATAATTTAAATAAATATGTAACACAATATATAATGCACGGTAGCATTGTGGATAGCACAATTGCTTCACAGCTCCAGGGTCCCAGGTTCAATTCCGGCTTGAGTCACTGTCTGTGCGGAGTCTGCACATCCTCGCCGTGTGTGCGTGGGTTTCCTCCGGGTGGTCCTGTTTCCACCCACAGTCCAAATATGTGCAGGTTAGATGGATTGGCCATGATAAATTGCCCTGAGTCCAAAATTGCCCTTAGTGTTGGGTGGGGTTTACTGGGTTATGGGGATGGGGTGGAGGTGTTGACCTTGGGTGGGGTGCTCTTTCCAAGAGCCGATGCAGACTCGATGGGCCGAATGGCCTCCTTCTGCACTGTAAATTCTATGATAATCTATGATAATAGTTTCTCAGCCCATTACTTCCCGGATTCCATCATTCAAATTGCTGAGACGTCTTCAGTAGAAACAGGCAGAGAGATCACATTGTATTCCACCACATAGCTGCGATATTTCTCGTAATTCATGGAATTAAATACTGAAAGATAATTTCTGAAACTCATAGACATTTCCAAATGCATATTATTGTGAAAAGTATAAAGATTTCTAGACATATTCACCAATCATTGGACTGAAAATAATCATGTTCCTGGCATGATGATTCCATAGAAAGATAATCACAGTTTAGTTAATTGTGAGCTGAAATGTGCATGTTCAGTTTATTGTGTTATTGTAGTGAGGTCAGGAATTACTGACTCTATTTGAAAGAACAATCTTAGTATGAATATTGTCTGACAATATTTTTTTACGCCTGTGATTACTGGAAGAATCAATCCTTCAATAATCACATTCAATGTTGTAATTAAATGTTTTTCGTTATTTACTGTGTTCAACGGACTGAAAACGAACGTGATGCTTTCTATCAATGTTGTGCAAACATGATGTCACCCTGCCTTCAACATTGGATTTCATAGATCATAGATCATAGAATTTATAGTGCAGAAGGCGGCCATTCGGCCCATCGAGTCTGCACCGGCTCTTGGAAAGAGCACCCTACTGAAGCCCACACCTCCACCCTAACCCCATAATCCAGTAACCCCATCCAACCTGTGGGCAATTTAGCGTGGCCAATCCACCTGACCTGCACATCTTTGGACTGTGGGAGACAATCAGAGCACCCGGAGGAAACCCACGCAGACACGGGGAGAACATGCAGACTCTGCACAGACAGTGACCCAAGCAGGAATCGAACCTGGGACCCTGGCGCTGTGACGTCATAGTGGCACCACTATGCTACCATGCTGCCCGACTTGCTCAGTTTTCTTTGGTGGAAACAGGCAGAGAGAATTCTCACACTATTCAGTCATGGCACAACTATGATTAATGGAATTAAATCCTGAGATATAATTGCTGGTATCATCGACATGGAAAATATTTCCCAATACATATTACTGTGGGAAGTTATAATATTTATTCATACCGTTAGTGATCAATGGATTACTCAGTATCTTGCCATGATAATTCTCTTGGAAAATGACCATCGGTTTAATGTCCTGTACCCGGTTCTCCATCCCGCCAGCCCCGTTATCCGGCACGGTGCACCCACCGCCACAACGGGATTCGCCGTTCGCGCAGCTGGTCAATGAGGTTTCCCATTGTGTCCACCCCACGCCATCGAGAAACCCGCCGACATGGGTGCGCTGCCGGCGGAATTGGAGGATGCTGCCGAGGGAGAATCCCATTGATTGGGACTGTGAGCTGAACAAATGCATTTTTAATTGATGCTATTATTGTTGTGTGGTCAGGGATTACAGATTCTATTCCACTGAATAACAATCTCAATTTGATTATGGTCTGAACAATAATTAGAAACCGCCTGTGATCATTGGAATGAACAATTCTTTGACAATCACAGTGAAAGATGCAATGAAATGTGTTTAGTTATTTGCTGTGTTGAATGGACTGAAAACAAATTTGTTATTTTCTCTCAATGTTGCACAATAATAATTAGTTGTGTATTGCTTGTTGGACTTTAACATTATGAGCTGTTCACTGATTTAATTCAACCTCGCAATGAATGAATGAGATAATTGTTTATTGGACCAAAACATCAATCAATTCCAGGACCTACTCAGTTAATGGTATGGCGTTGGGGAGAGTTATAGAACAAAGAGATCTCGGAGTACAGGTTCATAGCTCCTTCATAGATTATCATAGAATTTACAGTGCAGAAGGAGGCCATTCGGCCCATCGAGTCTGCACCGGCTCTTGGAAAGAGCACCCTACCGAAGGTCAACACCGCCACCCTATCCCCACAACTCAGTAACCCAGTAACCCCACCCAACACTAAGGGCAATTTATCATGGCCAATCCACCTAACCCGCACATCTTTGGACTGTGGGAGGAAACCGGAGCACCCGGAGGAAACCCACGCACACATGGGGAGGATGTGCAGACTCCGCACAGACAGTGACCCAAGCCAGAATCGAACCTGGGACCCTGGAGCTGTGAAGCTATTGTGCTATCCACAAGGCTACCGTGCTGCCCCAAAAGGTGGAGTCGCCCCTTGAAGGTGGAGTCGCAGGTGGACAGGCTGGTGAAGAACGCATTCGGCATGCTTGGTTTCATTGGTCAGAACAGTGAATACAGGAGTTGGGACGTCTTGTTGAAGTTGTACACGACATTGGTACGGCCACACTTGGAATACTGTGTGCAGTTCTGGTCACCCTATTGTAGAAAGGATATTATTAAACTAGAAAGAGTGCAGAAAAGATTTACTAGGATGTTACCGGGACTTGATGGTTTGAGTTAGAAGGAGAGGCTGGATAGACTGGGACCTTTTTCCCTGGAGCGTAGGAGGCTTAGGGGTGATCTTATAGAGGTCTATAAAATAATGAGGGGCATAGATAAGGTAGATAGTCAACATCTTTTCCCAAAGGTAGGGGAGCCTAAAACTAGAGGGCATAGGTTTAAGGTGAGAGGGGAGAGATTCAGAAGGGCCCAGAGGGGCAATTTCTCCACTCAGAGGGTAGTGAGTGTCTGGAATGTGCTGCCAGAGGTAGTAGTAGAGGCGGGTACAATTGTGTCTTTTAAAAAGCATTTAGATAGTTACATGGGTAAGATGGGTATAGAGGGTTATGGGCCAAGTGCGGGCAACTGGGACTAGCTTAATGGTAAAAACTGGGCGGCATGGACTGGTTGGGCCGAAGGGCCTGTTTCCATGCTGTAAACTTCTATGATTCTAAGTTCACTCTGATTATTGGGATGAACTATGTTAACAGGTGATTAATCTTCCACAGAAAATAATTAAATAATTCAAGTACAAAGCACCAGATCCGTCAGAATTTCACCAGTTTAAAGACATTTAATGTTGGGACTCTGGCAATCATTGGTTAATACATTCTGATCCATTTTAACATCTAGTTCTTCCATATTCGCGTTGATCATTGGGTGTAATGATTAAAAGTTAGTTACTCTAACTCTTGGACTGATGAAGAATTTGCTCTTCACTTTTATACGGAATCCAAGCAGCAGAAAAAGTCTTGGCCCTCAGGACAATCTCAACAAAAGGACATTTGAAAAGGGACCTGTTTCAGTGATTGATGTTGTCTCCAAATCCCTCAGCCCACTCACCCCTCACTGGCATTGGGTGATACCTGGCGTTGGGTGATATCTGGGGTTGGGTGATATGAGGGTTTGTGTGATCTCTGGGGTTAGTGATCTCTGGAGTTGGGTGATATCTGGGCTTGGGTGATCTCTGGGGTTGGGTGATATATGGGGTTGGGTGATATCTGGGGTTGGGTGATCTCGGGTTGGGTGATCTCTGGGATTGGGTGATATCTGGGATTGGGTGATCTCTGGGGTTGGGTGATCTCTGGGGTTGGGTGATATTTGGGGTTGGTGATATCTGGGGTTGTGTTATATCAGGGTTTGGGTGATAGCAGGGTTTGGGTGATATGTGGGGTTGGGTGTTATCTGGGGTTGGGTGATATCAGGGTTTGTGTGATATCCGTGGTTGGGTGATCTCTAAGGTTGGGTGATCTCTGGGGTCGGATGATATCTAGGGTTGGGTGATACCTGGGGTTGGGTGATATCTGGGGTTGGGTGATATCCGGGGTTGGGTGATATCATGTGTTGGGTGATATATTGGGTTGGGTGATATCCGGGGTTGGGTGATATCCGGGGTTGGGTGATATCATGTGTTGGGTGATCTCTGGGGTTGGGTGATATCCGGGGTTGGGTGATATCTGGGGTTGGGTGATATCTGGGGTTGGTGATATTATGTGTTGGGTGATATCTGGGGTTGGGTGATATCCGGGGTTGGGTGATATCATGTGTTGGGTGATCTCTGGGGTTGGGTGGTATCTGGGGTTGGGTGATATCATGTGTTGGGTGATCTCTGGGGTTGGGTGATCTCTGGGGTTGGGTGATCTCTGGGGTCGGATGATATCTGGGGTTGGTTGATATCCGGGGTTGGGTGATATCATGTGTTGGGTGATCTCTGGGGTTGGGTGGTATCTGGGGTTGGGTGATATCCGGGGTTGGGTGATATCATGTGTTGGGTGATATCTGGGGTTGGGTGATATCCGGGGTTGGGTGATATCATGTGTTGGATGATCTCTGGGGTTGGGTGGTATCTGGGGTTTGGTGATATCTGGGGTTCGGTATTACCTGGCGTTGGGTGATATCTGCGGTTTGGGTGATATTGGGGTGGTGGGCAGATATCCATTCTGCGGTGATGTTTGAGGGGGAGCATGAATTACAGGCTGGGTTCATATCGGGGGGGGGGTGATATATTAAAATTAATAATCGATTACTGTCACAAGTATACTTCACTGAAGTCACTGTGGAAGTCACTGTGAGTTGCCATATTACGGCGCTTGTTTGTGGAGACCGGCACTGGAAGTGAACCCGCGCTGCTGGCATTGTTCCGCTTTGCAGGGCGGAGTTGATATCCCAGAGAAGTGACATCTGCTGGGGGGGGGGAGGGATTTGATGACATCGAGGGGCTGACCTGGGAGGGGGCGATACCTCGAGGGGGGTGGGTTGGGGGGGAGGGGCTGGATTTGGTGGGATTATAGAGTAGAATCATAGCATCAGCAGTGCAGAAGGAGGCCATTCGGTCCATCACGTCTGCACCAGCCCTTGGAAAGAGCGTCTCACCTAAGCCCACACCTCTGCCCCATCCCAGTAACCCAGTGACCCCCTAACTCCGAGGTAACAATATCAGAGAGGCGAATATCCGACGGGGGGTGATGTTTGTGGGGGGATGATATGAAGGGGGTGATATCGGGTGGGTGTGATATCAGCGAGGGGGATATCGGGTGGGGGGATGTCGTGAGGGGGTGTAATCGGGAAGGGGTGATATCGGGGAGGAGGTGATATTGGGGTGGAGGTGACATCGGGGAGGGGGTGATATCAGGATGAGGGTGATATCTGAGAGGTGGCGATATCGGGGAGGGAGTGATATTGCGGAGGGGGTGATAGCGGGGAGGGGGTGATATCGGGTTGGGGGTGATGTCGGGAAGTGGTGATATCGGGGAGGGGGTGATATCCGAGAAGTGGCGATATTGCGGAGGGGGTGATAGCGGGAGGGGGAGGGGGTTCTATCGGGGAGGGGGTGATATCGGGGACGGGGTGATATCGGGGAGGGGGTGATATTGTGGAGGGGGTGATATCGGGGAGGGGGTGATATCGGGGAGGGGGTGATATCGGGGAGGGGGTTCTATCGGGAGTCGGTGATATCGGGGAGGGGGTGATATCGGGGAGGGGGTGATATCGGGGAGGGGGTGATATCGGGGACGGGGTGATATCGGGGAGGGGGTGATATTGTGGAGGGGGTGATATCGGGGAAAGGGTGATATCGGGGAGGGGGTGATATCGGGAGGGGGTGATATTGGGGAGGGGGTGATATCGGGGAGGGGGTGATATCGGGAGGGGATGATATTGGGGAGGGGATATCCGGGGTGGGGGAGGGGCAGTGCTGCGGTGTCTATTGAGACACAACAATCCCGACGACCCCCAATGGGGCCAATGGGCTGGACTCCGGCTTCACTCTCGGTGCTGAAACACCCATTCCCCTTTCCTTGGAGGGACAGCAGAAGCCGTCGCTGCGCCTGTGCCACAGCCATCCCAGCATCCCCTGCGTGCTGGCGGCGGTCATGTGTTACCAGTAGGACCTCCGGCAGCCAAATTGTGTTTCCAGGGGAGACTCCCGGTGAACATCTTGTGTTGCCAGGGGAGACTCCAGGTGGCCACCTTGTGTTGCCAGGGGAGACTCCAGGTGGCCACCTTGTGTTGCCAGGGGAGACTCCCGGTGGCCACCTTGTGCTGCCAGGGGAGACTCGAGGTGGCCACCTTGTGCTGCCAGGGGAGACTCCAGGTGGCCACCTTGTGTTGCCAGGGGAGACTCCAGGTGGCCACCTTGTGTTGCCAGGGGAGACTCCAGGTGGCCACCTTGTGTTGCCAGGGGAGACGATGCCAGTCAGTGGGTGGCCCGCGCACTGCCTGCTGGGATAGTGACCCTCCCGCACATGCGCACGGACAGCTCTGTGTGAAGCCTCCATTGTCTGAGGCATTATTACTGCCATAAGCCCCAGGGTCCTCAACCGTTCCTCCTATGACAACCCGTGCTCTGCTTCCGGACGCTTCACACTCGGTTCTGAAACACCCATTCCCCTTTCCTTGGAGGAGACAGCGGCCTCTGGAGGCAGGGGGACAGTGGCCTCTGGAGGCAGGGGGACAGCGGCCTCTGGCGGCAGGGGGACAGCGGCCTCTGGCGGCAGGGGGACAGCGGCCTCTGGCGGCAGGGGGACAGCGGCCTCTGGCGGCAGGGGGACAGTGGCCTCTGGAGGCAGGGGGACAGCGGCCTCTGGAGGCAGGGGGACAGTGGCCTCTGGAGGCAGGGGGACAGCGGCCTCTGGCGGCAGGGGGACAGCGGCCTCTGGCGGCAGGGGGACAGCGGCCTCTGGCGGCAGGGGGACAGCGGCCTCTGGCGGCAGGGGGAAAGCAGCCTCTGGAGGCAGGGGGACAGTGGCCTCTGGCGGCAGGGGGACAGCGGCCTCTGGCGGCAGGGGGACAGCAGCCTCTGTCGGCGGGGGGTCAGCGGCCTCTGGGGGCGGGGGGACAGCGGCCTCTGGAGGCAGGGGGACAGCGGCCTCTGGCGGCAGAGGGTAGCGGAATGTGGCCTCTGGAGGCAAGTGGACAGCGGCCTCTGGCGGCAGGGGGACAGCGGCCTCTGGAGGCAGGGGGACAGTGGTCTCTGGCGGCAGGGGGACAGCGGCCTATGGCGGCAGGGGGACAGCAGCCTCTGTCGGCGGGGGGACAGCGGCCTCTGGGGGCGGGGGGACAGCGGCCTCTGGAGGCAGGGGGACAGCGGCCTCTGGCGGCAGAGGGTAGCGAAATGTGGCCTCTGGAGGCAGGGGGACAGTGGCCTCTGGCAGCAGGGAGGAGGGACAGCAGCTGGCGAGCAGTGAGTGCGAGATGGGCTGAGTTTTTCTGGTTCTGTGTCTGTGTTTCTGTCTGTGTCTGTGTCTCTGTCCCAACTCTATCTGTGTCTGTGCCTGTGTCTCTTTTTCTGTCTCTGCCTGTGTCACTGTATCTGTCTGTGTCTCTGCCTGTATCTGTGTGTCTCTCTCTGTCTGTCTCCCTGGCTGTGATTCTGTCTGTGTTTCTGTCAGATTCTCTGCCTCTGTCTGTGTCTGTGTCTATGTCTGTGTCGCTGACTGTCTCTCAATTTGTGTATTTGTCTGTGTCTGTGTCTCTGTCTGTGTCTCTGCCTGTACTTGTGTCTCTCTGTCTGTCTCTGTCTGTGATTCTGTCTGTGTTTCTGTGTCTCTGTGTGTGGCTGTGTACCTGTCTCTGTCAGTGTCTGTTACTCTGTCTGTGTCTCTGCCTGTGCCTGTGTCTCTGTCTGTGTCTGTGCCTCTGTCTGTGTTTCTGTCTGTGTGATGTCTCTCTCTGTGTCTCGCTATCGGTCTCTACCTGTGTCCTTTGTCTGTGCCTGTGTTTCTACCTGAGTCCCTGTCTCTTCTGTGTTTGTGTCTTTGTCTCTGTCCGTGTCTGTCTTTGTGTGTGTCTGTGTCTGTGTATGTGCCTCTGTCTGTGATTCTGTATCTTTCTCTGTCTGTATCTCTGTCTATGTCTATGTCTCTGCCTGTGCCTCGATCTGTGTCTGTGTTCTGTCTGTGCCTGTGTCTCTGTCTTTGTCACTGTTTCTCTATGTGTCTCTGCCTGTGTCTCTGCTGTGCCTCTGTCTGTGTCGCTGACTGTCTCTCTGTCTGTGTCTGCGTCTCTGTCTATATCTGTGTCTTTGTCTCTGTCTGTGTCTCTGTCTGTTTCTCTGCCTGTGCCTGTGTCTCTGTCTGTGCCTGTGTCTCTGTCTGTGTCTCTGTCTGTGTCTCTGACTGTGTCGCTGACTGTCTCTCAATCTATATCTGTCTCTGTCTGTGTCTGTGTCTCTGTCTGTGTCTTTGACTCTGTCTGTGTCTCTGTCTGTGTCTGTGTCGGAGTTTCTCTCTGTGTCTCTGTCATGTCTCTGCCTGTGTCTCTGGCTGTGTCTCTGTCTTTGATTCTGTCCGTGTCTCTGTCTTTGTCTGTGTCTGTTTTTGTGTCTCTGTCTGTGATTCTGTCTCTTCCTCTGTCTGTGTATCTGTCTGTGTCTCTGCCTGTAGCTGTGTCTCTCTGTCTGTCTGTCTCTCTGTCTGTGATTCTGTCTGTGTTTATATCAGATTCTCTGTCTGTGTCTCTGTCTGTGCCTGCGTCTCTGTCTGTGTCTCTGTCTGTGTCTCTGCCTGTGTCTGTGTCTGTGCCTCCGTCTATGTCTCTGTCTGGGTCGGTGTCGTAATCTGTTTCTCTGTCTGTGTCTCTGCCTGTGCCTCTGTCTGTGTCTGTGTCTGTGCCTCCGTCTATATCTCTGTCTGTGTCGGTGTCTGTATCTGTTTCTCTGTCTGTGTCTCTACCTCTGTTTCTGTCTCTGCCTATGTCACTGTATATGTCTGTGTCTCTGCCTGTATCTGTGTGTCTCTCTCTGTCTGTCTCCCTGTCTGTGATTCTGTCTGTGTTTCTGTCAGATTCTGTGTCTCTGTCTGTGCCTGTGTCTATGTCTGTGTCGCTGACTGTCTCTCAATTTGTGTCTTTGTCTCTGTCTATGTCTCTGCCTGTAGCTGTGTGTCTCTCCCTGTATGTCTCTGTCTGTGCCTCTGTCTGTGTTTCTGTCTGTGTAATGTCTCTCTCTGTGTCTCGGTATCGGTCTATGTCTGTGTCCCTGTCTGTGTCTGTGTTATCCTATCTGTCTCTACCTGTGTCCCTTGTCTGTGTCTGTGTCTCTGTCTGTGCTTGTGTCTCTGCCTGTGTCCCTGTCTCTTCTGTGTTTTTGTCTTTGTCTCTGTCCGTGTCTCTGCCTTTGTCTGTGTCTCTGTCTGTGTTTGTGCCTCTGTCTGTGATTCTGTCTCTTTCTCTGTCTCTGTCTATGTCTATGTCTCTGCCTGTGTCTCAATCTGTGTCTATGTCCAGTCTGTGCCTGTGTCTCTGTCTGTGTCACTGTTTCTCTCTGTGTCTCTGCCTGTGTCTCTGTCTGTGTCTATGTCTGTGTCGCTGACTGTCTCAGTGTCTGTGTCTTCGTCTCTGTCTATAATCTGTGCCTGTGTCTCTGTCTGTGTCACTGTTTCTCTATGTGTCTCTGCCTGTGTCTTTGTCTGTGTCTTTGTCGGTGTCGCTGACTGTCTCTCTGTCTGTGTCTGCGCCTCTGTCTATATCTGTCTCTGTCTGTGTCTCTGCCTGTGCCTGTGTCTGTGCCAGTGTCTCTGTCTGTGCCTGTGTCTCTGTCTTTGTCTCTTCCTGTGCCAGTGTCTCTGTCTGTGTCTCTGTCTGTGTCTTTGACTCTGTCTGTGTCTCTGTCTGTGTCTGTGTCGGAGTTTCTCTGTGTGTCTCTGTCATGTCTCTGTCTGTGTCTCTGTCTGTGTCTGTGTCTCTGGCTGTGTCTGTGTCAGTGACTCTGTCTTTGTTTCTGTCCGTGTCTCTGTCTTTGTCTGTGTCTGTTTTTGTGTCTCTGTCTGTGATTCTGTCTCTTTCTCTGTCTGTGTCTCTGTCTGTGTCATTGTATCTGTCTGTGTCTCTGCCTGTAGCTGTGTCTCTCTCTCTCTCTCTGTCTCTCTGTCTGTGATTCGGTCTGTGCTTATATCAGATTATCTGTCTGTGTTTCTGTCTGTGCCCGTGTCTCTATCTGTGACTCTGTCTGTGCCTGTCTTTGCCTGTGTCTCTATCTGTGTCATTGTATCTGTCTGTGTCTCTGCCTGTAGCTGTGTGTCTCTCTCTGCCTGTCTCGCTGTCTTTGATTCTGTCTGTGTTTATATGAGATTCTCTGTGTGTGTCTCTGTCTGCGTCCGTGTCTCTGCCTGTGTCTCTGTCTGTGTCTCTGTCTGTGTCTCCGTCTATGTCTCTGTCTGGGTCAGTGTCTGTATCTGTGTCTCTGTCTGTGTATGTGTCTGAGTCTGGGTCTCTGTATGAGTCTGTGTCTCTGAATCGGTCAGCCGTTCTGTCTGTGTCTCTCCCTCTGTCTGTGTCTGTCTGTTGGTATGTCTGTGCCTCTGTCTGTGTGTCTGTCTATGTCTGTGTCACTGTATGTGCCTGTATCTGTATGTGTCTCTATCTGTGTCTGTGACTCTGTCTGTGTCTTTTTCTTTGTCTGGCTCTGAGAGTCTGCCTGTGTCTCTGTCTGTGTCTGTGACTGTGTATGTGTCTGTGTCTGAGTCCCTGCCTCTGTCTGTATATGTGCCCTCGTCTGTGTCTCTGCCTGTGTCTCTGCCTGTGTCTCTGCCTTTGTCTGTGGCTGTGTCTGTGTCTCTGTCTTTGTCTGTATCTCTGTCTGTGTTTGTGTCTGTGTCTCTGTCTGTGCCTGTGCATCTGTCTGTGTGGCTGTCAGTGCCTGGATCTCTGTCTGTGTCACTGTTTCTGTCTGTGTCTCTGCCTGTATCAGTGTGCCTCTCTCTGTCTGTGATTCAGTCTGTGTTTATGTCAGGTTATCTGTGTCTGTCTGTGGCTCTGACAGTGTCTGTGACTCGGTCTGTGTCTCTGTCCCTGTCTGGGTCTGTGACTCTGTCTGTTTCTCTGTCTGTGTCTGAGCCTGTGTCTCTGTCGGTGCCTGTGTATCTGTCTGTCACTATCTGTGTCTGTGTCTGTGACTGTGTCTGTGTCTGTGACTGTGGCTGTGACTGTGGCTGTGTCTGTGTCTGTTCTGTGCCCGTGTCTGTGTCTGTGCCTGTGCCTGTGTCTCTGTCTGTGCCTGTGTATCTGTCTGTGTCTTTATCTGTGTCTGTAACTCTGTCTGTGTCTCTGACTGGCTCTGTGACACTGCCTCTGCCTCTGTCTGTGTCTTTGACTGTGTCTGTATCCTCGTCTCAGTCTCTGCCTGTGTGTCTGCCTTTGTCTGTGCATTTGTCTGTGTCTCTGTCTGAGTCCCTGTTTGTGTCTATGTCTCGGTCTTTGTCTGTATCCCTGTCTGTGTGTGTCTTTGTCCATGTCCGTGTCTCTGTCTGTGTCCCTGTCGCTGCCTGTGTTTGTGTCTTTGTCTCTGTCCGTGTCTCTGTCTCTGTTTCTGTCTCTGCCTATGTCACTGTATCTGTCTCTGTCTCTGCCTGTATCTGTGTATCTCTCTCTGTCTGTCTCCCTGTCTGTGAGCCTGCCTGTGTTTCTGTCAGATTCTCTGTCTCTGTCTGTGCCTGTGTCTATGTCTGTGTCGCTGACTGTCTCTCAATTTGTGTCTTTGTCTCTGTCTATGTCTCTACCTGTAGCTGTATGTCTCTCTCTGTCTGTCTCTGTCTGTGCCTCTGTCTGTGTTTCTGTCTGTGTAATGTATCTCTCGGTGTCTCGGTATCGGTCTATGTCTGTGTCCCTGTCTGTGTTATCCTATCTGTCTCTACCTGTGTCCCTTGTCTGTGTCTGTGTCTCTGTCTGTGCCTGTGTCTCGGCCTGTGTCCCTGTCTCTTCTGTGTTTGTGTCTTTGTCTCTGTCCGTGTCTACGCCTTTGTCTGTGCCTCTGTCTGTGATTCTGTCTCTTTCTCTGTCTCTGTCTATGTCTCTGCCTGTGTCTCGATCTGTGTCTGTGTTCTGTCTGTGCCTGTGTCTCTGTCTGTGTCTATGTCTGTGTCGCTGACTGTCTCAGTGTCTGTGTCTTCGTGTCTGTCTATATCTGTGCCTGTGCCTGTGTCTCTGTCTGTGTCACTGTTTCTCTATGTGTCTCTGCCTGTGTCTTTGTCTGTGTCTATGTCGGTGTCGCTGACTGTCTCTCTGTCTGTGTCTGCGTCTCTGTCTATATCTGTGTATCTGTCTGTGTCTCTGCCTGTGCCTGTGTCTGTGCCAGTGTCTCTGTCTGTGCCTGTGTCTGTGTCTGTGTCGGAGTTTCTCTGTGTGTCTCTGTCATGTCTCCGTCTGTGTCTCTGTCTGTGTCTGTGTCGGAGTTTCTCTGTGTGTCTCTGTCATGTCTCTGTCTGTGTCTCTGTCTGTGTCTGTGTCTCTGGCTGTGTCTGTGTCAGTGTCTCTGTCTTTGTTTCTGTCCGTGTCTCTGTCTTTGTCTGTGTCTGTTTTTGTGTCTCTGTCTGTGATTCTGTCTCTTTCTCTGTCTGTGTCTCTGCCATTGTATCTGTCTGTGTCTCTGCCTGTAGCTGTGTGTCTCTCTCTGTGTCTGTCTCTCTGTCTGTGATTCGGTCTGTGCTTATATCAGAGTATCTGTCTGTGTCTCTGTCTGTGCCCGTGTCTCTTTCTGTGTCTCTGTCTGTGACTCTGTCTGTGTCTGTCTTTGCCTGTGTCTCTATCTGTGTCATTGTATATGTCTGTGTCTCTGCCTGTAGCTGTGTGTGTCTCTCTCACTGTCTGTCTCGCTGTCTGTGATTCTGTCTGTGTTTATATGAGATTCTGTGTGTGTCTCTGTCTGTGCCTGTGTCTCTGTCTGTGTCTGTGTTTCCATCTATGTCTCTGTCTTGGTCAGTGTCTGTATCTGTGTCTGTGTATGTGTCTGAGTCTGGGTCCTTGTATGAGTCTGTGTCTCTGTCTGTGTCTCTGTCTGTGTCTCTGAATCGGTCAGCCGTTCTGTCTGTGTCTCTGCCTGTGTCTCTATGTGTGTCTCTATCTGTGCCTCTGTCTGTGACTCTGTCTGTGTCTGTCTTTGCCTGTGTCTCTGTCTGTGCCTTTGTGTATGTCTGTGTCTCTGTCTGTGTTTGTTACTCTGTCTGTGTCTCCGTCATGTCTCTGTATGTGTCTCTGTCTGTGTCTCTGGATGTTTCTGTGTCAGTGTCTGTGTCTTTGTTTCTGTCCGTGTCTCTGTCTTTTTTTGTGTCTGTGTTTGTGTATCTGTCTGTGTCGCTGACTGTCTCTCTGTCTGTGTCTGTGTCTCTGGCTGAGTCTCTGTCTGTGTCAGTGTATGTGTCTCTGTGTCTGTCTGTCTCTCTGTCTGTGTCTCAGTTTGGTCTCGATGTGAGTCTGTGTATGTGTCGGCGTCAGAATCTTGCCTCTGAATCTGTCTCCGTTTCTGTCTGCGTCTCTGCCGGTGATTTTCTCTCTCTCCCTCTGTCTGTGCCTGTCTGTTTTTATGTCTGTGTCTCTGTCTGTGTGTCTGTCTATGTCTGTGTCACTGTATGTGCCTGTATCTGTCTGTGTCCCTGTCTGTGTCTGTGACGCTGTCTGTGTCACTGTATGGGTCTGTGACTCTGTCTGTGTTTCTGTCTGTGCCTGTGTCTCTATCTGTGCCTGTGTATCTGTCTGTGTCTCTATCTGTGTCTGTGACTCTGTCTGTGTCTTTTTCTCTGACTGGCTCTGAGAGTCTGCCTGTGTCTCTGTCTGTGACTGTGTATGTGTCTGTGTCTGAGTCCCTGCCTCTGTCTGTATCTGTGTCCTCGTCTGTGTCTCTGCCTGTGTCTCTGCCTTTGTCTGTGCCTGTGTCTCTGTATTTGTCTGTATCTCTGTCTGTGTTTGTGTCTGCGTCTCAGTCTGTGCCTGTGCATCTGTCTGTGGGGCTGTCAGTGCCTGGATCTCTGTCTGTGTCACTGTTTCTGTCTGTGTCTCTGCTTTTATCAGTGTGTCTCGCTCTGTCTGTGATTCAGTCTGTGTTTCTGTCAGATTCTCTGTGTCTGTCTGTGGCTCTGACAGTGCCTGTGCCTCTGTCTGTGTCTCTGCCTGTGCCTGTGTCTCTGTCTGTGTCTCTGTCTCTGTCAGTGGCTCTGGCTGTGTCTCTGGCAGTGCCAGTGCCTCTGTCTATGTCTCTATCTGTTATGCTGACTGTATCTCTAGTCTCTGCCTGTGTCTCTGTCTGTGTTCCTGGCTGTGTCAGTGTCTGTGCCTCTGTCTATGTCTATGTCTGTGTCTGTGTCTGCGCCTGTGTCTGTGTCTGTGCCTGTGTCTGTGTCTGCGTCTGTGTCTGTGTCGGTGTCTGTGTCGGTTTCTCTTTATGCGTCTCTGTCTGTGTATGTGTCTCAGTTTGGCCTCGATGTGAGTCTGTGTCTCTGGCTGTGTCTCTGCCTGTGTCATTCTCTCTCTTTCTCTGTATCTGTCTGTGTATATGTCTGTGTCTCTGTCTGTGTGTGATTATGTCTGTGTCTCTGTCTATGCCTGTGCCTGCCTGTGTCTCTGTCTGTGTTTGTGACTCGGTCTGTGTCTCTGTTCCTGTCTGTGTATGTGATTCTGTCTGTGCTTCTCTCTGCCTGTGCCTGTGTCCCTGTCTGTGCCTGTGCCTGTGTCTGTGTCCTCGTCTGTGTCTCTGTATGTGTCTCTGTCTGTGTCTTTGACTCAGTCTGCGTTTCTGACTGTGTCTCTGCCTGTGTCGTTTTCTCTCTCTCTCTGTCTGTGTCTGTCTGTGTTTCTGTCTGAGTCTGTGTCTCTGTCTATGTCTCTATTTGTGCCTCTGTCTGTTTCTGTGTCTCTGTCTGTGCCTGTGTATCTGTCTGTGTGTCTGTCAGTGTCTATTACTCTGTCTGTGTCTCTGTCTCTGTTTGCGCCTGTGTAAGTGTCTGTATCTGTGTCTCTGTCTGTGTCTCTGCCTGTGTCACTGTTTCTGTCTGTGTCTCTGCCTGTGCCTGTGTGTGTCTCTCTCTCTGTGATTCTGTCTGTGTTTCTGTCAGATTCTCTGTGTCTGTCTCTGTCTCTGTCTGTGGCTCTGGCTATGTCTCTGGCTGTGTCTGTGTCTCTGTCTATGTCTATGTCTGTTTTGCTGACTGTCTCTCTGTCTCTGCCTGTGTCTCTGCCTGTGTTCCTGTCTGTGTCAGTGTCTGTGTCTCTGTCTGTGCCTGTGCATTTGTCTATGTCTCTATCTGTGTCTGTGACTCTGTCTGTGTCTGTGTCTCTATTTGTGCCTCTGTCTGTTTCTTTCTGTGTCTGTGTCCTCTTCTGTATATCTGCCTGTGTCTGTGCCTGTGTCTGTGTCTCTGTCTGAGTCTCTGTTTGTGTCTGTGTCTCTGACTTTGTCTGTATCTCTGTCTGTGACTGTGTCTCTGTCTGTGATTCTATCTGTATAACTTTCTCTGTTCCTGTCTGTGTCTCCGTCTGTCTCGGTGTCTCTGTCTGCGTCTGTGTCTCTAACTGTGTCTCTGTATGTGTTTCTCACTGTGTCTCTGTCTCCCTCTGTGTATCTTTCTCTGTCTGTGCCTGTGTTTGTGTCTGTCTCTGTATCTCTGTCATTGTCTCTGTCTGTGTCTCTTTCTCTGTCTGTGTTTTTGTCTGTCTCTGTTTCTCTGTCTCTGTCTCTGTCTCTGCCTCTGCCTCTGTCTGTGTCTGTATCTGTCTCTGTCTCTGTCTCTGTATCTCTGTCAGTGAATCTTTCTGTTTGCGTCTCAGCCTCTGTCGGCGTCTGTCTGTGTCTCTGTCTTTGTCCCTGGCTCTGTTTGTGTCTCTGTCTGTGTCTGTCTGTATCTCTGTCTGTGCATCTGTGTCTGTCTGTGTCTCTGTCTGTGTGTGTCTCTATCTTGTGCACATTATGCTGCACAGACTGTGTTTAAACGTAAGACACACATCTAGCTAATTGGCAATGGGGGAGGCACACCCAGCTGATCGGCTTCGGGCGAAGCACACATCCAGCTGTTCGGCAATGGGGGGAAGCACACACCCAACTGATCGGTAATGGTGGGAATCTGCACACCCAGCTGGTCAGCCATGGGGGGAAGCACACCTCCATCTGAACGGCCATGGCGGAGGCACACAGACCCAACTGATCGGCCGTGGGGGAGTCACACAGACACAACTGATCGGCGAAGGGGAGTCACGCAGACCCAGCTGATCGGCCATGGGGGAGTCACACTGACCCAGCTGATCGGCCAAGGAGTTGAGTCACACAGACACAAGTGATCGGCTATGGGGGGAGTCACGCCCACCCACCGATTGTCCCTCCTGGTAATGCAGAATGGTAAATCAGGGTTAGGTTGGCTGGGGATGGTCAGTTTTATCGGCAGTGCGAGGAGAGATATGCCGTGTGGGTGGGCTTTCCTCTCAGGACTTAATGAATTGAAGAATTAAACTAAAGGGAACTTTCAGAACATTCTTCAACTGCTGTCTGAACTGAGTTTGTGTCACGGCGTAAATCGCAGTGTTTGTGCAGCAACTCAGGAGCTGCATCATGAAGCCCAATTCCATAACATAATAATCTAACCATACTGACTTATACCCCAGATACCACATCCGGCTCCATATAGAATAAACCATTAACGTTGACCATAACAGGATGAAATTGGCCGAGATAATAAAGAGTAAAATGATGGATTTCCTCCGACTCTCCATCTCTGGGTCTCTGGGACTGTGCCCACTGCTGTGAGCCCGGAGTCTCCTGCGGGCCCTGCTGCTCAGGACAATGTGTCTGACGGTGAGAACATTGAGCAGCAGAATCAGGGCGAATGGAACACACGGGGTTAGAATGTGGTGGAGGAACTCGATTGGTCCCCAGACCGGAGAGGTCTGAACACCCTCTGTGACATCACAAAACCAGGGGTCGTTCACCAGCCAATACCCACCGGTCATCATAACCCCCCAGGAAATGTCCTTCAAACAGCTCAGCACAGCCACTGTTCCCAGAACCACAGCCGCCGTTTTCTCGCTGCAATATTTACTTGTCAGCTTCGGGCAACAAATGGCCACAAATCGATCAAAGGTGAAAGTGACGGTGAACCAGACAGAACAGTCAGTGGCTGCATAAAGCAGGGCGGCGTGGATATTACACACGGGGATGGACTGCAGGAAATTAAACTGTTCATCAAAAACAATGGGAATGTGTCTCAATATCAGGTCGAGAATAACGACCAGTAGATCCCCCACTGCCATGGCCAACAGGTAACAAGTCACACATTTGGACAGTCCACAGTTTCTTCTCTTCGGGATCACAATTGTGATGAGGTTCACTGTGAGGAAGGGAAATAAACAATGAAATTATACATCAGCCTGGGAAAGACATCACAAGTATGGTCGGTGTGATGTTGAAGTCAAATAAAATATATACAAATACACACACTCACACTCACACAGAGACAGTATTACACTCACACACAAGGCACCGATACACACTCACAAATACACTAATGCACACACTCACTCGAACAGACACAAATACACACTCACTGACACAGATACACTAACACAAACACGCACAGAAACAGAGGCACCAATACACACACAGACATACAGAGGCACTAATACACACACTCACTGACACGCAGATACACTAATACAAACTCACACACACACTAATACACACACACAGGCACTAATACACACACTCACTGACACAGAGAGAAAGAAATATACACACTCACAGACACTGATAAACACACTCAGGCACAGAGACAATAATACACACACTCACACACAGGCACTAATACTCTCTCACAGATACACAGACACACTAATACACACACAGAGAAAAGAATACACACTCACAGACAGAGACAATAATACACACATTCACACACATACACTAATACACACTCACAGACACAGTGCGACACGAATACACACACTCACACACAGATACACTAATACACACAATGACTGACTCACACATACACTAATACATACACACGCAGAGACACGAATACACACTCACAGAAAATAATAGACCCACTCACAGACACACACAGGGACACAAATAGACGCTGACACAGAGCCAGTATTACACACACTCACAGGCACACACAAACACAAATACACACACTCACAGACACACAGATAAACCCTAATACACACACTCACTCACACACACAAAGACACCAATGCACACAATCTCACACACACACAGATACACTAAGACACATACACTCACAGACCTAAACAGAGACTCTAAGACTCTCACACACACAGACACTATTACACACTCACATGCACACAGAGACTCTAATACACACACTCACAGGCAAACACACAGACTGCAATATGGGCACTTACACACAAAGACTAATACACACACTCACACAAAACAGACACACAGGGGCACTAATTCACACTCACCGACACAGGCACGAATACACACACACTCACACAGAGACAGTAATGCACACACTCTCACACACAGTCACTAATACACATACTCAAGGACACAGACAGAGGCACGAATACTCAAACTCATAAACACGCACAGCCACACACAGATACACTAATGCACGCACACACAGACATACACATACACTAATACACACACTCAATGACACACAGAGACACGAATACACACACTCACTGACAAGCAGATACACTAATACATACTCAGACACACACACACTGATACACAAACAAACAGACACTAATACAGACACACACAGGCACACACACACGCTAATACACACACTTTCACACACAAATACTAATGCACACACTGACAGACACACAGAGACACTAATCCACAAAGACACATACAAACTAATACACACACTCACTGACACATAGCGACAGTAATATACACACTCAGAGACACAGACACAATAATACACACACTCACCCACAGGCACTAATACACACTCACAGGCGCACAGATACACTTATACAGTCACACACAGACACAAATACACACACTCTCACACACAGGGGCACTAATACATACACCCACAGACACACAAGGATATTAATATACAAACTCAGACACACAGCCACGAATACACACACTCACACACGGAGGCACTAATACACACACTCACAGACACTAATACACACACCCATACAGGGGCACTAATACATGCACTCACAGTCAATAAAACACACTCACTGACGCACAGAGACACAAATATACACACTCACCGACACAATGAGACACTAATACACACTCACAGACACCCAGAGGCACTAATTCACACAGTCACTGACACACAGAGACACTAATGTACACACTTACAGACAGAGAGACACTAAAGCTTACACACACAGACAGTCACAGATACACTGATAGATACATTCAAACACACAGGGACACTAATGCACACAATCACACAGAGACACTAATACACACACTCACAGAGACACTAATACACACACTCACTGACACATAGAGACACTAACATACACACTTACATACAGAGAGACACTAAAACACACACGCAGATACAATGAAACACACATATAGACACTAATAAACACAATCGCAGACTCACACAGACACTGGCACACACACTCACACACAGCGACACTAATACACTGACTCACAGACACACACAGAGACACGAATACACACATTCACACACAAGCAGACCGTAATACACACACTCATACATACATACAGACACTAATACACACACAGACAGTCAAAGACAGACACAAATTCACAGGGAGACTAATACACACAGTCACAGAAACACAGGCAATGCTAACCACTCTCACAGACACACACAGACAATAATACTCACGCACTGACACATAAAAAGACAGTACTACACACACTCACAGACACACATACACACTCACACACAGAGACACTAGTACACACATTCACACACACACGGAGTCACTAATACGCACACTCACAGGCACTAATACACACATTCACACACAGCGACGCTAATCCACACACTCACAGACAAACATAGACACTAAAACACATACACAGATACATTGATACTCACAGACACACAGATGCACGTATACAAGTACACACGCACTCACACAGAGAGACATTAGTACACAGCTCACAGAAAGGCAGATACACTAATACACACACTCACACACACACTAATGGAGACACTCACACTCAAAGACACGAACACACTCACACACACTCATACAGACACTAACGCACACATTCTCACACACACAGAGACACTCACAGATACACTAATAAACACAGAAACACAGACTCACACAGAGACACTAATACACACACTCACGCATACAGACAGGCACTTATTCACACTCTCAGAGACACATACATACATACAAAAACCCACAGACACATGGAGACTCTAATGCACACACTCACACACAGAAACACTGTCATGTGAGAGTACCTGCAAGAAATGGGTGTTTATAATGGTTCTGTATATAAATATCTATAGTGAAGTACCTTTAAGAAATGGGTGCTTATTACTGCAGTGATGTCAGAGAGTGGGTGGAGCTGGGTTGTCTGTCAGCTTTTTTTAAACTTTCGTTTTAGGCTGTTTGCTCCAGGGTCTGTTTTAGATTTGTTTTCAAAGTTGGAGCTGAAGCCAGACAGAGCAGGTGTACTGTTGATCTCACTGACATGAAAAAACTATCTCTTGATTTGGAGAATTCAGAATTATAAATGTTCTCAGTAGTGAATGTAAACCTAATGTCCCTCTGGTAAAAGGTGTTTCTTAAGTCTTCTGGATGTCAAAATGACAGCTTACGGATTACACAGTGTTATATTCATTGGGGGTTGAATTTGAATTCATGGTTGCTAAGTTGTTCACTGTGTGTTTTGAAAAGGTTAACGAGTTTATAGAATAAACATTGTTTTTCTTTAAAAAGTGTTTTCCATTTCTGCTGTGCCACACCTGTAGAGTGGGCCGTGTGGTCCCCATACGACAATCTATTAAAAATTGTGGGTCAGGGGAACTCCATGATACACTTTGGGGTTCTCTAAACCCTGGCCCATAACACTAATACACACACTCACATCACAGAGACACTAACACACACACTCGCAGACACGCAGAGACACGAATATCCACACACTCTCCCAGACACTAATACAGACACATACCGACACACAGACACACTAATACATCCACTCACAGATACACACATAGACACTCATAAACACACTCACACAACACAGAAACTAGTGCACACACTCACACACACACAGAGACACTAATGCACACAGACAGACACACACATACACTAATGCACAAACTCAAAGACACACATAGACACTAATACACACACAAACAGACACACAGAGACTCTGATACACCCACTCACACGCAGACACAAATGCACACACTCACACACACAGACACTTACACATACACACAGGCATACACAGAACACACATAACTAATGCAAAAACTCAACGACACACACAGATACACTAATACACACACACTCACTGACACGTAGATGCACTAATACGCACACTCGCACAACACACGGAGACACTAATACACATACTCACATACACACAGATTTTAATACACACACCGAAAGACACAGGCAGAGACACTAATACACAAACTCACAAACACACACAGCCAAACACTGACACACATACACTAATGCACAAACTCAAAGACACACTCATACACTAATGCACAGACTCACACTCACACAGAGACACTAATACACACACTCACTGACATATAGATACACTAATACACACTCACAGACACGCAGACAGACACCAATACACACACAGGCACTAATACACGCACTCACAGACACACACTGGCACCAATACACACACAGACACAGACACTGGCACTAATACACACACACATAAACACTAATACACACACACACACAGATACTAATACACACTCACTGATACACAGGTACAATAATATACACACTCACAGACACAGGGAGACTCCAATGCAAACACTCAGATAAAAACAGCGACACTAATACACACAGTCACACACATACATGTACTAATACAGACACTAACACATAAACACAGATACACTAATACACACACTCACTGACACGCAGGTACACTAATACACAAACTCGACTACACACAGAGAGACACTAATACACACACTCGCTGACACGCAGATGCACTAACACGCACACTCACACAACACAGAGAGACACTAATACACACACTCACATACACACATATATGAATACACACACTGAAAGACACAGACAAAGACACTAATGCACAAACTCACAAACACACACAGCCACACACAGACACACACATACACTAATGCACAAACTCAAAGACACACTCACAGACACTAATACACACACTCACACAAACATAGCCACAAATGCACACTCACACACACACAGACTCTTGGACATACATACAGGCATACACAAAACACACATACACTAATGCACAAACTCAACTACACACAGAGACACTAATACACACACTCTCTGACACGCAGATGCACTAATACGCACACTCACTCAACACACAGAGACACTAATACACATACAGACAGAAACACAGACACTAATACACGCACTCACACACATACACACTGGCACTAATACACACACACATACACTATCACACACAAACAAATACTAATACACACACTCACTGATACACAGAGACAATAATATACACACTCACAGACACAGGGAGACTCTAATGAATACACTCAGATACAAACAGCGAAACTAATACACACAGTCACACACATACACACACTAACACATACACACAGATACTAATACACACACTCACTGATACACAGAGACACTAATACGCACACTCACTGACACAGGGAGATTGTAATTCACACACTCGCAGACACAAAGAGTCACTAACACACACACTCAAAGACACACACTGCCACTAATACACATACACACAGGCACTAACACACACACAGATACTAATACACACACTCACTGATACACAGGGACAATAATATACACACTCAAAGACTCACAGAGCCATGAATACACACACTCTCAGACACACACAGACACTAATACACACACTCGCAAACACACAGAGACACTAACACACACTCTCGCAGACTCACAGAGACACTAATAAAAATGCTCGCAGACACACACAGACACTAATACACACACTCACACACTCAGAGAGACACTAGTACACACACTCGCAGATACACAGCGAGACTAATACCCACAAAGAACAAAGAAAAGTACAGCACAGGAACAGGCCCTTCGGCCCTCCAAATCCATGCCGACCATGCTGCCCGACTAAACTACAATCTTCTACACTTCCTGGGTCCGTACCCCTCTATTCCCATCCTATTCTTCTATTTGTCAAGGTGCCCCTTAAATGTCACTATCGCCCCTGCGTCCACCACCTCCTCTGGCAGCGATTTCCAGGCACCCACTACTCTCTGTGTAAAAAACGGACCTCGTACATCTCCTCTAAACCTTGTCCCCCGCACCGTAAACGTATGCCCCCTAGTAATTCACCCAGCTACCCCGGGGAAAATCCTCTGACTATCCATTCTGTCTATGCCCCTATAATTTTGTGAACCTCTATCAGGTCGCCCCTCAACCTCCGTCGTTCCCGTGAGAACAAACCGAGTTTATTCAACCGCTCCTCGTAGCTAATGCCCTCCATACCAGGCAACATCCTGGTAAATCTCTTCTGCACCCTGTCTAATGCCTCCACATCCTTCTGGTAGTGTGGCGACCAGAACTAAACACTATACTCCAAGTGTGGCCTAACTAAGGTTCTATACAGCTACAACATGACTTATCAATTCTTATACTCAATGCCCCGGCTAATGATGGCAAGCATGCCGTATGCCTTCTTCACTACATTCTCTACCTGCGTTGCCCCTTTCAGTGACCTGTGGACCTGTTGACCTAGATCTCTCTGACTTTCAATACTCTTGAGGGTTCTACGATTCACTGTATATTCCCTACCTGCATGAGACCTTCCAAAATGCATTACCTCACATTTGTCCGGATTAAACTCCATCTGCCATCTCTCCGCCCAAGTCTCCAAACGATCTAAATCCTGCTGTATCCTCTGACAGTCCTCATCGCTATAACTATATATGATATAATATATACACGCCAGACACACAGAGACACTGATACACACAATCACACACACACAGAGACACGAATACACACACTCACAGATACACAGAGACACTGATACACACACTCACAACACACAGAGACACGAATACACACAATCACAGACACACAGAGACACAAATACACACTCGCAGACACACAATGGCACTAATACACACACACACATAGGCACTAACACAGACACACACAGATACTAATACACACACTACCTGATACACAGAGACTATAATATACACACTCACAGACACAGGGAGACTCTAATGCCTACACACACACAGCGAATCTAATACAAACAGTCACACACACACACATGCACTAATAAACACACTGACGCAAACACACAGATACTAATACACACACACTGATACACAGAGCCAATAATACACACTCACAGACAAATACAGATACTAATACACACACTCACAGAGACACACAGACACTAATACACACACACTCACAGACACACACAGACACTAATACACACACCCACACACACAGAGACACTAGTGAACAGCTTACAGATCGACAGAGACATTAATACACAAACACACAGACACACACACATATAGGGACAGTCACACACATAGACGCTAATACACTCGCACACGCAGACTTATGCACACATTCTCACACACACACAGACACTCACAGATACACATAAATACAGACACACAGACATTAATACACACACGCAAAGGTCCCTCCACACACACACTCACTCCCCCAGACACACTAGCCCTACACACACACTACCCCCCACACCAAGACACACGGACCCCTCCCAACACGCAACTAACACCCTCAACCACAGACATACTAACCCCCACACACGCTAATACCCCCCACAGACTAACCCCGCCACACACACTAATCCCCCCCACACAATAGCATCCCCTCACAGACACAGACTAACCCCTCCCACACACACACTAACACCCCCACACACACAGACACATTAATTCCCCACACGCACTGATCCCTCCCACCAATGATCATTTACTAAACCCTCCACAAACACACGAACAACCCCCACACACACACTAACCCCCCACACACACTGAACCCCACGCACACACACTAACACCCCACACACACTAACCCCCCACACTAACCCCCCACAAAAACAAACCCACACCCCCACACAAAGCCTCACCCCCACACACACTAAGCCCACCACACACACTAACCACCCCACACACGACCCCCCCCCCCCACACACACACACTAAACCCCCCACACACTAACCCCCCGCACACACACTAGCCCCCCCACACACACTAACCCCCCCTCACACACACTAACCACTACACACACACACTAACCCCCACTCACACACTAACTGCCCCTACACACACACTACACGCCCCCACACATACTAACCCCCCCACACACACTAACCCCCCCACACACGCACACTAACCCCCCAAAAAACACACTAACGCCCCACACACACACACCAACACCCCCACACACACTAACCCCCCAGACACTAACCCCTCCGCACACACACTAAACCTCCCACACACACTAAAACCCCAGACACACACTAACCCCCCACACACGCACGTACACCTCCACACACACGAACCCACACACACACACACTAACTCCCCCACACACACAGTAACCACCCTTACACACACACTAACCTCCCCACACGCACACTAACCCTCCTCACACTCAATAACCCCCCTCACACACACACTAACCCCCACACACGCACACTAACCCCGCTCACACGCACAGTAACAACCCCTCACACACCCACACTAACGACCCCACACACACACTGACGCCCCACAGACACAAAACTCCCCAAAACACACACACTAACCCCCCTCACACACACACTAACCCCACTAACACAAACTAACCCCGCACACACACTATCCCCCACACATATACTGACCCCTCCACACACACAAATACACACACGCACACTAACCCCCCACACACACACTAACACCCACCGACACACACATTAGCCTCCGCCCCACACATGCACTAACCCCCGCCCAACACACTAACCCCCCCAGACACATTAACCGCCCCACACACACACACACACTAACACCCCGACACACACTAACTCCCCCTCACATACACTAAACCACACACACATTAACTCACACACTGTACCCCCACCCACACATAAACTAACAACCACACCACACACACTAACAGCCTCCCCACACACACACTAAACGCCTTCACACACACACACACTAACCCTACCCACCCGCACACACAATAACAGCCCTCACACGCACTTTAACCCCAACCTCCCCACACAAACAGACACACTAACCCCAACCACCCCCCACACACACACACACTGACACCCACCGACCAACACATTAACCTCCGCCCCACACACGCACTAAGCCCCCCACCACACACACTAACCCCCTCACCCACACTAACCCCCATCACATATTAATCACCCCGCACACACACTAATCCCTCACACACACTGACCCCACTACAAACACTATCCCCCACACACACCCACTAACCCCTGCACAGACTCCAACCCCCCCACACACACTAACCCACCACACACGCACTAACCCTCACACACACACTCACCCCCATCCACACACACGAATCCTCCCACACACACTAAACATCCACACACTAACCCTCCCACACACACTAACCATCGCACAAACACACCAATCACCCCCACACACACTAACCCTCCCACACACACTAAACCCCCCCACACACACTGACGCCCCACAGACACTAACCTCCCCAAAACACATACACTAACCACCCTCACACACACGCTAACCCCCCCTCATACGCACACTAAAGCCCCCACACATTCGCAAACCCCACACACACTAACCCCCCACACATTAACCCCCACAACACACGACCCCCCCCGTACCCACACACTAACCCCCCCCCCACTCACGCACACTAACACCCCCACACGCACACTGACGCCCGCACACACACACTAACACACCCACACACGCACTAAAACCCCACACACCCACTGACCCCTCCTCCCACACACACTAAACCACCACTCCACACACTAACCCCCCCACACACACACTGACCCCCCACACACACTACCCCCGCAAACACACACTCTGACCCCCACCCACACACACTAACCACCCACACACACTAACTCCCCACCAACACACACTAACCCCCCTGACACACACTAACACCCTACCAACACACACCCACTAACCACCCCACATACACACTAACCCCCCCCACACATTCACACACACTAACCCCAGCCCAAGCACACGTACCGCCCCCAGACACACTAACCCCCCTCACACACACTACCCCCACCCCACACACACACTAACCCCACTTACACACACACTAACTCCCCCACACACACACGCGCACACTAACCCCCCCACATACAAAATGACGCCCCACAGATACTAACCTCCCCAAATCACACACACTAACTCCCCTCACACACACACACTAACCCCCCTCACACACACACTAACCCCACTAACACAAACTAACCCCGCACACACACTATCCCCCACACATATACTGACCCCTCCACACACACAAATACACACACGCACACTAACCCCCCACACACACACTAACACCCACCGACACACACATTAGCCTCCGCCCCACACATGCACTAACCCCCGCCCAACACACTAACCCCCCCAGACACATTAACCGCCCCACACACATACACACACTAACACCCCGACACACACTAACTCCCCCTCACATACACTAAACCACACACACATTAACTCACACACTGTACCCCCACCCACACATAAACTAACAACCACACCACACACACTAACAGCCTCCCCACAAACACACTAAACGCCTTCACACACACACACTAACCCTCCCCCCCCGCACACACACTAACAGCCCTCACACGCACTTTAACCCCAACCTCCCCACACAAACAGACACACTAACCCCAACCACCCCCCCCACACACACACACTGACACCCACCGACCAACACATTAACCTCCGCCCCACACACGCACTAAACCCCCCACCACACACACTAACCCCCTCACCCACACTAACCCCCATCACATATTAATCACCCCGCACACACACTAATCCCTCACACACACTGACCCCACTACAAACACTATCCCCCACACACCCACTAACCCCTGCACAGACTCCAACCCCCCCACACACACTAACCCACCACACACGCACTAACCCTCACACACACACTCACCCCCATCCACACACACGAATCCTCCCACACACACTAAACATCCACACACTAACCCTCCCACACACACTAACCATCGCACAAACACACCAATCACCCCCACACACACTAACCCTCCCACACACACTAACCCCCCCCACACACACTGACGCCCCACAGACACTAACCTCCCCAAAACACATACACTAACCACCCTCACACACACGCTAACCCCCCTCATACGCACACTAAAGCCCCCACACATTCGCAAACCCCACACACACTAACCCCCCCACACATTAACCCCCACAACACACGACCCCCCCCCGTACACACACACTAACCCCCCCCCCCACTCACGCACACTAACACCCCCACACGCACACTGACGCCCGCACACACACACTAACACACCCACACACGCACTAAAACCCCACACACCCACTGACCCCTCCTCCCACACACACTAAACCACCACTCCACACACTAACCCCCCCACACACACACTGACCCCCCACACACACTACCCCCGCAAACACACACTCTGACCCCCACCCACACACACTAACCACCCACACACACTAACTCCCCACCAACACACACTAACCCCCCTGACACACACTAACACCCTACCAACACACACCCACTAACCACCCCACATACACACTAACCCCCCCCACACATTCACACACACTAACCCCAGCCCAAGCACACGTACCGCCCCCAGACACACTAACCCCCCTCACACACACTACCCCCACCCCACACACGCACACTAACCCCACTTACACACACACTAACTCCCCCCCACACACACGCGCACACTAACCCCCCCACATACAAAATGACGCCCCACAGATACTAACCTCCCCAAATCACACACACTAACTCCCCTCACACACACACACTAACCCCCCTCACACACACACACTAACCCACCCACATACACTAACCTCCTCACACATATTAATCCCCCCCCCCACACACACAAAGACCCCATACACACACTAACCCCCAAGACAGACTAACCCCCCACACACACTATACCCCGAACACACGTTAACTCCCCCACACACACTCGCACCCCTGACACACACTAAACCCCCCCAACCACCAACCAACACACACACTAACGCCCCACACACGCACTAACCCTCACACATACACACTCTAACCCCCCACCCACACCCATTACCCCTCCCACCCACATACTAACATCCCCACACACACACGAACCCCATACAGACACTAACCCCCCACCAATACACTAACCCTCCCACACACACACACTAACACCTCACCAACACACACAATACCCGCTCAAACACACACTAAGCCCCACACACACTCACTAACCACCCCAGGCACAAACACTAACCCCCCTCACACACACACTAAAACCCCACACACACACTAACCCCCCCAACCACACACTCTAACCCCCCAATGCACACACTGACACCCCAACACACACATACTAACCACCCGCTCCCCCACACACACACTAACCGCCCCACACAAACTAAGACCCCGAATACACACACACTACCCCCACACACACACTAACACCCCCCGCCCCCACACATACACTACCCCCCCACACACACACTGACAACCCCCCCACACACACTAACCACCCACACACACTAACTCCCCACCAGCATACACTACCCCCTCACACAGACACTAACAACCCACTAACACACACTTACCCCCCCACGCGCACTAAAACCCCCACACATACACTTATCCGCCCACACACACACTAACCGCCCCACATACACTAAGACCCCAAATACACACACACACTACCACCCACACACACACACTCACACCACGCCCGCACACACACACACCACCCCACACACACACTGACACCCCACACATACACACTAACCCCCCACCAGCACACACTAACCCACCTCACACACACACTAACCCACCTCACACACACACTAACATCCCACAAACACACACACACTTACCTCCCACCAACACATACTAACCCCCCTCACACACACACTAACACCCCACCAACACGCACAAACTACCCCCCCCCACACAAACCAACACCCCCACACAAAGTGACCCCTTCCACACACATTAATACCCCCACACATACACTGACCCACCCACACACACACTAACCCCCCCCAAACACACACAAATTAACCCCCAACACACACACTGACCCCCCACACACACATTAACCACCCACACACACACTAACTCCCCCAGCACACACTAACCCACCTCACACACACACTAACACCCCATTAACACACACTTAGCCCCCACACACACTAACCCTCCCACACACACACTAACCACCCACACACACTAACTCCCCACCAACACACACTAAACCCCCTCACACACACACTATCACCCCACAAACACACATACACTAACCCCCCACACACACACTAACCCCCGCACACACTCACACACACTATCCCCACCACCACAGACACTTACCCCCATACACTCTAGCCCCCACACACTAACCTACTCCACACAAACTAACCACCCCAACACACACCAACCCCCACCCACACACACAATAGCCACACCAGACACACACACACAGTAACCCCCCTCACACACACACTAACTCCCCCACACACACTAACACCCCTCACACAGACTAACCCCCGCCCACCCACACAACCCCCCAACCCCAAAACACACTCACACACACTAAACCCACCCCCACACACACTTACCCCCCCCCCCCGACATAGTAACCCCCCACACACTAACCAACCCCACAGACACTGACGCCCAACAGATACTAACGGACTCCCACACACACTCTAATCCCCCTCACACACATTAACCCCTCTCACACACACACTAACTCCCCTTATACACACGCTAACCTCCCCACACACAGACACTGACACCCCCCCACACACTCACTAACCACCCACACACACACTAACACCCCACCAACACACACTAACCCCCCTCACACATACTAACACCCCAATAACACACTCTTAGCCCCCCCCACACACTAACCCTCCCACACACACACGAACCACTCACCCACACACTAACGCCCCACCAACACATACACACTAACTCACCCACACACACACTATCCCCCCCACACACACTCACACACTCTATCCCCACACCCACAGACACTTACCCCCCAGACACTCTACCCCCTCCCACACACTAACCTTCCCCACACACAATAACCCTCCCACATCCACTAGCCATCCCACACACACACTAACACCCCACTGACACACACTAAGACCCCGCCCACACTATAACCCTCCCACACACACCAATCACCCTCCACACACTAACCCACCACACACGCACTAACCCTCACACACACACTAACCCCCCATCCACACACACGAATCCTCCCACACACACTAAACATCCACACACTAACCCTCCCACACACACTAACCATCGCACAAACACACCAATCACCCCCACACACAGTAACCCTCCCACACACACTAACCCCCCCACACACACTGACGCCCCACAGACACTAACCTCCCCAAAACACATACACTAACCACCCTCACACACACGCTAACCCCCCCTCACACGCACACTAAAGCCCCCTCACATTCGCAAACCCCCCACACACTAACCCCCCCACACATTAACCCCCACCACACACGACACCCCCCCCGCACACACACACTAACCCGCCACTCACGCACACTAACACCCCCACACGCACACTGAGGCCCCCACACACACACTAACACACCCACACACGCACTAAAACCCCACACACCCACTGACCCCTCCTCCCACACACACTAAACCACCACTCCACACACTAACCCCCCCACACACACACTGACCCCCCACATACACACTACCCCCGCACACACACACTAACCACCCACACACACTAACTCCCCACCAACACACACTGACCCCCCTGACACACACTAACACCCTACCAACACACACCCACTAACCACCCCACATACACACTAACCCCCCACACATTCACACACACTAACCCCAGCCCAAGCACACGTACCGCCCCCAGACACACTAACCCCCTCACACACACTACCCCCACCCCACACACGCACACTAACCCCACTTACACACACACTAACTCCCCCACACACAGACGCGCACACTAACCCCCCCACATACAAAATGACGCCCCACAGATACTAACCTCCCCAAATCACACACACTAACTCCCCTCACACACACACACACTAACCCCCCTCACACACACACTAACCCACCCACATACACTAACCTCCTCACACATATTAATCCCCCCCACACACACAAAGACCCCATACACACACTAACCCCCAAGACAGACTAACCCCCCACACACACTATACCCCGAACACACGTTAACTCCCCCACACACACTCGCACCCCTGACACACACTAAACCCCCCCAACCACCAACCAACACACACACTAACGCCCCACACACGCACTAACCCTCACACATACACACTCTAACCCCCCACCCTCACCCATTACCCCTCCCAACCACATACTAACATCCCCACACACACACGAACCCTATACAGCCACTAACCCCCCACAAATACACTAACCCTCCCACACACAAACACTAACACCTCACCAACACACACAATACCCGCTCAAACACACACTAAGCCCCACACACACTCTCTAACCACCCCAGGCACAAACACTAACCCCCCTCACACACACTAAAACCCCACACACACACTAACCCCCCAACCACACACTCTAACCCCCCAATGCACACACTGACACCCCAACACACACATACTAACCACCCGCCCCCCCACACACACACTAACCGCCCCACACAAACTAAGACCCCGAATACACACACACTACCCCCACACACACACACTAACACCCCCCGCCCCCACACATACACTACCCCCCCCCCCCCACACACACACACTGACAACCGCCCCACACACACTAACCACCCACACACACACTAACTCCCCACCAGCATACACTACCCCCCTCACACAGACACTAACAACCCACTAACACACATTTACCCCCCCCCACACGCACTAACACCCCCACACATACACGTATCCGCCCACACACACACTAACCGCCCCACATACACTAAGACCCCGAATACACACACACTACCACCCAAACACACACACTCACACCACCCCCGCACACACACACCCCACCCCACACACACACTGACACCCCCCACATACACACTAACCCCCCACCAGCACACACTAACCCACCTCACACACACACTAACATCCCACCAACACACACACACTAACCTCCCACCAACACATACTAACCCCCATCACACACACACTAACACCGCACCAACACGCACAAACTAACCCCCCCCCACACAAACCAACACCCCCACACAAAGTGACCCCCCTCCACACACATTTATACCCCCACACATACACTGACCCCCCCCAAAAACACACAAATTAACCCCCAACACACACACTGACCCCCCACACACACATTAACCACCCACACACACTAACTCCCCCCAGCACACACTAACCCACCTCACACACAGACTAACACCCCATTAACACACACTTAGCCCCCACACACACTAAACCTCCCACACACACACTAACCACCCACACACACTAACTCCCCACCAACACACACTAACCCCCCTCACACACACACTATCACCCCACAAACACACATACACTAACCCCCCCCACACACACTAACCCCCGCACACACTCACACACACTATCCCCACCCCCACAGACACTTACCCCCATACACTCTAGCCCCCACACACTAACCTACTCCACACAAACTAACCACCCCAACACACACCAACCCCCACCCACACACACAATAGCCACACCAGACACACACACTAACCCCCCTCACACACACACTAACTCCCCCACACACACTAACACCCCTCACACAGACTAACCCCCGCCCACCCACACAACCCCCCAACCCCAAAACACACTCACACACACTAAACCCACCCCCACACACACTTACCCCCCCCTGACATACTAACCCCCCACACACTAACCAACCCCACAGACACTGACGCCCAACAGACACTAACGGACTCCCACACACACTCTAATCCCCCTCACACACATTAACCCCTCTCACACACACACTAACTCCCCTTACACACACACTAACCTCCCCACACACAGACACTGACCCCCCCCCACACACTCACTAACCACCCACACACACACTTACACCCCACCAACACACACTAATCCCCCTCACACATACTAACACCCCAATAACACACTCTTAGCCCCCCCCACACACTAACCCTCCCACACACACACGAACCACTCACCCACACACTAACGCCCCACCAACACACACACACTAACTCACCCACACACACACTAACCCCCCACACACACTCACACACTCTATCCCCACACCCACAGACACTTACCCCCCAGACACTCTACCCCCTCCCACACACTAACCTTCGCCACACACAATAACCCTCCCACATCCACTAACCATCCCACACACGCACTAACACCCCACTGACACACACTAAGACCCCGCCCACACTATAACCCTCCCACACACACACCAATCACCCCCCACACACTAACCCTCCCACGCCCACTAACCATCCCACACACACACCATTACACACACTTAGCCCCCCCCCCACACACACACACACACTAACCCTCCCACACACACACACTAATCACCCCACACACACTAACACTCCCATGCTCGCTAACACCCACAGGCACACACTAACACTCCCACCACACACTAACACCCCCACACAGACAGTAACCCCATACAGAATCTAGCACTCACACACAGACTAACGCTCCCATACACACCCAACCCCCCCCCCCCACACACTCTAGCCCTCCCACACACACACTAACACCCCAAAAACACACACAACACCCCCTAACACACACACTAACCCGAGACACACGCACTAAACCCCTCACACACACTAAGCGCCCCATAAAAACTAACACCCCTCACACACACGTTAACCCCACACACACACTAACCCTTCCACACACACTCACACATACTAACCCCAACCCCACACACACTTTTCCCCCCCCAGACATACTAAATCCCCCCCCACACACGAACCAACCACACACACACTGACGCCCCACATACGCTAACCTACCCCCACACACACAGACACCAACACCCACACACACACTAACCCTCCCATAGGCACACGAACCCCCTCACACACATACTAACCATCCCACGCACACACATTAACACCCCACCAACACACACAAAACCACCTCACACACACTAACCCCCGCACACACACTAACCCCCCCTCACTCAGACAAACCCCCCCCCCCACACACACACTCACCACGCCAGGCACACACACACTAACACCCCTCACACACACACTAACCCCCCACAGATACAACCCCACCCGCACACACTCACACACACTAACCCCACCCCCACACTCACTTACCCTCCTAGATATACTAACCCCCGACACACTAACCAGCCCCACACACACTGAAGCCCACAGACACTAATCTACCCCCGCACACACTCATCCCCCTCAAACAAACTAACCACTCTCACACACACACTAACTCCCCTGACACACACATTAACCTCCCACACACACACACTAACTCCCCTCACACTCACTGATCCCCCTCACACACACTAACCCCACACACACTAACACCCACCGACACACATTAACCTCCGCCCCATACACGCAATAACCCCCCTCCCGCACACACTAATCCCCTCACACACACTAACCCCCATCACACATTAATCCCCATGCACACACACGAAACCCCCCCACACACACTAACCCCCCCACACACACACTAACCCCCCACACGCGCACTAAGCCCCCATACACCCACTGACCCCTCCCCGCACACACTCTGACCCCCACCCACACACACACTAACAACCCACACACACACTAACTCCCCACCAACACACACACACACTAACCCCCGCCCCACACTCTCACACACACTAACCCCACCACTACACACACTTACCCCCCCCCAGAGACACTAACAACCCTCACACACACTACCCCCCACCACACACGCACACTAACCCCGCCACATACACAATGACGCTCCTCAGACACTAACCTCCCCAAATTACACACACTAACCCCCCACACACACTAACCCCCTCACACATACTAACCCCCCTCACCAACCCAAAGAGCCCACACACACACTAACCCCCCAGACACAATAACCCCCGAACACACGTTGACTCCCCCACGCACAATCATAGCCCCCACACACACTAACACCCCACATACGCTAACCACCACAACATACACACTAAACACTCCCCCACACACGTTAACCACTCCCACACACACACTAACCCCCCTCACACAGTAAACCCCAAACGCACTCACTAACCCCCCCCCCACACACACACTAACCCCCCACACACAGTAATCCTCGACACACTCACTAACCCCCCCACCCACACAAACCCACACACACAATAACATCCGACACGCACACTAACCCCCCACACACACTCACTAACCCCACCCTCACACAAACACTAAGTCCCCCACACACGTTAACCACTCCCACACACACTAACCCCCCTCACACAGTAAACCCCACACGCACTCACTAACCCCCCCCCACACACACACTAACCCCCCACACACAGTAATCCTCGACACACTCACTAACCCTCCACCCACACAAACCCACACACACAATAACATCCGACACGCACACTAATCCCACACACACACACACAATAACCCTCCACAGTTGAACACCCCCTACAAACACTAACCCCACACACGACTAACCCCCAAACATACGCACTAGCACCCCCCACACACTAACCCCCTACACACACTAATACACCCACACACAACTAACCCCCCCACACACACGCACAAACCGCTCCACACACTCTAACCCCCGTCACACACACACTAAGCACCCCCAATAACACTAACCCCCCACACACACTAAACCCCCTCCCACACACTAATCCACCCGCACACACACTAAACCCCCCACACACAAACTAGCCTCCCCACCCACGCACTAAGCCTCCCACACACACTAACCCCACAATCACACTAACCCCGCCCCCCCCCACACACACACTAAACCCCCCCACACACTTCCCCCTCCCCCACACACTCACTAATACCCCCACATACACACTAAACCCCTCTCACACACACTAACCACCCCCACACACACTAAACGCCCCACACACACACAAACCCTCACACACACAGTACCCGCCTCACACACCCACAAACGCACCCACACACACAAACTAACCCCACCCCCACACACACTAACACCTACACACGCTAACCACCACCACACACTCACTAAACCCACTCCCACATGCTAACGACCCCACACAGTCACTAACCACTCGCACACACAAACCCCCCCACACACACACTCACCGCCCTCACACACACACTAACACCCCCACTCACAGTAATCCCCCCACACACACTAACCCCCCACACACACACTAACCCCACACACACAGTAAGCCCCCCACACACCAAACCCCCCCCACATACACGCTAATCACCCACACACACACTAACCCCCCACACACACACTAACCCCACACACACAGTAAACCCCCCCACACACTAACCCCCCCCACATACACACTAACCCCCCCACACACACTAACCTCCCTCACACATATACTAAACCCCCCCTCACACACCATAACCCCCCACACCCACACATGAACGCACACATACTCACTAACCCCACCCCCACAGACACACAACCTCCCGCACACACTAGACCCACCGCACAGACACATTGACTCCCCACAAACACTTACACCCCCCCACACACACACACGAACCACCGACCCCACACACTAACCCCCACACACAACTAGCCCCCCCCCACAGATACGAACTAACACCCCCCACACATCAACACCCACAAACACGCGCTAACCCCTCACACACACTAAACACACCCAATAACACTAACCCCCCACAGATAAACTACCCCCCACCCACACACTGACCTCCCCCACACACTAACCCCCCCACACACACACTAACCCCCCTACAAACACACTAAGCACCCCCACACACACACAGTAACCACCCCCCACACACACACACTAACACTCCCATACACACTAACTCTCCCCCACACACACTAACCCCCCAAACACGCAGTAACCCCCCCCCACACACACACTAATCACCCCACACTCACTAACACCCCCACACACACTAACCGCCCCTCACACACACACAATAACCCCCCCACATACACTAACCCCCCAAACACGCAGTAACCCCCACCCCACACACACACACTAATCACCCCACAATCATTAACCCCCCCACACACACTAACCGCCCCTCACACACACACACTAACCCTCCCACGCACACTAACTCCCCCCCCACACGCTAACCTCCGTCACACACATATTAAACCAACCTCACACAACATAATCCCCCACCCCACACGCACACGCACACACACTTTCTAACCCCACCCCCACCCACACATTAACCCCCCACACACGCTAACCACCAGCACACACACACTAAACACACCGCACACACGCTAACCCCCACCACCCACACACTAACCTCCCACACACACACACACTAAGCCCTTCGCACACACACTAACCCCCGCACAAACACACTAACCCCCCCATGCACACACTAACCACCCCACACACACTAAGACCCACCCACACACACTAAACGCCCCACACACACACTAACCCCCACACACACAGTACCCGCCTCACACACCCACAAACGCACCCACACACACTAACTAACCCCACCTCCACACGCACTAACCCCTACACACGTTAACCACTACCACACACTCACCACCCTCACACACACACACACAGTAAGCCCCCACACACACTAACCCCCCCACACACACACTAACCGCTCCCCACACACACTAACACCCGCACAAAAACAACCCCCCCCATGCACACACTAACCACCCCACACACTAACACCCCCCACACACACAAAACCCCCACAAACACTAATCCCCCAACACATACACACTCATCCCCCCACATACACTAACCCCCCACCCCAACACTAACCACCCCCACACACATTAACCCCAACCCCATACAGACTCTAACCGATCCTCCCCCACACACAATAACACCCCCCACACACACATTGACCCCCACACACACACTAACCTCCCACACACACTAACCCCCATCCACTCACTAACCTCCCACACACACACTAAGCCCTCCCCACACACGAACCCACCCCCCCACAAACACACTAACCCCCCCCCACGCACACACTAACAACCCACACATACTGACCCCCCCACACACACACACTAACCCCCCATAAACACTAAACCACCAACACATATACACTAATCCCCCCACCACGCACACTAACCCCACACACACTAACCAACCCCACACTCATTACCCCTACCCCGTACACACTCAAACCGTTCCCCCCACACACAATAACCCCCCACGCACACTAGCCCCCCCACACACACTAAACCCCCATCACACACACTAACCACCCCCACACACAGTAACCCCACACACAACCACAAACGCACCCACACACAGTCACTGACCCCACCCCCACAAAAACACTAACTCCCCCACACACTAGACCCCCCCACACAAAATAACCCCCCCCCACACTTTAACAACGCCTACACACATTAAGCCCACAAACAACTACCCCCCCCCCACATACACACACGCACTAACACCCCCACACACTAACCCCCTACACACAATAAACCCCCGACACAGGCACTAAACCCCCACCCACACACACATTAACCCCCACACACACTAACCCCCGACACACGCACTAAACCACACACACACACACACTAACCACCCCTCACACACACTAACCATCCAGACGCACACGCTAACCTCCCACACAACTACCCCCCGAACACACACGAACCCACCCCACACACACTAACCCCCCTCACGCACACAGTAAACCCCCAACACACACTAACCACCCCCACGCACACTAACCCCCCACACACTGACCCCCCTACACACACTAAACCCCCCACACACAACTAACCCCCTATACACAACTAACCAACCAACACACGCGCTAACCCCCCACCACACGCACGCACTAACCCCTCTTCCCACACACAGAATAACCCCCCAACACACGCTACTCCCCCCACACCCATTACCCCCACACACATATACTTGCCCCCCACTCACACTAACCCCCCCCCACACACCCATAAACCACCCACACACACTAACCACCCCCCACGCACACTACCCCCGCACACACATAGTAACCCCCTCACACACCCACAAACGCACCCACACACACGAACTATCACCCCACACACGCTAACCACCACCACATACACACTAAACACCCGCCCCCCACACACGCTAACCACCGTCGACACACTCACTAACTCCCCCACACACACACACTAACCCCCAAACATAGTAACCTCCGACACACACGCTGACCCCCCCCCCCCCACATACACACTAACACCCCCCACACACACAAACCCACCCCATATACACACACTAACCCCCCACACACTAACCCCCCCCCCCACACACACACATTAACTCCCCCACACACTAGACCCCCACACACACAATAACCCCCACACTCTAACACCCCCAACACACACTAACCACCCCCACACACACTAACCCCCCACACACTGACCCCCTAGACACAAGTAATCCCTAACACACACTAACCCCCACACACGCTAACCACCACCACACACACACTAATCACCCCCGCACACACACTAACCACCCACACACGCTAACTACCCCCACACACACACTAACCCCCCAAACACGCAATAACCCCCCCCCACACACACACACTAATCACCCCACACTCACTAACCCCCCCACACACACTAACCGCCCCTCACACACACACAATAACCCCCCGCACACACTAACCCCCAAACACGCAGTAACCCCCCCCCTCACACACACACACACACTAATCACCCCACACTCACTAACCCCACCCAACACACACTAACCGCCCCTCACACACACACACTAACCCTCCCACGCACACTAACTCCCCCCCCCACACACTAACCCCCCACACACACACTAGCCCCCACACACACAGTAAACCCCCACACATACACTAACCCACAACCACACATACACTAACCCACCTCACACACCATAACCCCCCCACACACACCCACACCCACAAACACACGCACACATACTCACTAACCCCACCCCCACAGACAGGCTAACTCCCCCACACACTAGACCCACCCCACAGACACATTAACACCCCACAAACACTTACCCTCCCCACACAGACACGAACCACCGACCCCACACACTATCTCCCCACACACAACTAGCCCCCCATAGATACGAACTAACACCCCCCACACATCAACACCCACAAACATGCGCTAACTCCTCACACACACTAAACACCCCCAATAACACTAACCCCCCACAGATAAACTACCCCCCCACCCACACACTAACCTCCCCCACACACTAAACCCCCCTACACACACACTAACCCCCCTACAAACACACTAAGCCCCCCCACACACACACTAACCCCCCTACAAACACACTAAGCCCCCCCCACACACACTAACTCCCCCACACACACACACTAACACTCCCACACACACTAACTCTCCCCCACACACACTAACCCCCCAAACATGCAGTAACCCCACCACACACACACTAATCACCCCACACTCACTAACCCCCCACACACACTAACCGCCCCTCACACACACACAATAACTCCCCACACACACTAACCACCCAAACACGCAGTGACCCCCACCCCACACACACACACACTAATCACCCCACACTCACTAACCCCCCACACACACTAACCGCCCCTCATACACACACAATAACCACCCCACACACACTAACCCCCCAAACACGCAGTAACCCCTACCCCACACACACACACTAATCACCCCACACTCACTAACTCCCCACACACACTAACCGCCCCTCACACACACACAATAACCCCCACACACACACTAACCCCCCAAACACGCAGTTACCCCCCTCACACACACACTAATCACCCCACAATCACTAACCCCCCCAGACACACGACCGCCCCTCACACACACACAATCACCTCCCACACACACTAACCCCCAAACATGCAGTAACCCCCCCTCACACACACACACACACACTAATCACCCCACACTCACTAACCCCCCCACACACACTAACCCCCCCCACACACACACACACTAACACTCCCACACACACTAACTCTCCCCCACACACACTAACCCCCCACACACACTAACCCCCAAACATGCAGTAACCCCCCCTCACACACACACACACACACACTAATCACCCCACACTCACTAGCCCCCCCACACACACTAACCGCCCTCACACACATATTAAACCAACCTCACACACCATAATCCCCCAAACACACACACGCAAACGCACCCACACACACTTTCTAACCCCACGCCCACCCACACATTAACCCCCCACACACGCTAACCACCACCACACACACACTAAACACACCACACACACTACCCCCCATCCACACACTAACCTCCCACACACACTAACCCCCCCATCCACACACTAATCTCCCACACACTAAGCCCTCCCCACACACACTAACCCCCGCACAAACATACTAACCCCCCATGCACACACTAACTACCCCAGACGCACTAAGACACCCCACACACACACTACACGCCCCACACACACACTAACCCCCACACACACACTAACCCCCACACACAGTACCCGCCTCACACACCCACAAACGCAGCCACAGACACTAACTAACCCCACCTCCACACACACTAACCCCTACACACGCTAACCAACACCACACACTCACTAAACCCCCTCCCACATGCTAACGACCCCACACAGACACTAACACCCCCCACACACACACTAACACCCCCCCCCACACACACATACCACCCACATACACTAACCCCCCCCACATACACACTAATTCCCACCCCCACACACACACACTCACCGCCCTCACACACACACACTAACGTCCACACACACAGTAATCCCCCCCACACACACTAACCCCACACACACAGTAAACCCCCACACACACTAACCCCCCCACATACACGCTAACCCCTCACAAATATACTAACCCACAACCACACACACTAACCCCCCCCACACACACTAACCTCCCTCACACACATACTAAACCCCCCTCACACACCATAACCCCCCCCCACACACACACACCCATAAACGTCCGCACACATACTCACTAACCCCACCCCCACAGACACGCTAACTCCCCCACACACTAGACCTACCCCGCACACACATTAACTCCCCACAAACACTTACCCCCCCTACATACACACGAACCACCGACCCCACACACTAACTCCCCACACACAACTAGCCCCCCCCACAGATACGAACTAACACCCCCACACATCAACACCCACAAACACGCACTAACCCGTCACACACACACTAAACACCCCCAATAACACTAACCCCCCACAGAAAAACTACCCTCCCACCCACACACTAACCTCCCCCACACACTAACCCCCACACACACTAACTCCCCCACAAACACACTAACCCACCCACCCCCACACACACATATTAACTCCCCCCACACACACACTAAACCTCCCATACACACCAACTCTCCCACACACACACTAACCCCCCACACACACTCAACCCCCAAACACGCAGTAACCCCACACACACACACTAATCACCCCACACTCACTAACCCCAGCACACACACTAACCGCCCCTCACACACACACACTAACCCTCCCACACACACTAATCCCCCCCACACACACTAACCCCCACCCCCACATTAACCACCCCCACACACATTAACCCCTACCCCATACAAACTCTAACCGATCCCCACACACACACACTAACCCCCCCCCCACACATTAAACCCCCATCACACACAATAACCGCCCCCACACAAACACTAACCTCCCACACACACTAACACCGCCACACACACTACACCCCAGCCACTCACTAACCTTCCACACACACACTAAGCCCTCCCCACACACTAACCCCCCCACAAACACACTAACCCCCCCACACACACACTAACAACCCACACATACTAAACCCCCCACAAACACTAAACCCCCAACACATATACACTAATCCCCCCACGCACACTAACCCCACACACACACTAACCACCCCCACACACATTAACCCCTACCCCGTATACACTCTAACCGCTCTCCCCACACACACAATAACCCCCCCCCACACACTAACCCCCCCCACGTTCACTAAACCCACATCACGCACACTAACCACCCCCACACACAGTAACCACCCCACACACCCACAAACGCAGCTACACACACTCACTAACACCATCCCCACCCACACACCGTAACCACCGACACACACACTGATCACCCACATTCACACTAACACCCCCCCCCGCACACACAAACCCACACCCACACACACACACACTTACCCCCCCACAGACACTAACCCCCCTCACACACACAGTCATCCCCCCACACACAGTAACCCCACACACAACCACAAACGCACCCACACACACTCACTAACCACACCCCCATAAAAACACTAACTCCCCCACACACTAGACACCCCCACACACAATAACCCCCCCCCCACACACTCTAACACCCCCTACACACACTAACCCCACACACAACTACCCCCCCCCACATACACACATGCACTAACACCCCCACACACTAACCTCCTACACACAATAAACCCCCTACACAGACACTAACCCCCCACCCACACACACATTAACCCCCACACACACTAACCCCCCGACACACGCACTAAACCACACACACACACACACTAACCACCCCTCACACACACTAAACATCCAGACGCACACACTAACCCCCACACAACTACCCCCCTAACCCACACGAACCCACCCCACACACGCTAACCCCCTCACGTACACAGTAAACCCCCAACACATACTAACCACCCCCACGCACACTAACCCCCCACACACTGACCCCCCTACACACACTAAACCCCCCACACACAACTATCCCCTATACACAACTAACCAACCAACACACGCACTAAATAACCCCCACCACACGCACGCACTAACCCCTCCTCCCACAAACACTACTCCCCCCACACACATTAACCCCCCCCACACACATATACTTACCCCCCACTCACACTAACACCCCCCACACACCCACTAAACCACCCACACACACTAACCACCCCCCACCACACTAACCCCCCCACACACATTGTAACCCCCTCACACGCCCACAAACACACCCACACACACGAACTAACCCCCCTCACACACACTAACACCCACACACGCTAAACACCACCACATACACACTAAACACCCCCCACACACACGCTAACCACCGTCGACACACTCACTAACTCCCCCCCCACACACACACTAACCCCCGAAAATAGTAACCCCCGACACACACACTAACCCCCCCCACACACAAATCCATCCCATATACACACACTAACCCCCCCACACACACACACATTAACTCCCCCACACACTAGACCCCCCCACACACAATAACCCCCACACTCTAACACCCCCAACACACACTAACCACCCCCACACACAATAACCCCCCACACACTGACCCCTACACACATCTAATCCCTAACACATACACTAACCCCCAAACCGCTAACCACAACCACACACACTAACCACAAAACACACACACTAACCACACAACACACACACAAACTCCCCCAGACACAAACTAACCCCCCCACACACACACAAACCCACCACACACACTACCCCCCCACACACACACACTAACCCCCACACATTGACCCCCGACACACACTAAATCCCCCACACACAACTAACCGCCCGACACACAACTAACCAACCAACACACGCACTAAACTCCCACACACACATTAACCCCCAACACACATATGCTAACCCCCCACACACACTAACCTCCCCACACACCCAGTAAACAACCCCCCCACACACACACAAACCACCCCCACACACACAAACTCCCGCACACGCACACACTAACCCTCCCCCACACACACTAACCACCCCACACATACTGACCCCCTTCACACACACTAACCCCCCCACACACAACTATCCCCCTATACACAACTAACCAACCAACACACGCACTAAATCCCCCCACCACACGCACGCACTAACCCCTCCTCCCACACACACTACTCCCCCCACACACATTAACCCCCCCCCACACACACACTCACAACACCGCCCACATAAACACTAACCCCCCCACACACAGTCTAACCCCCACACACACAGACGATCCCCCAAACACACACTAACCAAACCCCTGACACACTAACCCCACCCCACACACACACTAAGCCACCACACACACTCACCCCCCCCACACACACACTCACAACACCGCCCACATAAACACTAAACCCCCCTCACACACACTAAACGCCCACCACACACACGAACCCCCCCCACACACACACTAACTGCCCAACACACTAGACCCCCCCCCACACCCACACGCAACGACCCCCCCCCACACACACACACGCACTAACACCCCCCACAGATTAACCCCACACACAACTAACCCCCCCACACACACACACACGCACTAACACCCCCACACACTAACCCCCTACACACATTAACTCCCCGCACACATATACTAACCCGCCACACACACTACCCCCCCCCCCCACACACCCACTGAACCACCCACACACACACACTAACCACCCCACACACACACCAAACCCCCAGACGCACACACTAACCCCCCACACAACTACCCCCCAAGACACACTAACCACACCCCACACTCACACTAACCCCCCTCACGCACACAGTAACCCCCCAACACACACTAACCACCCCCCACACACACAGTAACCCCCCCCCCACCCACACACACACGCTCACCGCCCGCAGACCCTCACTAACCCCCCACGCACACACACTAACCCCCCCACACACACACATAGTAAGCCCCCAAACACACACTGCCCCCCACATACACACTAAGCCCCCCACACACTAACCCACAACCAGACACACACTAACCCTCCCATACACACAATAACCCCCCTCACACACACACTAACCCCCCACACACACACAGTAACCCCACCCCCACAGACACACTTACTCCCCCACACACTAGACCAACCCCACACACACAGTAAACCCCCACACACTCACTAACCTCCCCCCCCACCACACTAACCCCATACTAACCCCTTCTCACACACTAATCTACTGCCATACACACACTAACCCCTCCCCTCCCCCACCCCCTTCCCACACACACACACACTAACCTCCACATGGACTGACTGATGCCCAATAACCACCCTGGAAATCTCTCTCTAACAGCACAGTGGGTCTACCTACACCACATGGACTGACGGATGTCCAATAACAATCCGGAACTCTCTCTAACTGCACTGTGCGTGTACCTACACCACATGGACTGACGGATGTCCAATAACAATCCTGGCAATTTCTCTCTAACAGCACTGTGGGTGTACCTACATCACATGAACTGACTGGTGACCAATAAGAGTCCAGGTACTCCCTTCTTGGCGACACTGTGCATCTACCTACACAACATGGAGCAACTGATGTTCAAACGCAATCCTGGAACTCCCGCCCTAACAGCACTGCGTGTGTACCTACATAGAAACAGAGAACCAGAGAAAACCGGAGCAGGAGGGGCCCAGTCGTCCCTTCATACTGGCTATACCATTCAAGATGATCATGGATGACGATCCAACTCAATACCGAGTGCCCCCTCCCCCCTTTTCATTAGATCCACTTCGTCCCAAATGAAACATCTAACTGCTGCGAATAAAGGTGGTGTGGATGAGCAGAGAGATCTCGGTGTCCACGTACATAGATCCCTGAAAGGTGCCACCAAGGTTGAGAGGGTTGTTAAGAAGGCGTACAGTGTGTTAGCTTTTATCGGTAGAGGGATTGAGTTTCGGAGTCATGAGGTCATGTTGCAGCGGTACAAAACTCTGTTGCGGCCGCATTTGGAGTGTTGTGTGCAATTCTGGTCACCGCAGTATAGGAAGGATGTGGAAGCATTGGAAAGGGTGCAGAGGAGATTTACCAGAATGTTGCCTGCTATGGAGGGAAGATCTTATGAGGAAAGGCTGAGGGACTTGAGGCTGTTTTCCTTACAGAGAAGAAGGTTCAGAGGTGACTTGATTGAGGCATACAAGATGATCAGAGGATTAGATAGGGAGCTTTTTCCCTCGGATGGTGATATCTAGCACGAGGGGACATAGCTTTAACTTGAGGGGAGATAGATATAAGACAGATGTCAGAGGTAGGTTATTTGCTCAGAGAGTAGTAAGGGTGTGGAATGCCCTGCGTGCAACAGTAGTGGACTCGCCAACACCAAGGGCATTCAAATGGTCATTGGATAGACAGATGGACGATAAGGGAATAGTGTAGATGGGCTTTAGAGAGGTTGCACAGGTCGGCGCAACATCGAGGGCCGAAGGGCCTGTACTGCGCTGTAATGTTCTATGTTCTATACAATGTTTTTTCCTCAACTACCTGCTGTGGAAACTAATTGCACAGGTTTTCCGCTCTCTGGGTGAAAACATCTCTCCTCATCTCTGTCTTAAATCGTCTCCCCCGCATCCTCAGCTTGTGACATCTGATTCTGCAGACAGACCATCGGAGAGATCCTTCCTGTATCTACCCCGTGTCTTCCTGTTAGAATTCCCCGGCTTTCGTTGAAATTCCTCCTCATTCTTCTGAACTACAGCGAATAGAACTCTAATCGATTCAACCTCTCCTCCTACGTCAGTCCTGCCATCCCAGGATTCAATCTGGTAAACATTGGCTGCATTCTGTCTGCAGCAAGAACAGCCTTCCTCTGATGAGGAGTCCAAAACTGCACACAATCGTCCAGATGTGGCCTCACCAAGGGCCTGTATAATTGCCACAAGGCATGGCTGCTCCTGTATTCCAATCATCTCGTGCTGAAGGCAGAGAATTTGTCTCCTGTCCTGCCTGCTGCACCGGCCTGCTTACACCTTGCAGCGAATGGTGGACGGGGACACCCAGGTCTCGGTGCACATTCCCCTCTCCAAAAATATGGCCATTCAGATCATCGTCTGCCTTCTCATCTTTCCCCCAAAGTGGATAATGTCGCATTGATGCAAATGATAACGCATCTACCATTCATTTCCCCCAGAAACTCAACTTCTCCAAAAGGCATTGCAGATCAGTGCATCCTCCTCTCAGTTCAACCTCCCAACCACATTTCTATGATCTGCATATTTGGAGATATTACATTTTCATCCCTCATCTGAAGTCCGGTAAACACTGCCCTCTCGACCTGGTCTGTCCTCCATATGAATTCAGACCCACAGCAATGTGGGTTACTGACAACTACCCTCTCAAATGGCCGAGCCGGCCATCCGATTCTGGGCAATGAGGGATGGAAAGAACATGCTTTTCTGATCAGTAACCACCAAATGCCGTGACTGAATCAGTAAAAGGCTGCTGTCTACCACTGGAGGTGATTGCAGATGGCCCTGGAGGAGCTCAGGCAGATGTGGACTTCACACTGTATCACCTCAGCATGGGGGCGGGCAGTCTGGGCCGGCTTGGTAACTGACAGACAACAGCAAGGACACTGACAGAGTGACAGTGGGAGCAGTCTGGGCCGGCTGGTTAACTGAGAGTCAACAGCAAGGACACTGACAGAGTGACAATGGTGGGAGCAGTCTGGGCCGGCTGGGTAACTGAGAGACAACAGCAAGACACTGACAGAGTGACAGTGGGAGCAGTCTGGACCGGCTGGGTAACTGAGAGACAACAGCAAGGACAGTGACAGAGTGACAGTGGTAGCAGTCTGGGCCGGCTGGGTAACTGAGACAAAACAGCAAGGACACTGACAGAATGACAGTGGGAGCAGTCTGGGCCGGCTGGGTAACTGAGAGACAACAGCAAGGACACTGACATTGGGAGCAGTCAGGGCTGGCTAATGAACGGAGAGACAACAGCAAGGACACAGACAGAGTGACAGTGGTGAGAGCAGTCTGGGCCGGCTGTGAAACTGAGAGACATCAGCAAGGATAGTGCCAGAGACAACAGCAAAGACAGCGACAGATTGACAGTGGCAGCCGTCTGGGCCGGCTGGTTAACTTAGAGACAATATCAATGCCACTGACAGAGTGACAGTAGGAGTAGTCTTGGCCGGCTCGGTAACTGAGAGAAAACAGCAACGACAGTGACAGAGTGACAATGGGAGAAGTCTGGACCGGCTGGGTAACTGAGAGACAACAGCAAGGACAGTGACAGAGCGACAGTTGGAGCAGTCTGGGCCGGCTGGGTAACTGATAGACAACAGCAACGACACTGACAGACTGACAGTGGGAACAGTCTGGGCCGGCTGGGTAACTGATAGACAACAGCAACGACACTGATAGAGTGACAGTGGGAGCAGTCTGGTCCGGCTGGGTAACTGAGAGACAACAGTACGGACACTGACAAAGTGACAGTGGGAGCAGTCAGTGCCGGCTGGGTAACTGAGAGACAACAGCAAGGACACTGACAGAGTGACAGTGGGAGCAGTCTGGACCGGCTGGGTAACTGAGAGACAAAAGCAAGGACACTGACAGAGTGACAGTGGGAGCAGTCTGGGCCGGCTGGGTAACTGAGAGACAACAGCAAGGACACTGACAGAGTGACAGTGGGAGCAGTCTGGGTCGGCTGGGTAACTGAGAGACAACAGCAAGGACACTGACAGAGTGACAGTGGGAACAGTCTGGGCCGGCTGGGTAACTGAGAGACAACAGCAAGGACACTGACAGAGTGACAGTGGAAGCAGTCTGGGCCGGCTGGGTAACTGAGAGACAACAACAAGGACACTGACAGAGTGACAGTGGGAGCAGTCTGGGTCGGCTGGGTAACTGAGAGATAACAGCAAGGACACTGACAGAGTGACAGTGGGAGCAGTCTGGACCGGCTGGGATATTGAGAGCCAACAACGAGGACAGTGACAGAGTGACAGTGGGAGCAGTCTGGTCCGGCTGGGTAACTGATAGACAACAGCAAGGACAGTGACAGAGTGACAGTGGGAGCAGTCTGGTCCGGCTGGTGAACTGAGAGACAACAGCAAAGAGGGCGACAGAGTGACAGTGGGAGCAGTCTAGGCGGCCTGGGTAACTGAGAGACAACAACAAGGACAGTGCAAGAGTGACAGTGGTGGGAGCAGTCTGGTCAGGCTGGATAGCTGATAGACAACAGCAAGGACAGTGACAGTGGGACAGCGTGAGCAGTCTGGGCCGACTGGCTAACTGAGAGACAACAAGGACACTGACTGAGTGACATTGTTGGGTACAGTTTGGTCCGACTGGTTAATATCGAGACAACAGCAAAGATAGTGACATACTGGCAGTGGTGTGGGCAGCCTGGGTCGGCTGGTTAATTGAGAGTCAACAGCAAGGACAGTGAAGAGTGACAGTGGTGGGAGCAGAATCTGCCGGCTGGGTAACTGAGAGACAACAGCAAGGACTGGACAGTGACAGAGCAGTCTGGATCAGCTTGTTAATAAACAGACAACAAGGACACTGGAAAAGTGACAGTGAGAGCAGTCTGGGCCGGCTGGGTAACTGAGACACAACAGCAAGGACAGTGACAGAGTGACAGTGGGAGCAGTCTGGGCCGGCTGGTTAACTGAGATACAACAGCAAGGACACTGACAGAGTGACAGTGGGAGCAGTCTGGGCCGGCTGGGTAACTGAGAGACAACAGCAAGGACAGTGACAGCGGGAGCAGTCTGGGTCTGCTGGTTAACGGAGAGACAACAGCAGGTACACTGACAGAGTGATAGTGGGAGCAGTCTGGGCCGGCTGGGTAACTGTGAGACATCAGCAAGGATAGTACCAGAGTTGCAGTGGTGAGAGCAGTCTGGGCCGGCTGGTTAACGGAGAGACAACAGCAGGGACACTGACAGCGTGACGGTGGGAAAAGTCTGGGCCGGCTGGATAACTGAGAGACAACAGCAAGGACACTGGCAGAGTTACAGTGGTGGGAGCAGTCTGGGCCGCTGGATAAATTAGAGAACATCAAGGCCACTGACAGAGTGACAGTGGGAGCAGTCTGGGCCGGCAGGGTAACTGAGAGACAACAGCAAGAACAGTGACAGTGGGAGCAGTCAGGGCCGGCTGGTGAACGGAGAGACAACAGCAAGGACACAGACAGAGTGACAGTGATGAGAGCAGTCTGGGCCGGCTGGGAAACTGAGAGACATCAGCAAGGATAGTGCCAGAGACAACAGCAAAGACAGCGACAGATTGACAGTGGCAGCCGTCTGGGCCGGCTGGTTAACTGAGAGACAATATCAATGTCAATGACAGAGTGACAGTAGGAGTAGTCTGGGCCGGCTGGGTAACTGAGAGAAAACAGCAGAGACACTGACAGAGTGACAGTGGGAGCAGTCTGGGCCGGCTGGGTAACTGAGAGACAACAACAAGGACACTGACAGAGTGACAGTGGGAGCAGTCTGGGCCGGCCGGGTAACTGAGAAACAAGAGCAAGGATAATGACAGAGTGACAGTTGGTGCAGTCTGGGCCGGCCTGGTAACTGAGAGACAACAGCAAAGACACAAAGAAAAAAGAACAAAGTAATGTACAGAACAGGAACAGGCCCTTCGGCCCTCCAAGCGTGTGCCGACCATGCAGCCCAACTAAACTACAATCTTCTACACTTCCTGAAGTCCGTATCCCTCTATTTCCATCCGATTCATGAATTTGTCAAGATGCCCCTTACATGTCACTATCGTCCCTGCTTCCACCACCTCCTCCGATAGCGAGTTCCAGGCACCCACTGCCCTCTGCGTAAAAAAACATGCCTCATACATCTACTCTAAACCTTGCCCCTCTCACCTTAAACCTATGCCTCCTAGTAATTGGCCCCTCTACCTTGGGGATAAGCCTCTGACTATCCACTCTGTCTATGCCACTCATAATTTTGTATACCTCTATCAGGTCGCCCCTCAACCTCCTTCGTTCCAGTGAGAACAAACCCGTTTATTCAACCGCTCGTCATAGCTAATGCCCTCCATACCAGGCAACATTCTGGTAAATCTCTTCTGCACCCTCTCTAAAGCCTCCACATCCGTCTTGTAATGTGGCGACCATTATTGAAGACTATACTCCAAGTGTAACCTAACTAAGGTTCTATACAGCTGCAAAATGACTTGCCAATTCTTATACTCAATGCTCCGGCCAACGAATGCAAGCATGCCGTATGCCTTCTTGACTACCTTCTCCATCTGTGTTGCCCTTTCAGTGACCTGTGGCCCTGTTCACCTCGATCTCTCTGACTTTCAATACTCTTGAGGGTTCTACCATTCACTGTGTCTTCCCTACCTGCATTAGACCTTCCAAAATGCCTCCATTTGCTATCTCTCCGCCCAAGTATCCAAACAATCTAAATCCTGCTGTATGCTCTGACAGTCCTCATCGCTATCCGCAATTCCACCAACCTTTGTGTCATCTGCAAACGTACTAACCAGACCAGTTACATTTTCCTCTAAATCATTTACATATACTACAAACAGCAAAGGTCCCAGCACTGATCCCTGCGGAACACCACTGGTCATAGCCCTCCAATTAGAAAAGCATCCTTCCATTGCTACACTCTGCCTTATATGACCTAGCCAGTTCTGTATCCAACTTGACAGCTCACCCCTGATCCCGTGTGACTTCACCTTTTGTACTAGTCTACCATGAGGGACCTTGTCAAAGGCCTTACTGAAGTCCAAAGAGACAACATCCATTGCCCGACCTGCATCGATCATCTTTGTGACCTCCTCGAAAAGCTCTATCAAGTTAGTGAGGCACGACCTCCCCTTCACAAAACCGTGCTGCCTCTCACTAATACGTCAATTTGCTTCCAAATGGGAGTAGATCCTGTCTCGAAGAATTCTCTCCAGTAATTTCCCTACCACTGAAGTAAGGCTCACCGGCCTGTAGTTCCATGGATTGTCCTTGCTACCCTTCTTAAACAGAGGAACAACATTGGCTATTCTCCAGTTCACCGGGACATCACCTGAAGTCAATGAGGATCCAACGATTTCTGTCAAGGCCTCAGCAATTTCCTCTCCAGAGTCCTTCAGTAGTCTGGGGTAGATCCCATCAGGCCCTGGGGACTTATCGACCTTAATATTTGTCAAGACGCCCAACACCTCGTCTTTATGGATCTCAATGTGACCCAGGTTATCTACACACCCTTCTCCAGGCTCAACATCTACCAATTCCTTCTCGTTGGTGAACACTGATGCAAAGTATTCATTTAGTACCTCGCCCATTTCCTCTGGCTCCACACATAGATTCCCTTGCCTATCCATCAGTGGGCCAACCTTTTCCCTGGCTACCCTCTTGCTTTTTATGTACGTGTAAAAAGCCTTGGGATTTTCCTTAACACTACTTGCCAATAACTTTTCATGACCCCTTCTTGCCCTCCTGACTCCTTGCTTATGTTCCTTCCTGCTTATCTTATATTCCACACAGGCTTCGTCTGTTCCCAGCCTTTTAGCACTGACAAATGCCTCCTTTTTCTTTTTGACGAGGCCTACAATATCTCTCGTCATCCAAGGTTCCCGAAAATTGCCGTATTTATCCCTCTTCCTCACCGAACATGCCGGTTCTGAATTCCTTTCAACTGACACTTGAAAGCCTCCCAAATGTCAGATGTTGATTTACCCTGAAGCATCCGCCCCCAATCTAGGTTCTTCAGTTCCTGCCTAATATTGTTATAATTAGCCTTCCCCCAATTTAGCACATTCGCCCAAGGACCACTCTCATCATTTTCCACCAGCACTTTAAAACTTAATGAATTGTGGTCACTGTTCCCGAAATGCTCCCCTACTGAAACTTCTACCACCTGGCCGGGCTCATTCCCCAATACCAGGTCCAGTACAGCCCCTTCCCTAGTTGGACTGTCTCCATACTGTTTTAAGAAGCCCACCTGCATGCTCCTTACACACTCTGTCCCGTCTAAGCCCCTGGCACTAAGTGAGTCCCAGTCAATATTGGGGAACTTGAAGTCTCCCATCACCACAACCCTGTTGTTTTTACTCTTTTCCAAAATCTGTCTACCTATCTGCTCCTCTATCTCCCGCTGGCTGTTGGGAGGCCTGTAGTAAACCCCCACCATTGTGACTGCGCCCTTCTTATTCCTGATCTCTACCCATATAGCCTCACTGCCCTCTGAGGTGTCCTCCCGCAGTACAGCTGTGATATTTTCCCTAATCAGTAGTGCAATTCCGCCACCCCTTTTACATCCCCCTCTATCCCGCCTGAAACATCTAAATCCTGGAACGTTTAGCTGCCAACCCTGCCTTTCCCTCAACCAGGTCTCTGTAACGGCAACAACCTGATAGTTCCAAGTACTAATCCAAGCTCTAAGTTCATCTGCCTTACCCGTAATACTTCTTGTATTAAAACATATGCACTTCAGGCCACCAGACCCGCTGTGTTCAGCAACTTCTCCCTGTCTGCTCTGCCTCAGAGCACCACTGTCCCTATTCCCTAGATCTCCCTCAATGCTCTCACCTTCTGACCTATTGCTCCCGTGCCCACCACCCTGCCGTACTGGTTTAAACTCTCCCGTGTGACACTAGCAAACCTCGCGGCCAGCATATTTATGACTCTCCAGGTTAGATGCAACCCGTCCTTCTTATCTAGGTCACACCTGCCCCGGAAGAGCTCCCAGTGGCCCAGATAACGGAAACCGTCCCTCCTACACCAGCTGTTTAGCCACGTGTTTAGCTGCTCTATCTTCCTATTTCTAGCCTCTCTGGCACGTGGCACAGGGAGTAATCCAGAGATTACAAAAACCTAGAGGTCCTCTCATTCAACTATCTGCCTAGCTCCCTGAACTCCTGCTGCAGGACCTCATGCCCCTTCCTGCCTATGTCGTTAGTACCAATATGTACAGCGACCTCTGCCTGTTTGTCTCCCCCCCTTCAGGATGCCCTCTACCTGTTCGGATACCATCCTGAAGTCTCTTTCACGTCCACATAAGCGCTTGTCTGTGCCCCTGACTATATAGTCCCCTATTACTATTGCCCTTCTGCGCTTTGACCCTCCCTTCTGAACATCTGAGCCAGCCGTGGTGCCACTGCTCTGGCTGTTTTCCCCTGATAGGCTATCCCCCCACCCCGACAGTATCAAAAGGGGTATACCTGTTCGAGAAAGGGACAACCACAGGGGATTCCTGCACTGACTGCCTGCCCTTTCTGGTGGTCACCCATTTCTCTGCCTGCACCTTGGGTGTGACCACATTTATATAACTGCTATCTATGACGCTTTCCGCCAACTGCATGCTCCTAAGTGCATCCAACTGCTGCTCCAAACGAACCATGCGGTCTGTGAGGAGATCCAGTTGGGTGCGCTTTCTGCAGATGAAGCCATCCGGGACGCTGCAAGCCTCCTGGACCTGCCACATCTCACAGACAGAGCACTGCACCCCTCTAACTGACATTGCGTCAATTAATTAGTAAATTAAAGTTAAAAGTTAAAATGTAAAATAAAAAAGTTACTGTTAACTATCTGTTTCCTAGCACTAGATTTCTACTATAAATGTGAAAGCTAAATATAGTACTCTCCGATCTCTGGCTTAGATACCCCTCCAAATTATAATTAAGTAATTATGTTTAATTAGTTACCAATGCTTTCCAACCAGGCACTCAGGTGACAGCTTTCCTGTGATGTCACTTCAGTTCCCCCCCCCCCGCCCCCCCCCCCCCCACACACACACACACACAATTTGAATAGGCAATAAAAGTAAAAATGAGTAAAAATCACTTACTTATCTTCTGAGGGTCTTAGATGCTTTCTGGTTCTCTCCCTGCAGATTAAAAGTTACAGGCCAGAAGAAAGAGAGAGAACAAAACAGTAGGGAAAAAGCACCTTCTCCCACTCTGCACCGAATTACCTCACTGCACAAAATTACCAAGTTTCAAATTCCCACTCTGGATGTGACTTACTCAGGCTGTGTCTCTTTCACCTGCGCAACGCTTACTGAGTGTGCTTTCTGTCTGCCTTTTACACAGACTTCAGGATGACTACACCAATTAAACTTCAAAGAGAAGAATACAATGTGTACCTTTGTGCCCCTAAACAGGCCTCAGGTGACTGCCAGATAACCGCCTCTCAGCAATTAGGGTGGGTGCAGCTTCAGCCAATCAGACACTAATCTACGCTGCACTTTAACTGAAAAACAACATAATTAGATTTATCACTTACCTTTTCTGGTTACCTCACTGCACCAAATTATCAAGTTTCAAATTCCCACTCTGGATGTGTCTTACTAACTCAGGATGTGTCTCTTTGACTTGCGCAAAGCTGACAGAGTGACAGTGGAAGCACTATGGTCCGTGTGGCTAACTGAGATACAACAGCAAAGACAGCGACAGAGTGACAATGGGAGCAGTCTGGGCCGACGTGTTAACTGACAGACAACAGCAAGGACACTGACGGATTTAGAGTGGTGGAGCAGTCTGGGCAGGCTGGTTAAATTAGAGAGAACAGCAAGGAAACTGATAGAGTGACAGTGGAGAGAAAAGTCTGGGCAGGCAGGGTAAAAGAGAGACAGCAGCAAGGATAGTACCAGAGTGACAATGGGAGCAGTCTGGGCCGGCTGGCGTACTGGGAGACAACAGCAAGGAAATGACAGAGTGAGAGTGGGAGCAGTCTGGACCGATAGGGCAACTGAGAGACAACAGCGAGGGAAACTGACAGATTAAAAGTGGGGAGAGCAGTCTGGACCGCCTGGGTATCGAGGGACAACAGCAAGGACAGTGACAGTGCGAGCAGTCTGGGCCGTCTCGGTAACTGAGAGACAACAGCAAGGACAGTGACAGAGTGACAGTGGGAGCAGTCTGGGCGGTCTGGGTAACTGAGAGACAACAGCAAGGACAGTGACAGAGTGGCAGTGGTGGGAGCAGTCTGGGCCGGTTGGATTAATTAGAGACAACAGCAAGGACAGTGACAGATTGGCAGTGGAGGGAGCAGTTTTGGCCACTGGGTAAATGAGAGATAACAGCAAGGACACTGACAGACTGACATGATGGGAGCAGTCTGCGCCGGCTGTTTAAATTCGAGAGTACAGCAAAGACACTGATTGAGTGACAGTGGAGAGAGCAGTCTGGGCTGGATGGGTAACAGAGAGAAAACAGGAAAGTCTGCGACAGAGTGACACTGGGAGCAGTCTGGACCCACTGGGTAACTGAGAGACAACAGCAGGGACACTGACAGAGTGACAGTGGGAGCACTATGGGCCTTCGGGGTAACTAAGAGACACCAGCAAAGACACTGACGGAGTGAGAGTGGTGGGAGCAGCCTGAGCCGTCTGTTTAAATTCGAGAGAACAGCAACGACACTGATTGAATGACAGTGGAGAGTGAAGTCTCGGCTGGATGGGTAACTGAGAGACAACAGAAAAGTCTGCGACAGAGTGACACTGGCAGCAGTCTGGGCCGGCTGGTTAAATAAGAGACAACAGCAAGGACACTGGGAGAGTGACAGTGGAGAGAGGAGTCTGGGCCGGCTGGCGAACTGAGAGACAACAGCAAGGACACATACAGAGTGACAGTGGGAGCAGTCTGGGCCGGCCGGGTAACTGAGAGACAACAGCAAGGACAGTGACAGAATGACAGTGGGAGCAGTCTGGACCGGCTGGCGAACTGAGAGACAACAGCAAGGACACTGACAGAGTGACAGTGGGAACACTCTGGGCCGGCTGGGTAACTGAGAGACAACAGCAAGAACACTGACAGAGTGACAGTGGGAGCAGTCTGGGCCGGCTGGTAACTGAGGACCAATGGCAAGAACAATGACAGAGTGACCATGGTGGGAGTAGTCTGTAGGCTATCAAACTGAGAGAAAACAGCAAGGACCCTGACAGAGTGACAGTGGGAGCAGTCTGGGCCGGCTGGGTTACTGAGAGACAACAGCAAGGACACTGACAGATTGACAGTGGGAGCAGCATGGGCCGTCTGGATAACGGAGAGACAACAGCAAAGACAGCGACAGAGTGACAGTGGGAGCAGTCTGGACCCACTGGGTAACTGAGAGACAACAGCAAGGACACTGACTGAGTGACAGTGATGGGAGCTGTCTGCGCCGGCTGTTTACCTGAGAGAAAATAGCAAGGGCACTGACAGAGTGACAGTGGGAGCAGTCAGGACAGGCAGGCCAGCTGAGAGACAACAGCGGGGGACACTGACAGAGTGAAAGTGGTGAGAGCAGTCTGGACCGGCTGGGTAACTGAGACACAACAGCAAGGACAGTGACAGATTGACAGTGGGAGCAGTCTGGGCCGGCTGGCTAACTGAGAGACAACAGCAAGGATAGTGACAGACTGACAGTGGGAGCAGTCTGGGCCGGCTGGTAACTGAGAGACAACAGCAAGGACACTGACAGAGTGACAGTGGGAGCAGTCTGGGCCGGCTGGGTAACTGAGAGACAACAGCAAGGACACTGACAGAGTGACAGTGGGTGGGAGCAGTCTGTACCGGCTGGGTAACTGAAAGACAACAGCAAGGACACTGACAGAGTGACAGTGGGAGCAGTCTGGGCCGACTGGGTAACTGAGAGACAACAGCAAGGACACTGACAGAGTGACATTGGTGGGAGCAGTCTGTAGGCAGGCTAACTGAGAGAAAACAGCAAGCACAGTTACAGAGTGACAATGGTGGGAGCACTCTGAACCGACAGTTTAATAGAGAGCCAACAGCAAGGATACTGCGTGAGTGAGATTGAGAGCTGTCTGGGCCGTCTCGGTAATTGAGAGACAACAGCAAGGACATTGACAGAGTGACAGTGGTAGCAGTCTGGGCCGGCTGGGTAACTGAGAGACAACAGAAAGGACACTGACAGAGTGACAGTGGGAGCAGTCTGGGCCGGCTGGCGAACTGAGAGACAACAGCAAAGACAGCGACAAAGTGACGGTGGCAGCAGTCTGGGCCGACTGGTTCAATTAGAGAAAACAGCAAGGATTGTCACAGTGACAGTGGGAGCAGTCTGGGTCGGCTGGCGAACTGAGAGACAACAACAAGGACACTGATGGAGTGACAGTTGGAGCAGTCTGGGCCGGCTGCTTAAATTAGAGAGAACAGCAAGGACAGGGACAGAGTGATAGTGAACAGAGCAGTCTGGGCCGCTGGTTAACTGAGAGACAACAGCAAGGATAGTGACAGAGTGACAGTGAGAGCAGTCTTGGCCGGCTGGGTAACTGAGAGACAACAGCAAGGACACTGATGGAGTGACAGTGGGAGCAGTCAGGACCGGGAGGGCAACTGAGAGACAACAGCGGGGAAATCTGACAGAGTGAAAGTGGTGAGAGCAGTCTGGGCCGGCAGGGTAACTGAGGGACAGCAGCAAGAACAGTGACAGAGTGACCATCGTGGGAGTAGTCTGCAGGCTGTCTAACTGAGAGAAAACAGCAAGGACACTGACCAAGTCACAGTGGGAGCTGTCTGGGCCGGCTGGTTACCTGAGAGACAACAGCAAGGACACTGACAGAGTGACAGTGGGAGCAGTATGGAGCCTCTGGGTAATTGAGAGACAACAGCAAAGACAGCGACATAGTGACCGTGGCAGCAGCATGGGCCGACTGGTGAAATTAGAGAAAACAGCTAGGATTGTGAATGAGTGACAGTGAGCGCAGTCTGGACCGGCTGGGTAACTGAGAGACAACAGCAAGGACACTGACAGAGTATCAGTGAGAGTAGTCTGGGTTGTCTGGGTAACTGAGGGACAACAGCAAGGACACTGGCAGTGTGACAGTGAGAGCAGTCAGGACTGGCAGGGCAACTGAGGGACAACAGCGGGGGACACTGACAGAGTTAAAGTGGTGAGAGTAGTCTGGACCGGTTGGGGAACTGAGACACAACAGCAAGGACAGTTACAGAGTGACAGTGGGAGCAATCTGGGCCGACTGGCTAACTGAGAGACAACAGCAAGGGCAGTGATAGAGTGACAGTGGGAGCAGTCTGGTCCTACTGGTTAATTGAGAGACAACAGCAAAGACACTGACGGATTGACAGTGGTGGGAGCAGTCTGGGTCGGCTGGTAAATTTAGAGACAGCAGCAAGGACAGTGACAGAGTGACAGTAGAAGCAGTCTGAACCGGCAGGGTAACTGAGAGACAACAGCGAAGGATACTGACAGAGTGACAGTGGTGAGAACAGTCTGGGCCGTCTAGGTAACTGAGGGACAACAGCAAGGACACTAGCAGAGTGAGAGTGAGAGCAGTTTGCGCCGCCTGGGTAACTGGGAGAGAACAGCAGGTACACTGACAGAGTGACAGTGGTGAGAGCAGTCTGGGACGGCAGGGTACTTGAGAGACAACAGCACAAACACTGGCAGAGTGACAGTGAGAGCAGTCTGTGCCGTCTGGGTAACTGGGATGAACAGCAGGTACACTGACAGAGTGACAGTGGTGAGAGCAGTCTGGGAAGGCAGGGTAACTGAGAGACAACAGAAAGGACACTGACAGAGTGACTGGGGGAGCAGTCTGCGCCGCCTCGGTTACTGGGAGAGAACAGCAAGGGCACTGACAGAGTGACAGTGGTGAGAGCAGTCTGGGCCGGCAGGGCAACTGAGAGACAACAGCAAGGACACTGGCAGAGTGACAGTGGGAGCAGTCTGGACCGGCTGGGTAACTGAGAGACAACAGCAAGGACACTGACAGAGTGACAGTGGGAGCAGTCTGGACCGGCTGGGCAACTGAGAGACAACAGCAAGGACACTGGCAGAGTGACAGTGGGAGCAGTCTGGACCGGCTGGGTAACTGAGAGACAACAGCAAGGACACTGACAGAGTGACAGTGGGAGCAGTCTGGGTCGGCTGGGAAACTGAGAGACAACAGCAAGGACAGTGACAGAGTGACAGTGGGAGCAGTTGGGTCGGCCGGTTCACTGAGAGAATCAGCAAGGACACTGACAGAATGGGAGTAAGATAATTCAGTGCTTGCTGGGTAACTGAGAGACAACAGAAGGGTAAATGATATAGTGACAGTGGTGGGGACAATCTGGATCGGCTGGATAACTGAGGGACAACAGCATGGACAGTGACAGAGGGACAGTGGTGGGAGCAGCCTGGGGCGGCTGGGTAACTGAGAGACAACAGCAAGGACAGTGACAGAATGACAGTGGGAGCAGTCTGGGCCGGCTGGGTTTCGTGGAGAAAGCAGCAAGGACACTGATAGAGTGGCAGTGGAGAGAGCAGTCTGTGCCGGCTGGGTAACTGAGAGGCAACAGGAAGGACATTGACAGAGTGACAGTTGGAGCACTACGAACCGTGTGTGTACCTGAGAGACAACAGCAAAGACGGCGACATAGTGACAGTGGGAGCAGTCTGGGCCGGCTGGGTAACTGAGAGACAACAGCAAGACACTGACAGAGTGACAGTGGGAGCAGTATTGGCCGGCAGGTTTACTGAGTGACAACAGCAGGACACTGACAGAATTACAGTGGTGAGAGTTGTCAGCGCCGCCTGGGTTACTGAGAGACAGCAGCAAGGACACTGACAGAGTGACAGTGGGAGCAGTCTGGGCCGGCTGGGGAACTGAGAGACAACAGCAAGGACAGTGACAGAGTGACAGTGGTTGGAGCAGTTGGGTCGGCCGGCTCACTGAGAGAAACAGCAAGGACACTGACAGAATGGGAGTAAGAGAATTCAGGGCTTGCTGGGTAACTGAGAGACAACAGAAGGGTAATTGATAGAGTGACAGTGGTGGGGACAATCTGGATCGGCTGGTTAACGGAGGGACAACAGCATGGACAGTGACAGAGGGACAGTGGTTGGAGCAGTCTGGGCCGGCTGGGTATATTGGAGAAAACAGCAAGGACACTGATAGAGTGGCAGTGGAGAGAGCAGTCTGTGCCGGCTGGGTAACTGAGAGGCAACAGGAAGGACATTGTCAGGGTGACAGTGGGAGCAGTCTGGGCCGGCTGGTTCACTGAGTGACAACAGCAGGACACTGACACAGTGAAAGTGGTGAGAGCAGTCTGGGCCGGCAGGGTAACTGAGAGAAAACAGCAAGGACACTGGCAGAGTTACAGTGGTGGGAGCAGTCTGCGCCGCCTGGGTTACTGGGAGAGAACAGCAAGGACACTGACAGAGTGACAGTGGTGAGAGCAGTCTGGGTCGGCTGGGTAACTGAGAGACAACAGCAAGGACACTGGCAGATTAACAGTGGGAGCAGTCTGGGCCGTCTGGGTAACTGGGAGAGAACAGCAAGGACAGTGACAGAGTGACAGTGTGAGCAGTCTGGGCCGGCTGGGTAACTGAGAGACAACAGCAAGGACACTGACAGAGTAACAGTGAGAGCAGTCTGGGCCGGCTGGGTAACTGAGAGACAACAGCAAGGACACTGACAGAGTAACAGTGAGAGCAGTCTGGGTTGTCTGGGTAACTAAGGGACAACAGCAAGGACACTGGCAGTGTGACAGTGAGAGCAGTCTGGGCCGGCTGGGTAACTGGGAGAGAACAGCAAGGACACTGACAGAGTGACAGTGTGAGCAGTCTGGGTCGGCTGGGTAACTGAGAGACAACAGCAAGGACACTGACAGAGTGACAGTGTGAGCTGTCTGGGCCGGCTGGGTAACTGAGAGACAACAGCAAGGACACTGACATAGTAACAGTGAGAGCAGTCTGGGTTGTCTGGGTAACTAAGGGACAACAGCAAGGACACTGGCAGTGTGACAGTGAGAGCAGTCTGGGCCGGCTGGGTAACTGGGAGAGAACAGCAAGGACACTGACAGAGTGACAGTGGGAGCAGTCTGGGCCGGCTGGGTAACTGAGGGTCAAAAGCAAGGACACTGGCAGTGTGACAGTGAGAGCAGTCTGCGCCGCCTGGGTAACTGGGAGAGAACAGCAAGGACACTGACAGAGTGACAGTGGTGAGAGCAGACTGGGACGGCAGGGTAACTGAGAGAAAACAGCAAGGACACTGACAGAGTGACAGTGGTGGGTTCAGTCTGAGCCGCCTGGGTTACTGGGAGAGAACAGCAAGGACACTGACAGAGTTACCGTGGTGAGAGCAGTCTGGGCCGGCAGGATATCTGAGAGACAACAGCGAAGGACACTGACAGAGTGACAGTGGTGAGAACAGTCTGGGTCGGCAGGGTAACTGAGAGACAACAGCAAGGACACTGACAGAGTGACAGTGGGAGCAGTCTGGGCCGGCTGGGTAACTGAGGGACAAAAGCAATGACACTGACAGAGTGACGGTGACAGCATACTGCGCCGTCTGGGTGACAGGGAGAGAACAGCAGGTACACTGAGAGAGTGACAGTGGTTAGAGCAGTGGGGGCCGGCTGGGTAACTGAGATACAACAGCAAGGACACTGACAGAGTGACAATGTGAGCAGTCTGTATCGGCTGGGTAACTGAGAGACAACAGCAAGGACACTGACAGAGTGACAGTGCGAGCTGTCTGGGCCGGCTGGGTAACTGAGAGACAACAGAAAGCACACTGACAGATTGACAGTTGGAGCAGTCTGGGCCAGCTGGGTAACTGAGAGACAACAGCAGGTACACTGACAGAGTGACAGTGGTAAGAGCAGTCTGGGCCGGCAGGTTAACTGGGAGACAACAGCAAGGACAGTGACAGAGTGACAGTGGTGGGAGCAGTTGGGTCGACCGGCTCACTGAGAGAAACAGCAAGGACACTGACTGAATGGGAGTAAGATAATTCAGGGCTTGCTGGGTAACTGAGAGACAACAGAAGGGTAATTGATAGAGTGACACTGGTGGGGACAATCTTGATCGGATGGATAACTGAGGGACAACAGCATGGACAGTGACAGAGGGACAGTGTTGGGAGCAGCATGGGGCGGCTGGGTAACTGAGAGACAACAGCAAGGACACTGACAGAGTGACAGTGGGAGCATTCTGGGCCGGCTGGGTTACTGAGAGACAACAGCAAGGACAGTGACAGAGTGACAGTGGGAGCAGTCTGGGCCGGCTGGGTAACTGAGAGACAACAGCAAGGTCACAGACAGAGTGACAGTGGGAGCAGACTGGGCCGGCTGGGTAACTGAGAGACAACAGCAAGGACACTGACAGAGTGACAGTGGGAGCAGTCTGTGCCGGCTGGGTAACTGAGAGACAACTGCAAGAACAGTGACAGAGGGACAGTGGTTGGAGCAGCCTGTGGCGGTGGGTAACTGAGAGACAACTGCAAGAACAGTGACAGAGGGACAGAGGTTGGAGCAGTCTGAGCCGGTTGGGTATATTGGAGAAAACAGCAAGGACACTGAGAGTGGCAGTGGAGAGAGCAGTCTGTGCCGGCTGGCTAACAGAGAGACAACAGCAAAGACGCAGACAGAGTGACAGTGGGAGCAGTCTGGCCAACTGGTTCACTGAGTGACAACAGCAGGACATTGACACAGTGAAAGTGGTGAGAGCAGTCTGGGCCGGCAGGATAACTGAGAGAAAACAGCAAGGACACTGGCAGAGTTACAGTGGTGGGAGCAGTCTGCGCCGCCTGGGTTACTGGGAGAGAACAGCAAGGAGACTGACAGAGTGACAGTGGTGAGATCGGTCTGGGTCGGCTGGTGTAATTAGAGACAGCAGCAAGGACATGGACAGATTGACAGTAGAAGCAGTCTGAGCCGGCAGGGTAACTGAGAGACAACAGCAAGGACACTGGCAGAGAGACAGTGGGAGCAGTCTGGGCCGGCTGGGTAACTGAGATAAAACAGCAAGGACAGTGACAGAGTGACAGAGGGAGCAGTCTGTGCCGGCTGGGTAACTGAGATACAACAGCAAGGACAGTGACAGAGTGACAGTGGGAGCAGTCTGTGCCGGCTGGGTAACTGAGATACAACAGCAAGGACAGTGACAGAGTGACAGTGGGAGCAGTCTGTGCCGGCTGGTTAACTGAGGTACAACAGCAAGGACAGTGACAGAGTGACAGTGGGAGCAGTCTGTATCGGCTGGGTAACTGAGAGACAGCATCAAGGACATTGGCAGAGTGACAGTGGGAGCAATCTGGGCAGGCTGGGAAACTGAGAGACAACAGCATGGACAGTGACAGAGTGACAGTGGGAGCAGTCTGGGCCGGCTGGGTAACTGAGAGACAAGAGCAAGGACACTGACAGAGTGAAAGTGGGAGCAGTTTGGACCGTCTGGGTAACTGAGAGACAACAGCAAGGGCAGCGACAGAGTGATAGTGGGAGCAGTCTGGTCCTACTTGTTAATTCAGAGACAACAGCAAGGACACTGACGGATTGATACTGGTGGGATCAGTCTGTGTCGGCTGGTGAAATTAGAGACAGCAGCAAGGACAGTGACAGAGTGACAGTAGAAGCAGTCTGAACCGACAGGGTAACTGAGAAACAACAGCAAGGACACTGGCAGATTGACAGTGGGAGCAGTCTGGGCCCTCTGGGTAACTGAGGGACAACAGCAAGGACACTGACAGAGTGACAGTGGGAGCAGTCTGGGCCCTCTGGGTAACAGGGAGAGAACAGCGGGTACACTGACAGAGTGACAGTGGTGAGAGCAGTCTGGGACGGCAGCGTACTTGAGAGACAACAGCAAGGACACTGGCAGAGTGACAGTGAGAGCAGTCTCCGCCTCCGGGTAACTGGGAAACAACAGCAGGTACACTGACAGAGTGACAGTGGTGGGAGCAGTGGGGGCCGGCTGGGTAACTGAGATACAACAGCAAGGACACTGACAGAGTGACAGTTGGAGCAGTCTGGGCCGGCTGAGTAACTGAGAGACAACAGCAAAGACAGAGACAGAGTGACAGTGGGAGCAGTCTGTACCGGCTGGGTAACTGAAAGACAACAGCAAGGACAGTGACAGCGTGACAGTGGGAGCTGTCTGGGCCGGCTGGGCAACTGAAAGACAACAGCAAGGAAAATGACAGAGTGACAGTGGGGGCAGTCTGGGCCGGCTGGGTAACTGAGAGACAACAGCAAGGACACTGACAGAGTGACAGTGGGAGCAGTCTGGGCCGGCTTGGTAACTGAGAGACAACAGCAAGGACACTGACAGAGTGAAATTTGGAGCAGTCGGGGCCGGCTGGGTAACTGAGAGACAACAGCAAGGACACTGACAGAGTGACAGTGGGAGCAGTCTGGGTCGGCTGGGTAACTGAGAGACAACAGCAAGGACACTGAGAGAGTGACAGTGGGAGCAGTCTGGGTCGGCTGGGTAACTGAGAGACAACAGCAAAGACACTGAGAGAGTGACAGTGGGAACAGTCGGGGCCGGCTGGGTAACTGAGAGACAACAGCAAGGACACTGACAGAGTGACAGTGGGAGCAGTCTGTGCCGGCTGGGTAACTGAGAGACAACAGCAAGGACACTGACAGAGTGAAATTGGTGCAGTCTGGGCCGGCTGGGAAACTGAGAGACAACAGCAAGGACACTGACAGAGTGACAGTGGGAGCAGTCTGGGCCGGCTGGGTAACTGAAAGACAACAGCAAGGGCAATGACAGAGTGAAATTTGGAGCAGTCTGGGCCGGCTGGGTAACTGAGAGACTACAGCAAGGACAGTGACAGAGTGACAGTGGGAGCAGTCTGGGCCGGCTGGGTAACTGAGAGACAACAGCAAGGGCACTGACAGAGTAACAGTGGGAACAGTCTGTGCCGGCTGGGTAACTGTGAGACAACAGCAAGGACACTGACAGAGTGACAGTGGGAGCAGTCTGGGCAGGCTGGGTAACGGAGATACAACAGCAAGGACTTTGGCAGAGTGACAGTGGGAGCAGTCTGGGCAGGCTGGGAAACTGAGAGACAACTGCATGGACAGTGAAATAGTGACAGTGGTGGCAGCAGTCTGGGCAGGCTGGGTAACGGAGATACAACAGCAAGGACACTGGCAGAGTGACAGTGGGAGCAGTCTGTATCGGCTGGGTAACTGATAGACAAGAGCAAGGACACTGACAGAGGGAAAGTGAGAGCAGTCTGGAACGGCTGGGTAACTGTGAGACAACAGCAAGGACACTGACAGAGTGAAAGTGAGAGAGCAGTCTGGGCCGGCTGGGTAACTGAGATACAACATCAAGGACACTGACAGAGTGACAGTTGGAGCAGTCTGCGGCGGCTGGGTAACTGAGATACAACAGCAAGGACAGTGACAGAGTGACAGTGGTGGGAGCAGTCTGTACCGGCTGGGTAACTGAAGGACAACAGCAAGGACACTGACAGAGTGACAGTGGTAGCAGTCTGGGCCGGCTTGGTAACTGAGAGACAACAGCAAGGGCAATGACAGAGTGAAATTTGGAGCAGTCTGGGCCGGCTGGGTATCTGAGAGACAACAGCAAGGACACTGACAGAGTGTCAGTGGGAGCAGTCTGGGCCGGCTGGGTAACTGAGAGACAACAGCAAGGACAGTGACAGAGTGACAGTGGGAGCAGTCTGGGCCGGCTGGGTAACTGAGAGACAACAGCAAGGACACTGACAGAGTGACAGTGGGAGCAGTCTGGGTCGGCTGGGTAACTGAGAGACAACAGCAAGGACACTGAGAGAGTGACAGTGGAAACATTCGGGGCAGGCTGGGTAACTGAGAGACAACAGCATGGACACTGATAGAGTGACAGTGGGAGCAGTCTGGGTCGGCTGGGTAACTGAGAGACAACAGCAAGGACACTGAGAGAGTGACAGTGGGAGCAGTCTGGGTCGGCTGGGTAACTGAGAGACAACAGCAAGGACACTGAGAGAGTGACAGTGGGAAAAGTCGGGGCAGGCTGGGTAACTGAGAGACAACAGCAAGGACACTGACAGAGTGACAATGGAAGCAGTCTGGGCCAGCTGGGTAACTGAGAGACAACAGCAAGGACACTGACAGAGTGACAGTGGGTACAGCCTGGGCCGGCTGGGTAACTGAGAGACAACAGCAAGGACACTGACAGAGTGACAGTGGGAGCAGTCTGGGCCGGCTGGGTAACTGAGAAACAACAGCAAGGACACTGACAGAGTGACAGTGGGAACAGTCTGGGCCGGCTGGGTAACTGTGAGACAACAGCAAGGACACTGACAGAGTGACAGTGGGAACAGTCTGGGTCGGCTGGGTAACTGAGAGACAACAGCAAGGACACTGACAGAGTGACAGTGGGAGCAGTCTGGGCAGGCTGGGTAACTGAGATACAACAGCAAGGACACTGGCAGAGTGACAGTGGGAGCAGTCTGTATCGGCTGGGTAACTGAGAGACAACAGCAAGGACTTTGGCAGAGTGACAGTGGGAGCAGTCTGGGCAGGCTGGGAAACTGAGAGACAACAGTATGGACAGTGAAATAGTGACAGTGGTGGGAGCAGTCTGGGACGGCCGTGTAACTGAGAGACAACAGCAAGGACACTGACAGAGTGACAGTGGGAGCAGTCTGGCCGGCTGGGTAACTGAGAGACAAGAGCAAGGACACTGACGGAGTGAAAGTGGGAGCTGTCTGGACCGGCTGGGTAACTGAGAGACAACAGAAAGGGCAGCGACAGATTGATAGTGGGAGCAGTCTGGTCCTACTGGTTAATTGAGAGACAACAGCATGGACACAGACGGATTGACAGTGGTAGGAGCAGTCTGGGTCGGCTGGTGAAATTAGAGACAGCAGCAAGGACAGAGACAGATTGACAGTAGAAGCAGTCTGAACCGGCAGGGTAACTGAGAAACAACAGCAAGGACACTGGCAGATTGACAGTGGGAGCAGTCTGGGCCCTCTGGGTAACTGAGGGACAACAGCAAGGACACTGGCAGAGTGACAGTGAGAGCAGTCTGGGCCCTCTGGGTAACAGGGAGAGAACAGCAAGGACACTGGCAGAGTGACAGTGAGAGCAGTCTGGGCCCTCTGGGTAACAGGGAGAGAACAGCAAGGACACTGACAGAGTGACAGTGGGAGCAGTCTGGGCCGGCAGGGTACTTGAGAGACAACAGCAAGGACACTGGCAGAGTGACAGTGAGAGCAGTCTGGGCCCTCTGGGTAACTGGGAAAGAGCAGCAGGTACACTGACAGAGTGACAGTGGTGAGAGCAGTCTGGGACGGCTGGGTTACTGGGAGAGAACAGCAAGGACACTGACAGAGAGACAGTGGTTAGAGCAGTCTGGGCCGGCAGGGTAACTGAGAGACAACAGCAAGGACAGTGACAGAGTGACAGTGTGGCAGCAGTTGGGTCGGCCGGCTCACTGAGAGAAACAGCAAGGACACTGACAGAATGGGAGTAAGATAATTCTGTGCTTGTTGGGTAACTGAGAGACAACAGAAGCGTAACTGATAGAGTGACAGTGGTGGGGACAATCTGGATCGGCTGGATAACTGACGGACAACAGCATGGCCAGTGACAGAGGGACAGTGGTGGGAGCAGCCTGGGGCGGCTGGGTAACTGAGAGACAACAGCAAGAACAGTGACAGAGGGACAGTGGTTGGAGCAGTCTGGGCCGGTTGGGTATATTGGAGAAAACAGCAAGGACACTGATAGAGTGGCAGTGGAAGAGCAGTCTGTGCCGGCTGGGTAACTGAGAGGCAACAGGAAGGACATTGACAGAGTGACAGTGGGAGCACTACGGACCGTGTGGGTAACTGAGAGACAACAGCAAAGACGGCGACAGAGTGACCGTGGGAGCAGTCTGGGCCGGCTGGTTAACTGAGAGTCAACAGCAAGGACACTGACAGATTGACAGTGGGAGCAGTATTGGCCGTCTGGGTAACAGAGAGACAACAGCAAAAACAGAGACAGAGTGAGAGTGGTGAGAGCAGTCTGGGTCGGCTGGTGAAATAAGAGACAGCAGCAAGGACAGTGACAGAGTGACAATGGGAGCAGTCTGGGCCGGCTGGGTAACTGAGAGACAACAGCAAGGACACTGGCAGATTGACAGTGGGAGCAGTCTTGGCCGTTTGGGTAACTGAGAGACAACAGCAAAGACGGCGACAGAGTGACCGTGGGAGCAGTCTGGGCCGGCTGGTTAACTGAGAGTCAACAGCAAGGACACTGACAGATTGACAGTGGGAGCAGTATTGGCCGTCTGGGTAACAGAGAGACAACAGCAAAAACAGAGACAGAGTGAGAGTGGTGAGAGCAGTCTGGGTCGGCTGGTGAAATTAGAGACAGCAGCAAGGACAGTGACAGAGTGACAATGGGAGCAGTCTGGGCCGGCTGGGTAACTGAGAGACAACAGCAAGGACACTGGCAGATTGACAGTGGGAGCAGTCTTGGCCGTTTGGGTACTGAGGGACAACAGCAAGGACACTGGCAGAGTGACAGTGAGAGCATTCTGCGCCGTCTGGGTAACTGAGAGAGAACAGCAGGTAAACTGACAGAGTGACAGTGGTGAGAGCACTCTGGGACGGCATGGTAACTAAGAGACAACAGCAAGGACACTGGCAGAGTTACAGTGGTGGGAGCAGTCTGCGCCGCCTGGGTTTCTGGGAGAGAACAGCAAGGAAACTGACAGAGTGACAGTGGGAACAGTATTGGCCGCCTGGGTAACAGAGAGACAACAGCAAAAACAGAGACAGAGTGACAGTGGGAGCAGTCTGGGCCGGCTGGGTAACTGAGAGACAACAGCAAGGACACTGACAGAGTGACAGTTGGAGCAGTCTGGGCCGGCAGGGTAACTGAGAGACAACAGCAAGGACACTGGCAGATTGACAGTGGGTGCAGTCTGGGCCGTCTGGGAAACTGAGGGACAACAGCAAGGACACTGGCAGAGTGACAGCGAGAGCACTCTGCGCCGCCTGGGTAACTGGGAGAGAACAGCAGGTACACTGACAGAGTGACAGTGGTGAGAGCAGCCTGGGACGGCAGGGTACTTGAGAGACAACAGCAAGGACACTGGCAGAGTGACAGTGAGAGCACTCTGCGCTGCTTGGGTTACTGGGAGATAACAGCAAGGACACTGACAGAGTGACAGTGGTGAGAGCAGTCTCGACCGGCAGGGTAACTGAGAGACAACAGCAAGGACACTGGCAGAGTGACAGTGGGAACAGTTGGGTCGGCCGGTTCACTGAGAGAATCAGCAAGGACACTGACAGAATGGGAGTAAGATAATTCCGGGCTTGTTGGGTAACTGAGTGACAACAGAAGCGTAACTGATAGAGTGACAGTGGTGGGGACAATCTGGATCGGCTGGATAACTGAGGGACAACAGCATGGACAGTGACAGAGGGACAGTGGTGGGAGCAGTCTGGGCCGGTTGGGTATATTGGAGAAAACAGCAAGGACACTGATAGAGTGGCAGTGGAGAGAGCAGTCTGTGCCGGCTGGGTAACTGAGAGGCAACAGGAAGGACATTGACAGAGTGACAGTTGGAGCACTACGGACCGTGTGGGTAACTGAGAGACAACAGCAAAGACGGCAACAGAGTGACAGTGGGAGCAGTCTGGGCCGGCTGGTTAACTGAGAGTCAACAGCAAGGACACTGATAGAGTGACAGTGGGAGCAGTATTGGCCGTCTGGGTAACAGAGACACAACAGCAAAGACAGAGACAGAGTGACAGTGGGAGCAGTCTGGGCCGACTGGTTCACTGAGAGACAACAGCAAGGTCACTGACAGAGTGACAGTGGGAGCAGTCTGTGCCGGCTTGGCAACTGAGAGGCAACAGGAAGGACATTGACAGAGTGACAGTTGGAGCACTACGGATATTGTGGGTAACTGAGAGACAACAGCAAAGACGGCGACAGTGTGACAGTGGGAGTAGTCTGGGCCGGCTGGGTAACTGAGAGTCAACAGCAAGGACAGTGACAGAGTGACAGTGGGAGCAGTCTGGGCCGGCTGGGTAACTGAGAGTCAACAGCAAGGACACTGACAGAGTGACAGTGGGAGCAGTATTGGCCGTCTGGGTAACAGCGACTCAAGAGCAAAGACAGAGACAGAGTGACAGTGGGAGCAGTCTGGGCCGACTGGTTCACTGAGTGACAACAGCAGGACACTGACAGAGTGACAGTGGTGATAGCAGTCTGGGCCGGCAGGGTAACTGAGAGAATACAGCAAGGACACTGGCAGAGTTACAGTGGTGGGAGCAGTCTTCGCCGCCTGGGTTTCTGGGAGAGAACAGCAAGGACACTGACAGCGTGACAGTGGTGAGAGCAGTCTGGGCCGGCTCGGTAACTGAGGGACAACATCAAGGATAGTGACAGAGTGACAGTGATGGGAGCAGTGTGGGCCGGCTGGGTAACTGAGATACAACAGCAAGGACACTGACGGACTGACAGTTGGAGCAGTCTGGGCCGGCTGATTAAATTAGAGAGAACAGCAAGGACAGGAACAGAGTGATAGTGAACAGAGCAGTCTGGACCGCTGGTTAACTGAGAAACAACAGCAAGGATAGTGGAAAAGTGACAGTGAGAGCAGTCTGGGCCGGCTGGGTAACTGAGAGACAACAGCAAGGACACTGACAGAATGACAGTGGGAGCAGTCAGGACCGGGAGGGCAACTGAGAGACAACAGCGGGGAACACTGACCGAGTGAAAGTGGTGACAGTAGTCTGGACCGGTTGGGGAACTGAGACACACAAGCAAGGACAGTTACAGAGTGACAGTGGGAGCAATCTGGGCCGGCTGGCTAACTGAGAGACAACAGCGAGGCCAGTGATAGAGTGACAGTGGGAGCAGTCTGGTCCTACTGGTTAATTGAGAGACAACAGCAAGGATACTGACGGATTGACAGTGGTGGGAGCAATCTGGCTCGGCTGGTGAAATTAGAGACAGCAGCAAGGACAGTGACAGAGTGACAGTAGAAGCAGTCTGAACCGGCAGGGTAACAGCGAGACAACAGCAAAGACAGAGACAGAGTGACAGTGGGAGCAGTCTGGGCCGACTGGTTCACTGAGTGACAACAGCAGGACACTGACAGAGTGACAGTGGTGAGAACAGTCTGGGCCGGCTGGGCAACTGAGAGACAACAGCAAGGACACTGGCAGAGTGACAGCGAGAGCAGTCTGCGCCGCCTGGGTAACTGGGAGAGAACAGCAGGTACACTGAAAGAGTGACAGTGGTGAGAGCAGTCTGGGACGGCAGGGTACTTGAGAGACAACAGCAGGTACACTGACAGAGTGACAGTGGTTAGAGCAGTCTGGGACGGCTGGGTAACTGAGAGACAATAGCAAGGGCACGGACAGATAATTCAGGGATTGCTGGGTAACTGAGACACAACAGAAGGGTAATTGATAGAGTGACAGTGGTGGGGACAATCTGGATCGGCTGGATAACTGAGGGACAACAGCATGGATAGTGACAGAGTGACAGTGGGAGCAGTCTGGGCCGTCTGGGTAACAGAGAGACAACAGCAAGGACACTGACAGAGTGACAGTGGGAGCAGTCTGGGCCGGCTGGGTAACTGAGAGACAACAGCAAGGACACTGACAGAGTGACAGTGGGAGCAGTCTGGGCCGGATGGGTAACTGAGCGACAACAGCAAGGACACTGACAGAGTGGCAGTGGGAGCAGTCTGGGCCGGCTGGGTAACTCAGATACAACAGCAAGGACACTGACAGAGTGACAGTGGGAGCAGTCTGGGCCGGCTGGGTAACTGAGAGACAATAGCAGGGGCACTGACACAGTGACAGTTGGAGCAATCTGGGCCGGCTGGGTAACTGAGAGACAACAGCAGGGGCACTGACAGAGTGACAGTTGGAGCAATCTGGACCGGCTGGGTAACTGAGATACAACAGCAAGGACAGGGACAGAGTGACAGTTGGAGCAGCCTGCGGCGGCTGGGTAACTGAGATACAAAAGCAAGGACACTGACACAGTTACAGTGGGAGCAGTCTGGACCGTCTGCGTAACTGAGATACAACAGCAAGGACACTGACAGAGTGACAGTGGTGGGAGCAGTCTGGACCGGCTGCGTAACTGAGATACAACAGCAAGGACACTGACAGAGTGACGGTGGGAGCAGTCTGGGCCGGCTGGGTAACTGAGAGACAACAGCAAGGACACTGACAGAGTGACAGTGGGAGCAGTCTGGGCCGGCTGGGTAACTGAGAGACAACATCAAGGACAGTGACAGAGTGACAGTGGGAGCAGTCTGTACCGGTTGGCTAACTGAGATACAACAGCATGGACAGTGACAGAGTGACATTGGTGGGAGCAGTCTGGGCCAGCTGGGTAACTGAGATACAACAGCAAGGACAGTGACAGAGTGACAGTTGGAGCAGTCTGCGCCGCCTGGGTAACTGGGAGAGAACAGCAGGTACACTGACAGAGTGACAGTGGGAGCAGTCTGGGCCGGCTGGGTAACTGAGAGACAACAGTAAGGACACTGACAGAGTGACAGTGAGAGCAGTCTGGGACGGCAGGGTAACTGAGAGACAACAGCAAGGACACTGGCAGATTGACAGTGGGAGCAGTCTGGGCCGTCTGGGTAACCGAGGGACAACAGCAAGGACACTGGCAGAGTGACAGTGAGAGAAGTCTGGGCCGGCTGGGTAACTGGGAGAGAACAGCAGGTACACTGACAGAGTGACAGGGGTGAGAGCAGTCTGGGACGGCAGGGTACTTGAGAGACAACAGCAAGCACACTGGCAGAGTGACAGTGAGAGCAGTCTGCACCGTCTGGGTAACTGGGAAAGAACAGCAGGTACACTGACAGAGTGACAGTGTTGAGAGCAGTCTGGGCCGCAGGGTAACTGAGAGACAACAGCAAGGACAGTGACAGAGTGACAGTGATGGGAGCAGTTGGGTCGACCGGCTCACTGAGAGAAACAGCAAGGACACTGACAGAATGGGAGTAAGATAATTCAGGGCTTGCTGGGTAACTGAGAGACAACAGAAGGGTAACTGATAGAGTGACAGTGGTGGGGACAATCTGGATCACTGGATAACTGAGGGACAACAGCATGGGAAGTGACAGAGGGACAGTGGTGGGAGCAGCCTGGGCGGCTGGGTAACTGAGAGACAACTGCAAGAACAGTGACAGAGGGACAGTGGTTGAAACAGTCTGGGCCGGTTGGGTATATCGGAAAAACAGCAAGGACACTGATAGAGTGGCAGTGGAGAGAGCAGTCTGTGCCGGCTGGGTAACTGAGAGTCAACAGGAAGGACATTGGCAGAGTGACAGTTGGAGCACTACGGACCGTGTGGGTAACTGAGAGACAACAGCAAAGACGGCGACAGAGTAACAGTGGGAGCAGTCTGGGCCGGCCGGTTAACTGAGAGTCAACAGCAAGGCCACTGACAGAGTGACAGTGGGAGCAGTATTGGCCGTCTGGGTAACAGAGAGACAACAGCAAAGACGGCGACAGAGTAACAGTGGAGCAGTCTGGGCCGGCCTGTTAACTGAGAGACAACAGCAAGGACACTGACAGAGTGACAGTGAGAGCAGTCTGGGCCGACTGGTTCACTGAGTGACAACAGCAGGACACTGAGAGAGTGACAGTGGTGAGAGCAGTCTGGGCCGGCAGGGTAACTGATAGAAAACAACAAGGACACTGGTAGAGTTACAGTGGTGGGAGCAGTCTGGGCCGGCTGGTGAAACTAGCGACAGCAGCAAGGACAGTGACAGAGTGACAGATGGTGCAGACAGGGCCGGCTGGGTAAGTGAGATACAACAGCAAGGATACTGACAGAGTGACAGTTGGAGCAGTCTGCGCCGGCTGCGTAAGTGAGATACAACAGAAAGGACAGTGACAGAGTGACAGTGGTGGGAGCAGTATGGGCCGGCTGGGTAACTGAGGGACAACAGCAAGGACACTGACAGACTGACAGTTGGAGCAGTCTGGGCCGGCTGGGTAACTGAGGGACAACAGCAAGGACACTGACAGAGAGACAGTGGGAGCAGTCTGGGCCGGCTGGGTAACTGAGAGACAACAGCAAGGACACTGACAGAGTGACAGATGGTGCAGACAGGGCCGGCTGGGTAAGTGAGATACAACAGCAAGGACACTGACAGAGTGACAGTGGTGGGAGCAGTCTGGGCCGTTTGGGTAACTGAGAGACAATAGCAAGGACACTGACAGAGTGACAGTGGGAGCAGTCTAGGCCGTCTGGGTAACTGAGAGACAAGAGCAAGGACACTGACAGAGTGACAGTTGGAGCAGTCTAGACCGGCTGGGTAACTGAGAGACAACAGCAAGGACAGTGACAGTGTCAGTGGGAGCAGTCTGGGCCGGCTGGGTAACTGAGAGACAACAGCAAGGACACTGACAGAGTGACAGTGGAGCAGACTGCGCCGGCCGGGTAACTGAGAGACAACAGCAAGGACAGTGACAGAGTGACAGTGGGAGCAGTCAGGACCGGGAGGGCAACTGAGAGACAACATCGAGGAACACTGACAGAGTGAAAGGGGTGGGAGCAGTATTGGCCGTCTGGGTAACAGAGAGACAACAGCAAAGACGGCGACAGAGTAACAGTGGAGCAGTCTGGGCCGGCCTGTTAACTGAGAGACAACAGCAAGGACACTGACAGAGTGACAGTGAGAGCAGTCTGGGCCGACTGGTTCACTGAGTGACAACAGCAGGACACTGAGAGAGTGACAGTGGTGAGAGCAGTCTGGGCCGGCAGGGTAACTGATAGAAAACAACAAGGACACTGGTAGAGTTACAGTGGTGGGATCAGTCTGGGCCGGCTGGTGAAACTAGCGACAGCAGCAAGGACAGTGACAGAGTGACAGATGGTGCAGACAGGGCCGGCTGGGTAAGTGAGATACAACAGCAAGGATACTGACAGAGTGACAGTTGGAGCAGTCTGCGCCGGCTGCGTAAGTGAGATACAACAGAAAGGACAGTGACAGAGTGACAGTGGTGGGAGCAGTATGGGCCGGCTGGGTAACTGAGGGACAACAGCAAGGACACTGACAGACTGACAGTTGGAGCAGTCTGGGCCGGCTGGGTAACTGAGGGACAACAGCAAGGACACTGACAGAGAGGCAGTGGGAGCAGTCTGGGCCGGCTGGGTAACTGAGAGACAACAGCAAGGACACTGACAGACTGACAGTTGGAGCAGTCTGGGCCGGCTGGGTAACTGAGGGACAACAGCAAGGACACTGGCAGAGTGACAGCGAGAGCACTCTGCGCCGCCTGGATAACTGGGAGAGAACAGCAGGTACACTGACAGAGTGACAGTGGTGAGAGCAGCCTGGGACGGCAGGGTACTTGAGAGACAACAGCAAGGACACTGGCAGAGTGACAGTGAGAGCACTCTGCGCTGCTTGGGTTACTGGGAGATAACAGCAAGGACACTGACAGAGTGACAGTGGTGAGAGCAGTCTCGACCGGCAGGGTAACTGAGAGACAACAGCAAGGACACTGGCAGAGTGACAGTGGGAGCAGTTGGGTCGGCCGGTTCACTGAGAGAATCAGCAAGGACACTGACAGAATGGGAGTAAGATAATTACGGGCTTGTTGGGTAAATGAGTGACAACAGAAGCGTAACTGATAGAGTGACAGTGGTGGGGACAATCTGGATCGGCTGGATAACTGAGGGACAACAGCATGGACAGTGACAGAGGGACAGTGGTGGGAGCAGTCTGGGCCGGTTGGGTATATTGGAGAAAACAGCAAGGACACTGATAGAGTGGCAGTGGAGAGAGCAGTCTGTGCCGGCTGGGTAACTGAGAGGCAACAGGAAGGACATTGACAGAGTGACAGTTGGAGCACTACGGACCGTGTGGGTAACTGAGAGACAACAGCAAAGACGGCAACAGAGTGACAGTGGGAGCAGTCTGGGCCGGCTGGTTAACTGAGAGTCAACAGCAAGGACACTGATAGAGTGACAGTGGGAGCAGTATTGGCCGTCTGGGTAACAGAGACACAACAGCAAAGACAGAGACAGAGTGACAGTGGGAGCAGTCTGGGCCGACTGGTTCACTGAGAGACAACAGCAAGGTCACTGACAGAGTGACAGTGGGAGCAGTCTGTGCCGGCTTGGCAACTGAGAGGCAACAGGAAGGACATTGACAGAGTGACAGTTGGAGCACTACGGATATTGTGGGTAACTGAGAGACAACAGCAAAGACGGCGACAGTGTGACAGTGGGAGTAGTCTGGGCCGGCTGGGTAACTGAGAGTCAACAGCAAGGACAGTGACAGAGTGACAGTGGGAGCAGTCTGGGCCGGCTGGGTAACTGAGAGTCAACAGCAAGGACACTGACAGAGTGACAGTGGGAGCAGTATTGGCCGTCTGGGTAACAGCGACTCAAGAGCAAAGACAGAGACAGAGTGACAGTGGGAGCAGTCTGGGCCGACTGGTTCACTGAGTGACAACAGCAGGACACTGACAGAGTGACAGTGGTGATAGCAGTCTGGGCCGGCAGGGTAACTGAGAGAATACAGCAAGGACACTGGCAGAGTTACAGTGGTGGGAGCAGTCTTCGCCGCCTGGGTTTCTGGGAGAGAACAGCAAGGACACTGACAGCGTGACAGTGGTGAGAGCAGTCTGGGCCGGCTCGGTAACTGAGGGACAACATCAAGGATAGTGACAGAGTGACAGTGATGGGAGCAGTGTGGGCCGGCTGGGTAACTGAGATACAACAGCAAGGACACTGACGGACTGACAGTTGGAGCAGTCTGGGCCGGCTGATTAAATTAGAGAGAACAGCAAGGACAGGAACAGAGTGATAGTGAACAGAGCAGTCTGGACCGCTGGTTAACTGAGAAACAACAGCAAGGATAGTGGAAAAGTGACAGTGAGAGCAGTCTGGGCCGGCTGGGTAACTGAGAGACAACAGCAAGGACACTGACAGAATGACAGTGGGAGCAGTCAGGACCGGGAGGGCAACTGAGAGACAACAGCGGGGAACACTGACCGAGTGAAAGTGGTGACAGTAGTCTGGACCGGTTGGGGAACTGAGACACACAAGCAAGGACAGTTACAGAGTGACAGTGGGAGCAATCTGGGCCGGCTGGCTAACTGAGAGACAACAGCGAGGCCAGTGATAGAGTGACAGTGGGAGCAGTCTGGTCCTACTGGTTAATTGAGAGACAACAGCAAGGATACTGACGGATTGACAGTGGTGGGAGCAATCTGGCTCGGCTGGTGAAATTAGAGACAGCAGCAAGGACAGTGACAGAGTGACAGTAGAAGCAGTCTGAACCGGCAGGGTAACAGAGAGACAACAGCAAAGACAGAGACAGAGTGACAGTGGGAGCAGTCTGGGCCGACTGGTTCACTGAGTGACAACAGCAGGACACTGACAGAGTGACAGTGGTGAGAACAGTCTGGGCCGGCTGGGCAACTGAGAGACAACAGCAAGGACACTGGCAGAGTGACAGCGAGAGCAGTCTGCGCCGCCTGGGTAACTGGGAGAGAACAGCAGGTACACTGAAAGAGTGACAGTGGTGAGAGCAGTCTGGGACGGCAGGGTACTTGAGAGACAACAGCAGGTACACTGACAGAGTGACAGTGGTTAGAGCAGTCTGGGACGGCTGGGTAACTGAGAGACAATAGCAAGGGCACGGACAGATAATTCAGGGATTGCTGGGTAACTGAGACACAACAGAAGGGTAATTGATAGAGTGACAGTGGTGGGGACAATCTGGATCGGCTGGATAACTGAGGGACAACAGCATGGATAGTGACAGAGTGACAGTGGGAGCAGTCTGGGCCGTCTGGGTAACAGAGAGACAACAGCAAGGACACTGACAGAGTGACAGTGGGAGCAGTCTGGGCCGGCTGGGTAACTGAGAGACAACAGCAAGGACACTGACAGAGTGACAGTGGGAGCAGTCTGGGCCGGATGGGTAACTGAGCGACAACAGCAAGGACACTGACAGAGTGGCAGTGGGAGCAGTCTGGGCCGGCTGGGTAACTCAGATACAACAGCAAGGACACTGACAGAGTGACAGTGGGAGCAGTCTGGGCCGGCTGGGTAACTGAGAGACAATAGCAGGGGCACTGACACAGTGACAGTTGGAGCAATCTGGGCCGGCTAGGTAACTGAGAGACAACAGCAGGGGCACTGACAGAGTGACAGTTGGAGCAATCTGGACCGGCTGGGTAACTGAGATACAACAGCAAGGACAGGGACAGAGTGACAGTTGGAGCAGCCTGCGGCGGCTGGGTAACTGAGATACAAAAGCAAGGACACTGACACAGTTACAGTGGGAGCAGTCTGGACCGTCTGCGTAACTGAGATACAACAGCAAGGACACTGACAGAGTGACAGTGGTGGGAGCAGTCTGGACCGGCTGCGTAACTGAGATACAACAGCAAGGACACTGACAGAGTGACGGTGGGAGCAGTCTGGGCCGGCTGGGTAACTGAGAGACAACAGCAAGGACACTGACAGAGTGACAGTGGGAGCAGTCTGGGCCGGCTGGGTAACTGAGAGACAACATCAAGGACAGTGACAGAGTGACAGTGGGAGCAGTCTGTAACGGCTGGCTAACTGAGATACAACAGCATGGACAGTGACAGAGTGACATTGGTGGGAGCAGTCTGGGCCAGCTGGGTAACTGAGATACAACAGCAAGGACAGTGACAGAGTGACAGTGGGAGCAGTCTGCGCCGCCTGGGTAACTGGGAGAGAACAGCAGGTACACTGACAGAGTGACAGTGGGAGCAGTCTGGGCCGGCTGGGTAACTGAGAGACAACAGCAAGGACACTGACAGAGTGACAGTGAGAGCAGTCTGGGACGGCAGGGTAACTGAGAGACAACAGCAAGGACACTGGCAGATTGACAGTGGGAGCAGTCTGGGCCGTCTGGGTAACCGAGGGACAACAGCAAGGACACTGGCAGAGTGACAGTGAGAGCAGTCTGTGCCGGCTGGGTAACTGGGAGAGAACAGCAGGTACACTGACAGAGTGACAGTGGTGAGAGCAGTCTGGGACGGCAGGGTACTTGAGAGACAACAGCAAGCACACTGGCAGAGTGACAGTGAGAGCAGTCTGCACCGTCTGGGTAACTGGGAAAGAACAGCAGGTACACTGACAGAGTGACAGTGTTGAGAGCAGTCTGGGCCGCAGGGTAACTGGGAGACAACAGCAAGGACAGTGACAGAGTGACAGTGATGGGAGCAGTTGGGTCGACCGGCTCACTGAGAGAAACAGCAAGGACACTGACAGAATGGGAGTAAGATAATTCAGGGCTTGCTGGGTAACTGAGAGACAACAGAAGGGTAACTGATAGAGTGACAGTGGTGGGGACAATCTGGATCACTGGATAACTGAGGGACAACAGCATGGGAAGTGACAGAGGGACAGTGGTGGGAGCAGCCTGGGCGGCTGGGTAACTGAGAGACAACTGCAAGAACAGTGACAGAGGGACAGTGGTTGAAACAGTCTGGGCCGGTTGGGTATATCGGAAAAACAGCAAGGACACTGATAGAGTGGCAGTGGAGAGAGCAGTCTGTGCCGGCTGGGTAACTGAGAGTCAACAGGAAGGACATTGGCAGAGTGACAGTTGGAGCACTACGGACCGTGTGGGTAACTGAGAGACAACAGCAAAGACGGCGACAGAGTAACAGTGGGAGCAGTCTGGGCCGGCCGGTTAACTGAGAGTCAACAGCAAGGCCACTGACAGAGTGACAGTGGGAGCAGTATTGGCCGTCTGGGTAACAGAGAGACAACAGCAAAGACGGCGACAGAGTAACAGTGGAGCAGTCTGGGCCGGCCTGTTAACTGAGAGACAACAGCAAGGACACTGACAGAGTGACAGTGAGAGCAGTCTGGGCCGACTGGTTCACTGAGTGACAACAGCAGGACACTGAGAGAGTGACAGTGGTGAGAGCAGTCTGGGCCGGCAGGGTAACTGATAGAAAACAACAAGGACACTGGTAGAGTTACAGTGGTGGGAGCAGTCTGGGCCGGCTGGTGAAACTAGCGACAGCAGCAAGGACAGTGACAGAGTGACAGATGGTGCAGACAGGGCCGGCTGGGTAAGTGAGATACAACAGCAAGGATACTGACAGAGTGACAGTTGGAGCAGTCTGCGCCGGCTGCGTAAGTGAGATACAACAGAAAGGACAGTGACAGAGTGACAGTGGTGGGAGCAGTATGGGCCGGCTGGGTAACTGAGGGACAACAGCAAGGACACTGACAGACTGACAGTTGGAGCAGTCTGGGCCGGCTGGGTAACTGAGGGACAACAGCAAGGACACTGACAGAGAGACAGTGGGAGCAGTCTGGGCCGGCTGGGTAACTGAGAGACAACAGCAAGGACACTGACAGAGTGACAGATGGTGCAGACAGGGCCGGCTGGGTAAGTGAGATACAACAGCAAGGACACTGACAGAGTGACAGTGGTGGGAGCAGTCTGGGCCGTTTGGGTAACTGAGAGACAAGAGCAAGGACACTGACAGAGTGACAGTGGGAGCAGTCTAGGCCGTCTGGGTAACTGAGAGACAAGAGCAAGGACACTGACAGAGTGACAGTTGGAGCAGTCTAGACCGGCTGGGTAACTGAGAGACAACAGCAAGGACAGTGACAGTGTCAGTGGGAGCAGTCTGGGCCGGCTGGGTAACTGAGAGACAACAGCAAGGACACTGACAGAGTGACAGTGGAGCAGACTGCGCCGGCCGGGTAACTGAGAGACAACAGCAAGGACAGTGACAGAGTGACAGTGGGAGCAGTCAGGACCGGGAGGGCAACTGAGAGACAACATCGGGGAACACTGACAGAGTGAAAGGGGTGGGAGCAGTATTGGCCGTCTGGGTAACAGAGAGACAACAGCAAAGACGGCGACAGAGTAACAGTGGAGCAGTCTGGGCCGGCCTGTTAACTGAGAGACAACAGCAAGGACACTGACAGAGTGACAGTGAGAGCAGTCTGGGCCGACTGGTTCACTGAGTGACAACAGCAGGACACTGAGAGAGTGACAGTGGTGAGAGCAGTCTGGGCCGGCAGGGTAACTGATAGAAAACAACAAGGACACTGGTAGAGTTACAGTGGTGGGAGCAGTCTGGGCCGGCTGGTGAAACTAGCGACAGCAGCAAGGACAGTGACAGAGTGACAGATGGTGCAGACAGGGCCGGCTGGGTAAGTGAGATACAACAGCAAGGATACTGACAGAGTGACAGTTGGAGCAGTCTGCGCCGGCTGCGTAAGTGAGATACAACAGAAAGGACAGTGACAGAGTGACAGTGGTGGGAGCAGAATGGGCCGGCTGGGTAACTGAGGGACAACAGCAAGGACACTGACAGACTGACAGTTGGAGCAGTCTGGGCCGGCTGGGTAACTGAGAGACAATAGCAAGGACACTGACAGAGTGACAGATGGTGCAGACAGGGCCGGCTGGGTAAGTGAGATACAACAGCAAGGACACTGACAGAGTGACAGTTCGAGCAGTCTGCGCCGGCTGCGTAAGTGAGATACAACAGAAAGGACAGTGACAGTGACAGTGGTGGGAGCAGTATGGGCCGGCTGGGTAACTGAGGGACAACAGCAAGGACACTGGCAGACTGACAGTTGGAGCAGTCTGGGCCGGCTGGGTAACTGAGGGACAACAGCAAGGACACTGACAGAGAGACAGTGGGAGCAGTCTGGGCCGGCTGGGTAACTGAGAGACAACTGCAAGGACACTGACAGAGTGACAGTGGGAGCAGTCTGGGCCGGCTGGGTAACTGAGATACAAAAGCAAGGACACTGACAGACTGACAGTTGGAGCAGTCTGGGCCGGCTGGGTAACTGAGGGACAACAGCAAGGGCACTGACATAGAGACAGTGGGAGCAGTCTGGGCCGGCTGGGTAACTGAGAGACAACAGCAAGGACACTGACAGAGTGACAGTGGGAGCAGTCTGGGCCGGCTGGGTAACTGAGATACAAAAGCAAGGACACTGACAGAGTGACAGATGGAGCAGTCTGGGCCGGCTGGGTAACTCAGATACAACAGCAAGGACAGTGACAGAGTGACAGTGGTGGGAGCAGTCTGGGCCGGCTGGGTAACTGAGAGACAACAGCAGGGGCACTGACAGAGTGACAGTTGGAGCAATCTGGGCCGGCTGGGTAACTGAGATACAACAGCAAGGACAGGGACAGAGTGACAGTTGGAGCAGTCTGCGGCGTGTGGGTAACTGAGATACAAAAGCAAGGACACTGACAGAGTGACAGTTGGAGCAGTCTGCGGCGGCTGGGTAACTGAGAGACAACAGCAAGGACACTGACAGAGTGACAGTTGGAGCAGTCTGGACCGGCTGGGTAACTGAGATACAACAGCAAGGACACTGACAGAGTGACAGTGGTGGGAGCAGTCTGGGCCGTCTGGGTAACTCAGATACAACAGCAAGGACGATGACAGAGTGACGGTGGGAGCAGTCTGTACCGGCTGGGTAACTGAGAGACAACAGCAAGGACACTGACAGAGTGACAGTGGTGGGAGCAGTCTGGGCCGTTTGGGTAACTGAGAGACAAGAGCAAGGACACTGACAGAGTGACAGTGGGAGCAGTCTAGGCCGTCTGGGTAACTGAGAGACAAGAGCAGGGACACTGACAGAGTGACAGTGGGAGCAGTCTAGACCGGCTGGGTAACTGAGAGACAACAGCAAGGACAGTGACAGTGTCAGTGGGAGCAGTCTGGGCCGGCTGGGTAACTGAGAGACAACAGCAAGGACACTGACAGAGTGACAGTGGAGCAGTCTGCGCCGGCCGGGTAACTGAGAGACAACAGCAAGGACAGTGACAGAGTGACAGTGGGAGCAGTCAGGACCGGGAGGGCAACTGAGAGACAACATCGGGGAACACTAACAGAGTGAAAGGGGTGGGAGCAGTATTGGCCGTCTGGGTAACAGAGAGACAACAGCAAAGACGGCGACAGAGTAACAGTGGAGCTGTCTGGGCCGGCCGGTTAACTGAGAGACAACAGCAAGGACACTGACAGACTGACAGTGAGAGCAGTCTGGGCCGACTGGTTCACTGAGTGACAACAGCAGGACACTGAGAGAGTGACAGTGGTGAGAGCAGTCTGGGCCGGCAGTGTAACTGATAGAAAACAACAAGGACACTGGTAGAGTTACAGTGGTGGGAGCAGTCTGGGCCGGCTGGTGAAACTAGCGACAGCAGCAAGGACAGTGACAGAGTGACAGATGGTGCAGACAGGGCCGGCTGGTTAAGTGAGATACAACAGCAAGGATACTGACAGAGTGACAGTTGGAGCAGTCTGCGCCGGCTGCGTAAGTGAGATACAACAGAAAGGACAGTGACAGAGTGACAGTGGTGGGAGCAGTCTGGGCCGGCTGGGTAACTGAGGGACAACAGCAAGGACACTGACAGACTGACAGTTGGAGCAGTCTGGGCCGGCTGGGTAACTGAGGGACAACAGCAAGGACACTGACAGAGAGACAGTGGGAGCAGTCTGGGCCGGCTGGGTAACTGAGAGACAACAGCAAGGACACTGACAGAGTGACAGATGGTGCAGACAGGGCCGGCTGGGTAAGTGAGATACAACAGCAAGGACACTGACAGAGTGACAGTTGGAGCAGTCTGCGCCGGCTGCGTAAGTGAGATACAACAGAAAGGACACTGACAGAGTGACAGTGGTGGGAGCAGTATGGGCCGGCTGGGTAACTGAGGGACAACAGCAACGACACTGACAGACTGACAGTTGGAGCAGTCTGGGCCGGCTGGGTAACTGAGGGACAACAGCAAGGACACTGACAGAGAGACAGTGGGAGCAGTCTGGGCCGGCTGGGTAACTGAGAGACAACAGCAAGGACACTGACAGAGTGACAGTGGGAGCAGTCTGGGCCGGCTGGGTAACTGAGATACAAAAGCAAGGACACTGACAGAGTGACAGATGGAGCAGTCTGGGCCGGCTGGGTAACTCAGATACAACAGCAAGGACAGTGACAGAGTGACAGTGGTGGGAGCAGTCTGGGCCGGCTGGGTAACTGAGAGACAACAGCAGGGGCACTGACAGAGTGACAGTTGGAGCAATCTGGGCCGGCTGGGTAACTGAGATACAACAGCAAGGACAGGGACAGAGTGACAGTTGGAGCAGTCTGCGGCGTGTGGGTAACTGAGATACAAAAGCAAGGACACTGACAGAGTGACAGTTGGAGCAGTCTGCGGCGGCTGGGTAACTGAGAGACAACAGCAAGGACACTGACAGAGTGACAGTTGGAGCAGTCTGTACCGGCTGGGTAACTGAGAGACAACAGCAAGGACACTGACAGAGTGACAGTGGTGGGAGCAGTCTGGGCCATCTGGGTAACTGAGAGACAAGAGCAAGGACACTGACAGAGTGACAGTGGGAGCAGTCTAGGCCGTCTGGGTAACTGAGAGGCAAGAACAAGGACACTGACAGAGTGACAGTGGGAGCAGTCTAGACCGGCTGGGTAACTGAGAGACAACAGCAAGGACAGTGACAGTGTCAGTGGGAGCAGTCTGGGCCGGCTGGGTAACTGAGAGACAACAGCAAGGACACTGACAGAGTGACAGTGGAGCAGTCTGCGCCGGCCGGGTAACTGAGAGACAACAGCAAGGACAGTGACAGAGTGACAGTGGGAGCAGTCAGGGCGGCCGGGTAACTGAGAGACAGCAGCAAGACAGTGACAGACTGACAGTAGTGAGAGCGCCAATGTTGTCATGCTGGGTGGGGAAAGCAGCTTCATGCCCACTGGTGTCACTGTCATTCTGATGGGGCCACGCCTCAGGAACCCTATAATCTGCTGGATCACAGACTGTTGTGAGAGTCGCTGTGGCACATTGAGATCTGAGATACACAGCTGTCTGAGTTTGCATGCTGTTTGAGATTCCGCTCCATCAGTCAGACATCAGGAAGTTACTGCTTGGTCTACACTGGGAGCTGTGACAGAGACCTGCAGGATCTCTATCACAGGCTTGTCTGCTAATGTTACTCTGCCCGTGTCTACCACTTTGATGGGGGATAGACGAGCCTCCAAGCTCAGCAGCTTGCCCTGTGTCGCAGTGCCAGCCAGTTCCGTTCTCTGACCAGTTGACTCTCCTACAAGGTCTGCCAATGCAGCAATGCATGTTCGAACATAGAACATAGAACATTACAGCGCAGTACAGGTCCGTCGGCCCACGATGTTGCGCCGACCTGTGAAACCACTCTAATGCCCATCTACACTATTCCCTTATCGTCCATATGTCTATCCAATGTCCATTTGAATGCGCTTAGTGTTGGCGAGTCCCCTACTGTTGCAGGCAGGGCATTCCACGCCCCTACTACTCTCTGAGTAAAGAACCTACCTCTGACATCTGTCTTATATCTATCTCCCCTCAATTTAAAGGTATGTCCCCTCGTGCTAGACATCACCATCCGAGGAAAAAGGCTCTCACTGTCCACCCTATCCAATCCTCTGATCATCTTGTATGCCTCAATTAAATCACCTCTTAACCTTCTTCTCTCTAACGATAACAGCCTCAAGTCACTCAGCTTTTCCTCATAAGATCTTCCCTCCGTACCAGGAAACATTGTGGTAAATCTCAAACCTCTCAACCTGGGTGGCAACCTTCAGGGATCTATGTAGATGGACACCGAGATATCTCTGCTCATCCACACTGCCAAGAATCTTACAATTAGCCCAGTACTCTGTCTTCCTGTTATTCCTTCCAAAATTAATCACCTGACACTTTTCTGCATTAAACTCCATTTGCCACCTCTCAGCCCAGCGCTGCAGCTTATCTATGTTCCTCTGTAACTTGTAACATCCTTCCGCACTGTCTGCAACTCCACCGACTTTAGTGTCATCTGCAAATTTACTCACCCATCCTTCTACGTCCTCCTCCAGGTAATTTATAAAAATGACAAACAGCAGTGACCCCAAAACAGATCCTGGTGGTACACCACTAGTAACTGGACGCCAGTGTGAACATTTCCCATCAACCACCACCCTTTGTCTTCTTCCAGCTAGCCAATTTCTGATCCAAACTGCTAAATTACCCTGAATCCCATGCCTCCGTATTTTCTGCAGTAGCCTACATTGGGGAACCTTATCAAACGCTTTACTGAACTCCATATCCACCACATCAACTGCTTTACCCTCATCCACCTGTTTGTTCACCTTCTCAAAGAACTCAATAAGGTTTGAGGCACAACCTACCCTTCACAAAACCGTGTTGACGATCTCTAATCAAATTATTCCTTTCCAGATGATTCCACGTCCTATCTCTTATAAACCTTTCCAATATTTTTACCACAACAGAAGTAAGACTCACTGGTCTATTGTTACCGGGGTTGTTTCTACTCCCCTTCTTGAACAAGGGGACAACATTTGCTATCCTCCAGTCTTCTGGCACTATTCCTGTAGACAAAGATGACTTAAAGATTAAAGCCAAAGGCTCGACATTCTCCTCCCTAGCTTCGCAGAGAATCCTAGGATAAATCCCATCCTGCCCAGGGGACTTATCAATTTTCACACTTTCCAAAATTGCTAACAGCTCCTCCTTATGATCCACAAGCCCTTCTAGTCTAGTAGCCTGAATCTCAATATTCTCATCGACAACATTGTCTTTATCCTGTGTAAATACTGACGAAAAATATTCATTTAGCACCTCTCCAATCTCCTCGGACTCTACGCACAACTTCCCACTACTGTCCTTGACTGGCCCTACTCTTACCCTAGTCATTCTTTTATTCCTGACATATCTATAGAAAGTTTTAGGGTTATCCTTGATCCTACCTGCCAAAGAATTCTCAAGTCCCCTCCTGGCTCTTCTTAGCTCTCTCTTTCGGTCCTTCCTAGCTAACTTGTAACTCTCGAGCACCCTAACTGAACCTTCATATCTCATCTTTACATAAGCCTCCTTCCTCCTCCTGACAAGTGTTTCTACCGCTTGAGTAAACCACGGTTTCCTTGCTCGACCTCTTCCTCCCTGCCTGATAGGTACAAACTTATCAAGGGCACGCAGTAGGTGTTCCTTGAACAAGCTCCACATTTCCATTGTGCCCATCCCCTGCAGTTTTCCTCTCCATCCGATGCATCCTAAGTCTTGACTCATCGCATCATAATTGCCTTTCCCCCAGATATAGCTTTTGCCCTGCGGTATATATCTATCCCTTTCCATCACTAAAGTAAACATAATCGAATTGTGGTTACTATCACCAAAGTGCTCACCTACCTCCAAATCTAACACCTGTCCTGGTTCATTACCCAGTCCCAAATCCAATATGGCCTCGCCTCTCGTTGGCCTATCTACATACTGTGTCAGGAAACCCTCCTGCACACCTTGGACAAAAACGGACCCATCTAAAGTATTCGAACTATAACGTTTCCAGTCAATATCTGGAAAGTTAAAGTCCCCCATAACAACTACCCTGTTGTTTCCCCTCCTATACGGAATCATCTTTGCAATCATTTCCTCTACATCTCTGGAAATATTCGGAGGCCTACAGAAAACCCCTAACAGGGCGACCTCTCCTTTACTCTTTCTAACCTCTGCCCATACTACCTCAGTAGACGAGTCCTCATCAAACGTCCTTTATGCCACCGTAATACTGTCCTTGACTAACAATGTCACCCCTTCCCCTCTTTTAGCACCTTCCCTGAGCTGACTGAAATATCTAAACCACGGCACCTGCAACAACCATTCCTGTCCCTGCTCTATCCATGTCTCCGAAATGGCCACAACATCGAAGTCCCAGGTACCAACCCAGGCCGCAAGTTCACCCACCTTATTGCGGATGCTCCTGACATTGAAGTAGACACACTTTAAACCACTTTCCTGCCTGCTGGTACACTCCTACAACTTTGAAACCTTACTCATGACCTCACTACTCTCAACCTCCTGCATACTGGAGCTACAATTCAGGTTCCCAAGCCCATGCTGAACTAATTTAAACCTTACCGAAGAGCATTAGCAAATTTCCACCCCAGGATATTGGTATCCCTCTGGTCCAGGTGCAGACCTTCCCGTTTCTAGAGGTCCCACCGAACCCAGAATGAGCCCCAATTATCCAGAAATATGAAACCCTCCCTCCTGCACCATTCCTGTAGCCACGTGTTCAACTCCTCTCTCCATATTCCTCGTCTCGCTATCACGTGGCACGGGTAACAACCCAGACATAATAACTCTGTTTATCCTAGATCTATGTTTCCACCCTCGACTCCCTGAATTCCTGCCTTACATCCCTATCCCTTTTCCTACCTATGTCGTTGGTACCTATGTGCACCAAGACTTGGGGCTGCTCCCCCTCCCCCTAAAGGATCCCGAAAACACGATCCGAGACATCACGCACCCTGGAACCTGGAAGGCAACACACCAACCGCGAGTCTCTCAAGTTCCCACAGAATCTCCTATCTATTCCCCTAACTATGGAGTCTCCAATGACTAATGCACTACTCCTCTCCCCCTTTCCCTTCTGAGCAACAGGGGCAGTCTCTGTTTCAGAGACCTGTGCCCCATGGCTTACCCCTGGTAAGTCCCCCCCCAACAGTATCCAAAGCGGTATACTTGTTACTAAGGTGAACGACCACAGGGGATCCCTGTACTGACTGCTTCCTCACAGCCCCTCTCACCGTAACCCATCAATCTTAATTCTTCGGAGTAACGACATCCCTGAAGCTTCTATCTATGACCACCTCTGCCTCCCGAATGATCCGAAGTTCATCCAGCTCCAGTTCCCAAACGCGGTTTCTGAGGAGCTGGAGATGGGTGCACTTCCCACAGATGAAACCAGCAGGGACACTGATGGCGTCCTTCACCTCAAGCATTCTGCAGGAGGAACACTGCACTACCTTCCCTGCCATCCCCTCTAGATAAAAAAAGAAAAAGAAAGAAATAGCTTACCTGTTATTCACTCCCCTTCTCAGTAAACACTCACTCCGCAACCTCTGCGCCCCGCACGATAACACCTGAGGAAAAAGAAAAGAAAAACTACTTACCAGTCACCAGCCAGTGCCTTACCTTCAGGCTGTGACGTCACGGTTCAACTTCTTTCGACTTCTATCAGCCCTCAGCAATGTTTTCCTCTTGTCCAGTTTGTGTCCAATGCAGCAGAACAGGTTTAGTGATGTTTTCTCTGGGGCATCTGACCAGGAGCTGTACTTCCCGCATCGGGACTCCAGTCTATTATGGTCCCGGAGCAACTAACAGTATTTTCATTGGTTGTTTTATTCATGAGGCATTGAATTGAATGTAAACTTTCCATTTGAACTCATCTCTCAGGGTGATTATTCCAGGTTTCTATTTCACCCCTGATGGGGCTATGGTACATTGTGTGCTGTCAGTGGTGTGCGGTGTGCTGGGTGTCTGATGGCGCTGTGGTACATTGTGTACTTTAAGTGGTGTGTGGTGAGCTGGGTGCGCGATTGGGGTGTGGTACATTGTGTGCTGTCAGTGGTGTGAAGTGTGCTGGGTGTCTGATGGGGGCGTGGTACATTGTGTACTGTCAGTGGTGTGAAGTGTGCTGGGTGTCTGATGGGGGTGTGGTACATTGTGTACTGTCAGTGGTGTGCGGTGTGCTGGGTGTCTGACGGTGGTGTGGTACACTGTGTACTGTCAGTGGTGTGCGGTGTGTTGGGTGTCTGATGGGGTTGTGGTACATTGTGTACTGTCAGTGGTGTGCGGTGTGCTGGGTGTCTGATGGTGCTGTGGTACATTGTGTACTGTCAGTGGTGTGCGGTGTGCTGGGTGTCTGATGGGGGTGTGGTACATTGTGTACTGTCAGTGGTGTGTGGTGTGCTGGGTGCCTGATGGTGGTGTGGTACATTGTGTAATGTCAGTGGTGTGTTGTGTGCTGGGTGCCTGATGGGGCTGTGGTACATTGTGTACTGTCAGTGGTGTGCGGTGAGCTGGGTGTTTGATGGGGGTGTGGTACATTGTGTACTGTCAGTGGTGTGTGGTGTGCTGGCTGCTTGATGGGGCTGTGGTACATTGTGTACTGTCAGTGGTGTGTGGTGTGCTGGGTGCCTGATGGGGGTGTGGTACATTGTGTACTGTCAGTGGTGTGTGGTCTGCTGGGTGCGTGATGGGGCTGTGGTACATTGTGTACTGTCAGTGGTGTGTGGTGTGCTGGGTGCCTGATGGGGGCGTGGTACATTGTGTGCTGTCAGTGGTGTGCGGTGTGCTGGGTGTCTGATGGGGTGTGGTACATTGTGTACAGTCAGTTGCGTGTTTCGAGCTGGGTGTTTGATGGGGGTGTGGTACATTGTGTACCGTCAGTGGTGTGTGGTGTGCTGGGTGCCTGATGGGGGTGTGGTACATTGTGTACTGTCAGTGGTGTGTGGTCTGCTGGGTGCTTGATGGGGCTGTGGTACATTGTGTACTATCAGTGGTGTGCGGTGTGCTGGGTGCCTGATGGGGGCGTGGTACATTGTGTGCTGTCAGTGGTGTGTGGTGTGCTGGGTGCCTGATGGGGGTGTGGTACATTGTGTACTGTCAGTGGTGTGTGGTCTGCTGGGTGCTTGATGGGGCTGTGGTACATTGTGTACTATCAGTGGTGTGCGGTGTGCTGGGTGTCTGATGGGGGTGTGGTACATTGTGTACTGTCAGTGGTGTGTGGTCTGCTGGGTGCGTGATGGGGCTGTGGTACATTGTGTACTGTCAGTGGTGTGTGGTGTGCTGGGTGCCTGATGGGGGCGTGGTACATTGTGTGCTGTCAGTGGTGTGCGGTGTGCTGGGTGTCTGATGGGGGTGTGGTACATTGTGTACAGTCAGTTGCGTGTTTCGAGCTGGGTGTTTGATGGGGGTGTGGTACATTGTGTACCGTCAGTGGTGTGTGGTGTGCTGGGTGCCTGATGGGGGTGTGGTACATTGTGTACTGTCAGTGGTGTGTGGTCTGCTGGGTGTCTGATGGGGCTGTGTTACATTGTGTCCTGTCAGTGAGGTGTGGTGTGCTGGGTGCCTGATAGGGGTGTGGTGCATTGTGTACTGTCAGTGGTGTGTGGTGTGCTGGGTGCCTGATGGGGGTGTGGTACATTGTGTACTGTGAGGGTAGTGTTGTGTGCTGTGTGCCTGATGGGGGTGTGGTACATTGTGTACTGTCAGTGGTGTATGGTGTGTTGGGTGCCTGATGGGGGTGTGGTAAATTGTGTGCTTTCAGTGGTGTGCGGTGTTCTGGGTGCCTGATGGGGGTGTGGTACATTGTGTACTGTCAGTGATGTGTGGTGTGCTGGGTGTCTGATGGGGCTGTGGTACAGTGTGTTCTGTCAGTGGTGTGTGGAGAGCTGGGTGCCTGATGGGGGACTGGTACATTGTGTACTGTCAGTGGTGTGTGGTGTGCTGGGTGCCTGATGGGGATGTGATACATTGTGCACTGTCAGTGTTGTGCGGTGTGCTGGGTGCCTGATGGGACTGTGGTACATTGTGTACTGCCAGTGGTGTGCGGTGTGCTGGGTGCCTGATGGGGGTGTGGTGCATTGTGTACTGTCAGTGGTGTGTGGTTTGCTGGGTGCCGAATGGGGCTGTGGTACAATGAGTACTGTGAGGGGTGTGTCGTTTGCTGGGTGCCTGACGAGGCTGTGGAGAGTGAGCACTGTGAAGTCTATGTGGTGCAGTGGGTGACTGATTGGGCTATGGTAGAATGCGTATGTGGGCGGTGTGTGGTGTAGTGGGTGACTGACTGGGCTATGTTACACTGCGTATGTGAGGGGTGTGTCGTGTGCGCGGTGACTGACCTGGCTATGGTACATTACGTATGTGAAAGGTGTGTGGTTTACTGGGTTACTGACTGGGCTATGGTACATTATGTATGTGAGGGGAGTGTGGTGTACTGGGTGGCTGACTTGGCGATGGTACGTTGCATATGTGAGTGGTGTGTGGTTTGATGGGTGACTGACTGGGCTATTGTACGTTGCGCATGTGAGGGGTGTGTGATGAATTGTGTGGCTAACCGGGCTATGGGACATGGTGTACCATTGCCTTTCCGCCTGGAATTCAGCTGTTGGAGCGGGCGGCGCAGCAGAGTTGAGCGGTAGTATTTAAACTAGCTGCTTCGCGGATTCGAGACTTCTCGGCGGGTATTCAGTTGTTGGACTGGGCGGCGCTACAGCGTCGAGCGGTGAGTATTTAAAGGTAAAGTGTGAAAATGGCAGGAGATCCCAGACCCGTATAATGCTCCCCGTGCCCAATGTGGGAGTTCAGGGACGCGGCCGATGTCCCTGAGTCCTTCATGTGCGGGAAGTGTGTCCAGCTGCAGCTCCTGTTAGACCGCATGAGGGCCCAGGAGCTGCGGATGGACTCACTTTAGAGCATCCGCGATGCTGAGGAGGTCGTGGATAGCACGTTTAGTGAGTTGGTCACACCACAGATTAGGATTGCTGAGGGAGAAAGGGAATGGGTGACTAAAAGGCAGAGAAAGAGCAGGAAGGCAGTGCAGGTGTCCCTTGCCGTCATCTCCCTCCAAAACAGGCATACCGTTTTGGACACTGTTGTGGGAGATAACTCACCAGGTGAAGGCAGTAGTAGCCAGACTCATGGCACCGTGGTCGTAAACGAGACACCCGAATGGTATGTTGTCTCCCGGGTGCACGGGTCAGGGATGTCTCAGATCGGCTGCAAGACATACTGAAGGGAGAGGATGAACAGCAAGTTGTCGTGGTGCATATAGGCACGAACGATATTGGTAAAAAACGGGATGACGTCCTACAATCAGAATTTCGGGAGTTAGCAGATAAGTTAAAAAGTAAGACTTCAAAGGTAGTATCTCAGGATTGCTACCAGTGCCACAAGGCAGTCAGAGTAGAAATTCAAGAATAGTCAGAATGAATACGTGGCTTGAGAGATGGTGCAGGAGGGAGGGGTTCGGATTTTTGGGACATTGGAACCGGGTGTGGGGGCGGTGGGACCATTACAAATCGGATGGTCTACACCTGGGCAGGACTGGAACCAATGTCCCAGTGGGTGCTTTTGCTAACACTGTTGGGGAGGTTTTGAACTAATGTGGCAGGGGGACGGGAACCAGATTAGGAAGTTAGAGGTCAGTAAAGAGGCAGCAACTAAAGCCATTAAGGTACTAGATAAGAAACTATGTGACTAAGGGGAAGAGTAGACAGGGAAGTGATGATGAACGCAAGGGGACAGGTGGTCCGAGGTGCATTTGTCTTAATGCGAGAAGTGTAGCAGGTGAGGCAGATGAATTCAGTGCTTGGATTCGCTCCTGGCAATATGATGTTATTGTTATCACTGCGACTTGGTTAAGGGAAGGGCAAGATCGGCAACTAAATATCCCAGGATATCAATGCTTCAGGTGTCATGTGAGAGTACCTTTAAGAAATGGATGTTTAAGCAATGTACCTTTAAGAAATGGAGCAGCTCATATTACTGAAGTGATGTCAGAATGTGGGTAGAGCTGGGCTTTAGCTCAGCCACTTTGCAGTTTTAAGTTAAATTTTGAGGAAAAGAGCTTGGGTGTGTCTGTGTTTTGCGGTGAGCTGGATCAGCGGTGATCTCTGCCAAGAAAGACTATCTCTGAATCATTTGTGTGATTTTATCTCATAATAGTAATGTCTTGAACCTGATGTGTTTCTGTTAAAAGGTGTTAAGTCTTTTGGAGGTTTGACGGAACATTTTGAGGGATTATTTAGTGTTGTATTATTTTCGGGGCTATCTTTGAAGTAAGGGGTGTTACGGGATCCAATGTTTGTTTAAAAAGGTTAAGTTGAATTCATGGAATAAGCATTGTTTTGTATTTAAAAACCCACGTATCCATAATTGTAATACCACACCTGTAGACCAAGCCGTGTGCTTCAAAAGCAACAACATATTAAAGGGAGAGGTTGGTTGAACTCCACGATACATTTTGGGGTTCTGGAAACACCTCTCCCATAACAATTGTGGGCTCGAGGGGGATAAAAGTCTATCTATTGGATTAGTTTTTGTGAACTTAAAGACAGTGAAGGATTACTGCTTTTCCTGTGTTGTATTTTAGTTTATGTGGGGAGAGTGTTGTGAACAATGGCTCTTTCAGAGGCTCAGAAGTGTTTGGGGGTGGAGAATGTGATGCGCAGTACCTTACGGACAGAGACGAAAAGCAGACTGTTAGATTTGGCAAAAACATTGTAGTTAACATTACCTGACAAAGTGCGAAAAGATGAGGTAATTATGGCGGTGGTTAAGCATTTAAAGTTGCCTGAGATAGAGTTTGACTCATTGGAAACGGCAAAAATGCAGTTGCAAATTCAACAAATGGAAAATGAGAAAGAATTAAAGCGGCTTGAATACGAAATAGTGAGAAAGAGAGAGAGAGAGAGAGAGAGAGAGAGAGAGGAAAAATAAATAAAGAGAGAGAGAGAGGTAAAAGAACGACAGAGAGAGAGGAAAATGCAAAGGAGAGAGAACCTGTCAGCAGCCAGGTTCATGGCACCGTGTCTGGCTCTGCTGCACAGAAGGGCGGGAAAAAGAGTGGCAGAGCTATAGTGATAGGGGATCCAATTGGGAGGGGAATAGACAGGCGTTTCTGCGGACGCAAACGAGAATCCAGGTTGGTATGTTGCCTCCCTGGTGCAAGGGTCAAGGATGTCTCGGAGCGGCTGCAGGGCATTCTGGAGGGAGAGGGTGAACAGCCAGCTGTCGTGGTTCATATAGGCACCAACGATATAGGTAAAAAACGGGATGAGGTCCTACAAACTGAATTTAGGGAGTTAGGAGTTAAACTAAAAAGTAGGACCTCAAAGGTAGTAATCTCAGGATTGCTACCAGTGCCACGTGATAGACAGAGTAGGAATGACAGGATAGCTAGGATGAATACGGTGGCTTGAGAGATGGTGCAGGAGGGAGGGTTTCAAATTCCTGGGACATTGGAACCGGTTCTGGGGGAGGTGGGACCTGTACAAATTGGACGGTCTGCATCTGAGTGGGACCGGAACCAATGTTCTCGGGGGTGTGTTTGCTAGTGCAGTTTGGGAGGGTTTAAACTAATGTGGCAGGGGGATGGGAACCGATGTAGGAAGTCAGTCGGGACGGAAACAAAAGGCGGGAAGGGAGAGTGTGTAAAGCATGGCTAGAGAAAGCAGGGCAGAGAGCAAGGAAAGTCTACATTAAACTGCATTTATTTCAATGCAAGGGGACTGACGGGCAAAGCGGATGAACTCAGGGCATGGATGGGCACATGGGACTGGGATATTATAGCGATGACTGAAACATGGCTAAGGGAGGGGCAGGACTGGCAGCTCAATGTTCCTGGGTACAGATGGTATAGAAAGGATAGAACAGGAGGTAAGAGAGGAGGGGGAGTGGCGTTTCTGATTGGGGAGAGCATCACGGCAGTACTTAGAGGGGATATATCCGAGGGTTCGCCCACTGAGTCTATATGGGTGGAACTGAAAAATAAGAAGGGAGAGATCACCTTGATAGGACTGTACTACAGGCCCCCAAATAGTCAGCGGGAAATTGAGGAGCAAACATGTAAGGAGATTACAGATAGCTGCAAGAATAATAGGGTGGTAATAGTAGGGGACTTTAACTTTCCCGACATTGACTGGGACTGCCATAGCAGTAGGGGCTTGGAAATTTGTTGACTGTATTCAGGAGGAATTTCTCATTCAGCATGTGGATGGACCGACTAGAGAGGGGGCAAAACTTGACCTCGTATTGGGAAATAAGGAAGGGCAAGTGACAGAAGTGCTAGTGAGGGATCACTTTGGGACAAGTGACCATAACTCCATTAGTTTTAAGATAGCTATGGAGAATGATAGGTCTGGACCAAGAGTTAAAATTCTTAATTGGGGCAAGGCCAATTTTGATGGTATCAGACAGGAACTTTCAGAGGTAGATTGGGGGAGACTGTTGGCAGGCAAAGGGACGGCTGGTAAATGGGAGGCTTTTAAAAATGTGTTAACCAGGGTTCAGGGTAAGCACATTCCCTTTAGAGTGAAGGGCAAGGCTGGTAGAAGTAGGGGACCCTGGATGACTCGAGATATTGAGACTCTGGTCAAAAAGAAGAAGGAGGAATATGACGTACATAAACAACTGCGATCAAGTGGATCCCTTGAAGAGTATAGAGATTGTCGAAATAGAGTTAAGAGGGAAATCAGGAGGGCAATAAGGGGACATGAAATTGCTTTGGCAAATAATGCAAAGGAGAATCCAAAGAGCTTCTACAGACACAAAAGGGAAAAATAGTAACTATGGACAGAGTAGGGCCTCTTAAGGATCAACAAGGACATCGATGTGCAGAGCCACAAGAGTTGGGTGAGATCCTGAATGAATATTTCTCATCGGTATTCACGGTGGAGAAAAGCATGGATGTTAGGACACTCAGGGAAATAAATAGTGATGTACTGAGAAGTGTGCATATTACAGAGGAGGAGGTGCTGGAAGTCTTAAAGCGCATCAAGGTAGATAAATCCCCGGGACCTGATGAAATGTATCCCAGGATGTCGTGGGAGGCTAGGGAGGAAATTGCGGGTCCCCTAACAGAGATATTTGAATCATCGGCAGCCACAGGTGAGGTACCTGAAGATTGGAGAGTAGCGAATGCTGTGCCCTTGTTTAAAAGGGCAGCAGGGAAGAGCCTGGGAAGTACAGACCGGTGAGCCTAACGTCTGTAGTAGGTAAGTTGCTGGAAGGTATTCTGAGAGTAAGGATCTACACGCATTTAGAGAGGCAAGGACTGATTCGGGGAAGTCAGCATGGCTTTGTGCGTGGAAAATCATGTCTCACAAATTTGATTGAGTTTTTTGAGGGGGTGACCAAGAAGGCAGATGAGGGCAGTGCAGTAGACGTTGTCTACATGGACTTTAGCAAAGCCTTTGACAAGGTACCGCATGGTAGATTGTTGCAGAAGGTTAAACCTCAGGGGATCCAGGGTGAGGTTGCCAATTGGATTCAAAATTTGCTGGACGACAGAAGACAGAGGGTGGTTGTAGAGGGTTGTTTTTCAAACTGGAGGACTGTGACCAGTGATGTGCCTCAGGGATCGGTGCTGGGTCCACTGTTATTTGTGATTTATATTAGTGATTTGGATGAGAATTTAGGAGGCATGGTTAGTAAGTTTGCAGATGACACCAAGATTGGTGGCACAGTGGATAGTGAAGAACGTTATCTAGGATTGCAACGGGATCTTGATCAATTAGGCCAGTGAGCCGACGAATGGCAGATGGAGTTTAATTTAGATAAATGTGAGGTGATGCATTTTGGCAGATCGAATCAGGCCAGGACCTACTCAGTTAATGGTATGGCGTTGGGGAGAGTTATAGAACAAAGAAATCTAGGAGTACAGGTTCATAGCTCCTTGAAGGTGGAGTCGCAGGTGGACAGTGTGGTGAAGAAGGTATTCGGCATGCTTGGTTTCATTGGTCAGAACATTGAATACAGGAGTTGGGACGTCTTGTTGAAGTTGTACAAGACATTGGTACGGCCACAGTTGGAATACTGTGCGCAGTTCTGGTCACCCTATTATAGAAAGGATATTATTAAACTAGAAAGAGTGCAGAAAAGATTTACTAGGATGTTGCCGGGACTTGATGGTTTGAGTTATAAGGAGAGGCTGGATAGACTGGGACTTTTTTCCCTGGAGCGTAGGAGGCTTAGGGGTGATCTTTTCGAGGTCTATAAAATAATGAGGGTCATAGATAAGGTAGATAGTCAACATAGTTTCCCAAAGGTAGGGGAGTCTAAAACTAGAGGGCATAGGTTTAAGGTGAGAGGGGAGAGATTCAGAAGGGCCCAGAGGGGCAATTTCTTCACTGAGAGGGTAGTGAGTGTCTGGAATGTGCTGCCAGAGGTAGTAGTAAAGGCGGGTACAATTGTGTCTTTTAAAAAGCATTTAGATAGTTACATGGGTAAGATGGGTATAGAGGGTTATGGGCCAAGTGCGGGCAACTGGGACTAGCTTAATGGTAAAAACTGGACGGCATGGACTGGTTGGGCGAAGGGCCTGTTTCCATGCTGTAAACTTATATGATTCTATGATAAAGGAGCAAACAACGAATAGCCCTAGAAGAACAAAAATAACAAGAAAGGGAGATAGAGGTCAGGGAAAAAGATAAAGAGAGGGAGTTTGAACTTCAGAAAATGGCCATGAAACATGAAAGTCAATTAAAATTGGCAGACATAAAGGGGAAACGTACAGTTGGATGATAGTGATGAGGATAGTGAGAAGGAGCGTCATAGTCGAAGGCTTGGTGGGAATCTATTTAAATATATCCAAGCATTGCCAGAGTTTGACGAGAAGGAAGTGGAAGCCTTTTTCATTTCATTTCAGACGGTAGCTAAACAAATGAAATGGCCACAGGACATGTGGGTGTTACTGATTCAAACAAAGCTGGTAGATAGAGCTTGTGAAGTGTTTGCATGACTACCGGAGGAGGTATCTGGAACGTATGAGGAGGTGAAGAAATCCAGCTTAAGTGCATATGAGCAAGTGCCTGAAGCTTACAGACAATGGTTTCGAAATAAACTAGGCCATGTAAATTCACAGTGTTAGTAGTTGAAGAAAAGCACTGTGAAGGTTGATGTGGTAAAACAGGATAAGCCAGTGGTATCTGTTGGAGTGGTAAAGGAAATCTCAAGGGAAGCAAAAGAGGTGCAAACGATTGTACAGCCTGTTCAAGAACTAATTGTTAAGAAGGTGCCAGATGTCTTTAAAGAATTGACTTATGTGGGTAAAGTTTAGTCATGTGCATCAGGAGGAGCAGGTAAAGAAGTCACAATTTTAGGAGATACAGGGGCTAGTCAATCTTTAATGGTAAGAAATGAGGAATTATGTAGTTTGGGAAGAATGTTGTCTGAAAAGGAGGTGATATGTAGAATTCAGGGTGAGAGGAGTAGCGTCCCATTATATAAGGTAAGGTTGGAAAGTCCAGTGAAGAGTGGTGAAGTGGTAGCAGGAGGAATAGAGAAACTATCTTGTCCAGGAATACAGTTTATCTTTGGTAATGATATAGCTGGATCGCAGGTGTGAGTGATGCCTACTGTGGTTGATAAGCCAGTGGAAAATCAGACAACTGAAGTGTTAAAGGACGAATATCCTGGGATTTTTTTAGATTGTGTACTAACAATGTCACAAAGTCACAGGTTAAGACAAGGGGAGAAATCAAAGAGTGAAGGTGAAGTTGAAGTGCAATTATCAGAAACGATTTTTGATCAGATGGTTGAAAAAGAACAAGGACAGATGGAGGATGAGGTGGATATTTTTAGTTCAGGAAAAAAGGCGGAGTTACAACAGAAAAATGTAGAAATAAAACGGATATATCAGAAAGAATACACGGAAGAGGAATCTGAGAGTAAACAGCAGTGTCATTACCGTAAAAGTGATGTCTTGATGAGAAATGGAGGACTGTACATATGTAGGCGGATGAATAGTGGGCAGAAGTTCATCAAGTAGTATTGCCGGTAGGGTATAGAAAGGAGGTGTTGCGAGTCGCACATGAGGTACCAGTGGGAGGTCATTTGGGAATCAGGAAAACTTGTCAATCAAGTGACACACGTCAAGTGATAGGGAAACCTCAAGCAGTGATAAAACCAGCGCCCTTAATACCCATCCCAGCATTTGAGGAACTTTTTGCAAGGGTCCTACTCGATTGTTTAGGACCGCTTACTAAAACAAAAAGTGGGAATCAATATCTTTTGATTAAAATGAATGTGCCTACTAGGTTTCCAGAGGCCATTCCATTACCTAATATTACAGCAAAAAGGATTGTGGAGGAGTTACTTAAATTATTTACTAGATATGAACTAGCCACAGAAATTCAATCGGATCAAGGATCGAATTTTACTTCAAAGTTATTCAAAGAAGTTATGGATAGCTTCGGAATAAAACAATTTAAATCAACTGCGTACCATCCAGAATCGCAGGGAGCGTTAGAAAGATGGCATCAGACATTAAAACAATATTGACGGCGTATTGTCAAGATTATCTAGGGGATAGGGATAAAGGAATTCCATTCGTATTGTTTGCAATTAGGGATGCACCTAATGAGTTTACCAAATGTAGTCCTTTTGAACTAATTTTTGGTCTTGAGATAAGAGGACCACTTAAATTGATTATGGAAAAATTGGTGGGTGAGAAATCAGAAATTAAACTATTGGATTACGTGTCAAATTTTAGGGAACGATTAAATAGAGCTGGTGAATTGGCTGGACAACATTTGAAAGTTGCACAAAAAGTGATGAAACGGGTAGCAGACAAGAACACCAAAGTTCGTAGTTTTGTCAGTGGGGATAACGTTTTAGTGTTGTTACCAGTGGTAGGTGAGCCTTTCAAATATAGGTTTTGTGGACCGTATCAGCTTGAAAGGGAATTAAGTGAGGTGAATTATGTGGTAAAAACACCATATAGAAGGAAGACTCACCGAGTGTGTCATGTTAATATGCTTAAAAGGTACACTTTGAAAGGGAAGGAGAGAAAAATGAAATTTTAATGATTCTAACTCAAAGTGACGAACCACATCCAGATGACTTTGAATTTGACATACCTCAAATGAAATTGGAAAGTGAGGATGTTCTTAAAAATTGGGATGAATTGTTAAGTTACCTTCTAGAGGAAAAATGAACTGGCCTGAAAGAGTTATTGATATCACCTGGGCAAGTTTGTAGAGATAAATTGGGAAGTACTAAAATGGCTATACATGATGTAGATGTGGGAAATGCTGTTCCTATCAAACAACGTTCGTATAGACTTAATACTTTAAAATTGGCACAGGTTACCAGAGAGATTGAGATTATGCTGAAAAATGGCATAATTGAAGTGGGTTGCAGCCAATGGAGCTCACCCATAATGATTGTCCCTAAACCAGACGGTACCCAACGGTTGTGTGTGGACTATAGAAAGGTGAATGCAGTTACAAGAACGGACTCTTACCTTGTCCCACGTTTGAAGGATTGCATGGAGAAAGTGGGACAATCTGCTTTTATTTCCAACTTCCAGACGTGGAACGAACATTTAAAACATCGTATGGCGTTCTTCGATCGACTTCAGGAGGCGGGTTTGGTATTGAACCTAGCCGAAAGTGAATTTGGAGAAGCACGAATCACTTTCCTTGAGGAGTTTCCGATACCCTCAAGTCGAAGGGGAATAATGCGATTTCTTTGCATGAGTGGATTTGATCGAACCTTTGTGCAAAAGTTTTGTGGCGTGATTACTCCACTGAGGGACTTGCTAAAGAAACGTCAAAATGTCAATGGACAGCGGACTTTCAACAGGCATGTGACTGCATGAAAGCTATGCTAACCGATGCTCCTGGATTGGAGAATTGCAGGGACTCTGTGATCAGAGTGAACTGAAGTATCTAATTTTAAAGAGAATTGCCGAGGCGTAGAGGAATGGATGGATCGTGCATTGACTTCCTTGTTCAAAGAGATTGTCAATCGAGAAGGATTACGGTTGGAGGAAGAAGAACGGGAAAGATGGACGATATTATTATACCTGTTTACGTGTGATTTTTTTTTGTGAAACGAAGAAGTATATTTCCTGCGTACATTTCTTAGTAGATGGTGCAAAAGTGAAAAATTTAACCATCTTGAAGTTGAAGGTTTATTTTTATTTTCTTGAGGGGAATGTGCGATCTGAGAGTACCTTTAAGAAACGGATGTTTAAGCAATGTACCTTTAAGAAATGGAGCAGCTCATATTACTCAAGTGGTGTCAGAGTGTGGGTGGAGCTCAGCCATTTTGCAGTGTTTAGTTTCAGTTTTGAGGAAAAGAGCTTGGGTGTGCCTGTGTTTGCAGCGAACTGGATCTGCAGTGATCTCTGCCAAGAAAGACTATCTCTGAATCGTTTGGGTCATTTAAACACATAATAGTAATGCCTTTAACCTGATGTGTTTCTGTTTAAAGGTGTTAAGTCTTTTGGAGGTCTGAAGGAACATTTTGAGGCGTTATTTAGTGTTGTATTATTTTCGGGGTTATCTTTGAAGTAAGGGGTGTTACGGGATCCAATGTTTATTTAAAAAGATTAAGTTGAATTCATGGAATAAACATTGTTTTGTATTTAAAAACCCACGTGTCCATAATTGTAATACCACACCGGGAGACAAAGCCGTGTGCTTCAAAAGCAACAATATATTAAAGGGAGAGGTTGGTTGAACTCCACGATACATTTTGGGGTTCTGATAACGTCGTTCCCATAACACAGGAGGGATTGAGAGGGAGGTAAAAGGGATTGAGGAGTGGGACTACTGGTCAGAGATGATATCACAGCTGTGATTAAGGAGGGCACGATGGAGGATTCGAGCAATATGAGTAGAGCTGAGAAATAGGAAGGGTGCAGTAACATTGTTGGGGCTTTACTACAGGCCTCCCAAAAGCGAGCGTGAAGTAGAGGTACAAATATGTAGACAGATTATCGAAAAATGTAGGAGCAATATGGTGATCGTGATGGGAGATTTTAACTTCCCAACATTGAATGGGACTCATGCAGTGTTGGAGGCGTAGATGGAGCAGAATTTGTAAGGATCATCCAGAAGAGTTTTTTTTAGAGCAGTATGTAAATAGTCCAACTCGGGAAGGGGCCATTCTGGACCTGGTATTGGGGAATGATCCCGGCCAGGTGGTTAAAGTTTCAGTCGGTGATTAATTTGGGAAGAGCGATCACAATTCCGTAAGTTTTAGAATACTCATGGACAAAGACGAGAATGGTCCTAAAGGAAGAGTGCTAAATTGGGGAAAGGCCAAGTATACCAAAATTCGGCAGGTGCTACGGAATGTGGATTGGGTGCAGCTGTTTAAGGGTAAATCCACATTTGAAATGTGAGAGTCTTTTAAGGAAAAGTTGATTAGAGTGCAGGACACCTTGTCCCTGTGAAAATGAGAGATAGAAGTGGCAAGGTTAGAGAACCATGGTTGACGGGTGGAATTGTGAGACTAGCTCAGATGAAAAAGGAAGCATACATACGATCGAGGCGACTTAAAAACTGATGAAGCTTTGGAGGAATATCGGGAAAGTAGGACAAATCTCAAACCCGCAATAAAGAGGGCTAAAAGGGGTCATGAAATACCTTTGGCTAACAGGGTTAAGGAAAATCCCAAAGCCTTTTATTCCTATATAAGGAGCAAGAAGGTAACCAGACAAAGGATTGGCCCACTCTAAGACAAAAGAGGGAATTTATGCGTGGAGTAATAGGAAATGGGCGAGATTCTTAATGAGTACTTTGCATCGGTCCCGGAGGACTGGAGAATTGCTAATGCTGTCCCTTTGTTTGAGAAGGGTAGCAGGGATAATCCAGGAAATAATAGACCTGTGAGCTTGACGTCAGTGGTAGGCAAACTGTTGAAGAAGACACTGAGGAATCGGGTCTATTCACATTTGGAAGAAAATAGACTTATCAGTGATAGGCAGCACGGTTTTGTGCAGGGAAGGTCATGTCTTACAAACCTAATTGAATGATTTGAGGAAGTGGCAAAGTTACTTGATGAAGGAAGGGCTTTAGATGTCATATACATGGACTCCAATAAGGCGCTTGATAAAGTTTCCCATGGCAGGTTGATGGAAAAGTTGAAGTCGCATGGGGTTCAGGATGTACTAGCTAGATGGATAAAGAACTGGCTGGGCAACAGGAGACAGAGTAGTAGTGGAAGGGAGTGTCTCATAATGCAGAAGGGTGACTAGTGGTGTTACACAGGGATCCGTGCTCGGGCCACTGTTGTTTGTGATATACATAAATGATCTGGACGACGGCATAGGTGGTGTGATTAGCAGGTTTGCAGATGATACAAAGATTGGTGGATTTGCGGATAGCGAGGAGGACTGTCAGAGAATACAGCAAGAGGTAGATAGATTGGAGAGTTGGGCAGAGAAATGGCAGATCGAGTTCAATCCAGCCAAATGCAAGGTGATGCATTTTGGAAGATCTAATTCAAGAGCGGACTTTACGGTCAATGGAAGAGTCCTGGGAAAATTGACGTACAGCGAGATCTGGGAGTTGAGGTCCATTGTACCCTGAAGGTGGCAATGCAGGTCCATAGAGTGGTCAATAAGGCATACAGCAAACTTGCCTTCATCGAACGGGCTTTTGAGTACAAGAGTCAGCAGGTCATGTTACACTTGTATAGGACTGAAGTTAGGTCATATTTGGAGTATTGCGTCCAGTTCTGGTCGCCACATTACCAGAAGGATGTGGATGCTTAGAGAGGGTGCAGAGGATGTTCACCAGGATGTTGCCTGGTATGGAGGGTGCTAGCTGTGAAGAAAGTTTGAGTAGATTAGGATTGTTTTCGTTGGAAAGATGGAGGTGGAGGGGGGACGTGATTGAGGTCTAAATATTATTAGAGATATGGACAGGTTGGATAGCAACAAACTTTTTCCAAGAGTGGGGGTGTCAATTACAAAGGTTAACTATTTCAAGGTGAGAGGGGGAAAGTTCAAGGGAGATGTGGGTGGAATGTTTTTTACGAAGAGGGTGGTGGGTGACTGGAGCGCGTTGCCAGCGGACGTGGTAGAGGCGGGCACGATAGCATAATTTAAGATGCATCTAAACAGATATATGAAAGGGCGGGAAACAGAGGGAAGTAGATAGTTGGGAAATATAGAGCAAGTTTAGATAGAGGATCTGGATCGGCGCAGGCTGGGAGGGCCGAAGGGCCTGTTCTTGTGCTGTAATTTTCTTAGTTCTTTGTATGTGAGGGGTATGTGGTTCACTGGGTGACTGACTGCGCTATGGTACATTGCGTATTTGAGGGATGTATGGTTTACCGGGTGACTAATTGGGTTATGGTACATTGCGTACGTGAAGGGTGTGTGGTGTACTGGGTGACTGACTAGGCTATGGTTCACTGATTGTGAGGGAAGTATGGTTTACCGGGTGACTGACTGGGCCATGACACGTTGCAGATGTGAGGGGTGTGTGGTGTACTGGGTGACTGTCTGGGCTGTGGTGTATTGTGTATGTGAGGGGTGTGTTGTGTACTGGGTGACTGACTGAGCTATGGTACACTGCGCATGTGAGGGGTCTGTGGTATACTGGGTGACTGACTAGGCTATGGTACATGAAATTCGTTTATTGTCACAAGTAGGCTTTAAATGAAGTTACTGTGAAAAACCACTCGATGCCACATTCCGCCGCCTGTTCGAGGAGCCTGGAAGGGGAATTGAATTGTGCTGCTGCCCTGTCTTGGTCTGCTTTAAAAGCCAGCTCTTTAGCCCTGTGCGAAACCTGACCCTATATTGCGCGTGTGAGGGATGTCTCATTTGCTGGGTGACTGCCTGGGCTATGGTATATTGCGCATGTGAGGAGTGTGTATTGTAGTCTGTGGCTAAGGGGGCTATTTTACATTGCGTATGTGAGGGATGTGTGGAGTGATGCGTGACTGACTGTGATTTGCTACATTGCGTATGTGAGGGGTGTGTGGTTTGCTGGGTGACTGACTGGGCGATGGTACATTGCTTCTGTTAGGGATGTGTGGTTGACTGGGTAACAGTCTGGGTATGGTACATTGCGCATGTGAGGGGGTGTGATTTTTTTTTTTGCCTATCTGGACTATGGTACATTGCGTATGTGAGGGGCGTGTGGTTTACTGAGTGACTGACTGGGCTATGGTACATTGCGTATGTGCGAGGTGAGTGGTTTGCTGGGTGACTGACTGGGCTATGCTACATTGCGTATGTGAGGGGAGTGGGTTTACTGAGTGACTGACTGGGCTATGGTACATTGCGTACATGAGGGGTGTGTTGTTTGCTGGACGATTTACTGGTCTATGACATATTGCAAATATGAGAGGTGTGTGGTTTGCTGGGTGACTGACTGGGCTATGGTACACGGCCTATGTGAGGGGTGTGTGGTGTATTGTGTGGCTATCTGGGCTATGGAACATTGCGTATGGGACGGGACTGTGAGGTAATGTGAGGCTTAATGGGCTATGGTACATTGCGTATGTGAAGGGTGTATGGTTTACTGGGTGACTGAGTGGGCTGTTTTACATTGCGTATGTCAGCGGTGTGTGGTGTATTGTGTGGCTAGCTAGGCTATGGTACATTGCGTATGTGAGGGGTGTGTGCTTTACTGAGTGACTGAGTGGGCTATGGTACATTGTGTATGAGAGGGGTCTGTGAGGTATTGTATGGCTAAATGGGCAATGGCACATTACGTACGTGAATGTTGTGTGGTGTACTGGGTGTTTTTCTTGGCTATGGTACATTGCAAATGTGATGGGTGTGTGTTTTACTGGGTGACTGACTGGGCTACGGTACATTGCATATGTGATGGGTGTGTGTTTTACCGGGTGACTGATTGGGCTATGGTACATTGCGTATTTGATGGGTGTGTCGTTTACTGATTGACTGACTCTGCTATGGTACATGTGTATGTGAGGGGTTTGTGCTGTATTGTGTGGCTAAATGGGCTCTGGTACATTGCGTTTGTGAGGGGTATGTGGTTTACTGGGTGACTGACTGGGCTTTGGTACATTGAGTATGAGAGAGGTGTGTTGTGCACCGGTGAACAATTGTGCTATAGTACATTGCGTGTGTGTGAGGTGGGTGGTTTGCTGGGTGACTGACTGGGCTATAGTACAATCTATATGCGAGGGGTATGTATTACACTGTGTTACTGACTGGGCTATGGTACACTGCGTATTTGATGGGTGTGTGGTGTACTGGGTGACTGACTGGGGGATGGTCCTTGAAAATCGTTTATTGTCACAAGTAGGCTTCAAATGAAGTTTCTGTGAAAATCCCATAGTCGCCAAATTCATTCACCTGTTCGGAAAGTCTGGAAGGGGAATTGAACCTTGCTTCTGTCCTGCCATGGCCTGCTTTAAAAGCCAGGTCTTTAGCCCTGTGCGAAACCAGCCACTATATTGCTTTCGTGAGCTGTGCGTGATTTTCTGGGTGACTGAGCTATGTACCTGGCGATTGTGAGACGTGTGTGGTGTATTTGTGACTGATTAGGCTATAGTACATTGCGTAAGTGAGGGTTCTGTTGTTTACTGGGTTACTGACTGTATTATGGCACATTGCGTATGTGAGGTGTGTGTGTTTGCTGGGTGACTGACAGGGCTATGGTTCATTGCGTATGTGAGGGGTGTATGGTTTTCTGGGTGACTGCCTGGGCTATGGTACATTGCGTATGTGAGGGGTGTGTGGTGTACGAGGTGACTGACTGGGCTATGACACATTGCGTATTTGAGGGGAGTGTGGTGGATTGGTTGACCGTCTGGGATGTGGCACACTGTGCACGTGAGGATTGTGTGGTTTACTGGGAGACTGACTGGGCTATGGTTCATTGTGTATGTGAGGGGTGTGTGGTTTGCTGGGTGAGTGAATGTCCTATGGTGCATTGTGTATCTGAGGGATGTGTGGTGTACTGGGTGACTGTTTGTGCTATGGTACATGAAAATCGTTTATTGTCAGAAGTAGGCTTCAAGTGAAGTTACTGTGAAAATCCCCTAGTCGCCACATTCCCCCGCCTGTTCGGGGAACATGGAAGGGGATTTGAATGGTGCTGCTGCCCTGCCTTTGTCTGCATTTAAAGCCAGCTCTTTAGCCCTGTGCGAAACCAGCCCCTATATTGAGTGTGTGAGCGATGTTTCATTTGCCTGGTGACTGCCTGGGCTATGGTACATTACGCATGTGAGGAGTGTGTGGTGTATTCTGTGGCTAACGTGGCTACTTTACATTGCGTGTGTGAGGGGTGTGTGGCTTGATGCGTGACTGACTGGGATTTGGTACATTGATTATGTGAGGGGTTTGTGAGGTTAGTTTGGCGATTGACAGGACTATGGCATGTTGCATATGTGAGAGGTGTGTGAATTGCTGGGTGACTGATTGGGCTGTGGTACATTGCGTATTTGTGGGGTGTGTGGTTTGCTGTGTGACTGACTGGGCTATGGTACATTGGGTATGTCAGTGGTGTGGTAGTGTATTGTGTGGTTAAACAGGCTATGGTACATGGCGTGAGTGACGGGTGTGTGGTGTACTGGATGGCTGACTGGGCTATGGTACATTGCGTATGTGAGGGGTGTGGGTTTAATGAGTGACTGACTAGGATATGGTGCATTTCATATTTACATAGAATTTACAGTGTGGAAGGAGTCCATTCGGCCCTTCGAGTCTGCACCGGCTCTTGAAAAGAGCGCTCTATCCAAGGTCAACACCTCCACCCTATCCCCATAACCCAGTTACCCCACCCACCATTAAGGGCAATTTTGGACACTAAGGGCAGCTTATCATGCACAATCCACCTAACCTGCACATCTTTGGACTGTGGGAGGAAACCGAAGCAGCCGGAAAAAAACAACGCACACAAGGGGAGGACGTGCAGACTCCGCACAGACAGTGACCAAAGCCGGATTCGAAGCTGGGACCCTGGAGCAGTGAAGCAATTGTGCTATCCACAATGCTACCGTGCTGCCCATGTGAGGGGAGTGTGGTGTATTGTGTGGCTGACTGGGCTATGGTACATTGCATACGTGAGAGGAGTTGTGGCGTTCCGATTGACTGACTGGGCTGTGGTACATTGTGTATATGAGGGGTGTGTGGTGTAATGGGTGACAGATTGAGCGATCGTGCATTGCGTATGTGTAGGGTGTGCGGTTTGTTGGGTGATTGACTGGGCTATGGTTCACTGCATATGTGAGAGGTGCTGTGGTGTACAGGGTGACTGACTGGGCTATGGTACCATGTGTATGTGAGTAGTGTGTGTTGCATTGGGTGACTGACTGGGCTACGGTATAGTGCGTTTGTGAGGGGTGTGGTTTACTTGGTGACTGACTGGTCAATGGTATATTGGGTATGTCAGTTGTGTGTGGTGTATTGTGTGGTTAACCGGGATATGGTACATTGCGTATGTGAGGGGTGTGTGGTTTGCTGGATGGCTTAATCGGCGACGGAACATTTCGTAGGTGACTGGTGTGCTTACTGGGTGACTGACTGGGCTATTGTAAATTGCCTGTGTGAGGGCTGTGTGGTGTACTGGGTGACAGACTGGGCTGTGGTACAATGCATGTTATGTGAGGGGTGTGTGGTGTAATGTGTGGTTAACCGTGCTATGGTACATTGCGTGTGTGAGGGGTGTGTGGTTTGCTCGGTGACTGACTGGGCAATGACACATTGTGTATCTGAGGGGTGTGTGGTTTGCTGGGTGACTGACTGGGCTATGGTACATTGCGTCTGTGAGAGGTGTGTGGTTTACTGGGTGACTGACTGGGCTATGGTACATTGCGAATGTGAGGGGTGTGTGGTTTACTGAGTGACTGACTGGGTTATTGTACATTGCGAATGTGAGGGGTGTGTGGTTTACTGAGTGACTTCCTGTGCTAGGGTACATTGCGGATGTGAGGGGTGTGGCGTATTGTGTGGCTAACTGGGCTATGGTGCATTGCGTATGTGAGGGGCGTGTGATTTACTGGCGACTGGCTGGGCTATTGTACATTGCGTATGTGAGGGGTGCGTGGTTTGCTGTGTCACTGACTGGGCTATTGTACATTGTTTGTGTGAGGGCTGTGTGGTTTAATGAGAGACTGACTGGCCTATGGTACATTGCGTATGTGAATGGTGCGTGGTGTACTGGGTGACTGATTGTGCGATCGTACATTGCGTATGTGAGGGGTGTGTGGTTTTCTGTGTGACTGACTGGGCTATTGTACATTGCGTATGTGAGGGGTGTGTGGTTTACTGGGTGACTGACTGGGCTATGGTACATCGTGTGTGTGAGGGGTGTGTGGTTTACTGGGTGACTGACTGGACTACGGTCCATTGCGTATGTGAGGGGTGTGTGGTGTACTGGCTGAGTGACTGGGCTGTGGTACATCGTGTATGTGAGGGGTGTGTGGTGTATTGTGTAGCTGACTGGGCTATGGAGCATTTCACATGTGAACGCTGTGTGGTTACTGAGTGACTGACTGGGCTATGGTACATTGCATATGTGAGGGGTGTGTGTTGTATTGTGTGGCTGCCTGGGCTATAGTACATTGCATATGTGAGAGGTGTGTGGTTTACTGAGTGACTGACCGGGCTGGGGTACATTGCGTATGTGATGGGTGTGTGTAGTATTGTGTGACTGACATGGCTCTGGTTCATTGAGTATTTGAGTGGTTTGTGGTGAAGTGTTTGACTAACTGGCCTATGGTACATTGCGTATGTGAGGAGTGAGTGGTTTACTGAGTGACTGACTGGGCTATGGTACATTGCATTTGTGAGAGGTGTCGTGGTGTACTGGTGACTGACTGGGCAATGGTACATTGCGTCTGTGAGAGGTGTGTGGTTCACTGTGCAACTGACTGGGCTATGGTTCATTGCGTATGTGAGTGGCGTGTGGTTTTCTGTGTGACTGACTGGGCTATGCTACATTGCGTATGTGAGGGGTGTGTGGTTTACTGGCTGAGTGACTGGGCTGTGGTACATGGTGTATGTGAGGGGTGTGTGGTGTATTGTGTAGCTGGCTGGGCTATGGAGCATTTCACATGTGAGCGCTGTGTGGTTACTGAGTGACTGGGCTATGGTACATTGCATATGTGAGGGGTGTGTGTTGTATTGTGTGGCTGCCTGGGCTATAGTACATTGCATATGTGAGAGGTGTGTGGTTTACTGAGTGACTGACCGGGCTGGGGTACATTGCATATGTGATGGGTGTGTGTGGTATTGTGTGACTGACATGGCTCTGGTTCATTGAGTATTTGAGTGGTTTGTGGTGAAGTGTTTGACTAACTGGCCTATGGTACATTGCGTATGTGAGGAGTGAGTGGTTTACTGAGTGACTGACTGGGCTATGGTACATTGCGTATGTAAGAGGTGTGTGGTTTACTGGGTGACTGACTGGGTAATGGTACATTGCGTTTGCGAGGGGTGCGTGATTTGCATGGTGACTGACTGTGCTATCGTACGTTGCGTATGTGAGGGGTGTGTGTTTTGCAGGGTGGCTGACTCGGCTATGGTACATTGCGTATGTGAGGCGTGAGTAGTTTAATGTGTCACTGACTGGGCTATGGTACATTTCATATGTGAGGGGTGCGTGATGTATTGGGTGACAGATTGTGGGATGGTTAATTGCGTATGTGAGGGGTGTGTGGTGTATTTTGTTGTTAACCTTGCTATGGTACTTTGCGTGTGTGAGGGGTGTGTGGTTTACAGGGTTACTGACTGGGCTATGGTACATTGCGTATCTGAGAGGTGTGTGGTGTTCTGGGTGACTTTTTAGGCGATCGTACATTGCGTATGCGAGGGGCGTGTGGTTTACTGCGTGACTGACTGGACTATGGTACATTGCGTATGTGAAGGGTGTGTGGTGTATTGTGCGGCTAACTGGGCTATGATACATTGCGTATGTGAGGGGCGTGTGGTTTACTGGGTGACTGACTAGGCTAGGGTACATTGCGGATGTGAGGGGAGTGTGGTATATTGTGTGACTGACTGGGCTATGGTACATTGCGTATGTGAAGGGTGTGTGGTGTACTGGGTGACTGACTGGCCGATGGTACATTGCGATTGTGAGGGGTGTGTGATGTATTGGGTGACTGACAGGGCGGTGGTACATTGCGTTTGTGAGGGGTGTGTGGTTTACTGAGTGACTGACTGGGCTATGGAACATTGCGTTTGTGAGGGGTGTGTAGTTTACTGAGTGACTCACTGGGCTATGGTACGTTGAGCATGTGAGGGGTGTGTGGTGTATTATTTGACTGACTTGGGCGGTGGTTCATTGCGTATGTTAGGGGTGGTCAGTTGATGTGCTTGAGCTGCTTGATGTGGGAGCTGGCAGATCCCATTGCGAACTTCAGCGACCACATCTGCAGTAAGTGTTGGCTGCTCGAAGAGCTCCGGCTCAGAGTTGATGAGCTGGAGTCTGAGCTTCAAATACTGAGGCACATCCGGGAGGGGGAGACGTACCTGGACACTGTGTTTCAGGAGGCAGTCACACCTGTCAGAGTAAGTAGTTTAAATCCTGCCAGTGGCCAGGGACAGCAGGGTGTGACTGCAAGTCAGGCTGGTAAAGGGAACCAGCAGTCAGGAACTCAGGAGCCTCAGCCCTTGACTCTGTCCAACAGGTATGAGGCACTTGCTCCCTGTGTGGATGGCGAACAGGGCTGCAGGAAGGATGAGTCAGCTGACCAAGGCACCATGGTTCAGCAGGCCATTCAAGGGGAGGGAGTAAATAGGCAAGTTGTAGTTGTAGGGGATTCTATTATCTGGGGGATAGATGGTATCCTTTGTGAGCAGGATAAAGAGTCCCGCATGGTATGTTGCCTGCCCGGTGCTAGGGTGCGGGACATCTCTGACCGGCTTGAAAGGATACTGGAGAGGGAGGGGGAGGATCCAGTTGTTGTGGTCCACGTTGGTACCAACAACATAGGCAAGTCTAGGAAAGAGGACCTGTTTACAGGTTATAAAGAGCTAGGGTGCAAATTAAAAAACAGGTCCTCAAGGGTCATAATCTCCGGATTACTGCCCGAGCCACGTGCAAATTGGCATAGGGAGGCAAGAATAAGGGAAGTTAACACATGGCTGAAAGAGTGGTGTGGGAAAGAGGCGTTCATTTTCATGGGGCACTGGCATCAGTTTTGGGACAGGGGGGAACTATACCGTTTGATGGTCTCCACCTGAACCGAGCTGGGACCAGTGTTCTGGCGAAAAGAGTAAATAGGGTGATCAATAGGACTTTAAACTAATGATTGGGGGGTTGGAGGGAAAAATCAGGGAACCAAGAGGTGAAATAATCAGTGGGAAGCGTAGCTGCTTAGGAATACAAAAAAGCACGAAAAGACAAAACTCAGGAGAGGTTACGATTGTCCCCATCCCACAAAATATGACACAGTGTATGGAAAGGCTCAGTAAACCAAGGTCCACCCCACGAAGAAAACAAAAAGGGACGGTCAATAGAGAATTAAAGGTGCTATATTTAAATGCGCGCAGTGTACGGAACAAGGCAGATGAGCTTGTGGCCCAGATTGTGACTGGCAGGCATGATGTGGTAGGCATCACAGAGACATGGTTGCAGTGGGTTCAGGACTGGCATTTAAACAGCCAGGGATTCACAACCTATCGAAAAGACAGAGAGGTGGGCAGAGGGGGCGGGGTGCCTTGTTAATTAGGAATGAAATTAAATCACTAGCACTAAACGACATAGGGTCAGATGATGTGGAGTCTGTGTGGGTAGAGTTGAGGAATCACAAAGGCAAAAAAAACATAATGGGAGTTATGTACAGACCTCCTAACATTGGTCAGGACAGGGGGCACAAAATGCACCAGGAAATAGAAAGTGCATGTCAGAAAGGCAAGGTCACAGTGATCATGGGGGACTTCAATATGCAGGTGGACTGGGTAAATAATGCTGCCAGTGGACCCAAGGAAAGGGAATTCATTGAATGTTTACAGGAGGGCTTTTTGGAACAGCTTGTGATGGAGCCCACTAGGGAACAGGCCATTCTGCACTTAGTGTTATGTAATGAGCCAGACTTGATTAAAGATCTTAAAGTAAGGGAGCACTTAGGAGGCAGTGATCATAATATGGTAGAATTCAATCTCCAATTTGAAAGAAAGAAGGTAGAATCAGATGTAAAGGTGTTACAGTTAAAAATAGGTAACTACAGGGGCATGAGGGAGGAACTGAAGAAAATCGACTGGGAGCAGAGCCTAGTGGGAAAGACAGTAGAACAGCAATGGCAGGACTTTCTGGGAATAATTGAGGACACAGTACAGAGGTTCATCCCAAAGAAAAGAAAGGTTATCAGAGGGGGGGATTAGGCAGCCATGGCTGACAAAGGAAGTTAGGGAATTCATCAAAGCAAAAGAGAAAGCCTATAATGTGGCAAAGTGTAGTGGGAAGTCAGAAGATTGGGAAGGCTACAAAAACAAACAGAGGATAACAAAGAGAGAAATAAGGAAAGAGAGGATCAAATATGAAGGTAGGCTAGCCAGTAACATTAGGAATGATAGTAAAAGTTTCTTTAAATGCTTTAAAAACAAACGGGAGGCAAAAGTTGACATTGGGTCGCTCCAAAATGACGCTGGTAATTTTGTGATGGGAGGCAAGGAAATAGCTGAGGAACTGAATAAGTACTTTGCGTCAGTCTTCACAGTAGAAGACACGAGTAATATCCCAACAATTACGGAAAGTCAGGGGGCAGAGTTGAATATGGTAACCATCACAAAGGAGAAAGTGCTAGATAAACTAAGAGGTCTAAAAATTGATAAATCTCCGGGCCCAGATGGGCTACATCCTAGAGTTCTAAAGGAGACAGCTGAAGAAATAGTGGAGTGATGGTACATTGCGTATGTAAGGGGTGTGTGGTTTTCGGGGTGACTGACTGGGCTATGGTACCATGTGTATGTGAGTAGTGTGTGTTGCATTGGGTGACTGACTGGGCTACGGTACAGTGCGTTTGTGAGGGGTGTGTGGTTTACTTGGTGACTGACTGGTCAATGGTATATTGGGTATGTCAGTTGTGTGTGGTGTATTGTGTGGTTAACCGGGATATGGTACATTGCGTATGTGAGGGGTGTGTGGTTTGCTGGATGGCTTAATGGGTGATGGTACATTGCGTGTGTGAGGGGTGTGTGGTTTGCTCGATGGCTGAATGGGCGATGGTACATTGCGTATGTGAGCGGTGTGCTTACTGGGTGACTGACTGGGCTATTGCACATTGCCTGTGTGAGGGGTGTGTGGTGTACTGGGTGACAGACTGGGCTATGGTACAATGCATATTATGTGAGTGGTGTGTGGTGTAATGTGTGGTTAACCGTGCTATAGTACATTGCATGTGCGAGGGGTGTGTGGTTTGCTCGGTGACTGACTGGGCAATGGTGCATTCCGTCTGTGAGAGGTGTGTGGTTTACTGGGTGACTGACGGTGCCATGGTACATTGCGAATGTGAGGGGTGTGTGGTTTACTGAGTGACTGACTGTGCTAGGGTACATTGCGGTTGTGAGGGGTGCGGCGTATTGTGTGGCTAACTGGGCTATGGTACATTGCGTATGTGAGGGGTGCGTGGTTTTCAGAATGACTGACTGGCCTATGGAACATGACGTATGTGAGTGGTACGTGGTGTACTGGGTGACTGGTTGTGGGATCGTACATTGCGTATGTGAGGGGTGTGTGGTTTACTGGGCAACTGACTGGGCTATGATACATTGCGTATGTGAGGGGTGTGTGGTTTTCTGGGTGACTGACTGGGCTATGCTACATTGCGCATCTGAAGGGTGTGTGGTTACTGAGTGACTGTCTGTGCTCTGGTGCATTGCATATGTGAGAGGTGTGTGGTGTATTGTGTAGCTGACTGAGCTATGGTACATTGCACATGTGAGCGCTGTGTGGTTTAACGGGTGACTGACTGGGCTGTGGTACATTGCGTATGTGAACGGTGTGTGGCCACTGAGTGACTGACTGGGCTATGATACATTGCGTACGTGAGAGGTGTGGGGTTCACTGGGCAACTGACTGGGCTATGGTACATTGCGTCTGTGAGTGGCGTGTGGCTTTCTGGGTGACTGACTGGGCTATGGTGCATTGCGTCAGTGAGAAATGTGATTTACTGGGTGACTGAATGGCCGATGGTATATTGCGTATGTTAGGGGTGTGTGGTGTATTGTGTGACTGACTTGGCTCTGGTACATTGCGTATGTGAAGGGTGTGTGGTTTACTGGGTGACTGACTGGGCTATGGTGCATTGCGTATGCGAGGTGTTTGTGGTTTAGTGTTTGATGAACTGGCCGATGGTACATTGCTTGTGTGAGCGGTGCGTGATTTGCATGGTGACTGACTGTGCTATCGTACGTTGCGTATGTGAGGGGTGTGTGTTTTGCTGGGTGGCTGATTCGGCTATGGCCCATTGCATTTGTGACAGGTGTTGTGGTATACTGGTTACTGACTGGGCTATGGTACATTGCGTATGTGAGAATTGTTTTGGTGTACTGGTGACTGACTGGGCTATGGTACATTTCGTATGTGAGGGGTATGTGATGTATTTTGTGGTTAACCTTGCTATGGCACATTGCGTGTCTGAGGGGTGTGTTGTTTACTGGGTGACTGACTGGGCTATGGTACATTGCGTGTCTGAGGGGTGTGTTGTTTACTGGGTGACTGACTGGGCTATGGTACATTGCGTTCTGATAGGTGTGTGGTGTTCTGAGTGACTTATTAGGCGATCGTACATTGCGTATGCGAGGGGCGTGTGGTTTACTGCGTGACTGACTGGGCGATGGTACATTGCGTATGTGAGGGGTGGGTGGTGTATTGTGCGGCTAACTGGGCTATGGTACATTGCGTATGTGAGGGGCGTGTGGTTTACTGGGTGACTGACTGGGCTAGGGTACTTTGCGGATGTGAGGGAAGTGTGGTGTATTGTGTGACTGACTGGGCCCTGGTACATTGCGTATGTGAAGGGTGTGTGGTGTACTGGGTGACTGACTGGCCTATGGTACATTGCGTATGTGAGGGGTGTGTGGTGTATTGTGTGACTAACTGGCCTGTGGTACATTGCGTACGTGAGGAGTGCGTGGTTTGCAGATTGACTGATGGTGCTATGGTACGTTGCGTATGTGATGTGTGTGTCTTTTGCTGGGTGGCTGACTGGGCTATGGTACATTGCGTAGCTGAGGGGTGAGTGGTTTACTGAGTGACTGACAAGGCTATGGTACATAGCGTGTGCGAGGGGTGTGTGGTTTACTGCATGATTGCCTGGGCTGTGGTAAATTGCGTATGTGACGGTGAGTGGTTTACTAGGTGGGTGTCTGAGCTATGGTACATTCCATATGTCAGGGGTGTTTGGTGTATTGGGTGACTGATTGTGGGATCGTATATTGCGTATGCGTAGGGTGTGTGGTGTATTGTGTGGTTAACCGGGTTATGGTACATTACGTGTGTGAGGGGTGTGTGGTTTGCTGGGTGACGGACTGGGCTATGGTACATTGCGTATGTGAGGGGTGTGTGGTTTACTGGGTGACTAACTGGGATATGGTACATTGCAAATGTGAGGGTTGTGTGGTGAATTGTGTGACTAACAGGGTTATGGTACATTGCGTATCTTTGGGGTGTGCGGTGTCCTGGGTGACTGACTGGGCTATGGTACATTGCGTATGTGATGGGTGTGTGGTGTATTGTGTGGCTAACTGGGCTATGGTACATTGCGTATGTGAAGGGTGTGTGGTTACTGAGTGACTGACTGTGCTATGGTGCATTGCACATGTGAGAGGTGTGTGGTGTATTGTGTAGCTGACTGAGCTATGGTACATTGCACATGTGAACGCTGTGTGGTTTAACGGGTGACTGACTGGGCTGTGGTACATTGCGTATGTGAACGGTGTGTGGTCACTGAGTGACTGACTGGGCTATGGTACATTGCGTACGTGAGAGGTGTGGGGTTCACTGGGCAACTGACTGGGCTATGGTGCATTGCGTATGCGAGGTGTGTGAGTTATGCTGTGTTGCTGAGTGGTCTATGGTACATTGCTTATGTAAGGGGTGTGTGGTTTATTGTGTGACTGACTTGGCTCTGGTACATTGCGTATGTGAGGGGTGTGTGGTTTACTGGGTGACTGACAGGGCTATGGTGCATTGCGTATGCGAGGGGTTTGTGGTTTAGTGTTTGACTAACTGGCCGATGGTACATTGCTTGTGTGAGCGGTGCGTGATTTGCATGGTGACTGAATGTGCTATCGTACGTTGCGTATGTGAGGGGTGTGTGTTTTGCTGGGTGGCTGACTCGGCTATGGTACATTACATTTGTGACAGGTGTTGTGGAGTACTGGTGACTGACTGGGCTATGGTACATTGCGTATGTGAGGGGTATGTGATGTATTTTGTGGTTAACCTTGCTATGGTACATTGTGTGTCTGAGGGGTGTGTTGTTTATGGTACATTGCGCTCTGATAGGTGTGTGGTGTTCTGAGTGATTATTAGGCGATCGTACATTGCGTATGCGAGGGGCGTGTGGTTTACTGCGTGACTGACTGGGCTATGGTACATTGCGTATGTGAGGGGTGTGTGGTGTATTGTGCGGCTAACTGGGCTATGGTACATTGCGTATGTGAGGGGCGTGTGGTTTACTGGGTGGCTGACTGGGCTAGGGTACTTTGCGGATGTGACGGAAGTGTGGTGTATTGTGTGACTGACTGGGCCCTGGTACATTGCGTATGTGAGGGGTGTGTGGTGTATTGCGTGACTAACTGGCCTATGGTACATTGCGTACGTGAGGGGTGCGTGGTTTGCAGATTGACTGATGGTGCTAAGGTACGTTCTGTATGTGAGGTGTGTGTCTTTTGCTGGGTGGCTGACTGGGCTATGGTACATTGCGTACCTGAGGGGTGAGTGGTTTACTGAGTGACTGACAAGGCTATGGTACATAGCGTGTGTGAGGGGTGTGTGGTTTACTGCATGATTGCCTGGGCTATGGTACATTGCGTATGTGACGGTGAGTGGTTTACTAGGTGAGTGTCTGGGCTATGGTACATTCCATATGTCAGGGGTGTGTGGTGTATTCGGTGACTGATTGTGGGATCGTATATAGCGTACGCGTAGGGTGTGTGGTGTATTGTGTGGTTAACCGGGTTATGGTACATTGTGTATGTGAGTGGCGTGTGGTTTACTGGGTGACTGACTGGGCTATGGTACATTGCGTATGTGAGTGGCGTGTGGTTTACTGGGTGACTGACTGGCCTATGGTGCATTGCGGACGTGAGGGGTTCGTGGTTTGCAGATTGCAGATTGACTGACGGCGCTGTGGTACTTTGCGTATGTGCGGTGTGTGTCTTTTGCTGGGTGGCTGACTGGGCTCTGGTACATTGCGTGTGTGAGGGATGTGTGATTTACTACGTGAATGCCTGGGCTATGTTACATTGCATATGTGAGGGTGAGTGGTTTACTAGGTGACTGGGCTATGGTACATTCCAGATGTGAGGGGTGTGTGGTATATTTGGGTGACTGATTGTGGGATTGTATATTTCGTATGCTTAGGGTGTGGTGTATTGTGTCTAACCGGCTTATGGTACATTACGTGTGTGAGGTTGTGTGGTTTGCAGGGTGACTGGCTGGGCTATGGTAAATTGCGTTAGTGAGGGGTTAGTGCTTTACTGTTTGACTGACTGGGATATGGTACATTGCCTTTTGTGAGGGAAGTGTGATGTACAGTGTGACTAACTGGGTTATGGTACATTGCTTATGTGAGGGGTGTGTGGTGTACTGTGTGGCTAACTGGGCTATGGTTCATTGCATATGTGATGTGTGCTGGGTTTATTGTGCGGCTTACTGGGCTCCGATACATTGCGCGTGTGAGGGGTTTGTGGTTTACTGAGTGACTGACTAAGCTATGGTACATTGTGTATGTGAGAGATGACTGGTTTACTGAGAGACTGACTATGCTATGGTACATTGCGCATTGAGGGCAGTGTGGTGTATTGTATGGCTGACATGACTATGGTACATTGCATATGTAAGAGCTGCACTGGGTGACTAATTGGGCGATCGTACATTGCGCATGTGAGGTGTGTGAGGTTTGTTGGGTGATTGAGTGGGCAATGGTTCATTCCATATGTGAGGGGTATGTGGTGTATTGTGTGGTTAACCGGGCTATGGTACATTGGGTTTGTGGGGGTGTGTCGTTTGCTGGGTGACTGACTGGGCTATGGCACATTGCGTATGTGAGCGGTGTGTGGTTGACTGAGTGACTGGCTGGGCTATGGAACATTGCGTATGTGAGGACTGTGTGGTTTAGTGGGTGAGTGACTGGGCTATGGTGTATTGCGTATGTAAGGGTTTTGTGGTGTTAATGGGTGACTGATTGGGCGATCGCACATTGCGTATGTGAGGGGTGTATGGTTTGCCTGGTGAAGAAATTGGAAATGAGCAGTCACCTTGTTATGAGTTTTCTATAGGCCCCCCCAATAGTAACAGAGATGTGGAGGAACAGATCGGGAAACAGATTTTGGAAAGGTGCAGAAGTCATAGGGTAGTAGACATGGGCGACTTTAACTTCCCAAATATTGAATGGAAACTCTTTCGATGAAATAGTTTGGATGGGTTGGTGTTTGTACAGTGTGTCCAGGAAGCTTGTCTAACACAGTATGCAGATTGTCCGACCAGAGGAGGGGCAATATTGGATTGAGTACTGGGTAATGAACCAGGGCAAGTGATAGATTTGTTCGTGGGGGAGCATTTTGGAGATAGTGACCGCAATTCTGTGACTTTCACTTTAGTAATGGAGAGGGATAGGTACGTGCAACAGGGCAAGGTTTACAATTCAGGGAAGGGTAAATACGATGTTGTCAGACAAGAATTGAAGTGCATCAGTTGGGAACGTAGGCTGGCAGGGAAGGACATAAGTGAAATGTGGAACTTGTTCAAGGAACAAGTGCTTCGTGTCCTTGATATGTATGTCCCTGTCAGGCAGGGAAGTTATGGTCGAGTGAGGGAACCATGGTTGACAAGAGAGGTTGAATGTCTTGTTAAGAGGAAAAAGGTGACTGATGTAAGGCTGAGGAAACAAGGTTCAGACAGGGCATTGGAGGGATACAAGATAGCCAGCAGGGAACTGAAGAAAGGGATTAGGAGAGCTAAGAGAGGGCATGAACAATCTTTGGCGGGTAGGATCAAAGAAAACCCCAAGGCATTTTACACATATGTGAGAAATATGAGAATGACTAGAGCGAGGGTAGGTCCGATCAAGGACAGTAGCGGGAGATTGTGTATTGAGTCTGAAGAGATAGGAGAGGTCTTGAACGAGTACTCTTCTTCTGTATTTACAAATGAGAGGGGCAATATTGTTGGAGAGGACAGCGTGAAACAGATTGGTAAGCTCGAGGAAATACTTGTTTGGAAGGAAGATGTGTTGGGCATTTTGAAAAACTTGAGGATAGACAAGTCCCCCGGGCCTGACGGGATATATCCAAGGATTCTATGGGAAGCAAGAGATGAAATTGCAGAGCCGTTGGCAATGATCTTTTCGTCCGCACTGTCAACAGGGGTGGTACCAGGGGATTGGAGAGTGGCGAATGTCGAGCCCCGGTTCAAAAAATGAACTAGGGATAACCCTGGGAATTACAGGCCAGTTAGTCTTACTTCGGTGGTAGGCAAAGTAATGGAAAGGGTAGTGAAGGATAGGATTTCTGAGCATCTGGAAAGACACTGCTTGATTAGGGATAGTCAGCACGAATTTGTCAGGGGTAGGTCTTGCCTTACAAGTCTTATTGAATTATTTGAGGAGGTGACCAAGCATGTGGATGAAGGTAAAGCAGTGGATGTAGTGTACATGGATTTTAGTAAGGCATTTGATAAAGTTCCCCATGATAGGCTTATGCAGAAAGTAAGGAGGCATGGGATAGTGGGAAATTTGGCCAGTTGAAGAACGAACTGGCTAACCGATAGAAGTCAGAGAGTTGTGGTGGATGGCAAATATTCAGGCTGGATCCCAGTTACCAGTGGCGTACCACAGGGATCAGTTCTGGGTCCTCTGCTGTTAGTGATTTTCATTAATGACTTGGATGAGGGAGTTGAAGGGTGGGTCAGTAAATTTGCAGACGAAACGAAGATTGGTGGAATTGTGGATAGTAAGGAGGGCTGGTGTCGGATGCAAAGAGTCATAGATAGGATGCAGAGCTGGGCTGAGAAGTGGCAGATGGAGTTTAACCTTGAAAAGTGTGAGGTTGTCCATTTTGGAAGGACAAATATTAATGCGGAATACAGGGTTAACGGTAGAGTTCTTGGCAATGTGGAGGAGCAGAGAGATCTTGGGGTCTATGTTCTTACATCTTTGAAAGTTGCCACTCAAGTGGATAGAGCTATGAAGAAGGCCTATGGTGTGCTCGCGTTCATTAACAGAGGGATTGAATTTAAGAGCCGTGAGGTGATGATGCAGCTGTACAAAACTTTGGTAAGGCCACATTTGGAGTACTGTGTACAGTTCTGGTCGCCTCATTTTAGGAAGGATGTGGAAGCTCTGGAAAAGGTGCAAAGAAGATTTACCAGGATGTTGCCTGGAATGGAGAGTAGGTCTTACGAGGAAAGCTTGAGGGCGCTAGGCCTTTCCTCATTAGAGCGGAGAAGGATGAGGGGCGACTTGATAGAGGATTACAAGATGATCAGGGGAATAGATAGAGTAGACAGTCAGAGACTTTTTCCCCGGGTGGAACAAACCATTGCAAGGGGACATAAATTTAAGGTGAAAGGTGGAAGGTATAGGAGGGACATCAGAGGTAGGTTCTTTACCCAGAGAGTAGTGGGGGCATGGAATACACTGCCTGTGGAAGTAGTTGAGTCGGAAACATTAGGGACCTTCAAGCAGATATTGGATAGGTACATGGATTAAGGTAAAATGATATAGTGTAGATTTATTTGTTCTTAAGGGCAGCACGGTAGTATTGTGGATAGCACAATTGCTTCACAGCTCCATGGTCCCAGGTTCGATTCCGGCTTGGGTCATTGTCTGTGCGGAGTCTGCACGTCCTCCCCGTGTCTGCGTGGGTTTCCTCCGGGTGCTCCGGTTTCCTCCCACAGTCCAAAGATGTGCGGGTTAGGTGAATTGGCCAAGGATAAATTGCCCTTAATGTCCAAATTGCCCTTGGTGTTGGGTGGAGGTGTTGAGTTTGAGTAGGGTGCTCTTTCCAAGAGCCGGTGCAGACTCAAAGGGCCGAATTGCCTCCTTCTGCACTGTAAATTCAATGATAATCTATGATTAATCTGGGACAAAGGTTCGGCACAATATCGTGGGCCGAAGGGCCTGTTCTGTGCTGTAGTTTCTATGTTCTATGTTCTATGACTCACTGGGCTATTGTACAATGCGTAAATGCAGGCGCGTTTTACCAGGTGACTATCTGGGGTATTGTACATTGCGCATGTCAGGGGTATGTGGTCAATTGTGTGGCTGACTGGGCTAAGGCACATTGCGTATGTGAGAGGTGTGTGGTTAACTGGGTGACTGACTGGGCTATGGTACATTGCGTATGTAAGGGGTGTGTGGTTTACTGGGTGACTGAATGTGATATGGTACATTGCGTATGTGAGGGGTGTGTGGCGTACTTAGTGACTGATTGGGCTATGGTACTTTGCATATGTGAGAGGTGTGCGGTTTACTGGGTGACTGACTGTGCTATGGTCCATTGCGTAGGTGAGAGGTGTGTGGCTTAATGGGTGACTGACTGGCCTTTGGTACATTACGTATGTGAAGGGTGTGTGGTGTATTGTGTAGCTGACTGGGCAATGGTACATTGAGTATGTGGCAGGTGTCTGGTTTGCTGGGTGTCTGCAGGGCCATGGTACTTTGAGTATGTGAGGGGTATGTGGTGTAATGTGTGGACAACTAGGCTATTGTATATAGCATATTTGAGGGGTGTGTGGTGTATTGTGTGCCTAAGGGAGAGGGTACGTTGCGTATGTGAGGGGTGTTGGTGTACTGGGTGACTGATTGGGCTATGGTACATTGCCTATGTGAGGGGTGTTTCGTTTATCGGGTGACTGGTTCGGATATGGTACATTGCGATGTTAGGGGTGCGTTGTTTACTGGGTGACTGGCTGCGCAATGGTCTGTTGCGTATGTGAGGGGTATGTGGTTCATTGTATGACTGGTTGGGGTATGGTACATTCCGTATGTGAAGGGTGTGTGCTTTACTGGGTGAGTGACTGGGCTATCGTACATTGCGTATGCGAGACGTGTAAGGTGTATTGTGTGCCTAACTGTGCTATGGTACATTGCGCATGTGAGCGGTGTGTCGTGTAATGTGTGTCTGACTGGGCTATGGTTCATTGCGTATCTGAAGGGTTTGTGGTTTCCTGGGTGGCTGACTGGGCTGTGGCTCATTGCGTAAGTGAGGGATGAGTGGTTTGCAGTGTGACTGACTGGGCTGTGGTAAGTTGCGTATGTGAGGTGTGTGTGTTTTGCAGGGTGGCTGACTGGGCTTTGGTACATTGCGTATGTCAGGGGTGAGTGGTTTACTGAGTGACTGAGTGGGCTATGGTACATTGCATATGTGAGAGGTGATGTGGTGTACTGGTGACTGACTGGGCTATGGTACATTGCGTGTGTTAGGGGTGTGAGGTTTACTGGGTGACTGACTGGGCCGTGGTACATTGCGTATGTGAGAGGTGTGTGGTTTACTGGGTGACTGACTGGGCTATGGTACATTGCGTGTGCTAGGTGTGTGAGGTTTAAACATAGAACATAGAACATTACAGCGCAGTACAGGCCCTTCGGCCCTCGATGTTGCGCCGACATTTGAAACCACGCTAAAGCCCATCTACACTATTCCCTTATTGTCCATATGTCTATCCAATGACCGTTTGAATGCCGTTTGGTTTGGCGAGTCCATTACTGTTGCAGGCAGGGCACTCAACGCCCTTTCTATTCTCTGAGTAAAGAACCTACCTCTGACATCTGTCCTATATCAATCACCCCTCAATTTAAAGATATGTTCCCTCGTCCTCGACATCACCATCATAGGAAAAAGGCTATCGCTGTCCACCCTATCCCATCCTCTGATCATCCTGTATGCCTCAATTAAGTCACCTCTTAACCTTCTTCTCTCTAACGAAAACAGCCTCAAGTCCCTCAGCATTTCCTCATAAGATCTTCCCTCCATATAAGGCAACATCCTGGTAAATCTCCCCTGCACCCTTTCCAATGCTCCCACATCCTTCCTATAATGCGGCGACCAGAATTGCACACAATACTCCAAATGCGGCCGCACCAGAGTTTTGTACAGCTGCAACATGACCTCATGTCTCCTAAACTCAATCCCTCTACCAATAAAAGCTAACACACCGTATGCCTTCTTAACGACCCTCTCAACCTGGGTGGCAGCTTTCAGGATCTATGTACATGGACACCGAGATCTCTCTGCTCATCCACACTGCCAAGAATCTTACCATTAGACCAGTACTCAGTCTTCCTGTTATTCCTTCCAAAATGAATCACCTGACACTTTTCTGCATTAAACTCCATTTGCCACCTCTCAGCCCAGCGCTGCAGCTTATCTATGTCCCTCTGTAACTTGTAACATCCTTCCGCACTGTCCACAACTCCACTGACTTTAGTGTCATCTGCAAATTTACTCACCCATCCTTCCACGCCCTCCTCCAGGTCATTTATAAAAATGACAAACAGCAGTGGCCCCAAAACAGATCCTTGTGGTACACCACTAGTAACTGGACTCCAGTCTGAACATTTCCCATCAACCACCACCCTTTGTCTTCTTCCAGCTAGCCAATTTCTGATCCAAACTGCTAAATCACCCTGAATCCCATGCCTCCGTATTTTCTGCAGTAGCCTACCATGGCGAACGTTATCAAACGCTTTACTGAAATCCATATACACCACTTCAACTGCTTTACCCTCATCCACCTGTTTGGTCACCTTCTCAAAGAACTCTATAAGGTTTGTGAGGCACGACCTACCCTTCACAAAACCGTGTTGACTATCTCTAATCAAATTATTCCTTTCCAAATGATTATACATCCTATCTCTTATAAACCTTTCCAATATTTTTCCCACAACAGAAGTAAGGCTCACTGGTCTATAGTTACCGGGGTTAACTCTGCTCACCTTCTTGAACGAGGGGACAACATTTGCTATCCTCCAGTCTTCTGGGACTATTCCTGTAGACAAAGATGACTTAAAGATCAAGGCCAAAGGCTCAGCAATCTCCTACCTAGCTTCCCAGAGAATCCTAGGATAAATCCCAACTGGCCCAGGTGACTTATCCATTGTCACACTTTCCAGAATTGGTAACACCTCCTCCTTATGAACCTCAAGTCCTTCTAGTCTAGTAGCCTGTATCTCGGTATTCTCCTCGACATCACTGCCTGTTTCCTGTGAGAATACTGACGAAAAATATTCATTTAGCACCTCTTCAATCTCCTCGGACTCCAAGCACAACTTCCCACTCCTGTACTTGACTGGCCCTACTCTTACCCTAGTCATTCTTTTATTTCTCACATATCTATAGAAAGCTTTAGTGTTATCCTTGATCCTACCTGCCAAAGACTTCTCATGTCCCCTCCTGGCTCTTCTTAGCTCTCTCTTTAGGTCCTTCCTAGCTAACTTGCAACTCTCGAGCACCCTAACTGCACCTTCATGTCTCATCTTTACATAAGTCTCCTTCTTCCTCTTGACAAGTGTTTCGACTGCTTTAGTAAACCACGGTTCCTCACTCGACCACTTCCTCCCTGCCTGACAGGTACATACTTATCAAGGACACTCAGTAGCTGTTCCTTGAACAAGCTCCACATTTCCATTGTGCCCATCTCCCGCAGTTTTCCTCTCCATCCGATCCATCCTACGTCTTGCCTCATCGCATCATAATTGCCTTTCCCCCAGATATAATTGTTGCCCGGCGGTATATACCTATCCCTTTCCATCACTAAAGTAAACGTAATCGAATTGTGGTCATTATCACCAAAGTGCTCACCTACCTCCAAATCTAACACCTGTACTGGTTCATTACCCAGTGCCAAATCCAATATGGCCTCGCCTCTCGTTGGCCTATCTACATACTGTGTGAGGAAACCCTCCTGCACACATTGGACAAAAACGGAACCATCTAATGTCCTCGAAATATAGCCTTACTGCGCTATGGTACATTGCGTATGTGAGGGGTATGTGGTGTATCGGTTGAATAATTGTGGGATCGTACAATGCGTATGTGAGGGGTGTGTGGTGTATTGTGTGGTTAACCAGCCTATGGTCAATGTACATTGGGTATTAGAGGGGTGTGTGGTTTACTGGGTGACTGACTGGACTATGGAGCATTGCGTATGTGAGGGGTGTGCGGTGTACTGGCTGACTGACAGGGTAATGGTACATTGCGTATGTGAGGGGTGGGTGGTTTGCTGGGTGACTGACTGGGCTATGGTCCATTGCGTATGTGAGGGGTGTGTGGTGTATTGTGTGGCAAACTGGGCAATGGTACATTGCGTATGTGAGGGGTGTGTGGTTTACTGGGTGACTAACTGGGATATGGTACATTGCAAATGTGAGGGTTGTGTGGTGAATTGTGTGGCTAACAGGGTTATGGTACATTGCGTATCTGTGGGGTGTGCGGTGTCCTGGGTGACTGACTGGGCCATGGTCCATTGCTTATGTGAGGGGTGTGTGGTTTACTGGGTGACTAACTGGGATATGGTACATTGCAAATGTGAGGGTTGTGTGGTGAATTGTGTGGCTAACAGGGTTATGGTACATTGCGTATCTGTGGGGTGTGCGGTGTCCTGGGTGACTGACTGGTCTGTGGTACATTGAGTACGTGAGGGGTGTGTGGTGTATTGTGTGGCTAACTGGGCAATGGTACATTGCGTATGTGAGGGGTGTGTGGTTTGCTGGTTGACTGACTGGTCTGTGGTACATTGCGTACGTGAGGGGTGTGTGGTGTATTGTGTGGCTAACTGGGCAATGGTACATTGCGTATGTGAGGGGTGTGTGGTTTACTGGGTGACTAACTGGGCTATGGAACATTGCGTATGTGAGGGGTGTGTGGTTTGCTGGGTGACTGACGGGGCTTTGGCACATTGTGTATGTGAGGAGTGTGCGGGTTACTGGGTGACTGACTGGGCTTTGGTACATTTTGTATGTGTGGGGTGTGTGGTGTACTGGGTGACTGTCTGCGCTATGGTACATTGCGTATGTAAGGGGTATGTGGTGTATCGGCTGACTAAATGTGGGCTCGTACAATGCGTATGTGAGAGGTGTGTGGTGTATTGTGTGGTTAACCAGCCTATGGTCAATGGTACATTGGGTATTAGAGGGGTGTGTGGTTTACTGGGTGACTGACTGGACTATGGTACATTGCGTATTTGAGGGGTGTGCGGTGTACTGGCTGACTGACAGGGCGATGGCACATTGCGTATGTGAGGGGTGTGTGGTTTACTGGGTGACTAATTGGGATATGGTACATTGCGAATATGAGGGGTGTGTGGTTTACTGGGTGACTGTCTGCGCTATGGTACATTGCGTATGTGAGGGGTATGTGGTGTATCGGCTGACTAATTGTGGGATCGTACAATGCGTATGTGAGGGGTGTGTGGTGTAACGGTTGACTGACTGGTCTACGGTCCATTGTGTATGTGACGGGTGTGTGGCGTAATGGGTGACTAATTGGACGATCTTACATTGCGCATTTGAGGGGGGGTGGTGTACAGGATGACTGAATGGGCGATGGTACATTGCGTATGTGAGTTGTGTGTGGTTTATTGTCTCTAACTGTGCAATCGTACATTGCGTAGGTGAGGGGTATGTGGTTTACTGGATGACTGACTGGGCAATGGTTCATTGCATATGTCAGGTGTGTTAGGTTTATTGTGTGGCTCGCTGGGCTCCGGTACATTGCGTATGTGAGGGGTGTGTACTTTCCTGGGTGACTGACTGTGCTATGGTACATTCCGTACGTGAGAGGTGAGTGGTTTACTGAGTGACTGATTGGGCGATCGTACATTGCGTATGTCAGGGGTGTATGGTTTACTGGGTAACTGACTGGGCCAAGCACAATCAGTCTATGTGACTATGGTTCGTTGCGTGTGTGAGTGATTTACTGGGTGACTTACTGGGCTATGGTTCATTGCGTGCGTGAGGGGTCTGTGGTTTACTGGGTGACTGACAGGGCAATGGTACATTGCGTATGTGTGGGGTATGTGGTGTACTGGGTGACTGTCTGGGCTATGGTTCATGGCGTGTGTGAGGGGTTTGTGTTTTTTTCTGGCTGACAGACTGGGCTACAGTACATTGCGCATGCGAGGGGTGTGTGGTGTACCGGGTGACTGACTGGTTGATGTTCCATTGCTTATGTGAGGGGTGTGTGTGTATTGTGTGGCGAACTGGGCAATGGTACATTGCGTATGTAAGGGGTGTGTGGTTTTCTGGGTGACTGACTGGGCAATGGTACATTATCATAAAATTTACAACGCAGAAGGTGGACATTCGTCCCATCGAGTCTGCACTGGCTCATGGAAAGAGCACCCAACCCAAGGTCAACACCTCCACCCTATCCCCATAACTCAGTAACCCTACACAACACTAAGGGCAATTTTGGACACTAAGGGCAATTTACCATGGCCAGTCCACCTAACCTGCACATCTTTGGACTGTGGGAGGAAACCGGAGCACCCGGAGGAAACCCACGCACACACGGGGAGGATGTGCAGACTCCGCACAGACAGTGACCCAAGCAGGAATCGAACCTGGGACCCTGGTGCTGTGAAGCAATTGTGCTATTCACAATGCTACCGTGCTGCCCTACGCATTGCGTATGTGAGGGGTGTGTGGTGTACTAGGTGACTGACTGTGCTGAGGTACATTGCGTATGTGAGGGGTTTGTGGTTTCCAGGGTGACTGACTGGGCTATGGTACACTGTGTATGTGAGGGGTGTGTGGTTTGCTGGGTGACTGACTGGGCTTTGGTACATAGTCTATGTGAGGAGTGTGCGGTTTACTGGGTGAATGACTGGGCTATGGTACATTGCATAAGTGAGGGGTGCGTGGTTTTCTGTGTGGCTGCCTGGGCTATGGTACATTGCTTATGTGAGGGTTGTGTGGTGTATTATCTGGCTGACTGGGCAATGGCACATTGTGTATGTGAGGGCTGTGCGGTTTCCTAGGTTACTGACTGGGCTGTGGTAAATTGCGTGCGTGAGGGGTGTGTGTGGTTTACTGGGTGACTGACTGCGCTATGGTACATTGCGTATGTGAGTGGTGTGTTGTTTTCTGTGTGGCTGTCTGGACTCCGGTACATTGCTTATGTGAGGGGAGTGTGGTTTACTGAGTGACTGACTGGGCAATGGGACTTTGCGTATGTGAGGGGTGTGTGCTGTATTTTGTGGCTACTGGGCTATGGTACATTGCGTATGTGAGGGGTGTGTGGTGTATTGTGTGGCTGACTGGGCTGTGGTATATTGCTTATGTTAGGGGTGTGTGATTTCCTGAGTGATTGCCTGGCACATTGCGTATGTGAAGGGTGTCTGGTTTGCTGGTTGGCTTCCTGGTCTATGGTACATTGAGCCTGTGAGGGCTGGTGTGGTTTTCTGGGTGGCTGCCTGGGCAATGGTACATTGCGTATGTGAAGGGTGTGTGGTTTACTGGGTGACTGACTGGGCTATGGTACATAGCATGTGTGGGTGATGAGTGGTGTATTGTGTGGCTAACTGAGCGATGGTCATTGCATATGTGAGGGGTGTGTGGTGTACTGGGTGACTGACTGGGCTGTGGCACATTGCGTGTGTGAGGGGTGTGTTGTTTACTGGGTGACTGACTGGGCTTTCGTCCATTGCGTATGTGAGGGGTATGTGGTGTGCTGGGTGACTGACTGGGGTATGGCACATTGCGTCCGTGAAGAGTGTGTGGTTTAATGCCTGACGGATTGGGATATGGTACCTTGCGCATGTGAGGGGTGTGTGGTATTGTGTGGCTAACTGAGCGATGGTACATTGCATATGCGAGGGGTGTGAGTTTTATTGGGTGACTGACTTGGCTATGGTATATAGCATGTGTGGGTGGTGTGTTGTGTATTCTGTGGCTAACTGTGCGATGGTACATTACGTTTGTGAGGGGTGTGTGATTTACTGGGTGACTGACTGTGCTGCAGCACATTGCGTATGTGAGGGGTGTGTGGTTTACAGGGTGACTGACTCGGTAAGGTACATTGTGTGTGTGAGGGGTGTGTGGTCTATTGTGTGGCTGACTGGGCTATGGTTCATTGCGTCTGTAATGGGTGTGTGGTGAATTGTGTCGCTAACTGAACGATGGTACATTGCATATGTGACGGGTGTGTGGTGTACTGGGTGACTGACTGGGCTGTGGCACATTGCGTGTGTGAGGGGTGTGTGGTTTACTGGGTGACTTACTGTGCTGCAGTACATTGCGTCTGTGAGGGGTGCGTGGTTTACAGGGTGACTGACTGGGCTGTGGTACATTGTGTGTGTGAGGGGTGTGTGTGGTTTAATGGGTGACTGACTGGGCTATGGTACATTGCGTATGTGAGGGGTGTGTGGGGAATTGTGTGGCTAACTGAACGATGGTAAATTACATATGTGAGGGGTGTGTGGTGTACTGGGTGACTGACTGGGCTGTGGCACATTGCGTGTGTGTGGGGTGTGTGGTTTACTGGGTGACTGACTGGGCTGTGGCACATTGAGTGCGTGAGGGGTGTGTGTGGTTTACTGGGTGACTGACTGGGCTATGGTACATTGCGTATGTGAGGGGTGTGTGGTTTACTGGGTGACTGACTGGTACATTGCGTATGTGAGGTGTGTGAGGCTTCCTGAGTGACTGACTGGGCAATGGGACTTTGCGTATGTGAGGGGTGTGTGCTGTATTGTGTGGCTTACTGAGCGATGGTACATTGCATATGTGAGGGGTGTGTGTTTTACTGGGTGATTGACTTGGCTATGGTTCATAGCATGTCTGGCTGGTGTGTGGTGTATTGTGTGGCTAACTGAGCGATGGTACATTGCGTTTGTGAGGGGTGCGTGGTTTACAGGGTGACTGACTCAGTAAGGTACATTGCGTGTGTGAGGGGTGTGTGGTCTACTGTTTGGCTGACTGGGCTATGGTTCATTGCGTCTGTAATGGTTGCGTGGTGAATTGTGTGCCTAACTGAGCGATGGTAAATTGCATATGTGAGGGGTGTGTGGTGTACTGGGTGACTGACTGGGATGTGGCACATTGCGTATGTGAGTGGTGTGTGGTGTACTGGGTGACTGACTGGGCTGTGGTACATTGCGTATGTGAGGGTTGTGTGATGTACTGGGTGACTGACTGGGCTATGGCATATTGCGTGTGTGAGGTGTGTGTGGTTTACTGGGTGACTGACTGAGCTATGATACATTGCGTATGTGAGGGCTGTGTGATTTACTGAGTGACTGACTGGGCTGTGGTACATTGCGTATGTGAGGTGCGTGTGGTTTGCTGGATGACTGACTGGGCTATGGTTCATTGCGGATGTGAGTGGTGTGGTGTTTTCTGTGTGGCTGTCTGGGCTGCGGTACATTGCATATGTGAGGGGAGTGTGGTTTACTGAGTGACTGACTGGGCAATGGGACTTTGCGTATGTGAGGGGTGTGTGCTGTAGTGTGTGGCTTCCTGGGCTATGGTACATTGCGTATGTGAGGGGTGCGTGGTTTACAGGGTGACTGACTCGGTAAGGTACATTGCGTCTGTAATGGGTGTGTGGTGAATTGTGTCGCGAACTGAACGATGGTACATTGCATATGTGATTGGTGTGTGGTGTACTGGGTGACTGACTGGGCTGTGGCACATTGCGTGTGTGAGGGGTGTGTGGTTTACTGGGTGACTGACTGTGCTGCAGTACATTGCGTATGTGAGGGGTGCGTGGTTTACAGGGTGACTGCTGGGCAATGGGACTTTACGTATGTGAGGGGTGTGTGCTGTATTGTGTGGCTTACTGGGCTATGGTAAATTGCTTATGTGAGGGGTGTGTGATTTACTGAGTGAGTGACTGACTGGCACATTGCGTATGTGAAGGGTGTATGGTTTGCTGGTTGGCTTCCTGGGCTGTGGTACATTGAGCCTGTGAGGGCTGGTGTGGTTTTCTGGGTGGCTGCCTGGGCAATGGTACATTGCGTATGTGAAGGGTGTGTGGTTTACTGGGTGACTGACTTGGCTATGTTACATAGCATGTCTGGGTGGTGTGTGGTGTATTGTGTGGCTAACTGAGCGATGGTACATTGCGTTTGTGAGGGGTGTGTGATTTACTGGGTGACTGACTCGGTAAGGTACATTGCGTGTGTGAGGGGTGTGTGGTCAATTGTGTGGCTGACTGGGCTATGGTTCATTGCGTGTGTAATGGGTGTGTGGTGAATTGAGTGGCTAACTGAGCGATGGTACATTGCATATGTGAGGGGTGTGTGGTGTACTGGGTGACTGACTGGGCTGTGGCACATTGCGTGTGTAAGGGGGGTGTAGTTTACTGGGTGACTGATTGGGCTATGGTACATTGCGTATGTGAGGTGTGTGTGATGTACTGGGTGACTGACTAGGCTATGGCATATTGCGTGTGTGAGGTGTGTGTGGTTTACTGGGTGGCTGCCTGGGCAATTGAACATTGCGTATGTGAAGGGTGTGTGGTTTACTGGGTGAATGGCTGGGCTATGGTACATTGCGTATGTGAGGGGTGTGTGGTTTGCTGGGTGACTGACTGGGATTTGGTACATTGTGTATGTGAGGGATGTGTGGTTTGTTGGGTGAATGGCTGGGCTATGGTACATTGTGTATGTGAGAGGTGTGTGTTTTGCTGGGTGACTGACTGGGCTATGGTACTTTGCGTATGTGAGGGGTGTGTTGTTTGTGTTGTTTACTGAGTGTGAGATGAGATGTGTCGATGATTTCGCTCACTTTGACCACCCAAGTGAAGTTATTTACCGCCTTGCCACACTGCCGCCATGTTGGCGAAGCCGTGCGCTGGACATTAATATCCCGCAGAATCGGAACCACTTCCCTTTGTAAGGTCAGTACAAAGACTTTCTGCGTCCTCCTACTTAAACTGACATCTAAAGTGTAACATCTGAACCATACAGGGCTGCACGGTAGCACAGTGGTTAGCACAATTGCTTCACAGCTCCAGGGTCCCAAGTTCGATTCCGGCTTTGGTCACTGTCTGTGCGGAGTCTGCACATCCTCCCCGTGTGTGCGTGTGTTTCCTCCGGGTGCTCCGGTTTCCTCCCACAGTCCAAAGATGTGCCGGTTTGGTGGATTGGCCATGATAAATTGCCCCCAGTGTCCAGAATTGCCCTTAGAGTTGGGTGGGGCTACTGGGTTATGGGTGGATGTGTTGACCTTGGGTTGGGTGCTCTTTCCAAGAGCAGGTGCAGACTCCATGGGCCGAATGCCCTCCTTCTGCACTGTAAATTCTATGATAATCTATGATTCTAAACATTTATCCTGTTTGACCCTCCATGCCATTGCACACAGTCGGTGGTGTTGACAATACTGGATGAAGAACAGCTAACCAAGTTATACATACACACTGTGAAGCACAAAAATAATGATTGTACCCTCATGATGGTGGTGGTATGAAGGGGCATTACTGTGGGTATGGAGTCACACAGAGGTCAGACTGGGTAAGGATGGCAGACTTCCTTCCCTAAAGGACATCAGTAAACTATATTCTGTTTAAACCCTTCTGTTTAAGAAGGGTAGCACTGTTTAAGAAGAGTAGAAAGGATAATCTCGGGAACTACAGGCCGGTGAGCCTTACTTCAGTGGTAGGGAAATTACTGGAGAGAATTCTTCGAGACAGGATCTACTCCCATTTGGAAGCAAATGGACGTATTAGTGAGAGGCAGCACGGTTTTGTGAAGGGGAGGTCGTGTCTCACTAACTTGGTAGAGTTTTTCGAGGAGGTCACTAAGATGATTGATGCAGGTGGGCAGTAGATGTTGTCTATATGGACTTCAGTAAGGCCTTTGACAAGGTCCCTCATGGTAGACTAGTACAAAAGGTGAAGTCACACGGGATCAGGGGTGAACTGGCAAGGTGGATACAGAACTGGCTAGGCCATAGAAGGCAGAGGGTAGCAATGGAAGGATGCTTTTCTCATTGGAGGGCTGTGACCAGTGGTGTTCCACAGGGATCAGTGTTGGGACCTTTGCTGTTTGTAGTATATATAAATAATTTGGAGGAAAATGTAACTGGTCTGATTAGTAAGTTTGCAGACGACACAAAGGTTGGTGGAATTGCGGATAGCGATGAGGACTGTCAGAGGATACAGCAGGATTTAGATTGTCTGGAGACTTGGGCGGAGAGATGGCAGATGGAGTTTAATCCAGACAAATGTGAGGTAATGCATTTTGGAAAGGCTAATGCAGGTAGGGAATATACAGTGAATGGTAGAACCCTCAAGAGTATTGAAAGTCAAAGAGATCTAGGAGTACAGGTCCACAGGTCATTGAAAGAGGCAACACATGTGGAGAAGGTAGTCAAGAAGGCATACGGTATGCTTGCCTTCATTGGCCGGGGCATTGAGTATAAGAATTGGCAAGTCATGTTGCAGCTGTATAGAACCTTAGTTAGGCCACACTTGGAGTATAGTGTTCAATTCTGGTCGCCACACTACCAGAAGGATGTGGAGGCTTTAGAGAGGGTGCAGAAGAGATTTACCAGAATGTTGCCTGGTATGGAGGGCATAAGCTATGAGGAGCGATTGAATAAACTCGGTTTGTTCTCACTGGAACGAAGGAGGTTGAGGGGCGACCTGATAGAGGTATACAAAATTATGAGGGGCATAGACAGAGTGGATAGTCAGAGGCTTTTCCCCAGTGTAGAGGGGTCAATTACTAGGGGGCATAGGTTTAAGGTGAGAGGGGCAAGGTTTAGAGTAGATGTACGAGGCAAGTTTTTTACGCAGAGGGTAGTGGGTGCCTGGAACTCACTACCGGAGGAGGTAGTGGAGGCAGGGACGATAGGGACATTTAAGGGGCATCTTGACAAATACATGAATAGGATGGGAATAGAAGGATACGGACCCAGGAAGTGTAGAAGATTGTAGTTTAGTCGTGCAGTATGGTCGGCATGGGCTTGGAGGGCCGAAGGGCCTGTTCCTGTGCTGCACATTTCTTTGTTCTTTTGTTCTTTGTATATTGATGATTACAACAATCAATGATAGTTTCTGAGGCAATGGGGCTCCTGGAATCAGAGCCCGCTCACCTCTCCCATCAACCATGGCGCCTTCCCATTCAATCGCAGAAGGTGTAACACCTGCCCCTGTAGCTCTTCCATGCTTAACATCCCAGGCCCAAAACACTCATTCCAGGTTAAGCAGCTTGCATCTCTTCCAATTTGTTCTACTGCGTGCGCTGCTCCCAATGTGGTCTTCTCTCTCGGAGAGACGAAACGCAGACTGGGTGGTCGCTTTGCTGAGCACCTTCGATCTGTGCGCATTCAGGACCCTGACGTCTCTGTTGCTTGCCATTTTACAAGACCCTGCTCCCATGCACACATGTCTGTTCTTGGCCTACTGCAATGTTCCAGTGAAGCTCAACGCAAACTGGAGGAACAACATCTTATCTTCCGGTTCGGCATGCTACAGCTTTCCGGTCTCAACATTGCATTCAACAACTTCAGATGATCAGCCCCACCTCGACCCATTTGTTTTCATTTCATTTTAACTGTCTTTTACCACATCTTTCTTTCCTAATATTCATTTAATCCACCCCCCCACCCACCAAATCTTATCCACCTTTCCTTCACCGTGTCCTCTTTGCTTCCCCGTCCCCCTCCCCCCACATCTACAGTTCACCCTCTGATGTTAGTTTCCCCGCAGTTTGACCTTTCACACCTTTTGTTCTCTCTGGGGACTGCCATTAGCGCTCTTTCCCCTTGGTTTCTGTGGCCATTAGCACCCGGTTTCCCTGGATTTCTGTGGCTATGACGCATCTTTCATTGTCACTCCATAGTATAAATACTTCCCACTTTCTCTGTCTGTTAGCTCTGACAAAGAGTCATCGGACTCGAAATGCTCCATCTTTTCTCTCCCGACAGATGCTGCCAGACTTGCTGAGATTTTCTAGCATTTTCTCTTTCGGCCCCTCACGGTCCACGTGACCAATTCGGGACCTATTGTATGTGAGCACGCGAATCACAACATAAGAACGAGGAGCAGGAGTAGGCCATCTGGCCCCACGAACCTGCTCCACCATTCAATGAGATCATGGCTGATCTTTTGTGGACTCAGCTCCACTCTCCGGCCCGAACACCTCCATAACCCTTAATCCCTTTATTCTTCAATAAACTATCTATATTTTAAAAACATTTAATGAAGGAGCCTCAACTGCTTCACTGGGCAGGGAATTCCATAGATTCACAACCCTTTGGGTGAAGAAGTTCCTCCAAAACTCAGTCCTTAATCTACTTCCCCTTATTTTGAGGTGATGCCCCCCCCCCCCCCCCTAGTTCTGCTTTCACCCGCCAGTGGACACAACATGCCCGCATCTATCCTATCTATTCCCGACAACCAATGGGGGAAAAGCGCGGTTCGCTGGGAGCAGGAGGAGGGCAGTGGGGACCTGGGTGTTGCAGAATGAAAACGTCTTCAGTTTTCTGAGTGGGCAGTCCCCAACGTCCCTGTGTTGAAGCCTGATCACTTTGTCAGAATCTGTGGGCACAATAAGATTCGAATTAACCAGCTGCCCAAATTACAAAGTGTCCAATTCCCCAGACAAAAGATCTTTGTGCGGCGTTGGTGGTGGCCCTCAGGTTTACATAGTTTGTCTTAAGTCACGCTTCTTTACTATTGGAACAGGACGAGGATTCCGGGAATAATGATGCAATTAATACACACAGCAGCCTTTTTAATCCTTCGGATTAACTTTGGGAATCTGTTCGACCTGCGCAATGTTTCAAGGCACAATGGAAACACTGTTCCAACGCGTCCCAAAGGCTGTAGTCTACCTCGATGATGTTTCAGTGAGAGGAACAACACAGAAAAACACTTGGTCAATTCAGAAGAGGCAGTGAGATGATTCAAAGATGCTGGCATCGGATTGAAGTGCGCAAAGTGTAGTTTCCAGGCCAGTGAGGTCACACACTTAGGATTCAAAGTAGCCTCAAAAGGCCTGCACGGTCTGAGGACAAGGAGAGGGACCGAAAGGAAGAGCTGCCACCCAATAATGTGTCGATGGTAGCCATGATGTGGAGATGCCGGCGTTGGACTGGGGTGAGCACTGTAAGAAGACTTACAACACCGGGTTAAAGTCCAACAGGTTTGTTTCGATGAATTCACCTGAGGAAGGAGCAGCGCTCCGAAAGCTAGTGACATCGAAACAAACCAGATGGACTTTAACCTGATGTTGTAAGACGTCTTACCAAATACTGTGGCATAAATAAAATGGTTTTAGGGATTGGAAACTGCTGTGGTCAGTTCATCCGCAATCTGACCCGCACATTGGCTGCCCGACAGCTCCTGTTAAATACACACCAGTTCAGGCATTGGAAAGAACCACAAGAACATGATTTACACCACGTCCAGCAGGCCCGACAGTCACCAAGCCTGTGCACTTTGATCCCAGTAAACTGATCAGCCTGTCCTGCGGCACTTCGTCTTATTGAATAGGTGTGGTCCTGTCTTATGGGATGGAGGATGACTCAGAGAGACCGAGTGCCTTTGTCCCCCGAACTGTCAGCGACTCCGAATGGAAGACGGCCTCGCTGTAAATAATGCTGTGAATAAATTCTACCAGTACATGCAGGGCCGTGCTTTAACCATCTAGCAGACTCTCAGTCACAGCTGGGGCTCCTGGGTGAAGACAAGCCAATTCCCACAATTGCCTCAGTCAGGGTCCGGCGGTAGATTGGTGTTGGCGGCCTCCAGCTCCACTGCCCAGCAGCAGCCGGGGATGCAAATCACAAACACCGATGTCCAGAGTGGGCTCCAGCTCCCAAATGTTTGACATCCAAATCCGCCCAGCAGGAGATTGTCCGGCTGGGAGACTACAGCCACCCCCTGGTCTCGTTCGTCCAGATGAAGAACTAGACTCACCGCGATCCGGTCCTTTCCAGGGACAAGCGAATGATCCTCACCGGATGGCATCCAGACAATTCAGACAAGATAAGGCCCCACCTCATCAGAAACCATGAACTGCGTTGTGAGGACAGAGTCTTCCTCTGGCCTTCCGGGAGGGGATTCAAACCCCAGCGAGGCAGCCACTGCTGCAGGGGGTATACAGTGCACAATCTGGCCACACAGAGATGGGAATGTTGACCAGGAGCTGCAGGGGTTAAACAGAGCACACGCTGGCCACACAGAGATGGGAATGTTGACCAGGAGCTGCAGGGGTTATACAGAGCACACTCTGGCCACACTGAGATAAGAATGTTGACCAGGAGCAGGGGTTATACAGAGCACACCGTGGCCACAGAGAGATGGTAATGTTGACCAGGAGCTGCAGGAGTTATACAGAGAACACCCTGGCCACACAGAGATGGTAATGTTGACCAGGAGCTGCAGGAGTTATTCAGAGCACACCCTGGCCACACAGAGATGGGAATGTTGACCAGGAGCTGAAATGAATTGCCAGGCAGACTGTCCAGTTTTAGACATGGTGGAATTGCCAGACAGTCGGTCCCGTATCAGACATTGTGGAATTGCCAGGCAGACGGTCCAGTGTCAGACATGTTCGAATTGCTAGGCAGATGGTCCAGTCTCAGACATGGTGGAATTACAAGGCAGACGGCACAGTGTCAGACATGGTGGAATTGCTCGGCAGATGGTCCACTGTCAGACATGGTGGAATTGCCAGGCAGACGGTCCAATGTCAGACATGATGGAATTACAAGGCAGACGGTCCAGTGTCAGACGTGGTGGAATCACAAGGCAGGCGGTCCAGTGTCAGACATGGTGGAATTGCCAGGCAGGCGGTCCAGTGTCAGACATGGTGGAATTGCCAGGCAGTCGGTCCAGTGTCAGACATGGTGGAATTGCCAGGCAGACGGTCCAGTGTCAGACATGGTGAAATTACAAGGCAGACACTCCAGTATCAGACATGGTGTAATTGCCAGGCAGACGGTCCTGTGTCAGACATGGTGGAATTAGAAGGCAGACGGTCCAATGTCTGACATGGTGGAATTGCCAGGCAGACGGTCCAGTGTCAGACATGGTGGAATTGCCAGGCAGAGGATCCAGTGTCAGACATGCTGAAATTGACAGGCGGACGGTGCAGTGTCAGACATGGTGGAATTGCCAGGCAGAGGATCCAGTGTCAGACATGGTGGAATTGCCAGGCAGTCGGTCCAGTGTCAGACATGGTGGAATTGCCAGGCTGACGGTCCAGAGTCAGACATGGAGAAATTACAAGGCAGACGCTCCAGTATCAGACATGGTGTAATTGCCAGGCAGACGGTCCTGTGTCAGACATGGTGGAATTAGAAGGCAGAGGATCCAGTGTCAGACATGGTGAAATTGACAGGCGGACGGTGCAGTGTCAGACATGGTGGAATTGCCAGGCAGAGGATCCAGTGTCAGACATGGTGAAATTGACAGGCAGACGGTGCAGTGTCAGACATGGTGGAATTAGAAGGCAGACGGTCCAATGTCTGACATGGTGGAATTGCCAGGCAGACGGTCCAGTCTCAGACATGGTGGAATTGCCAGGCAGAGGATCCAGTGTCAGACATGGTGAAATTGACAGGCGGACGGGGCAGTGTCAGACATGGTGGAATTGCCAGGCAGAGGATCCAGTGTCAGACATGGTGAAATTGACAGGCAGACGGTGCAGTGTCAGACATGGTGGAATTGCCAGGCAGACGGTCCAGTGTCAGCCATGTTGGAATACGAGGCTAACGGTCCTATCTCAGATATTGTGGAATTGCCAGGCAGACGGTCCAATTTCAGACATGGTGGAATTGCCAGGCAGACGGTCCAATGTCAGACATGATGGAATTACAAGGCAGACGGTGCAGTGTCAGACATGGTGGAATTGCCAGGCAGACTGTCCAGTTTCAGAAATGGTGGAATTACAAGGCAGTCGGTCCAGAGTGAGACATGGTAGAGATGCCAGGCAGACTGACAATGTCAGGCATGGTGGAATTACAAGGCAGACGGTCCTGTGTCAGACATGGTGGAATTGCCAGGCAGACGGTCCATCCTCAGAAATGGTGGAATTGCAGGTACCGCCCAGTGTCAGCCATGGTGGAATTGCCCGGCAAATGGTCCAGTCTCGGACCTGTTGGAATTTCCAGTCAGACGGTCCAGTGTAAGACATAGTGGAATTGCCAGGGAGAAAGTCCAGTGTTAGAATAGCGGTATTTCCAGGCAGACAGTCCAGCGTCACACATGATGGAATTGCCAGGCAGACAGTCCAGTGTCAGACATGGTGGAATTAGAAGACAGACGGTCCGGTGTCAGACTTGTTGGAATTACAAGGCAGACGGTCCAGTCTCAGACATGGTGGAATTACAAGGCAGACGGTCTAGTGTCAGACATGGTGGAATTGGCAGGCAAGAGCCCAGTGGCAGACATGGTGGAATTGACAGGCAAACGGTCCAGTGTCAGACATGGTGGAATTGACAGGCAGACGGTCCAGTGTCAGACATGGTGGAATTGCCAGGCAGAGAGTCCAGTTTCAGACATGGTGGAATTACGAGACAGATGGTCCAGTGTCAGATAGGGTGGAATTGCCAAGCAGACGGTCCAGTTTCAGAAATGGTGGAATTGCCATGCAGACTGTCCAGTGTGAGACATGGTGGAATTGCCAGGCAGACGGTCCAGTGTCAGACATGGTGTAATGATAAGGTAACTGTGCAGTGTCAGATATGGTGGAATTGTAAGGCAGACGGTCCACTGTCCAACATGGTGGAATTACAAGGCAGACATTCTACTGTCGGACATGCTGGAATTGCGAGGCAGATGGTCCATAGTCAGACATGATGGAATTACAAGGCAGGCGGTCCAGTGTCAGGCATTGTGGACTTGCCAGGCAGACAGTCCAGTCACAGACATGGTGGAATTGCCAGGCAGACGTCCCAGTGTCAGACATGGTGGAATTACAAGGCAGGCGGTCCAGTGTCAGACATGGTGGAATTGCCAGTGTCCAGTATCAGATATGGTGGAATTACAATGCAGAAGGTCCAGTGTCAGACATGGTGGAATTGCCAGGCAGACGGTCCAGTGTCAGACATGGTGGAATTGCTAGACAAACGGTCCAGTGTTAGACATGGTGGAATTGTGAGACTGACAGCCCCGTGTCAGACATGGTGGAATTGCCAGGCGGACGGTCAAGTGTCAGATATGGTGGAATTGCTGGGCAGATGGTCCAGTCTCAGACATGGTGGAATTACAAGGCAGACGGTCCAGTGTCAGACATGATGGAATTGCTAGGCAGATGGTCCAGTGTCAGACATGGTGGAATTGCCAGGCAGACGACCCAATGTCAGACATGGCGGAATTACTAGGCAGACGGTCCAATGTCAGACATGGTGGAATTGCTAGCCAGATGGTCCATGGTCAGACATGATGGAATTACAAGTCAGGCGGTCCAGTGTCAGACATTGTGGGCTTGTCAGACAGACGGTCCAGAGTCAGACATGGTTGAATTGCCAGGCAAACGGTCCAGTGTCAGACATGATGGAAAATGGCTGGCAGACGGCCCATTGTCAGACATGGTGCAATTACAATGCAGACGGTCCAGTGTCAGACCTGGTGGAATTGCCAGGCAGACAGTCCAGTGTCAGACATAGTGGAATTTCCAGGCAGACGGTCCAGTGTCAGACATGGTGGAATTACAAGGCAGGCGGTCCAGTGTCAGACATGGTGGAATTGCCAGTGTCCAGTGTCAGACATGGTGCAATTACAATGCAGACGGTCCAGTTTCAGACATGGTGGAATTGCCAGGCAGACTGTCCAGTGTTAGACATGGTGGAATTGTCAGACAGACAGTCCCGTGTCAGACATCGTTCAATTTCCAGGCGGACTGTCCAGTGTCAGACATGGTGGAATTGATAGGAAGATGGTCCAGTCTCAGACATGGTGGAATTGCAAGACAGTCGGTCCCGTGTTAGACATGCTGGAATTGCCAGGCAGACGGCCCAGTGTCAGACATGGTGGAATTACAAGGCAGGCGGTCCAGTGTCAGACATGGTGGAATTACAAGGCAGACGGTCCAGTGTCAGACATGGTGGAATTGCCAGGCAGATGGTCAAATCTCACACATGGTGGAATTACAAGGCTGACGGTCCAGTGTCAGACATGCTGGAATTGCCAGGCAGACGGCCCAGTGTCAGACATGGTGGAATTACAAGGCAGGCGGTCCAGTGTCAGACATGGTGGAATTGCCAGGCAGATGGTCCAATGTCAGACATGGTGGAATTGCCAGGCAGACGGTCCAGTGTCAGACATGCTGGAATTCCCACGCAGACGGTCTTGTGTCAGAAATGGTGGAATTACAAGGCAGATGGTCCAGTGTCAGACATGGTGGAATTGCCAAGCAGACGGTCCAGTGTCAGACATGGTGGAATTGCCACGCAGACGGTCCAGTGTCAGAAATGGTGGAATTACAAGTCAGACGGTCCAGTGTCAGACATGGTGGAATTGCCAGGCAGACGGTCCTTAGTCAGACATGGTGGAATTAGGAGGCAGACGGTCCCGTGTCAGACATGATGGAATTGCCAGGCAGACGGTCCAGTGTCAGACATGGTGGTAATACAAGGCAGACGGTCCAGTGTCAGACATGGTGGAAAATGCCTGGCAGACGGTCCAGTGTCAGACATGATGGAATTGCCAGGCAGACGGTCCAGTGTCAGACATGGTGGTAATACAAGGCAGACGGTCCAGTGTCAGACATGGTGGAAAATGCCTGGCAGACGGTCCAGTGACAGACATGGTGGAATTGCCGGCCAGGCGATCCAGTGTCACACATGGTGGAATTACAAGGCAGGCGGTCCAGTGTCAGACATGGTGGAATTGCCAGTGTCCAGTGTCAGACATGGTGCAATTACAATGCAGACGGTCCAGTTTCAGACATGGTGGAATTGTCAGGCAGACAGTCCAGTGTTAGACATGGTGGAATTGTCAGACAGACAGTCCCGTGTCAGACATCGTTCAATTTCCAGGCGGACTGTCCAGTGTCAGACATGGTGGAATTGATAGGAAGATGGTCCACTCTCAGACATGGTGGAATTGCAAGACAGTCGGTCCCGTGTTAGACATCGTGGAATTGCCAGGCGGAGGTCCAATCTCACACATGGTGGAATTACAAGGCTGACGGTCCAGTGTCAGACATGCTGGAATTGCCAGGCAGACGGCCCAGTGTCAGACATGGTGGAATTACAAGGCAGGCGGTCCAGTGTCAGACATGGTGGAATTACAAGGCAGACGGTCCAGTGTCAGACATGGTGGAATTGCCAGGCAGATGGTCCAATGTCAGACATGGTGGAATTGCCAGGCAGACGGTCCAGTGTCAGACATGCTGGAATTCCCACGCAGACGGTCCTGTGTCAGAAATGGTGGAATTACAAGGCAGATGGTCCAGTGTCAGACATGGTGGAATTGCCAAGCAGACGGTCCAGTGTCAGACATGGTGGAATTGCCACGCAGACGGTCCAGTGTCAGAAATGGTGGAATTACAAGTCAGACGGTCCAGTGTCAGACATGGTGGAATTGCCAGGCAGACGGTCCTTAGTCAGACATGGTGGAATTAGGAGGCAGACGGTCCCGTGTCAGACATGATGGAATTGCCAGGCAGACGGTCCAGTGTCAGACATGGTGGTAATACAAGGCAGACGGTCCAGTGTCAGACATGGTGGAAAATGCCTGGCAGACGGTCCAGTGTCAGACATGGTGGAATTACAAGGCAGACGGTCCAGTGTCAGACATTTTTGAAATACAAGGCAGTTGGTCCAGTTTCAGACTTGGTGGAATTGCCAGGCAAGAGCCCAGTGACAGACATGGTGGAATTGACAGGCAGGAGGTCCAGTGTCAGACATGGTGGAATTGACAGGCAGACGGTCCAGTGTCAGACATGGTGGAATTACAAGGCAGACGGTCCAGTCTCAGACATGGTGGAATTACAATGCAGACGGTCCATCGTAAGAAATGGTTGAGATGCTAGGTTCCGTCCAGTGTCAGACATGGTGGAATTGAAAGACAGACGGCCCAGTGTCAGACATGGTGGAATTGTCGGGCAGACGGTCCAGTATCAGACATGGTGGAATTAAAAGGCAGACGGTCCGGTGTCAGACATGGTTGAATTGCCAGGCAGGTGGTCCAGTGTCAGACATGGTGGAATTACAAGGCAGACGGTCCAGTGTCAGACATGGTGGAATTGCCAGGCAGGTGCCCAGTGAAAGACATGGTGGAATTGCCAACGCAGACGGTCCAGTATCAGACATGGTGGAATTACAATGCAGACGGTCCAGTGTCAGACATGGTGGAATTGCCAGTGTCCAGTATCAGACATGGTGGAATTACAATGCAGAAGGTCCAGTGACAGACATGGTGGAATTGCCGGCCAGGCGATCCAGTGTCACACATGGTGGAATTACAAGGCAGTTGGCCCAGTGTCAGACTTGGTGGAATTGCCAGGCAGACTGTCCAGTATCTGAAACGGTGGAATTAGAAGGCAGACTTTCCCGTGTCAGACATTTTTGAAATACAAGGCAGACGGTCCAGTGTCAGACTTGTTGGAATTGCCAGGCAGACGGTCCAGTGTCAGGCATGGCGGAATTACAAGGCAGACGATCTAGTGTCAGACATGGTGGAATTACAAGGCAGACGGTCCAGTCTCAGACATGGTGGAATTACAATGCAGACGGTCCATCGTAAGAAATGGTTGAGATGCTAGGTTCCGTCCAGTGTCAGACATGGTGGAATTGAAAGACAGACGGCCCAGTGTCAGACATGGTGGAATTGTCGGGCAGACGGTCCAGTATCAGACATGGTGGAATTAAAAGGCAGACGGTCCGGTGTCAGACATGGTTGAATTGCCAGGCAGGTGGTCCAGTGTCAGACATGGTGGAATTACAAGGCAGACGGTCCAGTGTCAGACATGGTGGAATTGCCAGGCAGGTGCCCAGTGAAAGACATGGTGGAATTGCCAACGCAGACGGTCCAGTATCAGACATGGTGGAATTACAATGCAGACGGTCCAGTGTCAGACATGGTGGAATTGCCAGTGTCCAGTATCAGACATGGTGGAATTACAATGCAGACGGACCAGTGACAGACATGGTGGAATTGCCGGCCAGGCGATCCAGTGTCACACATGGTGGAATTACAAGGCAGTTGGCCCAGTGTCAGACTTGGTGGAATTGCCAGGCAGACTGTCCAGTATCTGAAACGGTGGAATTAGAAGGCAGACTTTCCCGTGTCAGACATTTTTGAAATACAAGGCAGACGGTCCAGTGTCAGACTTGTTGGAATTGCCAGGCAGACGGTCCAGTGTCAGGCATGGCGGAATTACAAGGCAGACGATCTAGTGTCAGACATGGTGGAATTGTAAGGCAGAGAGTCCAGTTTCAGACATGGTAGAATTACGAGGCAGGCGGTCCAGTGTCAGACATGGTGGAATTGCCAAGCAGACGGTCCAGTGTCAGAAATGGTGGAATTGCCATGAAGACTGTCCAGTGTCAGACATGGTGGAATTACGAGGCAGACGGTCCAGTGTCAGACAAGGTGGAATTGCCTGGCAGAAAGTCCAGTGTCAGTCATAGTGGAATTTCTAGGCAGACGGTGCAGTGTCAGACATGGTGGAATTGCCAGGCAGACAGTCCAGTGTCAGACATGGTGGAATTGCCAGGCAATCGGTCCACTGTCCAACATGGTGGAATTACAAGGCAGAAGGACGTGTCAGACATGGTGTAATGATAACGTAACTGTCCAGTGTCAGACATGGTGGAATTGTCAGGCAGACGGTCCACTGTCCAACATGGTGGAATTACAAGGCAGACGGACCACTGTTAGACATGCTGGAATTGCGAGGCAGATGGTCCATCGTCAGACATGATGGAATTACAAGGCAGGCGGTCCAGTGTCAGACATTGTGGAATTGCCAGGCAGACGGTCCAGTGTCAGACATGGTGGAATTACAAGGCAGGCGGTCCAGTGTCAGACATGGTGGAATTGCCAGTGTCCAGTATCAGGCATGGTGGAATTACAATGCAGACGGCCCAGTGTCAGACATGGTGGAATTGCCAGGCCGACGGTCCAGTGTCAGACATGGTGGAATTACAAGGCAGGCTGTCCAGTGTCAGACATGGTGGAATTGCCAGTGTCCAGTATCAGACATGGTGGAATTACAATGCAGACGGTCCAGTGTCTGACATGGTGGACTTGCTAGACAAACAGTCCACTGTCAGACATCGTAGAATTGCCAGGCAGACAGTCCAGTGTTAGACATGGTGGAATTGCGAGACTGACAGTCCCGTGTCAGACATCGTCGAATTGCCAGGCGGACGGTCCAGTGTCAGACATGGCGGAATTACTAGGCAGACGGTCCAGTGTCAGGCATGGTGGAATTACAAGGCAGGCGGTCCAGTCTCAGACATGGTGGAATTGACAGGCAGACGGTCCAGTGTCAGACATGGTTGAATTGCCAGGCTGACGGTCCAGTGTCAGACATGGTGGAATGCCAGACAGACGGTCCTGTGTCAGACATGGTGGAATTGCCAATCAGACGGCCCAGTGTCAGACATGGTGTAATTACAAGGCAGACAGTCCAGTGTCAGACATGGTGGAATTGCCAGGCAGTCGGTCCAGTGTCAAACAGCTGGAATTACAAGGCAGACGGTCCAGTGTCTGACATGGTAGAATTACGAGGCAGACGGTCCAGTGGCAGACATGGTGGAATTGCCGGGCAGACGGTCCAGTGTCAGACATGGTGGAAAATGCGTGGCAGACGGCCCAGTGTCAGACATGGTGGAATTACAAGGCAGACGGTCCAGTGTCAGACATAATGGAATTACAAGGCAGACTGTCTAGTGTCAGACATGGTGGAACTGCCAGGCAAGACCCCAGTGACAGACTTGGTGGTATTACAAGGCAGAAGGTACAGTGTCAGACATGGTGGAATTGCCAGGCAGACGGTCCAGTGTCAGACATGGTGGAATTGACAGGCAGACGCTCCAGTGTCAGACATGGTGGAATTGACAGGCAGACGGTCCAGTGTCAGACATGGTTGAATTGCCAGGCAGACGGTCAAGTGTCAGACATGGTGGAATTACTAGGCAGACGGTCCAGTGTCAGGCATGGTGGAATTACAAGGCAGACGTCCAGTGTCAGGCATGGTACAATTGTCAGGCAGACAGTCCAGTGTCAGACATGGTACAATTGTCAGGCAGACAGTCCAGTTTCAGACATGGTGTAATTACGAGTCAGACGTTCCAGTTTCAGGCATGGTTGAATTGACAAGAAGAAGGTCCAGTGTCAGACATTGTGGAATTGCCTGGCAGAAAGTCCAGTGTCAGTCATAGTGGAATTTCTAGGCAGACGGTGCAGTGTCAGACATGGTGGAATTGCCAGGCAGACAGTCCAGTGTCAGACATGGTGGAATTGCCAGGCAGTCGGTCCACTGTCCAACATGGTGGAATTACAAGGCAGAAGGACCAGTGTCAGGCATGGTGTAATGATAAGGTAACTGTCCAGTGTCAGACATGGTGGAATTGTCAGGCAGACGGTCCACTGTCCAACATGGTGGAATTACAAGGCAGACGGACGACTGTCAGACATGCTGGAATTGCGAGGCAGATGGTCCATCGTCAGACATGATGGAATTACAAGGCAGGCGGTCCAGTGTCAGACATTGTGGAATTGCCAGGCAGACGGTCCAGTGTCAGACATGGTGGAATTGCCAGTGTCCAGTATCAGGCATGTTGGAATTACAATGCAGACGGCCCAGTGTCAGACATGGTGGAATTACAAGGCAGGCGGTCCAGTGTCAGACATGGTGGAATTGCCAGTGTCCAGTATCAGGCATGGTGGAATTACAATGCAGACGGCCCAGTGTCAGACATGGTGGAATTGCCAGGCCGACGGTCCAGTGTCAGACATGGTGGAATTACAAGGCAGGCTGTCCAGTGTCAGACATGGTGGAATTGCCAGTGTCCAGTATCAGACATGGTGGAATTACAATGCAGACGGTCCAGTGTCAGACATGGTGGACTTGCTAGACAAACAGTCCACTGTCAGACATCGTAGAATTGCCAGGCAGACAGTCCAGTGTTAGACATGGTGGAATTGCGAGACTGACAGTCCCGTGTCAGACATCGTCGAATTGCGAGGCGGACGGTCCAGTGTCAGACATGGCGGAATTACTAGGCAGACGGTCCAGTGTCAGGCATGGTGGAATTACAAGGCAGGCGGTCCAGTCTCAGACATGGTGGAATTGACAGGCAGACGGTCCAGTGTCAGACATGGTTGAATTGCCAGGCTGACGGTCCAGTGTCAGACATGGTGGAATGCCAGACAGACGGTCCTGTGTCAGACATGGTTGAATTGCAAGGCAGACGGTCCAGTGTCAGACATGGTGGAATTGCCAATCAGACGGCCCAGTGTCAGACATGGTGTAATTACAAGGCAGACAGTCCAGTGTCAGACATGGTGGAATTGCCAGGCAGTCGGTCCAGTTTCAAACAGCTGGAATTACAAGGCAGACGGTCCAGTGTCTGACATGGTAGAATTACGAGGCAGACGGTCCAGTGGCAGACATGGTGGAATTGCCGGGCAGACGGTCCAGTGTCAGACATGGTGGAAAATGCGTGGCAGACGGCCCAGTGTCAGACATGGTGGAATTACAAGGCAGACGGTCCAGTGTCAGACATAATGGAATTACAAGGCAGACTGTCTAGTGTCAGACATGGTGGAACAGCCAGGCAAGACCCCAGTGACAGACTTGGTGGTATTACAAGGCAGAAGGTACAGTGTCAGACATGGTGGAATTGCCAGGCAGACGGTCCAGTGTCAGACATGGTGGAATTGACAGGCAGACGGTCCAGTGTCAGACATGGTGGAATTACTAGGCCGACGGTCCAGTGTCAGACATGGTGGAATTACTAGGCCGACGGTCCAGTGTCAGGCATGGTGGAATTACAAGGCAGACGTCCAGTGTCAGGCATGGTGGAATTACTAGGCAGACGGTCCAGTGTCAGGCATGGTGGAATTACAAGGCAGACGTCCAGTGTCAGGCATGGTACAATTGTCAGGCAGACAGTCCAGTGTCAGACATGGTACAATTGTCTGGCAGACAGTCCAGTGTCAGACATGGTACAATTGTCAGGCTGACAGTCCAGTTTCAGACATGGTGTAATTACGAGTCAGACGTTCCAGTTTCAGGCATGGTTGAATTGACAAGAAGAAGGTCCAGTGTCAGACATTGTGGAATTGCCATGCAGACAGTCCAGTGTCAGACATGGTGGAATTGCCATGCAGACAGTCCAGTTTCAGACATGGTGTAATTACGAGTCAGACGTTCCAGTTTCAGGCATGGTTGAATTGACAAGAAGAAGGTCCAGTATCAGACATTGTGGAATTACGATGCAGACGGACCAGTGACAGACATGGTGGAATTGCCGGCCTGGCGGTCCAGTGTCAGACATGGTGGAATTACAAGGCAGTTGGCCCAGTGTCAGACTTGTTGGAATTGCCAGGCAGAAAGTCCAGTGTCAGACATGGTGGAATTGCCAGGCAGACAGTCCAGTGTCAGACATGGTGGAATTGTCAGGCAGACGGTCCACTGTCCAACATGGTGGAATTACAAGGCAGACAGTCCAGTGTCAGACATGGTGTAATGATAAGGTAACTGTCCAGTGTCAGACATGGTGGAATTGTCAGGCAGACGGTCCACTGTCCAACATGGTGGAATTACAAGGCAGACGGTCCACTGTCAGACATGCTGGAATTGCGAGGCAGATGGTCCATCGTCAGACATGATGGAATTACAAGGCAGGCGGTCCAGTGTCAGACATTGTGGAATTGCCAGGCCGACGATCCAGTGTCAGACATGGTGGAATTGCCAGGCCGACGATCCAGTGTCAGACATGGTGGAATTACAAGGCAGGCGGTCCAGTGTCAGAGATGGTAGAATTGCCAGTGTCCAGTATCAGGCATGGTGGAATTACAATGCAGACGGCCCAGTGTCAGACATGGTGGAATTGCCAGGCAGACGGTCCAGTGTCAGACATGGTGGAATTACAAGGCAGGCTGTCCAGTGTCAGACATGGTGGAATTGCCAGTGTCCAGTATCAGACATGGTGGAATTACAATGCAGACGGTCCAGTGTCAGACATGGTGGACTTGCTAGACAAACTGTCCACTGTCAGACATCGTAGAATTGCCAGGCAGACAGTCCAGTGTTAGACATGGTGGAATTGCGAGACTGACAGTCCCGTGTCAGACATCGTCGAATTGCTAGGCGGACGGCCCAGTGTCAGACATGGTGGAATTGCCAGGCTGACGGTCCAGTGTCAGACATGGTGGAATTGCCAGACAGACGGTCCTGTGTCAGACATGGTTGAATTGCAAGGCAGACAGTCCAGTGTCAGACATGGTGGAATTGCAAGGCAGACAGTCCAGTGTCAGACATGGTGGAATTGTCAGGCAGACGGTCCAGTGTCAGACATGGTGGAATTGCCAGGCAGACGGTCCTGTGTCAGACATGGTTGAATTGCAAGGCAGACAGTCCAGTGTCAGACATGGTGGAATGCCAGACAGACGGTCCTGTGTCAGACATGGTTGAATTGCAAGGCAGACAGTCCAGTGTCAGACATGGTGGAATTGTCAGGCAGACGGTCCAGATCAAACAGCTGGAAGTACAAGGCAGACGGTCCAGTGTCTGACGTGGTAGAATTACGAGGCAGACATGCTGGAATTGCCGGGCAGACGGCCCAGTGTCAGACATGGTGGAATTGCCAGGCAGACGGTCCAGTGTCAGACATAGTGGAATTACAAGGCAGACTGTCTAGTGTCAGACATGGTGGAACTGCCAGGCAAGAGCCCAGTGTCAGACTTGGTGGTATTACAAGGCAGAAGATACAGTGTCAGACATGGTGGAATTGCCAGGCAGACGGTCCAGTGTCAGACATGGTGGAATTGACAGGCAGACACTCCAGTGTCAGACATGGTGGAATTGACAGGCAGACGGTCCAGTGTCAGACATGGTGGAATTGCCAATCAGACGGCCCAGTGTCAGACATGGTGTAATTACAAGGCAGACAGTCCAGTGTCTGACATGGTAGAATTACGAGGCAGACGGTCCAGTGGCAGACATGGTGGAATTGCCGGGCAGACGGTCCAGTGTCAGACATGGTGGAAAATGCGTGGCAGACGGCCCAGTGTCAGACATGGTGTAATTACAAGGCAGGCGGTCCAGTGTCAGACATGGTGGAATTGCCAGGCAGACGGTCCAGTGTCAGACATAGTGGAATTGCCAGGCAGACGGTCCAGTGTCAGACATGGTGGAATTACAAGGCAGGCGGTCCAGTGTCTGACATGGTGGAATTACCAGGCAGACGTCCAGTGTCAGACATGGTACAATTGTCAGGCAGACAGTCCAGTTTCAGACATGGTGTAATTACGAGTCAGACGGTCCAGTTTCAGGCATGGTTGAATTGACAAGAAGACGGTCCAGTGTCAGACATGGTGGAATTGCCATGCAGACAGTCCAGTGTCAGACACAGTGGAATTTCCAGGCAGACGGTCCAGTGTCAGACTAGGTGGAATTGCCAGGCAGACAGTCCAGTGTCAGACATGGTGGAATTGCCAGGCAGACGGTCCAGTGTCAGACATGGTGGAATTGCCAGGTAGACAGTCCAGTGTCAGACATAGTGGAATTTCCAGGCAGACGGTCCAGTGTCAGGCATGGTAGAATTACAAGGCAGGCGGTCCAGTGTCAGACATGGTGGAATTGCCAGTGTCCAGTGTCAGACATGGTGCAATTACAATGCAGACGGTCCTGTGTCAGACATGGTACAATTGTCAGGCAGACAGTCCAGTTTCAGACATGGTGTAATTACGAGTCAGACGTTCCAGTTTCAGGCATGGTTGAATTGACAAGAAGAAGGTCCAGTGTCAGACATTGTGGAATTGCCATGCAGACAGTCCAGTGTCAGACATGGTGGAATTGCCATGCAGACAGTCCAGTTTCAGACATGGTGTAATTACGAGTCAGACGTTCCATTTTTAGGCATGGTTGAATTGACAAGAAGAAGGTCCAGTATCAGACATTGTGGAATTACGATGCAGACGGACCAGTGACAGACATGGTGGAATTGCCGGCCAGGCGGTCCAGTGTCAGACATGGTGGAATTACAAGGCAGTTGGCCCAGTGTCAGACTTGGTGGAATTGCCAGGCAGACTGTCCAGTACCTGAAACGGTGGAATTAGAAGGCAGACTTTCCCTGTCAGACATTTTTGAAATACAAGGCAGACGGTCCAGTGTCAGACTTGTTGGAATTGCCAGGCAGACGGTCCAGTGTCAGACATGGTGGAATTACAAGGCAGACGATCTAGTGTCAGACATGGTGGAATTGTCAGGCAGAGAGTCCAGTTTCAGACATGGTAGAATTACGAGGCAGGCGGTCCAGTGTCAGACATGGTGGAATTGCCAAACAGACGGTCCAGTGTCAGAAATGGTGAAATTGCCATGTAGACTGTCCAGTGTCAGACATGGTGGAATTACGAGGCAGACGGTCCAGTGTCAGACAAGGTGGAATTGCCAGGCAGAAAGTCCAGTGTCAGTCATAGTGGAATTTCCAGGCAGACGGTGCAGTGTCAGACATGGTGGAATTGCCAGACAGACAGTCCAGTGTCAGACATGGTGGAATTGCCAGGCAGACGGTCCACTGTCCAACATGGTGGAATTACAAGGCAGACAGTCCAGTGTCAGACATGGTGTAATGATAAGGTAACTGTCCAGTGTCAGACATGGTGGAATTGTCAGGCAGACGGTCCACTGTCCAACATGGTGGAATTACAAGGCAGACGGTCCACTGTCAGACATGCTGGAATTGCGAGGCAGATGGTCCATCGTCAGACATGATGGAATTACAAGGCAGGCGGTCCAGTGTCAGACATGGTGGAATTGCCAGGCAGACGGTCCAGTATCAGGCATGGTGGAATTACAATGCAGACGGCCCAGTGTCAGACATGGTGGAATTGCCAGGCAGACGGTCCAGTGTCAGACATGGTGGAAATACAAGGCAGGCTGTCCAGTGTCAGACATGGTGGAATTGCCAGAGTCCAGTATCAGACATGGTGGAATTACAATGCAGACGGCCCAGTGTCAGACATTGTGGACTTGCTAGACAAACTGTCCACTGTCAGACATCGTAGAATTGCCAGGCAGACAGTCCAGTGTTAGACATGGTGGAATTGCGAGACTGACAGTCCCGTGTCAGACATCGTCGAATTGCCAGGTGGACGGTCCAGTAACAGAAATGCGGAATTACTAGGCAGACGGTCCAGTGTCAGGCATGGTGGAATTACAAGGCAGGCAGTCCAGTCTCAGACATGGTGGAATTGACAGGCAGACGGTCCAGTGTCAGACATGGTTGAATTGCCAGGCTGACGGTCCAGTGTCAGACATGCTGGAATGCCAGACAGACGGTCCTGTGTCAGACATGGTTGAATTGCAAGGCAGACGGTCCAGTGTCAGACATGGTGGAATTGTCAGGCAGACGGTCCAGTGTCAAACAGCCGGAATTACAAGGCAGACGGTCCAGTGTCTGACATGGTAGAATTACGAGGCAGACGGTCCAGTGGCAGACATGCTGGAATTGCCGGGCAGACGGCCCAGTGTCAGACATGGTGGAATTACAAGGCAGGCGGTCCAGTGTCAGACATGGTGGAATTGCCAGGCAGACGGTCCAGTGTCAGACATAGCGGAATTACAAGGCAGACTGTCTAGTGTCAGACATGGTGGAACTGCCAGGCAAGAGCCCAGAGTCAGACTTGGTGGTATTACAAGGCAGAAGATACAGTGTCAGACATGGTGGAATTGCCAGGCAGACGGTCCAGTGTCAGACATGGTGGAATTGATAGGCAGACGCTCCAGTGTCAGACATGGTGGAATTGACAGGCAGACAGTCCAGTGTCAGACATGGTGGAATTGCCAATCAGACGGCCCAGTGTCAGACATGGTGTAATTACAAGGCAGACATTCCAGTGTCAGACATGGTGGAATTGTCAGGCAGACGGTCCAGTGTCAAACAGCTGGAATTACAAGGCAAACGGTCCAGTGTCTGACATGGTAGAATTACGAGGCAGACGGTCCAGTGGCAGACATGGTGGAATTGCTGGGCAGACGGTCCAGTGTCAGATATGGTGGAAAATGCGTGGCAGACGGCCCAGTGTCAGACATGGTGGAATTACAAGGCAGGCGGTCCAGTGTCAGACATGGTGGAATTGCCAGGCAGACGGTCCAGTGTCAGACATAGTGGAATTGCCAGGCAGACGGTCCAGTGTCAGACATGGTGGAATTACAAGGCAGGCGGTCCAGTGTCTGACATGGTGGAATTGCCAGGCAAACGTCCAGTGTCAGACATGGTACAATTGTCAGGCAGACAGTCCAGTTTCAGACATGGTGTAATTACGAGTCAGACGGTCCAGTTTCAGGCATGGTTGAATTTCCAGGCAGACGGTCAAGTGTCAGACTAGGTGGAATTGCCAGGCAGACAGTCCAGTGTCAGACATGGTGGAATTGCCAGGCAGACGGTCCAGTGTCAGACATGGTGGAATTGCCAGGCAGACAGTCCAGTGTCAGACATAGTGGAATTTCCAGGCAGACGGTCCAGTGTCAGGCATGGTAGAATTACAAGGCAGGCGGTCCAGTGTCAGACATGGTGGAATTGCCAGTGTCCAGTGTCAGACATGGTGCAATTACAATGCAGACGGTCCAGTATCAGACATGGTGGAATTGCCAGGCAGACAGTCCAGTGTTAGATATGGTGGTAATGTCAGACAGACAGTCCCGTGTCAGACATCGTTCAATTGCCAGGCGCACTGTCCAGTGCCAGACATGGTGGAATTGCTAGGAAGATGGTCCAGTCTCAGACATGGTGGAATTGCCAGACAGTCGGTCCCGTGTTACACATCGTGGAATTGCCAGGCGGAGGTAAAGTGTCAGACATGGTGGATTTGCTAGGCAGACGGTCCAGTGTCAGACATGGTGGAATTACAAGGTAGACGGTCCAGTGTCAGACATGGTGGTATTGCCAGGCAGATGGTCCAGTGTCAGACATGGTGGAATTGCCAGGCAGACGGTCCAGTGTCAGACATGGTGGAATTGCAAGGCAGACGGTCCAGTGTCAGACATGGTGGAATTGCCAGGCAGACGGTCCAATGTCAGTCATGGTGGAAAATCCCTGGCAGACGGTCCAGTGTCAAACATGGTGGAATTGCCGGGCATACGGTCCAGTGTCAGACATTTTTGAAATACAAGGCAGTTGGTCCAGTTTCAGACTTGGAGGAATTACCAGGCAGAATGTCCAGTGTCAGACACGGTGGAATTAGAAGGCAGACTCTCCAGTGTCAGTCATGGTGGAATTACAAGGCAGACGGTCCAGTGTCAGACATGGTGGAATTGCCAGGCAGATGGTCCAATGTCAGACATGGTGGAATTGCCAGGCAGACGGTCCAGTGTCAGACATGGTGGAATTGCCAGGCAGACGGTCCAGTGTCAGACATGCTGGAATTCCCACGCAGACGGTCCTGTGTCAGAAATGGTGGAATTACAAGGCAGATGGTCCAGTGTCAGACATGGTGGAATTGCCAAGCAGACGGTCCAGTGTCAGACATGGTTGAATTACCAGGCAGAATGTCCAGTGTCAGACACGGTGGAATTAGAAGGCAGACTCTCCAGTGTCAGTCATGGTGGAATTACAAGGCAGACGGTCCAGTGTCAGACATGGTGGAATTGCCAGGCAGATGGTCCAATGTCAGACATGGTGGAATTGCCAGGCAGACGGTCCAGTGTCAGACATGGTGGAATTGCCAGGCAGACGGTCCAGTGTCAGACATGCTGGAATTCCCACGCAGACGGTCCTGTGTCAGAAATGGTGGAATTACAAGGCAGATGGTCCAGTGTCAGACATGGTGGAATTGCTAAGCAGACGGTCCAGTGTCAGACATGGTGGAATTGCCACGCAGACGGTCCACTGTCAGAAATGGTGGAATTACAAGTCAGACGGTCCAGTGTCAGACATGGTGGAATTGACAGGCAGACGGTCCTGTGTCAGACCTGGTGGAATTAGAAGGCAGACGGTCCCGTGTCAGACATGATGGAACTGCCAGGCAGACGGTCCAGTGTCAGACATGGTGGAAAAACAAGGCAGACGGTCCAGTGTCAGACATGGTTGAAAATGCCTGGCAGACGGTCCAGTGTCAGACATGGTGGAATTGCCAGGCAGACGGTCCAGTGTCAGACATGGTGGAAATAGAAGGCAGACGGTCCAATGTCAGACATGGTGGAAAATCCTTGGCAGACGGTCCAGTGTCAAACATGGTGGAATTGCCGGGCATACGGTCCAGTGTCAGACATTTTTGAAATACAAGGCAGTTGGTCCAGTTTCAGACTTGGAGGAATTACCAGGCAGAATGTCCAGTGTCAGACACGGTGGAATTAGAAGGCAGACTGTCCAGTGTCAGATAGGGTGGAATGACAAGGCAGACGTTCCAGTGTCAGACATGGTGGAATTGCCAGGCAAGAGCCCAGTGACAGACATGGTGGAATTGCCAGGCAAGAGCCCAGTGACAGACATGTTGGAATTGACAGGCAGGCGGTCGAGTGTCAGACATGGTGGAATTGACAGGCAGACGGTCCAGTGTCAGACATGGTGGAATTGACAGGCAGACGGTCCACTGTCAGACATGGTCGAATTGACAGGCAGACGGTCCAGTGTCAGACATGGTGTAATGATAAGGTAACTGTCCAGTGTCAGAAGTGGTGGAATTGTCAGGCAGACGGTCCACTGTCCAACGTGGTGGAATTACAAGGCAGACGGTCCACTGTCAGGCATGCTGGAATTGCGAGGCAGATGGTCCATAGTCAGACATGATGGAATTACAAGTCAGGCGGTCCAGTGTCAGACATGTGGAATTGCCAGGCAGACGGTCCAGTGTCAGACATTTTGGAATTAAAAGGCAGGCGGTCCAGTGTCAGACATGGTGGAATTACAAGGCAGGCGGTCCAGTGACAGACATGGTGGAATTGCCAGGCAGACTGTGCAGTGTCAGACATGGTGGAATTGACAGGCAGACGGTCCAGTTTCAGACATGGTGGAATTGACAGGCAGACGGTCCAGTGTCAGGCATGGTGGAATTGCCAGCAGACAGTCCATCGTAAGAAATGGTTGAGTTGCCAGGTTCCGTCCAGTGTCAGACATGGTGGAATTGAAAGACAGACGGCCCAGTGTCAGACATGGTGCAATTAAAAGGCAGACGGTCCAGTATCTGACATGGTGGAATTACAAGGCAGGCGGTCCAGTGTCAGACATGTTGGAATTGCCAGGCAGACGGTCCAGTGTCAGATATGGTGGAATTGCCAGGCAGGTGCCCAGTGACAGATAAGGTGGAATTGACAGGCAGGCGGTCCAGTTTCAGACATGGTGGAATTACAACGCAGACGGTCCAGTTTCAGACATGGTGGAATTACAACGCAGACGGTCCAGTGTCAGACATGGTGGAATTGCCAGGCAGGTGCCCAGTGAAAGACGTGGAATTGCCAGGCAGACAGTCCAGTTACAGACATGGTGGAATTGCCACGCAGACGGTCCAGTGTCAGACATTGTGGAAGTACAATGCAGGCGGTCCAGTGTCAGACATGGTGGAATTACAATGCAGGCAGTCCAGTGTCAGACATGGTTGAATTGCCAGTGTCCAGTATCAGACATGGTGGAATTACAACGCAGACGGTCCAGTTACAGACATGGTGGAATCGCCACGCAGACGGTCCAGTGTCAGACATGGTGGAATTACAATGCAGGCAGTCCAGTGTCAGACATGGTTGAATTGCCAGTGTCCAGTATCAGACATGGTGGAATTACAATGCGGACGTTCCAGTGTCAGAAATGGTGGAATTACCAGGCAGATGGTCCAGTTAAAGACATGGTGGAATTGTCAGGCAGACAGTCCAGTCTCAGACATGGTGGAATTGACTGGCAGAATGTCCAGTGTCAGGCATGGTGGAATTGCCACAGACAGTCCATCGTAAGAAATGGTTGAGTTGCCAGGTTTCGTCCTGTGTCAGACATGGTGGAATTGAAAGACAGACGGCCCAGTGTTAGACATTTTGCAATTAAAAGGCAGACTGTCCAGTGTCAGACATGGTGGAATTGTCAGGCAGACGGCCCAGTGTCAGACATGGTGGAAATTACAAGGCAGGCGGTCCAGTGTCAGACATGGTGGAATTACAAGGCAGACGGTCCAGTGTCAGACATGGTGGAATGACAAGGCATGCGGTCCAGTGTCAGACATAGTGGAATTACAAGGCAGACTGCACAGTGTCAGACATGGTGGAATTGCCAGGCAGGTGCCCAGTGACAGACATGGTGGAATTGACAGGCAGACGTTCCAGTGGCAGACAAGGTGGAATTACAAGCAGACAGTCCAGTGTCAGACATGGTGGAATTGCCAGGCAGGTGCCCAGTGACAGACATGGTGGAATTGACAGGCAGACGTTCCAGTGGCAGACATTGTGGAATTGACAAGCAGACGGCCCAGTGTCAGACATGGTGGAATTGCCGCTCAGACGGTCCAGTGTCAGACATGGTGGAAAATGCGTGGCAGACGGCCCAGTGTCAGACATGGTGGAATTAGAAGGCAGACGGTCAAGTGTCAGACATGGTGGAATTGCCGGGCAGAAGGTCCAGTGTCAGACATGGTGGACTTGCCAGGCAGACAGTCCAGTCACAGTCATGGTGGAATTGCCAGGCTGACGATCCAGTGTCAGACATGGTGGAATTACAATGCAGACGGTTCAGTGTCAGACATGGTGGAATAGCCAGGCAGATGGTCCATAGTCAGTCATGATGGAATTACAAGGCAGACTGTCTAGTGTCAGTCATTGTGCACTTGCCAGGCAGACGGTCCAGTCACAGATATGGTGGAATTGCTAGGCAGACGGTCCAGTGTCTGACATGCTGCAATTACAAGGCAGGCGGTCCAGTGTCAGACATGGGGGAATTGCCAGTGTCCAGTGTCAGACATGGTGCAATTACAATGCAGACGGTCCAGTTTCAGATATGGTGCAATTGCCAGGCAGACAGTCCCGTGTCAGACATCGTGGAATTGCCAGGCGGACTGTCCAGTGTCAGACATGGTGGAATTGCTAGGCAGATGGTCCAGTCTCAGACATGGTGGAATTGCCAGGCAGTCGGTCCCGTGTTAGACATCGTGGAATTGGCAGGCGGACGGTCCAGTATCAGACATGGTGGAATTGCTAGGCAGATGGTCCAGTCTCAGACATGCTGGACTTACAAGGCAGACGGTCCAGTGTCAGACCTGGTGGCATTGCCAGGCAGACGGTCCAGTGTCAGACATGGTGGAATTGCCACGCAGACGGTCCAGTGTCAGAAATGGTGGAATTATAAGTCAGACGGTCCAGTGTCAGACATGGTGGAATTGCCAGGCAGACGGTCCTGTGTCAGACATGGTGGAAATAGAAGGCAGACGGTCCAGTGTCAGACATGGTGGAATTGCCAGGCAGACAGTCCAGTGTCAGACATGGTGGAATTACAAGGCAAATGGTCTAGTGTCAGACATGGTGGAATTGCCAGACAGACGATCCAGTGTCAGACAGGGTGGAATTTCACGGCAGACGAGTGAGGAAGTACCTTGACCATTTAAGAAGCTGGGAGGTCAGACAGCCAATGTCTGAACAGTTGCAGCCAGCTGGCATCAACACTGCCACACGGCAGAACCGGAACCGAGGGACCCAGAGAGTTCCGCAGAGAATACCAAGACGTCTTACAACACCAGGGTAAAGTCCACCAAGTTTCTTTTCGAGTCACTATCTTTCGGAGCGCAGTTCCTTCCTCAGCTCAATCCGGTGGAACTCAGCGTTGACTCCAATGGATCTGGAGACGGAGAGTCCCCGAAGTGGTGTAGAATCCTCGAGGCAACATCTTGCTGCTGACAACAACACCATCCCATTGGTTAAGGGGCCGGATAGGGTCCAGGGTGATCCACCATGCCTCAGATTACCCCTGTGAATAACTGTTCTAATCTGTCCCTTTTCAATGTCTCCAGCCTTTCTTGTACACAGTTCACTGTAAATGACTCAAGTTGTTTATATGTTACTGAGGGACGTAAGGGGAGGAATCTGATGGCGCTGCATATTTCAGGGGTGATCCCATGTGGTCCACGTTACGCGCTCGGGGCCCATCGTGTGTGAGTGTGTCAACCCCGACTAATGGGGAATAATGCCTGGGAGCAGGAAACAGGCAGTGTGGCCTCGGGAGCTCCCATTTAAAAAGCTGTTTCAGAGACCTCTGTGCTGTATATAGTTAACCATTTACTGCTCAATAATCCCTGGAAGCAGGGGACAGGCAGTGAGGCTCCGTAAGCCCCCAATTAAAAAGATGTTTCAGAGACCTCTATGCCTGTATATAGTTAACCATTTACTGCTCAATAATCCCTGGGAGGAGGGGACAGGCAATGTGGCTCCGGGAGCCCCCAGTTAAATAGCTGTTTCAGAGACCTCTGTGCTGTATATAGTTAACCATTTACTGCTCAATAATCCCTGGGAGCAGGGGACAGGCAGTGTGGCTCCGGGAGCCCCAGTTAAAAAGCTGTGTCAGAGACCTCTGTGCTGTATATCGTTAACCATTTACTTCTGAATAATCCCTGGGAGCAATGGGGGCAGGCAGTGTGGCTCCGGGAGCCCCCAGTTAAAAAGCTGTTTCAGAGACCTCTGTGTCTGTATATAGTTAACCATTTACTGCTCAATAATCCCTGGCAGCAGGGGGCAGGCAGTGTGGCCTCGGGAGCCCCCAATTAAAAAGCTGTTTCAGTGACCTCTGTGCTTTTATATAGTTAACCATTTACTTCTCTTTTTTTTTTTACCAGAGAGGATACAGCCAGAGTGAGACACCAAAGAGCGAGTTTGGGAATTTGAATCTAGATGGGAATTCGAAGCTGGGTGGGGAGGAGCTGCATTTTTCCCCTGGTAAGTGACTGGTACGTAGTTTTCTTTTTCATTGTCCAATTAATTTATTTGTTCTTTGGTTTTTTGGAATTGTAGTTGTATACATTTACCTAAGGTTTCAGACATGGCACGAGATCTCAGACCCGTGGCATGCTCCTCGTGTGCGCTGTGGGAGATCAGGGACACGTCCACTGTCCCTGGCTCCTTCACGTGCAAGACGTGTGTCCAGTTGCAGCTCCTGTTAGACCGCTTGACGGCTCTGGAGCTGCGGATGGACTCACGTTGGAGCATCCGCGATGCTGAGGACGTCGTGGATAGCACGTTTAGCGAGTTGAACACACCGCAGGTGAAAGGTACTGAGGGAGACAGAGAATGGTTGACCAAGAGACAGAGCAAGAGTAGGAATGCAGTGCAGGTGTCCTCTGCGTTCATCTCCCTGCAAAACAGATATACCGTATTGGATACTGTTGGGGGAGATGGCTCACCAGGGGAAGGCAGCAGCTGCTAGGTTCATGGCACCGTGGCTGGCTCTGCTGCGCAGCTGGGCAGGAAGAAGAATGGCAGGGCGATAGTGATAGGGGACTCAATCGTAAGGAGAATATACAGGCGGTTCTGCGGACGCAATCGAGACTCCGGGATGGTATGTTGCCTCCCTGGTGCAAGGTTCAAAGATGTCTCGAAGCGGCTGCAGGACATTCTGGGGGGGGGGGGGGGTGAACAGCCACCTGTCGTGGTGCACATAGGCATAAAAGATAGAGGTAAAATGTGGGACGAGGTCCTACAAGCTGAATTCAGGGAGTTAGGAGTTAAACTAAAACGTAGGACCTCAAAGTTAGTAATTTCAGGACTAGCTACCACGAGCTAGTCAGAATTGGACTGTCAAGATAGATAGGATGAATGCGTGTTGCTAGAGCTGGTGGGGAGAGTTTAATCTAATGTGGCAGGGGGATGGGAACCGATGCCGGAAGTTGGAAAGTAGTAAAACGGGGACAGAAACAAAAGGCAGTAAGGGGGAAAATGTGAGGCAGAGAAGCCATAGTCAAAAATCAAAAAGGGCGACAGTACAAGGTACAGTGACTGAGGGGAGTTCAGTGAATAGGACCAGTAATACTAAAAGGAATAAAACGGTAAGTAAAAACATTAATGGTCAGCGACGCGGCAGGTTGTTACGTGAAGATATGGGTTCAACGACAAGGAAAATTAGGAGAAAAGTTAAGAGGAAATATAATTTAGGAGAGGTTACTGATCGAGGTGTGAAGATTCAGAAGAGAGGTAATCAAGCCAACATAAGTGTACTTTACCTGAATGCTCGTAGTATTCGGAATAAGGTAAATGTGTTGATGGCGCAAATCATTGTGAATAATTATGATTTAGTGGCCATTACTGAAACATGGTTAAAGGATGGTCACGACTGGGAGTTAAATATCCGAGGGTATCAAAATTTTCGGAAGGACAGAGTGGATGGTAAGGGAGGTGGTGTAGCTCTGTTCTTTAAGGATGACATCCGGGCAACAGTAAGGGCTGACATCGGTGCAATGCAAGATAAGGTTGAATCCATTTGGGTGGAAATCAGGAATAGTAAGGCGAAAAAGCCACATATAGGAGTAGTCTGTAGGCCACCAAGTAATAACATTTTGGCGGGGCAGGCAATAAACAAAGAAATAACGGATGCATGTAGAAATGGTACAGCAGTTATCATGGGGGATTTTAATCTACATGACGATTGGTTTAACCAGGTCGGTCAAGGCAGCCTTGAGGAGGAGTTTATCGAAGATATCCGAGATTGTTTCCAAAACAGTATGTAATGGAACCTACGAGGGAACAAGCGGTCCTAGATCTGGTCCTGTGTAATGAGACAGGATTGATTGATGATCTCATAGTTAGGGATCCTCTCGGAAGAAGCGATGACAATATGGTTGAATTGAAAATATAGATGGAGGATGAGAAGGTAAAATCAAACACTAGTGTTTTGTGCGTAAACACAGGAGATTACAATGGGATGAGAGAAGAACTAGCTAAGGTAGACTGGGAGCAAATACGTTCTGGTGAAACAGTTGAGGAACAGTGGATAAAATTCCAAGCGATTTTTCACACTGCTGAGAAAGATAGATTATGAGAGTAAACTTGCTCAGAATATGAAAACAGATAGTAAAAGATTCTACAAATAAATAAAACAAAAAGGAGTGACTAAGGTAAATACTGGTCCTTTCGAGGATGAGAAGGGAGATTAAATAATGGGAGATGAGGAAATGGCTGAGGAACTGAACAGGTTCTTTGGGTTGGTCTTCACAGTGGAAGACACAAATAACATGCCAGTGACTGATGGAAATGAGGCTATGACAGGTGAGGACATTGAGAGGATTACCATCACTAAGGAGGTCGTGATGGGCAAGCTAATGGGCTAACGGTAGACAAGTCTCCTGGCCCTGTTAGAATGCGTCCCAGAGTGCTAAAAGAGATGGCTAGGGAAATTGAAAATGCACTAGTGATAATTTACCAAAATTCACTAGACTCTGGGGTGGTCCCGGCGAATTGGAAATTAGCAAACGTGACACCACCGTTTAAAAAAGGAGGTAGGCAGAAAGCGGGTAATTATAGGCCAGTGAGCTTAACTTCGGTAGTCTGCAAGATGCTGGAATCTATCATCAAGGAAGAAAATTGTCCCACTGCGCAGACGCGGCATGGGTTCATAAATGGCAGGTCGTGCCAAACTAATTTAGTGGAATTTTCTGAGGACATTACCAGTGCAGTAGATAAAGGGGAGCCAATGGATGTGGTATATATCGATTTCCAGAAAGCCTTTCTCAAGGTGCCACATAAAAGGTTGCTGCATCAGATAAAGATGCATGGCATTACGGGGAAAGTAGGAGCATGAATAGAGGATTGGTTAATTAATTGAAAGCAAAGAGTGGGGATTAATGGGTGTTTCTCTGGTTGGCAATCAGTAGCTAGTCGTCTCCCTCAGGGATCAGTGTTGGGCCCACAGTTGTTCACAATTTACATAGATGATTTGGAGTTGGGGACCAAGGGCAATGTGTCCAAGTGTGCAGACGACACTAAGATGAGAGGTAAAGCAAAACGTGCAGAGGATACTGCAAATCTGCCGAGGGATTTGGATAGGTTCAGTGAATGGGCTGCAGTCTGGAAGATGGAATCCAATGTTGACATATGTGAGGTTATCCATTTTGGTAGGAATAACAGCAAAAGGGATTATTATTTAAATGATAAAATATTAAAACATGCTGCTGTGCAGAGCGACCTGGGTGTGCTAATGCATAGGGGCAGCACGGTAGCCTTGTGGATAGCACAATTGCTTCACAGCTCCAGGGTCCCAGGTTCGATTCCGGCTTGGGTCACTGTCTGTGCGGAGTCAGTCACCCTGTAAACCACGCACCCCTCACATACGCAATGTACTGCAGCACAGTCAGTCACCCAGTAAATCACACACCCCTCACAAATGCAATGTACCATCGCTCAGTTAGCCACACAATACACCACACACCGTCCACACATGCTATCTCCATAGCCAGGTCAGTCACCCAGTAAATCACACACCCCTCACATATGCAATGTACCATCGCTCAGTTAGCCACACAATCCCACACACCCGTCACATGCGCAATGTACCATATCCCAATCCGTCAGGCATTAAACTACACTCTTCACAGACGCAATGTGCCATACCCCAGTCAGTCACCCAGTACGCCACACACCCCTCACATACGCAATGGGCGAATGCCCAGTCAGTCACCCAGCAATCCACACATCCCTCACATACGCAAAGTACCATAGCCCAGTCAGTCACCCAGTAAACCGCATACTCCTCACATAGACTATGTACCAAAGCCCAGTCAGTCACCCAGTAAACCACGCACCCCTCACATACACCGTCTACCATAGCCCAGTCAGTCACCCTGAAAACCACAAACCCCTCACATACGCAATGTACCTCAGCACAGTCAGTCACCTGGTACACCACACACCCCTCACATACGCAATGTGTAGGGCAGCACGGTAGCATTGTGTATAGCACAATTGCTTCACAGCACCAGGGTCCCAGGTCCGATTTCTGCTTGGGTCACTGTCTGTCCGGAGTCTGCACATCCTCCCCGGGTGTGCGTGAGTTTCCTCCGGGTGCTCCGGTTTCCTCCAACAGTCCAAAGATGTGCAGGTTAGGTGCATTGGCCATGATAAATTGCCCTTAGTGTCCAAAATTGCCCTTAGTGTTGGGTGGGGTGACTGGGTTATGGGGATAGGGTGGCGGTGTTGACCTTGGGTAGGGTGCTCTTTCCAAGAGCCGGTGCGGACTCGATGTGCCGAATGGCCTCCTTCTACACTGTAAATTCTATGATAATCTATGAGTCGCAAAAAGTTGGTTTACAGGTGCAACAGGTGATTAAGAAGGCAAATGGAATGTTGTCCTTCATTGCTAGAGGGATGGAGTTTAAGACTAGGGAGGTTTTGCTGCAATTGTATAAGGTGTTAGTGAGGCAACGCCTGGAGTATTGTGTTCAGTTTTGGTTACCTTACTTGAGAAAGGACGCACTGGCACTGGAGGGTGTGCAGAGGAGATTCACTAGGTTAATCCCAGAGCTGAAGGGGTTGGATTAAGAGGAGAAGTTGAGTAGACTGGGACTATCCTCGTTGGAATTTAGAAGGATGAGGTGGGATCTTATAGAAACATATAAAATTATGAAAGGAATAGATAGGATAGATAGGCAGATTGTTTCCACTGGCGGGTGACAGCAGAACTAGGGGGCATAGCCTCAAAATAAGGGGAAGATGATTTAGGACTGAGTTGAGGAGGAACTTCTTCACCCAAAGGGTTGTGAATCTATGGAATTCCTTGCCCAGTGAAGCAGATGAGGCTCCTTCATTAAATGTTTTTAGGATCAAGATAGATAGTTTTTTGAAGAATAAAGGGATTAAGGGTGATGGTGTTCGGGCGGGACCGTGGAGCCGTTTCCACAAAAGATCAGCCATGACCTCATTGAATGGCGGAGCAGGCTCGAGGGGCCAGATGGCCTACTCCTGCTTCTAGTTCTTATGTTCTCAATAATCCATGGGAGCAGAGGACAGGCAGTGTGGCCTCGGGAGCCTCCAATTAAAAAGCTGTTTCAGAGACTTATGTGCTGGACATAGTTAACCATTATCTTCTCAATAATCCCTGGGAGCAGGAGACAGGCTGTGTGGTCCGGGAGCCCCCAGTTAAAGTGCTGTTTCAGAGACCTCTGTAACTGTATATAGTTAACCATTTACTTCTTCTCAATTAACCCCATTCTTGTTATACAAGAAGCCCCTGCAGTGTTGCCACAAACGACCACAGTTCTGTAACCAGCTCCTTGTTATATCAGATTTGACAGGACCATCCACACCCTGGTGTCAGGCTCCAGGCCGTGCTGAAGGTGGCGACATCGTTCTGTAACCAGCTCCTTCTTATATCAGATTTGACAGGACCATCCACATCCTGGTGTCAGGCTCCAGGCCGTGCTGAAGGAGGCGACACCGTTCTGTAACCAGCACCTTGTTATATCAGATTTGACAGGACCATCCACATCCTGGTGTGAGGCTCCAGGCCGTGCTGAAGGAGGCGACACCGTTCTGTAACCAGCACCTTGTTATATCAGATTTTACAGGACCATCCACAGCCTGGTGTCAGGCTCCAGGCCGAGCTGAAGGAGGCGACACCGTTCTGTAACCAGCACCTTGTTATATCAGATTTGGCAGGATCATCTACAGCCTGGTGTCAGGCTCCAGGCCGTGCTGAAGGAGGCGACACCGTTCTGTAACCAGCTCCTTGTTATATCAGATTGCCTCACACTTTGCTCCTGGGTTCGGAGTAGGTTGGTAAAGTGTTCTTGTAATTCCCCAAGATGCTGGTACAAAGACCATTCTCCTCTATCTGTTCGGCTCTTCCCTCTCTGCAGCCTTTGTTCCATTTGTTGGTCATGTTCCAGACCCAGATTCACGGTAACTACAGTCCCCAGACCTCGTTCAGAGCTGAGTGACCAAATTATCTGTTCTCCCTTAATGTCTGCAACAGCTCACAACACAACCTGCAGAAAACCATCCTCGGCATCTTCACTCACCTTCCAATAACACAACCTGCAGAAACCCATCCTCCGCATCTTCACTCACCTCCCAAAAACACAACCTGCAGAAACCCATCCTCAGCATCTTCACTCTCCTCCCAATAACACAACCTGCAGAAACCAATCCTCAGCATCTCCACTAACCTCCCAATAACACAACCTGCAGAAACCCATCCTCAGCATCTTCACTCACCTCCCAATAACACAACCTGCAGAAACCCATCCTCAGCATCTCCACTCTCCTTCCCATAACACAACCTGCAGAAACCCATCCTCAGCATCTCCACTCACCTCCCAATAACACAACCTGCTGAAACCGATCCTCAGCATCTCCACTCACCTCCCAATAATACAACCTGCAGAAACCCATCCTCAGCATCTTCACTCACCTCCCAATAACACAACCTGCAGAAACCCATCCTCAGCATCTCCACTCACCTCCCAATAACACAACCTGCAGAAACCCATCCTGAGCATCTCCACTCACATTCCAACAACAGAATTGTAAAAGTAATAGATATAACTCATTTCCACGTTCATTGAAAATGGACATGGGCTTGGTCTAATTTGATTGAGTGAGAATGTGGAGAATTCCAATCACTGAATGAGAATTCAGATAGTGAGACGCTGCCAGACTGGGAACCAATCTACGTCAGTGAGCACAGGGATGACAGGTGACTGGGATTGGGTGAGGGTTAGGACCCAGACTGGGAACCAATCTACAGCAGTGAGCACAGGGATAATAGGTGACTGGGATTGGGTGAGGGTTAGAATATGGCAGCAGAGTTGGAGATCAGCTGCACTTCATTAAGATTTGTATCAGAAATTGTGTGACAGAATACCATTGGATTAGTCGAGTGTGGATTTAACAAAGACACAGATGATGATTTATTCTGCAGCTGAGATGAAGCAGAGTTGGCGATGGCAAGTGAACGGGATTGGGAATGGAGAGAGCGTCTGGCAATAATAATTTTACTGTCAAAGGGAGAGCAGGGATTGTGAACAGCCTCCGATATTAACCAGAGAGCGAGTGGAGCCACTGGATAAGGAATGAACTCAGTGACTGGAATCGATGTTGATATTTATAGCTAAAGGCACAGAGCTTCAAGGTAAGGAAGTGTTATTACAACTATTCCAGATGTTGGTCAGACCGCACCTGGAGCATTGCACAATTCTGGCCCCTGATTTGAGGAAAGATGGAGTGGCTTTAGAGGCAGTTCACAGGAGGTTGAGTAGATTGATCGCCGAGATGAGGGCTTTGTCTTATCAAGAGAGTTGTAAAGAAGGATTAGAGATCAAATTGTGGTTTATAAGATGTTTAAAGGTGTGGGTAAAGTGCAAATGGAGCGAAAGCTTTCTCTTGTGGGGCATTCTAGAACGAGAGGTCATCATCTCAGGATAACAGGAAGCAAATGTGAATCAGAGCTGAGGAGAATCTACTTCTCCTAACGGGATGTGAATCTGTGGAATTCGCTACCCGAGAGTGCGGTGCATGCTGGGACAGTGAGTAAATTTAAGGAGCAGTTAGGTAGATGTTGAATTGGCAATGGGTTGAGAATATTGGATAATAGGCAGGACGACGGCGTTAAACCGAGGATGAGATCAGCTAAGACCGAATGACGGAGCAGACGCGATGGACCACATGGCCTCATTCTGCTCCTGTACCGTCTGAACTTACAAACTTCTGAACTGAAGAACGTGGAGTCAGTCTTTCCAAGATGCAAATGAAGAGAGCAAATAACTGGACAGGGAGACTTACCAGGGACGCCTACAACAGCCAGGAGGGGATAGTAACCCACTTGCGTTATCATCAGTGCGCCGCGGATCCGGTTTGGTAAAGACTGGAGAGACATATAGTAAATACCCCAGGATAAACTCCTGTCCATTGCTGTAACGTTCCTGTGGATAGTTCCCAGATTCTGCTCCATTGCTGTAACGTTCCTGTGGGTCGTTACCAGATTCTGATCCATTGCTGTAACGTTCCTGTGGGTAGTTCCCAGATTCTGCTCCATTGCTGTAACGTTCCTGTGGATAGTTCCCAGATTCTGATCCATTGCTGTAACGTTCCTGTGGATAGTTCCCAGATTCTGCTCCCTCCTCTCGGCCTCTCTGGAGCCGCTGATCTCTGGCACTGTTGGAGTTGACGGTCCCGCTGACAGTTTGGGATAACACAATGAAAGGAATCGCTTATTAATAGCAGAGACAAACCCTCCAGTGATACGGTTAGGATCCATAGAGACAGACATTAATCACAGTTACTAAACAAACAGGCTTAGTTAACCCCTTTCAATCCAATACTCTTTCTATCACAATGAAATAGAAGATTAGCCGGGTCTGGATTGGCTGTGTGACAGTGACTGAGGGATGGAGTGTGGAAATAGTGCAAACACTGACCCTGATAATCAATCCTCATTGATATCTGAGTGGTTCCAGGGGACTGGGGCATTTTCAATGTCCATTCTGTTTATAAAAGGAGAGAGAGGGATAAACCCTGGAGTGACAGAGCAGCTACTATAATGTTAGTCACCAGGACATTTCTAGGGGTCAGAATGGACAACAGGAATATTGCTCCTTCGCGAGGAAATGGTGTTATCTGACCAGAAACACGGCGACATTCGTGGGAAATCACATCGCATGTTGTTATTGCAGTTATATTTCAAAAAAACTGGGGGATTAATGGGGGAACTGATATGAATTTATGTACTGGAAGAAATTGTGATCAAATGTCATTGATTAGAGTTGTTGTCGAGTCCCGAAGCCGTGGATTAAAGGGTCTATGACAGTGAGAATGTGATATTGGCTAAGAAACAGGAAGCACAGAGAAGCGGTGAATGATAGTTATTCAGGCAGGAGGGGGGAGACATTGATGTTCACTCGGGCTCCACATGAGGAAAATTGCTCTTCAAGATACAATTCACTGATATAGGCTTCAATGGAAAGAATTTCAACATTCACAAATGACAGACACTCAGCAATGACACAGTGAGCAGGGTAAGCAGCAATCTTCAGCAGGATGTTCCCTGATCTGTGAAAGGGAGAGTCACGGGGAAAGTAAATTTAAATCACTGTCGTGTATGTGATGCATGAGGGAGGAGGGCTGAGGACAGGAAATATAAACTAAACGGGACAATTTAAAAAGTGTACAGGAAGGGAGCGGGGACATGTCCACACTTTGCACTGGAAGATAATGGTGATAAGATTGGAAAAACCTCAGAAGATATTTAACTTGATCAATAGAGACGGAGACGCCTAAAAGAAGGGTTAGGATCATAGAGTCATCGACGTCCAGAGCACAGAAAGTCCATTCGGCCAATCTGGACTGGGCTGGTCAAAAACATCCACCTGAGTATTTGAACCCCACTTTCTAATACTTTGCCAATAGCCTATAGAGTTAGAACTAGGTTTATAGATAGGGCCATAGCTGAGGAATTGCTTCTTGTTCTGCCGCTAAATATACAAAAGGAGGTGAGGATCTTGGCGAGAAAACAAAGGATTTCATAGAATTTACAGGCCATCCGTCCCATCGGGTCTACACAGACTCTTGGAACGAGCACCCCACCCAAGGTCAACACCTCCACCCTATCTCCATAACCTAGTAACCCCATCCAACCTGAGGGCAATTTAGCATGTCCAATCCACCTAACCTGCACATCTTTGGGCTGTGGGAGGACACCGGAGTACCCGGAGGAAACCCACGCACGCACGGGGAGAACGTGCAGACTCCGTACAGTCAGTGACCCGAGCCGGGAATCGAACCTCGAACCCTGGAATCCTGGGGCTGTGAAGCAACAGTGCTAACCACCATGCTACCGTGCTGGATACTTAATGGAGTGTTGTCGGGGATGGAGGATTTCAGTTCAATATGGGGATTAGTGAACTGGAATTGTAATCTGTAGATCAGTTTAAGATAAAGAGCAATTTCACAGAGGACTCCAAATGAGGAAGGAGTTTAGAGAGAGTGAGCAGAAAGTGTTCCACTGGACCCAGCACCAGTGACAAGATTTACAATAATTCATCAAAGATGGTGTGAGCATATTGATAGGACATTTAATACAGAGCTGTTAGAATCTGGAATACACTGTCTGAAGACACGATGGGAGCAGCTTCTACTGAAAGTTTCACAATGGAACTAGATACACACTCACAGGGGATGCTTATAATCTGGAATACACTGTCTGAAGCAGCAATGGGAGCTCATTCAACAGTAAATTTCACAATCGAACTGGATAAATACTGCTAGGGGATTGTTATAATCTGGAATACACTGTCTGAAGAAACGATGGGAGCCCATTCAACAGTAAATTTCACAATCGAACTGGATAAATACTGCTAGGGGATTGTTATAATCGGGAATACACTGTCTGAAGACAGGCTGGGAGCAGTTTCAACAGTAAATTTCACAATCGAACTGGATAAATACTGCTAGGGGATTGTTATAATCTGGAATATACTGTCTGAAGACAGGCTGGGAGCACTTTCATAGAACATAGAACATTACAGCGCAGTACTGTTACAACAGTAAATTTCACAATGGAACTTGATAATCATCATACCGGGCTACAAAGCGAAGCTGAACAGAATGTCCAGCAGCAGCGGCCTTGTCCCTGATGAGCTCAATGCATTCTATGCTCGGTTCGTGCAGGACACCATCAAAGCGCTGCCGACTGTCCCAGCAGCCCCGGTCACACCAAACACAACGTCACACCTTCCTAAATCAGATCGGTGAACTTCGAAGTGAACCCTCGGAAGGCGACGGGCCCGGACGGGGTCCCTGGTCGTGCACTCAGATCCTGCGCGGAGCAGCTGGCAGATTAGTTCAAGGACATCTTCAACCTCTGCATACTCTGCTCCGATATCCCCACCTGCTTCAAGAAGACCACCATCATTCCGGTGCCAAAGAAGAGCCAGGTAACGTGCCTCAAGGACAATTGTCCACTGGCCCTGACTTCGAAAGTAATAAAGCGCTTCGAGAGGTTTGTCATGAAACACATGAACACCATACTCCCAAAATGCCTACATCCACTGCATTTCGCCCATCACAGCAGCCGGTCCACAGCAGACACCACCTCCATGGCCCGACACTCATCCCTGGAGCATCTTGACAACAGGGACTCCTACATCAGACTCCTGTTCATTGACTACAGCTCCGCATTCAACACCATAATCACAGCCAAGCTCCTATCAAAGCTCCAAAGCCTAGGACTTGGTTCCTCTCTCTGCAACTGGATCCTCGACTTTCTGACCCACAGACCGCACTCAGGAAGAATAAAGAACAACACCTCCTCCACAATGTTTCTCAATACCGGGGCCCACAAGGCTGTGTACTTAGCCCACTACTATACTCCCTGCTCATACACGACTGCGAGGCAAAATTTGGCTCCAACTACATCTGAAAGTTTGCTGACGACACGACCAGAGTGGGCCGGATCTCGAACAACGATGAGTCAGAAAACAGGAGGGCTATAGAGAATCTAGTGGAGTGGTGTAGCGACAACAATCTCTCCCTCAATGCCAGCAAAACTAAAGAGCTGATCATTGACTTCAGGAAGCAAAGTACTGTACACACCCCTGTCAGCATCAACGGGGCCGAGGTGGAGATGGTTGACAGTTTCAAATTCCTAGCTGTGAAATCAGCAACAATCTGTCCTGGTTCACCCACGTCGACGCAATGTCCAAGAAAGAACAACAGCGCCTATACTTGCTCAGGGAACAAAGGAAATTCGGAATGTTCACATTAACCCTGACCAACTTTTACAGATGCACCATAGAAAGCATCCTATCGGGCTGCATCACAGCCTGGTATGGCAACTGCTCGGCCCAGGACCGCAAAAACTTGGGAGAGTCGTGAACACCACCCAGTCCATCACACGAACCTGCCTGCCATCCATTGACTCCATCTGCACGTCCCGTTGCCTGGGGAAAGAGGGCAGCATAATCAAAGATCCCTCCCACCCTGCTTACTCATTCCTACAGATTCTTCCATTGGGCAGGAGATACAAGTCTGAGAACACTCACGAACAGGTCCAACACCAGCTCCTTCCCCGTTGTTACCTGTCTCCTAAACGGCCCTCTTATGGACTGATGGGGTTATAGACTGATCTTATTTCTTCAGACATCTTCTCTCCTGAGCTGTACTGCACTCTGTATGCTTCAGCCGAGGCCTGTGTCTCTGTATTTGCATTGTGTACCTTGTGTTTGCCCTATTGTGTATTTCATGTTTATGTGCGGAATGATCTGCCTGAGTGACACGTCGAACAATCCTTTTCACTGCTTCTCAGTATCCGTGACAATGGCGCAAACCAACAGGCCGCTGCGGAACTGCTGACCTTGCAGACAACACAGATTGAGTTCCCCCTGCCACATTAACGCGGGAGCTCGCACTCTGCAAGGGTCTTGGGAAAGACAATCATTCCCACCGCTAAGTCCAGTGGGTTTTGGGACATTATTGACAGGGGATTGTTATATAGAAACATGGAGCATGGGAGCAGGAGCAGGCCATTCGGCCCTTTCAATCTGCTTCACATGCATTGTGTACATCGCTGATCATCCTACTCACTAACATGTTCCTGCTTTCCTCCCTATCCTTGGATCCCGTTTGCCCCAAGTCCCATAACCAACTGTTCCTTGAAAATATGCAATGTTTCAGCTCCAACTACTTTCTGTGGCGGAGAATTCCACAGGCTCGCAGCTCTCTGTGTGAGGAAATGTCTCCTTCCATCAGTTTTAAATGCCTGTCCGTATCCTCAGACTGTGCCCCTAGTTCCGGTCCCCTGTATGATCCGGAACATCATTCCTACATTCACCTTTTTCATAGGTTTCTATGGTCCAGCCCCTCTCATTATTCTGAACTGGAGCGAATATTGTTGCGACCTCCTGGGCGAGCGTGCGGCCAGTTCCGGTCCCACAGACCCCGGAGTCCCAACAGGAGTGAATCAACCAATCATTAGCGTGTTTTCCAAAAGGTTTTAACCATTGACTGCTCCACTGAGCTACTGACACAAGATTTATAGTTAAAATATTAACACACTATTTATCAGCGTCTGAAGGAAATAATCTCCCGATTTGGGGAAAACCCCGTCCCACCCTCCACCCAGACACACATCAGGCAGCCACACGGTGAAGAGGTTGGGGAGGAATCAGAATAATTGGAATTAAAGGGGAGGGTTCGAGATGAATCTGCGCTGTTCCGGTTATGGCATTTTTAGGCGCTGGTTTTCTCTGAATGGCTCTGGGGAATGGATTCACACAGGTCAGTACAATTCTCACGTTCCAATATCAGATGGCGCCTTTACACAACAGATTCAGGTCGGTGCAATTTAAAGACAAAATGTTTATTTTGATGTTTCAAGGAACAGTTACAGAATAGAAAAGAAAAAGAGTTCCTCACATTGAATATTAAACAGCGACCAAAAAGAAAGCTACATATCTCACAACCTCCTGCCCTGAGCCTCCCGCTGTCACCATGGCCGTGACTGGTCTCTGAAACGGGATATTACTGACATTTTTACATTGCTGTGTATTTGTTGACCCTGGTTTATTGGGTTCCACTGGGGCCCCTGCCGCTTGGCGATAGTGGTTCCCACGCCCCTGCTGCATTAGTTTAACCCCCCCCCCCAAAGAGCACTAACAAATCTCCCCCCCCCAGGATATTTGTGCCCCTCAGGTTCAGATGTAGACCATCCTGTCTGTAGAGGTCCCACCTTCCCCAGAAAGAGCCCCAGTTATCCAGAAATCTGAATACCTCCCGCCTGCACCATCCCTGTAGCCGCGTGTGTAATTGCTCTCTCTCCCTATTCCTCATCTCACTCTCACGTGGCATGGGCAACAACCCAGAGATAACAACTCTGTTTGTTCTAGTTCTGAGCTTCCATCCTAGCTCCCTGAAAGCCTGCCTGACACCCTTGTCCCCTTTTCTACCTATGTCGTTAGTGCCAATGTGGACCACGACTTGGGGCTGCTCCCCCTCCCCCTTAAGGACCCGGAAAACACGATCCGAGACATCACGTACCCTTGCACCTGGGAGGCAGCGTACCAAACGTAAGTCTCTCACGCTCCCACAAAATCTCCTATCTGTGCCCCTGACTATCGAGTCCCCAATTACTAATGCTCTGCTCCTCTCCCCCCTTCCCTTCTGAGCAACAGGGACAGACTCCGTGCCAGAAGTCCGTACCCCATGGCTTACCCCTCGTAAGTCCCCCCCCCCCACAAGTATCCAAAGCGGTATACTTGTTTCTCAGGGGAATGACCGCAGGGGATCCCTGCACTGACTGCTTCTTCCCAGTCCCTCTTACAGTTACCCATCTATCTCCAATCTTTGGTGTAACTAATTCCCTAAAGCTGCTATCTATGACCCCCTCTGCCTCCCGAATGATCCGAAGTTCTTCCAACTCCAGCTCCAGTTCCCTAACTCGGTCTTGGAGGAGCTGGAGATGGCAGCACTTCCTGCAGGTAAAATCAGCAGGGACACTAACGGCATCCCTCACCTCAAACATCCTGCAGGAGGAACATTGCACTCCCTTCCCTTCCATCCCTCTAACGTTCTACCATTTTAGCTCTCACTTCCACCCTATACCCGTAAACCAATTAACTCTCCTTCCCCTCCTAACATTTTGCACACAAAGGTCAATTTATCAGAGCCAATCCACCTAACCTGCACATCTTTGGAATGTGGGTGGAAACCGGAGCACCCGGAGGAAACCCACGCACACACGGGGAGAACGTGCAGACTCCGCACATACAGTGATCAAGCGGGGAATCGAACCTGTGACCCTGGAGCTGTGAAGCCACAGTACACCATGCTGCAATACAGTGTTCCTGTGTAGCATGTAATTAATTAAAGAGATCCTGCTGCGGTACATTATTTCCAATGGTTCCAGGGTGGAAGTTCATGATTTACTGGGAACCCTGGATCGTATATAATTATTTACATTGGTCTCTTGGTAGCAAATCATTATTTACAGTGGTCCCTGGATCGTATATCATTATTTACATTGGTCTCTGGGCAGCATATCATTATTTACAGTGGTCCCTGGGTAGTATATCGTTATTTAAATTGATCCCTGGGCAGTATGACATTACTTACAATGGTCTCTGGGTAGTATATCATTATTTCCAGTGGTCCTGGGTCGTATATCATTATTTACAGTGGTCCCTGGTAAGTATATCAGTATTTACTGTGGTCCCAGGGTGGAATTTCATTATTTACAGTGGTCCCTGGGCAGTATATCATTATTTACAGTGTTCCCTGAGTAGCATATCGTTATTTACAGTTGTCCCTGGGGAGTATATCATTACTTACAGTAGTCCCTGGGTAGTGTATCATTATTTACAGTGGGCATAGATAGTATATCATTATTTATCTTGGTCCCTGTGCAGTATGTAATTATTTACAGTGATCCCTGTGCAGAATATCATTATTTACTGTCATCCTTGGTGGTGGATCATTATTTACTGTGATCCCTGTTCAGTGTATTATTATTTACTGAGGTCCCTGGGTAGTAAATCATTATTTACAGTGGTCTCTCTGAAGTATAATATTATTTACAGTGGTCCCTTTGGTAGTCTATCATTATTTACAGTGGTCCCTGAGTAGTATATCATTATTTACAGTGGTCATAGATAGTATATCATTATTTATCTTGGTCCCTGTGCAGTATGTAATTATTTACAGTGATCCCTGTGCAGAATATCATTATGTACTGGCATTCTTGGTGGTGGATCATTATTTACTGTGACCCCCCTGTTCAGTGTATTATTATTTACTGTGGTCCCTGGGTAGTAAATCATTATTTACAGTGGTCTCTCTGTAGTATATCATTATTTACAGTGGTCCCTTTGGTAGTCTATCATTGTTTATAGTGGTGCCTGGGTAGTGTACCATTATTTACAGTGGTTGCTGAATAGTATATCATTATTTACAGTTGTCCCTGGGTAGTATATCATTATTGACATTTCCATAGGTAGTATACCATTATTTAACGAGGTCCCTGTGCAGCATGTAATTATTTACCGTGATCATTGGTGGCAGACCATTATCTACTGTGGTTCCTGGTTAATGCATCCTTATTTGCAGTTGTCCCTCTGTAGTCTATCATTATTTACCGTGGACCCTGGACAGTGTATCATTATTCACAGTGGTCCCGGGGTAGGATTTCAGTATAGACAGTGGTCCCTGGATAGTCTATCATTATTTACAGTGGTCCCTGGGTAGTATGTCCTTATTTGCATTGGTCCCTGGCCGAATATCATTACTTACAGTAGTCCCTGGGTGGTATATCATTATTTACAGTAGTTCGTGGGTAGTATAACATTATTTCGAACGGTCCCAGGGTGGAATTTCATTTAATACAGTTGCCTCTGGATAGTATATCATTATTTACAGTGGTGCCTGGGCAGTATATCATTATTTATAGTAGTCCCTGGGAAATATATCATTATTTACAGTGTTAGAACGTAGAAGACAGAACAGACAGTGCAGAAGGAGGCCATTCGGCCCATAGAGTCTGCACCGACCCACTTAAGCTCTCACTTCCACCCTATCCCCATAATCCAATGACCTCTCCTTCCCCTCCTAACATTTTACACACGAAGGGCAATTTATCAGGGCCAATATTCCTAACCTGCACATCTTTGGAATGTGGGTGGAAACCGGAGCACACGGAGGAAACCCACGCAGACACGGGGAGAACGTGGGGAGAAAGTGCAGACTCCGCACAGACAGTGACCCAGCGGGTAATCGAACCTGTGACCCTGGTGCTGTGAAGCCACAGTACTATTCACTTATGCTATCATGCTGCCCTACAGTGTTCCTGTGTAGCATGTAATTAATTACAGATGTCCCTGTGTAGTACATCATTATATACAACGGTCCCAGTGTGGAAGTTCATTATTTACTGTGCTCCCTGGATCGTATATCATTACTTACAATTGTCTCTGGGTAGTATATCATTATTTACACTGGTCCCTGGATAGTATATCATTATTTACAATGGTCCTGGGTCGTATATCATTATTTACAGTGGTCCCTGGGTAGTATATCAGTATTTACAGAGGCCCCTGGGTAGTACATCATTACTTACAACAGCACCTGTGTGGAATTTAATTATTTACAGTCGTCCCTGGGTAATATATCATTGTTTCCACTGTTCCCTGGGTAATGTATCATTATTTACAGTAGTCCCTGAGCAGAATATCATTATTTACAGTGGTCCCTGAGTAGTATATCATTATTTACAGTGGTCCTGGGTCGTATATAATTATTGACAGAGGTCCCTGGGTAGTACATCATTACTTACAACGGCACCTGTGTGGAATTTAATTATTTACAGTGGTCCCTGGGAAATATATCATTATTTTCAGTGGTCCCTGGGTAGTATGACATTACTGACAGTGGTCCCTGTATGGCATATCATTATTTACAGTGTTGCCTGGGTTGTATATTATTATTGATAACGGTCCCAGGGTGGAATGCCATTGTACACAATGGCCCCTGGGTGGAATTTAATTATTTACAGTGCTCCCTGGGTAGTACATCTTTCTTTACAACCGTCCCCGCGTGGAATTTCATTATTTACAGTTGTCCCTGGATTGTATATCATTATTTATAGTGGTCCGTGGGCAGTATGTCATTATTTACAGTGCTCCCTGTGTAGTATATCATTATTTATAGTGGTCCCCGGGTGGTATATCGTTATTTACAGTGGTCCCTGTGTAGTATATCATTATTTATTGCGGTCCCTGGGTGGTATATCATTATTTATAGCGGTCCCTGGGCAGTATATCATTATTTACAGTGGTCCCTGTGTAGTATATAATTAATTACAACTGTGCCGTGTCGAATATCATTATTTACAGTTGTCCCTGGATACTACATCATTATTTACAGTGGTTCCAGTGTCTTATATTATTATTTATAGTCGTCCCTGGACAGTAAATCATTAGTTAAAACGGACCCAGGGTGGAAGTTCATTCTTGACAGTGATTCCTGGATAGTATTTCATTATTTCCAGTGGTCCCTGGGCAGCATGTTATTATTTACAGTGTTTAAAAGAGGAGGTCCGCAGAAAGCGGGTAATTATAGGCCGGTAAACTTAACTTCAGTTGTAGGGAAAATGCTGGAATCTATCATGAAGGAGTAAAAAGCGGTGCACCTGGAGGGAAATTATCCCATTGGGCAGAGACAGCATTGGTTCATAAAGGGTAGGTCGTGCCTGACTAATTTGGTAGAATTTTTTGAGGACGTTACCAGTGCAGTAGATAACGGGGAGCCAATGGATGTGGTATATCTGGATTTCCAGAAAGCTTTTGACAATATGTGCCGCACAAAAGGCTGCTGCATAAACTAAAGATGCATGGCATTGAGGGTAAAGTGGTAGCATGGGGAGAGGATTGGTTAACTAACAAAAAGCAGAGAGTGGGGATGAATGGGTGTTTCTCTGGTAGGCAACCTGTAACTAGTGGGGCCCCTCAAGGATCAGTGTTGGGCCCGCAGTTGTTCACAATTTACATGGATGATTTGGAGTTGGGGACCAAGTGCAATGTGGCAAAGTTTGCAGACGACACTAAGATGAGTGGTCAAGCAAAAAGTGCAAAGGATACCGGAAGTCTGCAGAAGGATTTGGATAGGTTAGGTGAATGGGCTAGGCTCTGGCAGATGGAATTCAATGTTGCCAAGTGTGAGGCTATCTATTTTGGGATGATTAACAGCAGAATGGATTATTATTTAAACGGTAAGATGTTAAAACATGCTGCTGTGCAGAGGTTCCTGGGTGTGCTGGTGCACGTGTCGCAAAAAGTTGGCGTGCAGATGCAACAGGCGATTAAGAAGGCGAATCGAGTTTTGTCTTTCATTGCTAGAGGGATGGAGTTCAAGACCAGGTAGGCTATGCTGCAATTGTATAATGTGTTGGCGAGGCCACGTCTGGAGTATTGTGTTCAGTTTTAGTCTCCTCACCTGTGAATGGCCATATTGGCTCTGGAGGGAGTGCAGAGGAGATTCACTAGGTTCATCCCAGAGTTGAGGGGATTAGATTATGACGAGAGGTTGAGTAGACTGGGACTGTACTCGTTGGAGTTTAGAAGGATGAGGGGGGGATCTTATTGAAACATATAAAATTATGAAGGGAATAGATAGGATAGATAGATAGGGGCAGCACGGTAGCATTGTGGATAGCACAATTGCTTCACAGCTCCAGGGTCCCAGGTTCGACTCCGGCTTGGGTCACTGTCTGTGTGGAGTCTGCACATCCTCCCCGTGTGTGCGTGGGTTTACTCCGGGTGCTCCGGTTTCCTCCCACAGTCCGAAGATGTGCAGGTTAGGTGGATTGGCCGTGATAAATTGCCCTTCGTGTCCAAAATTGCCAAGAGCGTTGGGTGGGGTTGCTGGGTTGTGGGGATAGGGTGGAGGTGTGGACCTTGGGTAGATTGCTCTTTCCAAGAGCCGGTGCAGACTCGATGGGCCGAATGGCCTCCTTCTGCACTGTAAATTCCAAGATATGCGGGCAGGTTGTTTCCACTGGTCGGGGAAAGCAGATCTATGGGCCATAGCCTCAAAATAAGGGGAAGTAGATTTAGGACCGAGTTTAGGAGCAACCTCTTCACCCAAAGGGTTGTGAATCTCTGGAATTCCTTGCCCAGCGAAGCAGTTGCAGCTCCTTCTTTAAACGTTTTTAAGGAAAAGATAGATACCTTTCTAAAGAATAAAGGGATTCGGGGATATGGTGTACGGGCGGGAGAGTGGAGCTGAGTCCACAAAGATCAGCCATGATCTCAATGAATGGCGGAGCAGGCTCGGGAGGGGGGGGTTGCAGATGGCCTCCTCCTGTTCCGAGTTCTTATGTTCTTATGTTCTTATGTCTCTGTGTCGTTTCGCATTATTTTCAGTGGTCCGTGGCTAGCACATCATTATTTACAGTGGTCCCTGGGATGTATGTCGTTATGTACAGAGGTCCCTGTGCAGTATGTCATTATTCACTGTGGCCCTGGACAGTATATGTGGGCAGTACATGGGCAGTACTGTGAGTTTGGGAATTTGAATCTAGGTGGGAATTGAATCAAATCAGTAAGGCAGCTCCTTTTATATTTCAGGTGTTTAAATTAATTTAAATTAAGCTAGAATTGTGCAGTGTAGGTTAACAAGGGCTGCCCCACCCACTCGCATAACTGGTTGGCAGTTAAGTGTCAGTCACTTTAAATATACCTTGATCTAAAAGCAGGTGGGGGAGGGGAGTCAACTCAGGGCAATTTATAAAGAGCAACTGTAACTCACCCCCAGTGAGCCTGAGAAGACACATCCAGAGTGAGACAGCAAAGAGTGAGTTTGGGAATTTGAATCTAGGTGGGATTACGAAGCTGGGTGGGAAGGAAGTGCTTTTTCTCCCTGGTAAGTGACTGGTAAGTAGTTTTTCTGTTTTCTTTTTATTTTCATCGGTATATTTATTCATTTTTTCTTCGTTGTTTATTTGTTTGTTTATTTTTTAAAAGATTTTTTGGAAATTGTAATTGTTGAAGTTAACCGAAGGTTTAAGACATGGCAGGAGATCTCAGACCCGTGCCATGCTCCTCGTGTGCGATGTGGGAGCTCAGGGACACGTCCACTGTCCCTGGCTCCTTCACGTGCAAGAAGTGTGTCCAGTTGCAACTCCTGTTAGACCACTTGACGGCTCTGGTGCTGCGGATAGACTAAGGGGCTGTTTTGCACAGGGCTAAATCCCTGGCTTTGAAAGAAGACCTAGGCAGGCCAGCAGCACGGTTCGTTTCCCGTAACAGCCTTCCCGAACAGGCGCCATAATGTGGCGACAAAGGGCTTTTCACAGTAACTTCATTTGAAGCCTACTTGTGACAATAAACGATTTTCATTTCATTTCTTTGGAGCACCCGCGATGCTGAGGACGTCGTGGATAGCACGTTTAGCGAGTTGGTCACACCGCAGGTGAAAGGTACTGAGGGAGATAGAAAATGGGCGACCAAAAGACTGAGCAAGAGTAGGAAGGCAGTGCAGGTGTCCCCTGCGGTCATCTCCCTGCAAAACAGTTATACCGCTTTGGATACTGTTGAGGGAGATGGCTCACCAGGGGAAGGCAGCAGCAGCCAGGTTCATGGCACCGTGGCTGGCTCTGCTGCGCAGCTGGGCAGGAAGAAGAATGGCAGTGCTATAGTGATAGGGGACCTGTTCGTAAGGGGAATAGGCAGGCGGTTCTGCGGGAGCAATCGAGACCCCAGATGGTATGTTGCCTCCCTGGTGCAATGGTCAAGGATGTCTCGGAGCGGCTGCAGGACATTTTGGGGGTGGGGGGGGGGGGTGGGGGTGGAGGGTGAACAGCCAGCTGTCGTGGTGCACATAGGCACGAACGATATATGTACAAAAAACCGGGACGAGGTCCTACAGGCTGAATTCAGGGAGTTATGAGTTAAACTAAAAAGTAGGACCTCAAAGGTAGTAATCTCAGGATTGCAACCAGTGCAACGGAGAGTCAGAGTAGGAATGTCAGGATAGATAGGATGAATGCGTGGCTCGAGAGATGTTGCGAGAGGGAGGGATTCAAATTCCTGGGGCATTGGAACCGGTTCTGGGGAGATGGGATCAGTACACACCGGACGGTCTGCACCTGGGCAGGACTTGAACCGATGTCCGAGGGAGAGTGTTTGCTAGAGCTGTTGGGGAGAGTTTAAAGTCATGTGGCGGGGGGGGGGGGGGCGATGCAGGAATTTGGAAGGTAGTAAAACAGGGATAGAAACAAACGGCAGTCAGGGGGAAAGTGTAAGACAGAGAAGCCATAGTCAAAAATCAAAAAAGGCGACATTACAAGGTACAGTGACTGAGGAGAGATCAGTGAATAGCACCAGGAATACTAAAAGGAATAAAACGGGAGGTGAATACATTAATGGAAAGCGACGCAGCAGGTTGTTACATGAAGATATGGGTTCAACGACAAGGAAAATTAGGAGAAAAGATAGGAGGAAATATAACTTAGGAGACGTCACTGATCGAGGTATTAAGATTCAAAACAGAGGTAAAAAGACAATATAAGTGTACTTTACCTGAATGCTCGTAGTATTCGGATAAATGTAAATGAGTTGATGGCGCAAATCATCGTGAATGACTATGATTTAATGGCCATTCCTGAAACATGGTTAAAGGATGGTCACGACCGGGAGTTAAATTTCCGAAGGGATCAAACTATTCGGAAGGACAGAGTGGATGGTAAGGGAGGTGGTGTAGCTCTGTTATTTAAGGATGACATCCGGGCAATATTAAGGGATGACATCTGTGCTATGGAGGATAAGGTTGAATCCATTTGGGTGGAAATCAGGAATAGTAAGGCGAAAAAGTCACTGATAGGAGTAGCCTATAGGCCACCAAATAGTAACATTATGGTTGGGTGGCAATAAACAAATAAATAACTGATGCATGTAGAAATGGTACAGCAATTATCATGGGGGATTTTAATCTACATGTCGATTGGTTTAAACAGGTCGGTCAAGGCAGCCTTGAGGAGGAGTTTATAGAATGTATCCGCGATAGTTTCCTCGAACAGTATGTAATGGAACCTACGAGGGAACAAGCAGTCCTAGTTCTGGTCCTGTGTAATGAGACAGGATTGATTCAGGATCTCATCGTTAGGGATCCGCTCGGAAGGAACGATCACAATATGGTGGAATTTAAAATACAGATGGAGGGTTAGAAGGTAAAATCAAACACTAATGTTTTGTGTTGAAACAAAGGAGATTACAATGGGATGAGAGAAGAACTAGCTAAGGTAGACTGAGAGCAAATACTTTATGGTGAAACAGTTGAGGAACAGTGGAGAACCTTCCAAGCAATTTTTCACAGTGCTCAGCAAAGGTTTATACCAACAAAAAGGATGGACGGTAGAAATAGGGGAAATCTACCGTGGATATCTAAGGAATTAAGGGAGAGTATCAAATTGAAGGAAAAATCATACAAAGTAGCAAAGACTAGTGGGAGACTAGATGACTGGGAAATCTTTAGGGGGCAACAGGAAGCTACTAACAAAGCTATAAAGAAGATTAAGATAGATTATGAGAGTAAACTTGCTCAGAATATAAAAACAGATAGTAAACGTTTCTACAAATATAAAAAACAAAAAAGAGTGGCTAAGATAAATATTGGTCCTTTAGAGGATGAGAAAGGAGATTTAATAATGGGAGATGAGGAAATGGCTAGGAACTAAACAGGTTTTTTGGGTCGGTCTTCACAGTGGAAGACACAAATAACATGCCAGTGACTGATGGAAATGAGGCTATGACAGATGAGGACCTTGAGAGGATTGTTATCACGAAGGAGGTTGTGATGGGCAAGCTAATGGGGCAAAAGGTAGACAAGACTCCTGGCCCTGATGGAATGCACCCCAGAGTGCTAAAAGAGATGACTAGGGAAATTGCAAATGCACTAGTGATAATTTACCAAAATTCACTAGACTCTGGGGTGGTCCCGGCGGATTGGAAATGAGCAAACGTGACACCACTGATTAAAAAAGGAGGTAGGCGGAAAGCGGATAATTATAGGCCAATGAGCTTAACTTCGGTAGCAGGGCAGATGCTGGAATCTATCATCAAGGAAGAAATAGCGAGGCATCTGGATGGAAATTGTCCCATTGGGCAGACGCAGCATGGGTTCATAACGGGCAGGTCGTGCCTAACTAATTTTGTGGAATTGTTTGAGGACATTACCAGTGCGGTAAATAACGGCGAGCCAATGGATGTGGTATATCTGGATTTCCAGAAAGCCTTTCACAAGGTGTCACACAAACGTTTGCTGCATAAGATAAAGATGCATGGCATTAAGGGGAAAGTAGTAGCATGGATAGAGGATTGGTTCATTAATAGAAAGCAAAGAGAGGGGATTAATGGGTGTTTCTCTGGTTGGCAATCAGTAGCTAGTGGTGTCTCTCAGGGATCAGTGTTGGGCCCACAAGTGTTCACAATTTACATAGATGATTTGGAGCTGGGGACCAAGGGCAATGTGTCCCTGTTTGCAGACGACAGTAAGATGAGTCGGGAAGCAAGAAGTGCAGAGGATACTGGAAGTCTGCAGAGGGATTTGGATAGGGAACATGAATGAGCTAGGGTCTGGCAGATGGAATACAATGTCGACAAATGTGAGGTTATCCATTTTGGTAGGAATAACAGCAAAAGGGATTATTATTTATATGATAAAATATTAAAACATGCTGCTGTGCAGAGAGACTTGGGTGTGCTAGTGCATGAGTCGCAAAAAGTTGGTTTACAGGTGCAACAGGTGATTAAGAAGGCAAATGGAATTTTGACCTTCATTGCTAGAGGGATGGAGTTTAAGACTAGGGAGGTTATGCTGCAATTGTATAAGGTGCTCGTGATGCCACAGCAGGAGCATTGTGTTCAGTTTTGGTCTCCTTACTTGAGAAAGGACGTACTGGCGCTGGAGGGTGTGCTGAGGAGATTCACTAGGTTAATCCCAGACCTGAAGGGATTGGATTACGAGGAGAGGTTGAGTAGACTGGGACTCTACTCGTTGGAAGTCAGAATGATGAGGGGGGGATCTTATAGAAACATATAAAATTATGACTGGAATAGATACGATAGATGCGGGCCGGTTGTTTCCACTGGCGGGTGAAAGCAGAACTAGGGGGCATAGGCTCAAAATGAGGTGAAGTAGATTTATCATAGAATTTACAGTGCAGAAGGAGGCCATTCGGCACATCGAGTCTGCACCGGCTCCTGGAAACAGCACTCCACCCAAGGTCAACACCTCCACCCCACCCCCACAACCCAGTAACCCCCCCCCCCCCCCCCCCCCCCCCCAACACTAAGGATAATTTTGGACACTAAGGGCAATTTATCATGGCAAATCCACCTAACCTGCACATCTTTGGACTGTGTGAGGAAACCGGAGCACCCGGAGAAAACCCACGTACACACGGGGAAGATGTGCAGACTCCGCACAGACAGTGACCCAAGCCGGAATCGAACCTGGAACCCTGGAGCTTTGAAGCAATTGTGCTATCCATAATGCTACCGTGCTGCCCGAGTTAGGACTGAGTTTATGAGGAACCTCTTCACCCAAAGGGTTGAGAATCTATGGAATTCATTGCCCAGTGAAGCAGTAGAGGCTCCTTCATTAAATGTTTTTAAGATAATGATAGATAGTTTTTTTCGAAGAATAAAGGGATTAAGGGTTATGGTGTTCTGGCCAGAAAGTGGAGCTGAGTCCACAAAAGATCAGTCATGATCTCATTGAATGGTGGAGCAGGCTCTAGGGGCCAGATGGCCTACTCCTGCTCCTAGTTCTTATGTTCTTATATCATTATTTACAACTGCCCCGGTGAAATTTCATTATTTACAGTGGTCCCTCGGTAGCATATCAATATTTACATTGGTCCCAGGACAGTTTTTCATTATTTGCAGTGGTCCATGAGTAGTGCATTATTGTTTACAGTGGTCCCTGGGTACTATGTAATTATTTACAGCGATCACTGGGTCGTATATCATTATTTATAGTGCTCCCTGTGCAGTGTATCATTATTTACAGTGGTGCCTGGGTACTATATCATTATGTACAACGGGCGCAGGGTGGAATTTCATTATTTACAGTGACCCCTCGGTAGTATATTTTTTATTTACGGTGATCTATGGATAGTATACCATTATTTACTGTGATCCCTGGATAGCATATCATAATTTACAGATGTCCGTGCGCGGTACATCTTTATTCACTGTGGCCCTGGCCAGTAAATCATTATTCACAATTGCCCCAGAGTGGAATTTCATGATTTACAGTAGTCCCTGTGTAGTATAGCATTATTTATAATGGTCCCTGGGGAGGATCTCATTATTTGCAGTGTTCCCTGGGCAGGATTTCATTATTTGCAGTGGTCCCTTGGCAGCATGTCATTCTTTACAGTGGTGCCTGTGGAGTATATCATTATTTACAGTGGCCCCTGTGTCGCATATCATTATTTACAGTGGTCCCTGGGTAGTATTTCATTATTTAGAGATGTCCCTGGGTAATATATCATTATTTACAGAGATCCCTGGGCAGTATATCATCATTTACAGAGATCCCTGGGTAGTATATCATTATTTGCAGCGGTCCCTTGGCAGTATGGCATTATTTAAAGTGATCCCTGTGTGGTATATCATTATTTACAACGATCCCAGGGTGGAATTTCATTATTTACTGTGGTCCCTCGATAGTATATCATTATTTACAGTGGTCCCTGTGCAGTCTGTCATTATTTACAGGCGTCCCTGTGTTGTATATCATGTTTTACAGTGGTCATAGGTAGTAAAGCATTATTTAACGTGGTCCCTGGGCAGAATGCAATTATTTACCATGATCCTTGGTGGTAGATCATTATTAACTGTGGTCCCTGGTCAGTGTATCATTATTTACAGTGATCCCTATGTAGTAATCATTATTTACAGTGGCCGCTGGGTAGTACATAATTATTTACAACGCTCCTAGGATGCTATGTCATTATTTACAGAGATCCCTGGATAGTCTATCATTATTTCCAACGGTCCCAAGGTGGCATTTCATTATTTACAGAGGTCCCTGGATAGTATATCATTGTTTACATATGGTCCCTGGGTAGTATATCATTATTTGCAGTGGATACTGGGTAGTATATCACTATTTGTAGTTATCCCTGAGTCGTATGTCATTATTTCCAGTGGTCCCAGGATAGTTTTTCACTATTTACATTGATCCCTGGCTAATATCGTTATTTGCAACGGTCCCAGGGTGGAATTTCATTATTTACGGTGTTCCATCGGTAGTATATTTTTATTTACTGTGGTCCCTGGGGTGTATATCATTATTTGCAGTGGTCCCTGGGTAGTAAATCATTATTATGAACCGAGCTGGGACCAGTTCTGGAGAAAGAATAAATAGGGTGGTCAATAGGACTTGAAACTAAAGATTGGTGGTGGTGGTGGTGGTGTGGGGGGGGGGGGGAAGTCAGGGAACCAAGAGGTGAAGTAATCAGTGGGGAGCGTAGCTGCTTAGGAATACAAAAAAAACACGAACAGACAAAACTCAGGAGTGGTTACGATTGTTCCCATCCCACAAAATATGACACAGTGTATGGAAAGGCTCAGTAAACCAAGGTCCACCACACGAAGAAAACAAAAAGGGACGATCAATAGAGAATAAAAGGTGCTATATTTAAATGCGCGCAGTGTACGGAACAAGGTAGATGAGCTTGTGGCCCAGATTGTGACTGGCAGGTATGATGTGGTAGGCATCACAGAGACATGGTTGCAGGGGGTTCATGACTGGAATTTAAACATCCAGGGATTCACAACCTATCGAAAAGACAGAGCGGTGGGCAGAGGGGGCGGGATTGCGTTGTTAATTAGGAATGGAATTAAATCAATAGCACTAAACGACATAGGGTCAGATGATGTGGAGTCTGTGTGGGTAGAGTTGAGAAACCACAAAGGCAAAAAAAACCATAATGGGAGTTATGTACAGGCCTCCTAAAAGTGGTCAGGACCAGGGGCACAAGATGCACCACGAATTAGAAAGAGCATGTCAGAAAGGCAAGGTCACAGTGATCATGGGGGACTTTAATATGCAGGTGGACTGGGTAAATAATACTGCCAGTGGACCCAAGGACAGGGAATTAATTGAATGTTCCAGGAGGGCTTTTTGGAACAGCTTGTGATGGAGCCCACGAGGGAACAGGCCATTCTGGACTTAGTGTTATGTAATGAGCCAGACTTGTTTAAAGATCTTAAAGTAAGGGTGCACTTAGGAGGCAGTGATCATAATATGGACGAATTCAATCTCCAATTTGAAAGAAAGAAGGTAGAATCAGATGTAAAGGTTTTCCAGTTAAATAAAGGTAACTACAGGGGCATGAGGGAGGAACTGACGAAAATCGACTGGGAGCAGAGCCTAGTGGGAAAGACAGTAGAACAGCAATGGTAGGAGTTTCTGGGAGTAATTTTGGACACAGTACAGAGGTTCATCCCAAAGAAAAGAAAGGTTATCAGAGGGGGGATTAGGCAGCCATGGCTGACAAAGGAATTTAGGGAATGCATCAAAGCAAAAGAGAAAGCCTATAATGTGGCAAAGAGTAGTGGGAAGTCAGAAGATTGGGTAGGCTACAAAAGCAAACAGAGGATAACAAAGAGAGAGATAAGGAAAGAGAGGATCAAATTTGAAGGTAGGCTAGCCAGTAACATTCGGAATGATAGTAAAAGTCTCTTTAAATACATTGAAAACAAACGGGAGGCAAAAGGTGACATTGGGCCGCTCCAAAATGACGCTGGTAATTTTGTGCTGGGAGACAAGGAAATAACTGAGGAATTGAATAAGTACTTTGCGTCAGTCTTCACAGTAGAATACATGAGTAATATCCCAACAATTCCGGAGAGTCAAGGGGCAGAGTTGAATATGGTAGCCATCACAAAGGAGAAAGTGCAAGAGAAATTAAGAGGTCTAAACATTGATAAATCTCCGGGCCCAGATGGGCTACATCCTAGAGTTCTAAAGGAGATAGCTGAAGAAATAGTGGAGGCGTTAGTTATGATCTTTCAAAAGTCACTGGAGTCAGGGAAAGTCCCAGAGGATTGGAAAATCGCTGTTGTAACCACCCTGTTCAAGAAGGGAACAAGGAAAAAGATGGAAAATTATAGGCCAATTAGCCTAACCTCGGTTGTTGGCAAGATTCTAGAATCCATTGTTAAGGATGAGATTTCTAAATTCTTGGAAGTGCAGGGTCGGATTAGGACAAGTCAGAATGGATTTAGTAAGGGGAGGTTATGCCTGACAAACCTGTTAGAGTTCTTTAGAGATAACAATGTTAGAGATAACAATGGATGTTATCTATCTTGACTTCCAAAAGGCCTTTGATAAGGTGCCTCACGGGAGACTGCTGAGTAAAATAAGGGCCCATGGTATTCGAGGCAAGTTACTAACATGGATTGACGATTGGCTGTCAGGCAGAAGGCAGAGAGTTGGGATAAAAGGTTCTTTTTCGGAATGGCAACCGGTGACGAGTGGTGTCCCGCAGGGTTCAGTGTTGGGGCCACAGCTGTTCTCTTTATATATTAACGATCTAGATGACGGGACTGAGGGCATTCTGGCTAAGTTTGCCGATGATACAAAGATAGGTGGAGGGGCAGGTAGTATGGTGGAGGTGGGGAGGCTGCAGAAAGATTTAGACAGTTTAGGAGAGTGGTCCAATAAATGGCTGATGAAATTCAACGTGGGCAAGTGCGTGGTCTTGCACTTTGGAAAAAAGAATAGAGGCGTGGACTATTTTCTAAACGGTAACAAAATTCAAAATGCTGAAGTGCAAAGGGACTTGGGAGTCCTAGTCCAGGATTCTCTGAAGGTAAACTTGCAGGTTGAGTCCGTAATTAAGAAAGCAAATGCAATGTTGTCATTCATCTCAATAGGCTTGGAATATAAAAGCAGGGATGTACTCCTGAAGCTTTATAAAGCATTAGTTAGGCCCCATTTCGAATACTGTGAGCAACTTAGGGCCCCACACCTCAGGAAGGACATATTGGCACTGAAGCGGGTCCAGCGGAGATTCACACGGATGATCCCAAGAATGGTAGGCCTAACATACGATGAACGTCTGAGGATCCTGGGATTTAATTCATTGGAGTTTAGAAGGTTGAGGGGAGACCTAATAGAAACTTACAAGATAATGAATGGCTTAGATAGGATTTATGTAGGGAAGTTGTTTCCATTAGCAGGGGAGACTAGGACCCACAGCCTTAGGATAAAAGGGAGTCACTTTAGAACAGAGATGAGGAGAAATGCCTTCAGCCAGAGAGTGGTGGGTCTGTGGAATTCATTGCCACAAAGGGCGGTGGAGGCCGGGACGTTGAGTGTCTTTAATTAAGACAGAAGTTGATAAATTCTTGATTTCTCGAGGAATTAAGGGCTATGGAGAGAGAGAGCGGGTAAATGGAGTTGGAATCAGCCATGATTGAATGGTGGAGTGGACTCGATGGGCCGAATGGCCTTACTTCCGCTCCTATGTCTTATGATCTTATGGTCCCTGGGCAATATATCATTGTTTACAGTGGTCCCTGGACGGTATGTCATTCTTTACAGTGGCCCCTGTGCAGGATAGCATTATTTACAACTGTCACAGGGTGGAATTTCATTATTTACAGAGGTCTCTGGATAGTATATTATCATTTACAGTGGTCCATGTGTAGTATAACGTTAATTACAGCGGTCATAGGTAGTAACACATTATTTAACATGGTCCCTGTGTTGTATATAATTATTTACAGTGATCACGGGGCAGAATGCAATTATTTAGCGTGATCCTTGGTGGCAGATCTTTATTAACTGCGGTCCCTGGTTAGTGTATGATTATTTACAGTGATCCCTGGGTAGTATATCATAATTTGCAGTTGTCCCTGTGTAGTGCATCATTATTCACAACGGTCCCAGGGTGGAATTTTATTATTCACAACGGGGTCAGGGTGGTATTTCTGTATTTGCAGAGGTCCCTGGATAGTATACCATTATTTGCAGTGTGTGGCATATCATTATTTACAGCGGCCATAGGTAGTATGTCGTTATTTGACGTGGTCCCTGAGTAGTATGTAATTATTTAGTGATCCCTGTGCAGAATATCATTATAAACCGTGACCCTTGGTGGTAGGTCATTATTTACTGTGGTCCCTGTTCAGTATATCATTATTTATTGAGATCCCTGGGATAATCTATCCTTATTTGAGTGGGCCCTGTGTAGCATATCATCAATTACAGTGGTCTCTGTGTATTACATCATGATTTACAACCGTCCCAAGGTGGAAATTCATTTTTTACTGTGGTCCATGGTCAGTTTCGCATTACTTATAGTGATCCTTGGGTAGTATATCATTATTTGCAGTGGTCCCTGTGTAGCATGTCATTAATTACAGTGGTCCCTGTGTCGTACATCATGATTTACAACCGGCCCAAGGTGGAAATCCATTATTTACAGTCGTGCCTGGATAGTGTTCGATTATTTACAGTGGTCCCTGGGTACAATATCATTATTTTCTGTGGTCCCTGACTAGTATATCATTATTTACAGAGGTCGCTGTGCAGTACATCTTTATCCACTGTGTCCATGGGCAATATATCATTATTTACAACGATCCCAGGCTGAAAGTCCATTATTTACAGTGTTCCCTGGGTCGTAAATCATTATTTACAAGCTACCTTAGTAGTATATCATTATTCACAGTGGTCCCTGAGACGTATATCATTATTTGCATTGGTTCCTGGGCAGTGTGTCATTGTTTAACGTGGTCCCTATGTAATACATCATTAGTTACAACGTCCCAGGGTCGAATTTCATTATTTACAGTGATCCCTGTTTAATATATCATTATTGACAGTGGTCCCTGGGTAGTAGATCATTATTTACTATGGTCCCTGGTTAGCAGATCATTGTTTACAGTGGTCCCTGGCTATTATGTCATTATTTACAGTGATCCCTGGGCAGAATGTCATTATTTACCGCGACTCTTGGTGGTAGATCATTATTTACTGTTGTCCCTGGTTAGTGTATCATTATTTATAGTGATCCCTGGGTAGTCTATCATTATTTGCAGTGGTCCCTGTGCAACATGACATTAATTACAACCGTCCCTGTGTAGTACATCATGATTTACAACCGTCCCAAGGTGGAATTTCATTATTTACAGTGATCCCTGTATAGTGTAGCATTATTTCCAGATGTCCCTGGGTAGCATATCATCTTTTATGGTGGTTCATGGGCAGTATATCATTATTTACGGTGGTTCCTGGGAAATAAATCTCTATTTGCAGTGGTCACTGTACAGAATATCATTAATTACAGTGGTCCCCGGGTAGTAGATCATTAGTTACAACGGTCCCAGGGTGGAATTTCATAATTTACATTTGTCCCTGGATAGTATATCATTATTTACAGTGGTCACTGGGTAGAATCGCATTATTTACAGTGGTCACTGGGTAGTATTTTATTATTTACAGTGGTCCCTGGTTAGTATATTAGTATTTATGGTGGTCCCTGGGTAGCATATCAGCATTTACAGTGTTCCTTGGGCTGTATGCAGTTATTTACAAAGGCCCCTGTGTAGTAGCTCATTATTCACTGTGGCCATGGCAGTTTTGCATTATTTACAACGGGGCCAGGGTAGAATTTCATTATTTGCAGTCGTCCCTGGGCAGCATATCATTATTTACAGTGGTCCCTGGGCAGCATATCATTATTTACAGTAGTCCCTGGGCAGCATATCATTATTTACAGTAGTCCCTGGGCAGCATATCATTATTTACAGTGGTCCCTGGGCAGCATATCATTATTTACAGTAGTCCCTGGGCAGCATATCATTATTTACAGTGGTCCCTAGGCAGCATATCATTATTTACAGTGGTCCCTAGGCAGCATATCATTATTTACAGTGGTCCCAGGGTAGTATACGTTTATTTGCAGTTGTCGATGGGCACTATGACATTGTTTACAGTGGTCCCTGTGTAGTACATCATTATGTACAACGGTCCCAGTGTGGAATTTCATTATTTACAGTGATCCCAGGATAATTTATCATTACCTGCAGTGGTCCCTGCGTAGAAGACCATTATTTACTGTGGTCCCTGGGTAGTATGTGATCATTTACAGTGGTCCCTGGGTGGTATATTATTATTATTATTATTTACAGTGGCCCCTGTGCAGTGTATCATTATTTACAGCGGTCCCTGAGTACTATGTCATTATTTAAAACGGTCCCAGGGCGGAATTTCATTGTTTACAGTGGTTCCTCGGTATTACATTTTTAATTACATTGTTTACTGGATAATATGTATAATTTACTGTTGTCCCTGGGTAGCAGGTCATTATTTACAGAGGTCCCTGTGCAGTGAATAATTATTCACTGTGGCACTGGGCAGTACAACTTCATTTACAACGGTCCCAGTGTGGAATTTAAATATTCACTGCGGTCCCTGAGTAGTATGTCATTATTTACAGTGGTTTCTGGGTAGTATATCATTAGTTAGTGGTTCCTGGGTAGTATATCATTAGTTACAGTGGTCCCTGGGTTTTATATCATTATATGCAGTGGTCCCTGGGCAATATATAATAAATTACAGTGGTTACAGGATATTATGTCATTATTTACTTGGGTCCCTGGATAGTATATCGTTATTTGTTGTGATCCCTGTGTAGCATATCATTATTTACAGTGGTCCCTGGGCAGTAAATCGTTATTTACAACGGTACCAGGGTGGAATTTCATTATTTACAGTGGTCTCTGGATAGTGTATCATTAGGTACAGTGAAACCCTGTGTAGTTTATCATTATTTATAGTGGCCTTTGGGCAGTATATCATTATTTACAGTCGTCCATGTCTGGAGTATCATGATTTACAGTGGTCCCTGGGTAGAATGTTATTGTGAACAGTGGTCCCTGGGTGCCAAACTAATACTTACAGTGTTGCTTGACTGGTATATGATTAGTTACAGTGATTCATGGGTAGTAAATCTTTATTTACTTTCGTCCCTGTGCAGAATATCATGATTTAAAGTGATCCCTGAGTGGTGTATCATTATTTACAACGGTCCCAGGGTGGAATTTCATTATTTACAGTGGTCCCAAGACAGTCTGTCATTATTGACAGTGGTCCCCTGGTAGTATATTATTATTTACAGTGGTCCCTGTGCAGTATGTCATTATTTACAGTGGTCCCTGGGCGATATATCATTATTTACAGTTGCCCCTGGGTAGTATATCAGTATTTTCAGTGGTCACTGGATGGTGTATCATTTTTGACAGTGGTTCCTGGGTAGAATGTCATTAGTTGCAGTTGTCCCAGGGCAGTACATCATTATTTACATGGCCACTGTTTAGTATATCATTATTACAACGGTCTCAGTGTGGAATTTAATTAGTTACAGTGATACGTGGAGAGTATATCATTATTTGCAGTGGTCACTGGGTAGTATATCATTATTTACAGTGGTCCCTGAGTAGAATAGCATTATTTACAGTGATCCCTGGGCAGTATGTCATTATTTGCAGTGCTACCTGGATAGTTTATATTTATTTACACTGGTACCTGGGTAGTATATAAGAACATAAGAATTAGGAAAAGGAGTAGGCCATCTGGCCCCTCGAGCCTGCTCCGCCATTTAATGAGATCATGGCTGATCTTTGTGGACTCAGCTCCAATCTCCGGCCCGTACACCATATCCTCGAATCCCTTTATTCTTTAGAAAGGCATCTATCTTTTTCTTAAAAACATTTAAAGAGGAGCCTCAACTGCTTCACTGGGCAAGGAATTCCAGAGATTCACAACCCTTTGGGTGAAGAAGTTCCTCCTACACTCCGTCCTAAATCTACCTCCCCTTATTTTGAGGCTATGCCCCCTAGTTCTGCTTTCCCCGACCAGTGGAAACAACCTGCCCGCATCTATCCTATCTCTTCCCTTCATACTTTTATATGTCTCAATTAGACCCCCCCCCCCCCCCCCCGCATCCTTCTAAACTCCAATGAGTACAGTCCCAGTCTGCTCAACCTCGCGTCATAATCTAATCCCTCAACTCTGGGATCAACCTAGTGAATCTCCTCTGCACTCCCTCCAGTGCCAATATGTCCTTTCTCAGGTAAGGAGATCAAAACTCAACACAATACTCCAGATGCGGCCTCACCAACACCCTATACAATTGCAGGATAACCTCACTAGTCTTGAACTCCATCCCTCTAGCAATGAAAGACAAAACTCGATTAGCCTTCTTAATCACCTGTTGCACCTGCACACCAACGTTTTGCGACTCGTGCACCAGCACACCCAAGTCCCTCTGCACAGCAGCATGTTTTAACATCTTACCATTTAAATAATAATCCATTCTGATGTTTTTCCTCCCAAAATGGATAGCCTCGCACTTAACAACATTGGATTCCATCTGCCAGACCCTAGCCCATTCACCTAACCTATCCAAATCCTTCTGCAGCCTTCCGGTATCCTCTGCACTTTTTGCTTTACCACTCATCTTAATGTCGTCTGCAAACTTTAACACATTGTACTTGGTCCCCAACTCCAAATCGTCTTTGTAAATTGTGAACAACTGCGGGCCCAACACTGATCCTTGAAGGACCCCACTAGTTACAGGTTGCCAACCAGAGAAACACTCATTCATCCCCACTCTCTGCTTTCTGTCAGTTAACCAATCCTCTACCCATGCTACCACTTTACCCTCAATGCCATTCATCTTTAGTTTATGCAGCAACCTTTTGTGTGGCACCTTGTCAAAAGCTTTCTGGAAATCCAGATATACCACATCCATTGGCTCCCCGTTATCTACTGCACTGGCAACGGCCTCAAGAAATTCTACCAAATTAGTCAGACACGACCTACTCTTTATGAACCCATGCTGCGTCTGCCCAATGGGACAATTTCCCTCCAGGCGCCCCGCTATTTCCTCGTTAATGATAGATTCCAGCATTTTCCCTACAATCGAAGTTAAGCTTACCGGCCTCTAATTACCCGCTTTCTGCCGACCTCCTTTTTTAAACAGTGGTGTCACGTTTGCTACTTTCCAATCATCTGGGACCACCCCAGAGTCTAGTGAATTTTGATAAATTATCACTAGTGCGTTTACAATTTCCCTAGTCATCTCTTTTAACACTCTGGGATGCATCCCATCAAGGCCAGGTGACTTGTCTACCTTTAGCCCCATTAGCTTGCCCAATACTGCCTCCTTAGTGATTGCAATTATCTCAAGGTCCTCACATATCATATCCTTATTTCCATCAGTCACTGGCATGTTATTTGTGTCCTCCACTGTGAAGACTGACCCAAAAAACCTGTTCAGCTCCTCAGCCATTTCCCCGTCTCCTATTATTAAATCTCCCTTCTCCTCTTCCAAAGGACCAATATTTACCTTAGCCTCTCTTTTTTGTCTTATATATTTGGAGAAGCTTTTACTATCTGCTTTTATGTTCTGAGCCAGTTTACTTTCATAGTCTACCCTACTCTTCTTTATGGCCTTTTTAGTAGCTTTCTGTTGTCCCCAAAATACTTCCCGGTCCTCTAGTCTCCCACTAATTTTTGCCATTTTGTATGTTTTTTCCTTCAATTTGATACTCTCCCTCACCTCCTTTGATATCCACGGTCGATTTTTCCCCTTTCTACCGTCTTTCTTTTTTGTCGGTATGAAACTTTTCAGAACACTGTGAAAGATCGCTTGGAAGGTTCTCCACTGTTCCTCAACTGCTTCACCATGAAGTCTTTGCTCCCAGTCTACCTTAGCTAGTTCTTCTCTCATCCCATTGTAATCACCTTTGTTTAAGCACAAAACACTAGTGTTTGATTTTACCTTGTCACCCTCCAACTGTATTTTAAATTCCTCTATATTGTGGTCGCTCCTTCCAAGAGGATCCCGAACTATGAGATCATTAATCAATCCTGCCTCATTACACAGGATCAGATCTAGGACCGCTTGTTCCCTTGTAGGTTCCATTACATACTGTTCCAGGAAATTATCCCGGGCACATTCTATAAACTCCTCCTCAAGGCTGCCTTTACCAACCTGGTTAAACCAATCGATATGAAGATTAAAATCTCCCATGATAACCGCTGTACCATTTCTACATGCATCCGTTATTTCTTTGCTTATTGCCTGCCCTACCATCCGTTTACTATTTGGTGGTCTATAGACTACTCCTATCAGTGACCTTTTCGCCTTACTATTCCTGATTTCCACCCAAATTGATTCAACCTTGTCCTCCATAGCACCAATATCACCCCTTACCATTGCCCGAGTGCCATCCTTAAACAACAAAGCTACACCACCGCCCTTACCGTCCATTCTATCCTTTCGTATAGTCTGATACCCTGGGATATTTAACTCCCAGTCGTGACCATCATTTAACCATGTTTCAGTAATGGCCACTAAATCGTAGTCATTCACGATGATTTGCGCCATCAACTCATTTACCTTATTTTGTATACTACGAGCATTCAGGTAAAGTACACTTAAGCTGATTTTTATGTCTTTGTTACGAATCCTAACACCTTCATCAGTAACTTTTCGCTATTTATTTTTCATTTCTTACCCTTTCTCCTAATGTTCCTTGTCTTTGAACCCATTTCTCTGCATAATAATCTGTCACGTAACCTGCTTCCTTGATCTCCATTAACCATTATACTGTCCATAGCTTTACACTTCCCCCCCCCCCCCCGAACTTGCTAGTTTAAAGTCCTTGTGACCAACCTATTTATCCTATTCGCTAGAACACTGGTCCCAGAATGGTTCAGGTGAAGACTGTCCCAACGGTACAGGTCCCTCCTGCCCCAGTACTGATGCCAATGCCCCATGAAATGGAATTCCTCTTTCCCGCACCACTCCTTTAGCCACGTGGAAACTTCTCTAATTTTCTCAACCCTATGCCAATTGGCACGTGGCTCGGGTAGTAATCCAGAGATTATAACCCTGGAGGACCTGCTCTTTAATTTAGTCCCTAGTGTTGATAATCCCCAAACAGGTCCTCTTTCCTAGTCTTACCTATGTTGTTAGTCCCAACGTGGACCACAACAACTGGATCCTCCCCCTCACTCTCCAAAATCCTTTCAAGCCGATCAGAGATGTCAATCACCCTGGCACCGGGCAGGCAACCTACCATGTGGGACTCTCGATCTGGCTTACAAAGGATGCCATCAATCCCCCTAATTATAGAATCCCCTACAACTACCACTTGTCTTTTTGCTCCCCCCCCCTCTCGAATGGCGTCCTGTACCACTGTGCAGTGGTCAGTCAACGCATTCTCCCTACAGCCCTCTTCCTCATCCACACAGGGAGCAAGTACCTCCTACCTGTTGGACAAGGTCAAGGGCTGAGGCTCCTCAACTCCTAAACTCAGGATCCCCCTACCTGCCTCCCTTGCAGTCACACCACTCTTTCCCTGACCACTGTCCGAATTAACAGAACTTATTCTACCGGGTGTGACTGCCTCCTGAAACAACGCGTCCAGGTAATGTTTCCCCTCCCTGATGTGCCGCAGTGTGTGCAGCTCGGTCTCCAGCTCATCAATTCTGAGCCGAAGTTCCTCGAGCAGCCAACAGTTGCTGCAGATGTGGTCACTGGCGGTCTCAATGGGATCCAACAGTTCCATCATCATACAGCAACAGCACATCACCTGTCCAGCCACATTCAACTAGTTAATTAATTTAATTTTTAAAAAATTTTCTTTATAGAACCTCAAGGATAAACCCGAACACCAACAAACACACAGCCACTCACCCGAACTCAGTCACTCACCTAAACTCAGATGCACTCTGTTCCAATCAGCACTCAGTCACTCACCTAAACTCAGATGCACTCTGTTCCCTATCATTATTTACAGTGGGCCGAGGGTATATATCAGTATTTATCGTGGTCCCTGGGCAGTATATCATTAATTATAGTGGCCCCTCTGTAATATATCAGAGGGGGGGGGAGATTATTATTTACTGTGGTCCCGGATTACTGTATCATTATTTACCTTGATCCATGGGTAGTGTATCATTTTTTGCAGTGGTCCCTGTATAGTACATCATGATTTACAACCGTGCCAGGGTGGAATTTCTTTATTTACAGTGGTCACTGAGCAGTTTATCAGTATTAACAGTGGTTCCTGGTTAGTATATCATTATTTACAGTGGTCCCTGGGTCGTATATCATTATTTACAGTGGTTCCTGTCTAGTTTATAATTATTCCCAGAGGTCACTGTGTAGTGTCTTATTATTTACATGGTCACTGTGTAGTATATCATTGTTCTCAGTGGTCCTTTGGTAGTATATCATTATTTACAGTGGTCCCTGGGTAGTATATCATTATTTACAGTGTTTCCTGTCCAGTGTATCATTATTTCCAGAGGTCACTTGGTAGTATATCATTATTTCCGGAGGTCACTGTGTAGTATATCATTATTTACGTGGTCCCTGGGTAGTATATTGTTATTGACAGTGATCACTGCGTGGAATACCATAATTTACAATGGTCCCTAGGTAGCATATCATTAGTCAAAGTGGTCCCTGGATAGTTTGTAATTATTAACAGTGGTCCCTGTGTTGTATATCATTATTTACAACGGTCCCTGAAGGGTATTTCATTATTCACAGTTGTACTTGTGTTGTATAACATTATTAATAGTGGTCCAAGGGCAGTGTATCATTATTTACATTGTTCCCTTGATAGTATATCATCATTTACTGTGGTCCATGGGGCGTATTTTATTGTTTACAGTGGTCCCGGCTAGTCTTTCATTATTTACTGTGGTCGCTGGCTAGAATATGAAAAATGAAATGAAAATCGCTTATTGTCACAAGTAGGCTTCAAATGAAGATACTGTGAAAAGCCCCTAGTCACCACATTCCGGCGCCTGTTCGGGGAGGCTAGTACAGGAATTTAACCGTGCTGTTGGCCTGCCTGGGTCTGCTTTCAAAGCCAGTGATTTAGCCCTGTGATAAACAGCCCCAGTAAACAGTGGTTCCTGGGTACTATATCACTATTTACAGTGGTCCCTGGGTAAGATATCAGTATTTACAGTGGCAATAGGTGGGATATATTTATGTTACGTGGTCCCTGTGTAATATGTGATTATTTCCAGTCATCTCAGGGCAGAATACGATTATTTACCGTGATCCTTGGTGGTAGAGCAACATTTATTGTGGCCCCTGATAAGTGTATCATTATTTCCAGTAATCCCTGGGTAGTATATCATTATTTGCAGTGGTCCATGTGTAGTATATTATAATTTGCAACGGTCCCAGTGTGGAATTTCATTATTTACAGTGGTCCCTGTATAGTGCATAATTATTTACAGTGGTCCCTGCGTAGTATATCATTATCTTTCGTGGCACCTTGGTAGCATATCATTACTTACAGTGATCTTGGGTCGTATATCATTATTTACAGTGGTCCCTGGGCAGTATATCATAATTTATAGTGGTCCCTGGGCAGTATATCATTATTTACTGTGGTCCCTGTATAGGGTATCATTATTTACAGTGGTCCCTGCGTAGTATATCATTATCTATAGTGGCACCATGGTAGTGTATGATTACTTCCAGTAATCCTTTGGTCGTATGTCATTACTTACCGTGGTGCATGTGCAGTGTAGCATTATTTACAGTGGTCTCTGTGTAGTGCATCATTATTTACGACGCTCCCAGGGTGAAACATCATTATTTACAGTTGTGCCTGGATAGTATATCAATATTTACTGCGGACTCTGGGTGGTAAATCATTATTTACAACGGTCCCAGCGTGGAATTTATTTATTTACAGTGGCCTGTCGGTTGTATATCATTATTTACAGTGATCCCTCAGTAGTCTATTTTTATTTACAGTGGTCCCTGAATAGTATACCATTATTTACTGTGGTCCCAGGGTAGCATATCATTATTTACACGGTTCCAGGATTGAATTTCATTATTTACAGTCGTCCCTGTGTATTTTATATTATTTATCTTGGTTCCTGTGTAGTATGTAATTATTTACAGTGATCCCTGGGCAGAATGACATTATTTACCGTGTTCCTTGGTGGTAGATTATTATTTACTGTGGTCCTTGGTTTGTGTATCATTATTTACAGTGATTCCTGTGTAGTACATCATTATTTGCAACGAACCTAGTGTGGAATTTCATTATTTACGGAGGTTCCTGGATAGTATAGCATTATTTGCAATAGTCCCTGGGTAGTTTCTCATTATTGACTGTGGCATAGATAGTATGTCAGTATTTAATGTGGTCCTTGTGTAGTATGTAATCACTTAGTGATCCCTGGGCAGATTATCATTACTTACCGTGATCCTTGGTGGTAGATCATTAATTACTGTGGCCCTGTTTAGTGTATCATTATTCACAGTGATCCCTATGTAGTATATCATTATTTACAGTGGTCCCAGTGTAGTACCTCATTATTTCTAACGGTCCCTCGGTGGTATATCATTATTTACAGTGGTCGCTAGGTAATATAATATTCATCCAGGGATTCACAACCTATCGAAAAGACAGAGAGGTGGGCAGAGGGGACGGGTTTCCTTGCTAATTAGGAATGCAATTAAATCAATAGCACTAAACGACATAAGGTCAGATGATGTGGAGTCTGTGTGGGTAGAGTTGGGGAACCACAAAGGCAATAAAAACATATTGGGAGTTATGTATAGGCCTCCGAACAGTGGTCAAGACAGGGGGCACAAAATGCACCACGAAATAAAAAAGGCATGTCAAAAAGGCAAGGTCACAGTGATCATGGGGGACTTCAACGTGCTGGTAGACTGGGTGAATAATGTTGCCAGTGGACCCAAAGAAAGGATAAAATTGAATGTTTACAGGAGGGCTTTTTGGAACAGCTTGTGATGGAGCCCACGAGGGAACAGGCAATTCTGCACTTAGTGTTATGTAATGAGCCAGACTTGAGAAAATATCTTAAAGTAAGGGAACACTTAGGAGGCAGTGATCATAATATGATAGAATTCAGTCTGCAATTTGAAAGAAGGAAGGTAGAATCAGATGTAAAGGTGTTACAGTTCAATAACGGTAACTACAGGGGCATGAGGGAGGAACTGACGAAAATCGACTGAGAGCAGTGCCAAGTGGGAAAGACAGTAGAACAGCAATGGTAGTAGTTTCTGGGAGTAATTGAGGACACAGAACAGAGGTTCATCGCAAAGAAAAGAAAGGTTATCACGGGGGGGGGGGGGGGGGGGGGGGGATTAGTCAGCCATGGCTGACAAAGAAAGTTCGAGAATGCATCAAAGCAAACGAGAAAGCCTATAATATGGCAAGGAGTACAAAGAAATGTACAGCACAGGAACAGGCCCTTCGGCCCTCCAAGCCCGTGCTGACCATGCTGCCCGACTAAACTACAATCTTCTACACTTCCTGGGTCCGTATCCTTCTATTCCCATCCTATTCATATATTTGTCAAGATGCCCCTTAAATGTCCCTATCGTCCCTGCTTCCACTACCTCCTCCGGTAGCGAGTTCCAGGCACCCACTACCCTCTGCGTAAAAAACATGCCTCGTACATCTACTCTAAACCTTGCCCCTCTCACCTTAAACCTATGCCACCTAGTAATTGACCCCTCTACCCTGGGGAAAAGCCTCTGACTATCCACTCTGTCTATGCCCCTCATAATTTTGTATACCTCTATCAGGTCTCCCCTCAACCTCCTTCGTTCCAGTGAGAACAAACCGAGTTTATTCAATCTCTCCTCATAACTAATGCCCTCCATACCAGGCAACATTCTGGTAAATCTCTTCTGCACCCTCTCTAAAGCCTCCACATCCTTCTGGTAGTGTGGCGACCAGAATTGAACACTATACTCCAAGTGGGGCCTAACTAAGGTTCTCTACAACTGCAACATGACTTGCCAATTCTCATACTCAATGCCCCGGCCAATGAAGGCAAGCATGCCGTATGCCTTCTTGACTACCTTCTCCACCTGTGTTGCCCCTTTCAATGACCTGTAGACCTGTACTCTTGATCTCTTTGACTTTCAATACTCTTGAGGGTTCTACCATTCACTGTATATTCCCTACCTGCATTAGACCTTCCAAAATGCATTACCTCACATTTGTCCGGATTAAACTCCATCTGCCATCTCTCCGCCCAAGTCTCCAGGCAATCTAAATCCTGCTGTATCCTCCGACAGTCCTCATCGCTATCCGCAATTCCACCAACCTTTGTGTCGTCTGCAAACTTACTAATCAGACCAGTTAAATTTTCCTCCAAATCATTTATATATACTACAAAGAACAAAGGTCCCAGCACTGATCCCTGTGGAACACCACTGGTCACAGCCCTCCAATTAGAAAAGCATCCCTCCATTGCTACTCTCTGCCTTCTATGGCCTAGCCAGTTCTGTATCCACCTTGCCAGCTCACCCCTGATCCCGTGTGACTTCACCTTTTGTACTAGTCTACCATGAGGGACCTTGTCAAAGGCCTTACTGAAGTCCATATAGACAACATCTACTGCCCTACCTGCATCAATCATCTCAGTGACCTCCTCGAAAAACTCTGTCAAGTTAGTGAGACACGACCTCCCCTTCACAAAACCGTGCTGCCTCTCACTAATACGTCCATTTGCTTCCAAATGGGAGTAGATCCTGTCTCGAAGAATTCTCTCCAGTAATTTCCCTACCACTGAAGTAAGGCTCACCGGCCTGTAGTTCCCGGGATTATCCTTGCTACACTTCTTAAACAGAGGAACAACAATGGCTATTCTCCAATCCTCCGGGACATCCCCTGAAGACAGCGAGGATCCAAAGATTTCTGTCAAGGCCTCAGCAATTTCCTCTCCAGCCTCCTTCAGTATTCTGGGGTAGATCCCATCAGGCCCTGGGGACTTATCTACCTTAATATTTTATAAGACACTCAGCACCTCGTCTTTTTGGATCACAATGTGACCCAGGCTATCTACACCCCCTTCTCCAGACTGAACATCTACCAATTCCTTCTCTTTGGTGAATACTGATGCAAAGTATTCATTTAGTACGTCACCCATTTCCTCTGGCTCCACACATAGATTCCCTTGCCTATCCTTCAGTGGGCCAACCCTTTCCCTGGCTACCCTCTTGCTTTTTATGTACGTGTAAAAAGCCTTGGGATTTTCCTTAACCCTATTTGCCAATGACTTTTCGTGACCCCCTTCTGGCCCTCCTGACTCCTTGCTTAAGTTCCTTCCTACTTTCCTTATATTCCACGCAGGCTTCGTCTGTTCCCAGCCTTTTAGCCCTGACAAATGCCTCCTTTTTCTTTTTGACGAGGCCTACAATATCACTCGTCATCCAAGGTTCCCGGAAATTGCCGTATTTATCTTTTTTCCTCACAGGAACATGCCGGTCCTGTATTCCTTTCAACTGCCACTTGAAAGCCTCCCACATGTCAGATGTTGATTTGCCCTCAAACATCCGCCCCCAATCTATGTTCTTCAGTTCCCGCCTAATATTGTTACGATTAGCCTTCACCAATTTAGCACATTCATCCTCGGACCACTCTTATCCTTGTCCACCAGTACTTTAAAACTTACTGAATTGTGGTCACTGTTACCGAAATGCTCCCCTACTGAAACATCTACCACCTGGCCGGGCTCATCCCCCAATACCAGGTCCAGTACCGCCCCTTCCCTAGTTGGACTGTCTACATATTGTTTTAAGAAGCCCTCCTGGATGCTCCTTACAAACTCCGCCCCGTCTAAGCCCCTGGCACTAAGTGAGTCCCAGTCAATGTTGGGGAAGTTGAAGTCTCCCATCACCACAACCCTGTTGTTTTTACTCTTTCCCAAAATCTGTCTACCTATCTGCTCCTCTATCTCCCGCTGGCTGTTGGGAGGCCTGTAGTATACCCCCAACATTGTGACTGCACCCTTCTTATTCCTGATCTCTACCCATATAGCCTCACTGCCGTCTGAGGTGTCCTCTCGCAGTACAGCTGTGATATTCTCCCGAACAAGTAGCGGAACTCCGCCTCCCCTTTTACATCCCCCTCTATCCCGCCTGAAACGTCGAAATCCTGGAACGTTTAGCTGCCAATCCTGCCCTTCCCTCAACCAGGTCTCTGTAATGGCAACAACATCATAGTTCCAAGTACTAATCCAAGCTCCAAGTTCATCTGCCTTACCCGTAATGCTCCTTACATTAAAACATATGCACTTCAGGCCACCAGACCCGCTGTGTTCAGCAACTTCTCCCCGTCTGCTCTGCCTCAGAGCCACACTGTCCCTATTCCCTAGTTCTCCCTCAATGCTCTCACCTTCTGACCTATTGCTCCCGTGCCCACCCCCCCTGCTATACTAGTTTAAACCCTCCCGTGTGACAGTAGCAAACCTCGCGGCCAGGATATTTATGCCTCTCCGGTTTAGATGCAACCCGTCCTTCTTATACAGGTCACACCTGCCCCGGAAGAGCTCCCTGTGGTCCAGATAATGGAAACCCTCCCTCCTACATCAGCTGTTTAGCCACGTGTTTATCTGCTCTATCTTCCTATTTCTAGCCTCACTGGCACGTGGCACAGGGAGTAATCCCGAGATTACAACTCTCGAGGTCCTGTCTTTTAACTTTCTGCCTAGCTCCCTGAACTCCTGCTGCAGGACCTCATGCCCCTTCCTGCCTACGTCGTTAGTACCAATATGTACAACGACCTCTGCCTGTTTGCCCTCCCCCTTCAGGATTCCCTCTACCCGTTTGGAGACATCCTGGACCCTGGCACCAGGGAGGCAACATACCATCATGGAGTCTCTTTCACGTCCACAGAAGCGCCTATCTGTGCCCCTGACTATAGAGTCCCCTATTACTATTACTCTTCTGCGCTTTGACCCTCCCTTCTGAACATCAAAGCCAGCCGTGGTGCCACTGCTCTGGCTGCTGCTGTTTTCCCCTGATAGGCTATCCCCCCCCCCCCGACAGTATCCAAAGGGGTATATCTGTTCGAGAGGGGGACAACCACAGGGGATTCCTGCACTGACTGCCTGCCCTTTCTGGTGGTCACCCATTTCTCTGCCTACACCGTGGGTGTGACCACATTTACATAACTGCGATCTATGACGCTTTCCGCCACCTGCATGCTCCTAAGTGCATCCAATTGCTGCTCCAATCGAACCTTGCGGTCTGTGAGGAGCTCCAGTTGGGTGCACTTTCTGAAGATGAAGCCATCCGGGACGCTGGAAGCCTCCCGGACCTGCCTCATCTCACAGTCAGAGCACAGCACCCCTCCAACTGACATTGCGTCAATTAATTAAAATTAAAATTAGTCTTTTTAAAAAATATATATTTTTTTAAATTTCAAAGTTACTGTCAACTATCTGTTTCCTAGCACTAGATTTCTAATAGAAATGCGATAGCTAACTATAATACTCTCCGATCTCTGGCTTAGATATCCCTCTAAATTATAATTAAGTTATTATGTTTAATTAGTTACCAAATACTCAAAAAAAAGTTTTAAATTTAGGGTAGAATCCCAACCAGCCACTCTGGCCACAGCTTTTCTGTGATGTCACTTCAGCTTCCCCCCGACACACAATTTGAAAAAAGGTATAAAAGTGAAAATTAGTAAAAATCACTTACTTACCTTCTTACCTTCTGAGTGTCTTAGATGTTCTCAGGTTCTCTCGCTGACAGAGACTGCTCCTCCACCTCCGAACCTTGACCTGCACAATGCTAATAATATAATAATAATATAATATGGCACTTACCTTACACCAATGGGTCTTATTATTAGGTTAGACGTGGAGGGCTGGTGGGAGACACTACACGTGTAGTGTCTCGGGTTTCCTCTCCACCAGAATCTATTGGATGGGGGGACTTCCCAGAGGTCCGCGGGTCGAACTTCCGGTTCCCGCCTTATATAAAAACAAATAAAACAGAAAAGAAGAACAGACACGGGACCAGGTAAGGCTTTTTAAATTCACTACTCACCTCCCAGAGGGCCCCTGCGCACCGCTGCCGCCGAAATCCAAAGGGCTGCTCCTGTAAAGCTAAGGCTTTTTAAATACACTACTCACCTCCCAGAAGGCCCCTGCGCACCGCTGCCGCCGAAATCCAAAGGGCTGCTCCTGTAAAGGTAAGAGTTTTTAAATTCACTACTCACCTCCCAGAGGGCCCCTGCGCACCGCTGCCGCCGAAATCCAAAGGGCTGCTCCTGTAAAGGTAAGAGTTTTTCAATTCACTACTCACCTCCCAGAGGGCCCCTGCGCACCGCTGCCGCCGAAATCCAAAGGGCTGCTCCTGTAAAGGCAAGGCTTTTTAAAGTAAGTACTCACCTCCCAGAGGGCCCCTGCGCACCGCTGCCGCCGAAATCCAAAGGGCTGCTCCTGTAAAGGTAAGAGTTTTTAAATTCACTACTCACCTCCCAGAAGATAACAAAGAGAGAAATAAGGAAGGATAGGATCATATGTGAAGGTAGGCTAGCCAGTAACATTAGAAATGATAGTAAAAGTGTCTGTAAATACATTAAAAACAAACGGGAGGCAAAAGTGGACATTGGGCCATCCAAAATGTAATCATGTGATGGGAGACAAAGAAATAGCTGAGGAACTAAATAAGTAATTTGCGTCAGTCTTCACAGTGGAAGACATGAGTAATATCCCAACAATTCAGGAGAGTCAGGAGAGTCAGGGGGCAGAGTTGAATATTGTAGCCATCACAACGGACAAAGTGCTAGAGAAACTAAGAGGTCTAAAAATTGATAAATCTCCGGGTCCAGATGGGCTATATCCTAGAGTTCTAAAGGAGACAGCTGAAGAACTAGTGGAGGCGTTAGTTATGATCATTCAAAAGTCACTGGAGTCAGGAAAGTCCCAGAGGATTGGAAAATCGCTGTTGTAACCCCCCTGCTCAAGAACGGAAGAAGAAAAAAGATGGAAAATTATAGGCCAATTAGCGTAACCTCGGTTGTTGATAAGATTCTAGAATCCATCGTTAAGGATGAGATTTCTAAATTCTTGGAAGTGCAGGGTCGGATTAGAACAAGTCAGCATGGAGGTCGTGCCTGGCAAATCTGTTAGAGTTCTTTGAAGAGATAACAAATAGAACTTTGATAAGGTGCCTCACGGGAGACTGCTGAGTAAAATAAGGGTCCATGGTATTCGACGCAAGGTACTAACATGGATTGACGATAGGCTGTCAGGAAGAAGGCAGAGAGTTGGGATAAAAGGTTATTTTTCGGAATGGCAACCGGTGACGAGAGGTGTCCCGCCGGGTTCAGTGTTGTGGCCACAGCTGTTCTCTTTATACATTAACGATCTAGATGACGGGACTGGGGGCATTCTGGCTACGTTTGCCGATGATACAAAGATAGGTGATGGGGCAGGTAGTATTGAAGAGGTGGGCTGACAGTTTAGGAGAGTGGTCCAAGAAATGGCTGATGAAATTAAACGTGGTCAAGTGCGAGATCTTGCACTTTGGAAAATAGAATAGAGGCATGGAATATATTCAAAACGGTGACAACATACATAATGCTGAAGTGCAAAGGGACTTGGGAGTTCTAGTCCAGGATTCTCTAAAGGTAAACTTGCAGGCTGAGTCCGTAATTAAGAAAGCAAATGCAATGTTGTCATTTATCTCAATAGGCTTGGAATATAAAAGCAGGGATGTATTCTGAAGCTTTATAAAACACTAGTTAGGCCCCATTTAGAATACTGTAAGCAATTTTCGGCCCCACACCTCAGGAACGACATACTGGCACTGGAGCGGGTCCAGCGGAGATTGACACGGATGATCCCAGGAATGGTAGGCCGAACATACGATAAAAGTCTGAGGATCCTGGGATTATATTCATTGGAGTTTAGGAGGTTGAGGGGAGATCTAATAGAAACTTACAAGATAATGAATGACTTAGATAGGGTGGTCGTAGGGAAGTTGTTTCCATTTGCAGTGGAAACTAGGACCCGGGGGCACAGCCTTGGAATAAAAGGGAGTCACTTTAGAAAAGAGATGAGGAGAAATGTCTTCAGTCAGAGAGTGGTGGGTCTGTGGAATTCATTGCCACAGAGGGCGGTGGAGGCCGGGACGTTGAGTGTCTTTAAGACAGAAGTTGATGAATTCTTGATTTCTCGAGGAATTAAGGGCTATGGAGAGAGCGGGGAAATGGAGTTGAAATCAGCCATGATTGAATGGTGCAGTGGACTTGATATGCCGAATGGCCTGACTTCCGCTCTTATCTCTTATGGTCTTATGGTCTTTACAGTGGTCCCTGGGCAGTATATCTTTGACAGTATGTCTTTTACAGTGTGTGTTTTACAGTGGTCCCTGTGTAGTACCTCATTATTTCCAACGGTCCCAGTGTGGAATGTCATTAATTTCAGTGGCCCCTTGGTAATATGTAATTATTTACAATGGTCCTTGGATAGTATGTCATTATTTGCAGTAGTCCCTGGGCATTATGTCATTAATTATAGTGCTCCCTGTGTACTACTTCATTATTTACAACAATCCCAGGGTGGAATTTCATCATTTACAGGGGTCTCTGGATAGTATATCATTATTTACAGTGGTCCCTTTGTACTATATCATTACTTACAGTGGTCCCTTGGCAATGAATAATTTTTTTACTGTGGTTTCTGGCTAGTATATCATTTTTTACAGTGGTCTCTGGGTAGCATATCATTATTTGCAGCGGTCCCTTGGCAGTATTGCATTATGTACAGTGATCTATGTGTAGTACATCATTGGTTACAACGGACCTAGTGAGGAATATCAATGTTTAGAGTTGTCCCTGGATAGTATATTGTTGTTTACAGTGGTCCATGTGTGGTATATCATTATTTACAGTGTTTCTGTATAGTATGTCATTATTTCCAGTTTCCCTGTGTGGTATATCATTATTTACAGTGTTCGTGTCTAGCATGTCATTATTTCCAGCGGTCCCTGTGTAGTTCAGCATTATTTACAACGGTCCCAGTGTGAAATGTCATTATTTACTGTGGTCCCTTGGGTAGTCCATCCTTATTTATAACTGTCCCTGAGTGGAATTTCGTTATTTACCGCGGCCCCAAGATAGTATATCATTATTTGAAGTGTTTTCTTTGTAGTATATCATTATTTGCAGTGGTCCCTGCGTAGTATGTAATTATTTACAGTGATCCATGTGTAGTACATCATTATTTGCAGTGGCCCATGGGCAATATGTCATTATTTTCAGCGGTCCATGTGTAGTACATCATTCTTTATTACGGTTCAAGGGTACGATTTCAATATTTGCAGTGATCCCTTGACAGTATATCATAATTTACAGTGGTCTCTGGGCAGTACATCATTACTTACATTGGCCCAGGGGCAGTTTATCATTATTTACATAGGTCCCTGAGTAGTGTATCATTATTTACAGTGGTCCCAGGGCAGTATAATATTATTTACAGTGGTGCCTGTGTAGTTTATCATTATTTACAGTGGTCCCTATGTAGTATATCATAATTTACAGTACTCCCTGGTCAGTATATCATTATTTACATTGTCTCTGGTCAGTATATCATTATTTACAGAGGTCCCTGGGCAGTATATCATTATTTAGCGTGGTCCCTGACAGTATATCATTATTTACAGTGGTCCCTATGTAGTATACCATTATTTACAGTGGTGCCTGTGTAGTTCATCAATATTTACAACGGTCCCAGTGTGGAATTTCATTTTTTACAGTGGTGCATGGATATTATATCATCATTTACAGTGGTCCCTGGTACAACATCATTATTTACAGTGCTCCCTGAGTAGTATATTATTACTTACCGTGGCCCTGGTTTGTATATCATCATTTGCAGTGGTCCCTGGGCAGTATGACTGTATCTACAGTTGTCCCTGGGTAGAATATCATTATTAACAGTAGTCCCTATGTAGTCTCCCATTATTTACGGTATTCCCTCGGTAATATATCATTATTTCAATTGTTCCTTGGCGGTATATCATTATTTACAGTGGTACCTGGCTGGTATATCATTATTTAAAGTGGTCACTGGGTCGTACATCAGTATTTACTCTGGTCCATGTGCAGTACATTTTTATTTACTACGGTCCCAGGGTGTAATTTCATTATTGACAGTGGTTCTGGGGTACTCTATCCTTATTTACGGTGGTCCCTGGATAGTATCTCATTATTTACAGTCGTCGCTGGATAATATATCATTATCTACAGTGGTCCCAGGGTCGTATATCATTATTTACATTGGTCTTTGTGTAGTATATCATTATTTACAGTCGTCGCTGGATAATATATCATTATCTACAGTGGTCCCAGGGTCGTATATCATTATTTACATTGGTCTTTGTGTAGCATATCATTATTTACAGTGGTCCCTGGATAATATATCATTATCTGCAGTGGTCCCAGTGTCGGATATCATTATTTACATTGGTCTCTGTGCAGTATAACATTATTTACAGTGGTCCCTGGATAATATATCATTACCTACAGTGGTCCCCGGGTCGTATTTCATTATTTACATTGGTCTCTGTGTAGTATATCATTATTTACATTGGTCTCTGTGTAGTATATCATTATTTACAGTGGTCCCAGGATAATATATAATTATTTACATTGGTCTCTGCGTAATATATCATAATTTACAGTGGTGCCTGGATAATATATCATTATTTACATTGGTCTCTGTGGAGTATATCATTACTTACATTGGTCTCTGTGTAGTATGTCATTATTTACAGTGGTCTCTGAGCAGTACATCATTGCTTACATTGGCCCCGGTGCAGTATATCATTATTTACAGAGGTCCCTGAGTAGTGTATCATTATTTACAGTGGTCCCAGGTCAGTATAATATTATTTACTGTGGTGCATGTGTAGTATATCATTATTTACAGTGGACCCTATGTAGTATATACTTATTTACAGTGGTCCCTGTGTAGTACACCATTATGTACAACGGTCCCAGGGTGGAATTAAATGATTTCCGCTGGTGCCTGAGTAGTATGTCATTATTTACAGTGGTCACTGGGCAGTATCTCATTATTTACAATGATCCTTGTCTCATACATAATTATTTACAACGGTCCCAGGGTTGAACTTCATTATTTACAGTGTTCCCTGTGTTGTATATCATTAGATACTGTGGTCCCTTGGGTAGTCTATCATTATGGAATGCACTGTCTGTGGAAGTAGTTGAGTCGGAAACATTAGGGACCTTCAAGCAGCTATTGGATAGGTACATGGATTACGGTAAAATGATATAGTGTAGATTTATTTGTTCTTAAGGGGAGCACGGTAGCATTGTGGATAGCACAATTGCTTCACAACTCCAGGGTCCTAGGCTCGATTCCGGCTTGGGTCACTGTCTGTGCGGAGTCTGCACGTCCTCCCCGTGTGTGCGTGGGTTTCCTCCGGGTGCTCCGGTTTCCTCCCACAGTCCAAAGATGTGCAGGGTAGGTGGATTGACCATGATAAATTGCCCTTAGTGTCCAAAATTGCCCTTGGTGTTGGGTGGAGGTGTTGAGTTTGGGTAGGGTGCTCTTTCCAAGAGCCGGTGCAGACTCAGGGGGCCGAATGGCCTCCTTCTGCACTGTAAATTCAATGATAATTTACGATTAAACTAGGACAAAGGTTCGGCACAACATCGTGGGCCGAAGGGCCTGTTCTGTGCTGTATTTTCTATGTTCTATGTTCTATTATTTACAGTGGTCCCTGTGTAGTTCAGCATTGTTTACAACGGTCCCAGTGTGACATGTCATTATTTACTGTGGTCCCTGGGTAGTCTATCATTAGTTACTGTTGTCCCTGGGTAGTCTATCATTAGTTGCCGTGGTCACTGGGTAGTCTATCTTTATTTATAACTGTCCCTAAGTGGAATTTCATTTTTTACCCCAGTCCCTAGATAGTATATCATTATTTAAAATGTTCTCTGTGTAGTACGTCATTATTTGCAGTGGTCACTGCGTAGTACATCATTATTAGCAGTGGCCCGTGGGCAGTACGTCATTATTTTCAGCAGTCCATGTGTAGTACATCATTCTTTATTACGATCCAAGGGTACTATTTCAACATTTGCAGTGGCCCCTTGACAGAATATCATAATTTACAGTGCTCCCTGGGCAGTATATCATTATTTACATTGTCTCTGGGCAGTATATCATTATTTACAGAGGTCCCTGGGCAGTATATCATTATTTAGCGTGGTCCCTGACAGTATATCATTATTTACAGTGGTCCCTATGTAGTATACCATTATTTACGGTTGTCCCTGCGTAGTACATCAATATTTACAACGGTTCCAGTGTGGAATTTCATTTTTTACAGCGGTGCCTGGATAGTATATCATTATTTACAGTGTTCCTTGGGTAGTATGTCATTCTTTACAATGGTAACTGGACAGTATATCGTTACTTACATGGTCCCTGTGTACTATATTATTATTTACAACGGTTCCAGGGTGGAATATCATTATTTACAGTGGTCCCTGGAAAGCATATCATTATTTACAGTAGTCCCTGCGCAGTATGACTTTATTTACAGTGGTCCCTGTGACGTACATCATTATTTACAACGGTCCCAATTTGGAAATTCATTATTTACATGGGCCCCTGTGTAGTTTATCACTATTTACAGATGTCCCTGGGTCGTTTATCATTATTTACAACGGTCCCATGGTGGAAATGCATTATTTACAGTGGTTCCTGGATAGTATCTCATTATTTACAGCCGTCGGTGGATAATATATCATTATCTATAGTGGTCCCAGGGTCGTATATCATTATTTGCATTGGTCTTTGTGCAGTATATCATTATTTACAGTGGTCCCTGGATAATATATCATTATCTACAGTCGTCCCAGTGTCGGATATCATTATTTACATTGGTCTCTGTGTAGTATAACATTATTTACAGTGGTCCCTGGATAATATATCATTATCTACAGTGGTCCCCGGGTCGTATTTCATTATTTACATTGGTCTCTGTGTTATATGTCATTATTTACATTGGTCTCTGTGTAGTATATCATAATTTACAGTGGTCCCTGGATAATATATAATTATTTACATTGGTCTCTGTGTAGTATATCATTATTTACATTGGTCCCTGGATAATATATCATTATTTACCGTGGTCTCTGTGTAGTATATCATAATTTACCGTTGTCCCTGGATAAGATATCATTATTTACAGTGGTCCCTGGGGGTGGGGGGGGGGGGGGGAATTTCATTATTTGCTGTGGTCCCTGGATAGTATTTCATTATTAACAGTTGTCCCTCCGTAGTATATTATTATTTACAGTTGCCACCGCGTAGTATATCATTATTTACAGTTGTCCCTGGAGATTATTTCAATTATTTACATTGGTCCCTGCTTAGTACATCATTATCTTCTGTGGTCCCGGGGTACTGTATTATTATTTGCAGTGGTCCCTAGGCTGTACATCGTTATTTACAGTGGCCCCTATGTAGTATATCATGATTTACAGTGGTCCCTGTGTAGTACATCATTATGTACAACGGTCCCAGGTGGATTTGCATGATTTACGGTGATGCCTGGGTAGTATATCATTATTTACAGTGGTCACTGGGCACTAACTCATTATTTACAGTAATCCTTGTCTTATGCAGAATTATTTACAACGGTCCCAGGGTTGAACTTCATTATTTACAGTGTTCCCTGTGTTGTATATCATTAGATACTGTGGTCACTGAGTAGCATATCATTTTTTACAAGTGTTCCAGGGTGGAATTACATTATTTACATTGGTCCCTGGATAATATATCAGTATTTACATTGGTCCTTGGGTAGTATAACATTATTTACAGTGTTCTCACGGTAGTATATCAATATTTACAGTGGTCCTGGGCAATATGACATTATTTACAGTGATCACTGTGTAGTACATCATTATTTACAACGGTCCCAGAGTTGAATTTCATTATTTACAGTGGTGCCTGGATAGTATGTCATTATGTGCAGTGGTCCCTGGGTAGTATGTAATTTACAGAAAAAGAACATGAGAAAGAATTAAAGCAGCTTGAATACGAAAGAGAGAGAGAGGAAAAAGAAAGACAAAGAGAGAGAGAGGAAAAAGAAAGAGAAAGAGAGGAAAAAGAGAGAGAAGAAAGGAAAACAGAAAGAATAGCCCTCGAAGAACAAAATGAAAGTGAAATGAAGGTACAGATCAGGGAAAAAGTTAAAGAGAGAGTTTGAACTTCAGAAAATGGCCATGAAACGTGACTGTCGTTTAAAATTGCAGGCGTAAATGGAAACTTACAGTTGGATGATAGTGATGCGGATAGTGAGAAAGGGGAATAAGTCTTTTTCATTTCATTTGAGAAGGTGGCGAAACAAACGAAATGGCCACAGGACATGTGGGTATTACCGATTCAAACGAAGTTGGTAGGTAGAGCTAGTGAAGTGGTTTGCATCACTACTGGAGGAGGAATCTGGGACGTATGAGGAAGTGAAAAAATCCATCTTGTGTGCATATGAACGAGTGCCTGAAGCCTACAGACAAAGGTTTAGAAACTTAAGGAAAACATTTGGTCAAACATGCATGGATTTTGAAAGGCTCAAACAGGGTAATTTTGATAGGGGGATAAGGGCTTTGAAAATAGACCAAACGTATGAAGCGCTCAGAGAAATTATATTTTTGGAGGAGTTTAAAAATACAATTCCTGATGTAGTGAGAACTCATGTGGAAGACAAGAGGGTTAAAACTGCGAGATTTGGCGCAGAAATGGCAGATGATTATGAATGAGCTCATAAATCAAAGCTTGGTTTCCGACATCAGTTTCAGCCTGTGAGGGATAGAAACTGGGGACATCACTCAAGTGGTAAAAGTAAAGGTGATCTGATGGGAGATAATAAGGAGAGTATACCACAGATTAAAAAAGCAAAAGAAAACCAGGAGGGTGGAAAATAAATTAAAAGTTTCAAATGTTTTCACTGTAATAAACTAGGCCATGTAAAGTCACAGTGTTGGTGGTTGAAGAAAAGCACTGGGAAGGCTGATGTGGTAAAACAGGATAAGATAGTAGGTGTTTAAAGTGATAAAGGAAAGCCCAAGTGAAGCGAAGGAGGTGTAAAAGATCACACAGAATGGTCAAGAGGTGATTGTTAAGAAGGTGCCAGATCTCTTCAAAGAATTAACTTGTGAGGGTAAAGTTTACTCATGTGTATCAGGAGGAGTAGGTAAATAAGTCACAATTTTAAGAGATACGGGAGCTAGTCAATCTTTAATGGTAAGAGATGAGGAGTTATGTAGTTTGGGAAGAATGTTGCTAGAAACGGTGGTAATATGTGGAATTCAGGGTGAGAGGAGTAGCGTTCCATTATATAAGGTAAGGTTGGAAAGTCCAGTGAAGAGTGGTGAAGTGGTAGTAGGAGGAATAGAGAAGCTATCTTGTCCAGGAAAACAGTTTATCTTGGGTAATAATATAGCTGGATCACAGGTGGGATTGGTGCCTGCTGTGGTTGACAAGCCAATGGAAAATCAGACAACTGAAGTATTGAAGGAGAATACCCTGTGATTTTTCCGGATTGTGTAGGAACAGGGTCGCAAAGTCACAGGTTAAGACAAGAAGAGAAATCAAAGAGTGAAATGAAAATGAAATGAAAATCGCTTATTGTCACAAGTAGGCTTCAAATGAACTGACTGTGAAAAGCCCCTAGTCGCCACATCCCGGCGCCTGTTCGGGGAGATGAAGTTGAAGCGCAATAATCAGAAATAATTTTTGATCAGACGGTTGAAAAAGAATAAGAACAGGCGGAGAATGAGGCGAATATTTTTAGTTCAGGGAAATTGGTGGAGTTACAACATAAATCGAAATAAAACGGATGTATCAGAAACCATACACGGAAGAGACATCTGAGTGTATACCAGAGCATTATTACCGTAAAAGTGATGTCTTGATGAGAAAATGGAGACCTGTACATATGCAGGCGGATGAAAAGTGGGCAGAAGTTAATCAAGTAGTATTGCCGGTAGGGTATAGAAAGTAGGTGTTGCGAGTTGCACGTGAGGTACCAGTGGGAGGTCATTTGGGAATAAGGAAAACTGAAGCTAATATCCAGAAACATTTTTATTGGCCTGGACTGCATAAAGATGTAGATACATTCTGTCAATCATGTCATACATATCAGGTGATAGGGAAACCTCAAGCAGTGATAAAACCAGCGCCCTTAATATCCATTCCAGCATTTGATGAACCTTTTACAAGTGTCCTAATTGATTGCGTAGGACCGCTTCCTAAAACAAAAAGTGGGAATCAATATTTTTGACGATATTGGATGTGTCTACTAGGTTTCCAGAGGCCATTCCAGTACGTAATATTACAGCAAAAAGGATTGTGGAGAAATTACTTAAATTCTTTACTAGGTATGGACTACCAACAGAAATTCAATCGGATCAAGGATCGAATTTTACTTCAAAGTTATTCAAAGAAGTCATGGATAGCCTAGGAATAAAACAATTTAATTCAATTGCGTACCATCCAGAATAGCAGGGAGCGTTAGAAAGGTGGCATCAGACATTAAAGACAATGTTGACGGCTTATTGTCACGATTATCCTGAGGATTGGGATAAAGGAATTCCATTCGTACTGTTTGCAATTAGGGATGCACCTAATGATTAAACCAATTTCAGTCCTTTTGAACTAATTTTTGGTCATGAGTTCAGGGGGTCACTTAAATTGATTCAGGCTAAATTGGTGAGTGAGAAATCGGAAATTACATTATTGGATTATGTGTCAAATTTTAGGTAACGATTAAATAGAGCAGGTGAATTGGCTTGACAACATTTAAAAGTTGCACAAAATATGATGAAACGGGTAGCGGACAAGAAATCCAAACTTCGTTGTTTTGTAGTTCGTACCTTCAACAGCTAGGGTTTGTGGACCTTATCAGATTGAAAGGAAATCAAGTGAGGTGAATTATTTGGCAAAAACACCAGATAGAATGAAGGCTCACCGAATGTGTCATGTGAATATGCTTAAAAGGTACTTTGGAAGGGAAGGAGAGAAAAATAAATGTTTCAATGATTCTAACTCAAAGTGACGAACCAAATCCAGATGACTTTGAATGTGACATACCTCAAATTAAATTGGAAAATGAGGATATTCTTATAAATTTGGATACATTGTTGAGTTACCTTCCAGACGAAAAACGAACTGACCTGAAATAGTTATTGCTATCACATGGGCATATTTGTGGAGATAAATTGGGAAGTACTAAAATGGCTATACATGATGTAGATGTGGGAAATGCTGTTCCAATCAAACCACATCCATACAGACTTAATCCTTTAAAATTGGCACAGGTTAACAAAGAGTTTGATAGTATACTTAAAAATAGCATAATTGAAGTGGGTTGCAGCCAATGGAGCTCACCCATAGCGATGGTGTCTAAACCAGACGGTACCCAGCGGTTATGTGTGGCCTGTAGAAAGGTTAATGCAGTTACAAGAACGGACTCTTATCCTATCCCACGTTTGGAGGATTGCATTGCGAAAGTGGGACAATCAGATATTATTTCCAAACTGGATTTATTTAAAGGTTACTGGTAAGTACCTTTATCCGAAAGGGCGAAGGAGATTTCAGCTTTTGTGACTGCAGATGGTATACACCAATTCAAAGTTCTGCCATTTGGCATGAAAAACGCCCAGCCACATTTCAATGGGTAACTAATACAGTCGTTTCAGGATTACCCAATTGTGTGGTATACATCGACGATCTGGTAATTTTCTGCCAGACATGGACATCATTTAAAACATCTGATGGAGTGACTCGATCGACTTCAGGAGGCGGGTTGGTGATAAACCGAGCCAAAAAGGAATTTGGAAAATCCCAAGTCACTTTCCTTGAGGAGTTTCCGGTACCCTCAAGACGATCGGAAATAATGCGATTTCTTGGCATGAGTGGATTTTATCAAACATTTGTGCAAAGGATTTGTTGCGTGGTGGCTCCACTGACGGACTTGCTCAAGAAGCGTAACAAATTCCAGGGGACAGCGGAGTGTCAACAGGCATTTGACTGCCTGAAAGCTGTGATAACCACTGCTCCGGTGTTGGACAATTACAAGGGACTCTGTGATCAGATTTAACTAAACTATCTGACTTTAAAGAAAAATGCCGAGTCGTAGAGAAATGGAAGGATCTTGCAGAGACCTTCTTGTTCAAAGAGACTGCCAATCAGGAAGGATTTCAGTTGGAGGAAGAAGAACAAAAATGGACTATATTATTGTACATGTTTGCGGGTGTTGTTTTTTCTGAAACACGAAAGTACATTTAACGTGTGCATTTCTTAAAGGATGGTGAAAAGGTGAAAAATTAAACCATCTTGAAGTTGATGATTCCTTCTTTTTCTTGGGGGTAGGTGTCATGTGAGAATACCTTCAAGAAATGGGTGCTTATAAATGGGTGAGTATATAAATATATGTCGTCAGTGTATCTTTAAGAAATGTGTGTTTACTATTGCAGTAATGTCAGAGAATGGGTGAGGTTTGGCTGTCTGTCAGCTTTTTACTTTCATTTTAGGCTGTTTGCTGCAGGCTGTGTTTTAGTTTCGTTTTCAGTGTTGGAGCTGAAGGCAGACCAAGCTGGTGTACTGTTGTTCTCTCTGCCACCATAAAGCTATCTCTGTATCATTTGGTGAATTCAGAATTATAAATGTTCTCAGAAGTGAATGTAAATCTAATGTGCTTCTGGTAAAAGGTGTCTGAAGTCTTCTGGATGTTAAAAGGACAGCTGACGGATTACTTAGTGTTGTATTCTTTGGGGGTTGTATTTGAAATAATGGTTGCTAACTTGTTCACTGTTTATTTCAAAAAGGTTAACTTGAGTTCATAGAATAAACATTGTGTTGCTTTAAAAAATACTTTTCCATTTCTGCTGTACCACACCTGTAGAATGTGATGTGTGCCCCCCATACCACCATCTGTTAAAAGTTGTGGGTGAGGTGAACTTCACGATATATTTTGGGGTTCTCTAAACCCTGACCCATGACAATATCCTTATTTACACTGTTCCCTGTGTAGTATGTCATTATTTACAGTAATTCCTGTGTAGTACATCATTATAATACACTGGTCCCTGGGCATTATATCATTATTTACAGTGTTCCCTGTGTAGTATGTCATTATTTACAGTAATTCCTGTGTAGTATATCATTATAATACACTGGTCCCTCGGCAGTATATCATTATTTACAGGTTCCCTGTGTACCATGTAATTGTTTACAGTAATTCCTGTGTAGTACATCATTATAATATACTGGTCCCTGGGCAGTATATCATTATTTGCAGGTTCCCTGTGTACGATGTAATTGTTTACAGTAATTCATGTGTAGTACATCATTAAAATCATTCGGCGGGAACAGGAAGTCGACACGCGGACGTCTGGGAAGACCCTCCCCAATAAATTCTGGTGAATTCTATGAAATTCTATGAAACTATAATACACTGGTCCCTGGGCAGTATATCATTATTTGCAGGTTCCCTGTGTACGATGTAATTGTTTACAGTAATTCCTGTGTAGTACATCATTAAAATCATTCGGCGGGAACAGGAAGTCGACACGCGGACGTCTGGGAAGACCCTCCCCAATAAATTCTGGTGGAGAGGAAACCTGAGACACTACACGTGTCGTGTCTCCCACCCGCCCTCCTTCTCTAACCTAATAATAAAACCCATTGGTCTGAGGTAAGTACCATATTTTATTATATTATTATTATTTTTTAGCCAGATCTTGGTAGAAAGTTGGAGGAATGGCAGGGAAGGGAGTGCAATGTTCCTCCTGCAGGATGTTTGAGGTGAGGGATGCAGTTAGTGTCCCTGCTGATTTTACCTGCAGGAAGTGCTGCCATCTCCAGCTCCTCCAAGACCGAGTTAGGGAACTGGAGCTGGAGTTGGAAGAACTTCGGATCATTCGGGAGGCAGAAGGGGTCATAGATAGCAGCTTCAGGGAATTAGTTACACCAAAGATTGGAGATAGGTGGGTAACTGTAAGAGGGACTGGGAAAAAACAGTCAGTGCAGGGATCCCCTGCGGTCGTACCCCTGAGAAACAAGTATACCGCTCTGAATACTTGTGTGGGGTCTTACCAGGGGTAAGCCATGGGGTACGGGCCTCTGGCACGGAGTCTGTCCCTGTTGCTCAGAAGGGAAGGGGGGAGAGGAGCAGAGCATTAGTAATTGGGGACTCTATAGGCAGGGGCACAGATAGGAGATTTTGTGGGAGCGTGAGAGACTCACGTTTGGTATGTTGCCTCCCAGGTGCAAGGGTACGTGATGTCTCGGATCGTGTTTTCCGGGTCCTTAGGGGGGAGGGGGAGCAGCCCCAAGTCGTGGTCCACATTGGCACTAACGACATAGGTAGGAAAGGAGACAAGGATGTCAGGCAGGCTTTCAGGGAGCAAGGATGGAAGCTCAGAACTAGAACAAACAGAGTTGTTATCTCTGGGTTGTTGCCCGTGCCACGTGATAGTGAGATGAGGAATAAGGAGAGAGAGCATTTAAACACGTGGCTACAGGGATGGCGCAGGCGGGAGGGATTCAGATTTATGGATAACTGGGGCTCTTTCTGGGGAAGGTGGGACCTCTACAGACAGGATGGTCTACATCTGAACCTGAGGGGCACAAATATCCTGGGGGGGAGATTTGTTAGTGCTCTTTGGGGGGGGGGGGGTTTAAACTAATGCAGCAGGGGCATGGGAACCTGGATTGTAGTTTTAGGGTGAGGGAGAATGAGAGTATAGAGGTCAGGAGCACAGATTTGACATCGCAGGAGGGGGCCAGTGTTCAGGTAGGTGGTTTGAAGTGTGTCTACTTCAATGCCAGGAGTATACGAAACAAGGTAGGGGAACTGGCAGCGTGGGTTGGTACCTGGGACTTCGATGTTGTGGCCATTTCGGAGACATGGATAGAGCAGGGACAGGAATGGATGTTGCAGGTTCCGGGGTTTAGGTGTTTTAGTAAGCTCAGAGAAGGAGGCAAAAGAGGGCGAGGTGTGGCGCTGCTAGTCAAGAGCAGTATTACGGTGGCGGAGAGGATGCTAGATGGGGACTCTTCTGCCGAGGTAGTATGGGCTGAAGTTAGAAACAGGAAAGGAGAGGTCACCCTGTTGGGAGTTTTTTATAGGCCTCCTAATAGTTCTAGGGATGTAGAGGAAAGGATGGCGAAGATGATTCTGGATATGAGCGAAAGTAACAGGGTAGTTATTATGGGAGATTTTAACTTTCCAAATATTGACTGGAAAAGATATAGTTCGAGTACAATAGATGGGTCGTTTTTTGTACAGTGTGTGCAGGAGGGTTTCCTGAAACAATATGTTGACAGGCCAACAAGAGGCGAAGCCAAGTTGGATTTGGTTTTGGGTAATGAACCAGGCCAGGTGTTGGATTTGGAGGTAGGAGAGCACTTTGGGGACAGTGACCACAATTCGGTGACGTTTACGTTAATGATGGAAAGGGATAAGTATACACCGCAGGGCAAGAGTTATAGCTGGGGGAAGGGCAATTATGATGCCATTAGACGTGACTTGGGGGGGGGATAAGGAGGAGAAGTAGGCTGCAAGTGTTGGGCACACTGGATAAATGGGGCTTGTTCAAGGATCAGCTACTGCGTGTTCTTGATAAGTATGTACCGGTCAGACAGGGAGGAAGGCGTCGAGCGAGGGAACCGTGGTTTACCAAGGAAGTGGAATCTCTTGTTAAGAGGAAGAAGGAGGCCTATGTGAAGATGAAGTGTGAAGTTTCGGTTGGGGCGATGGATAGTTACAAGGTAGCGAGGAAGGATCTAAAGAGAGAGCTAAGACGAGCAAGGAGGGGACATGAGAAGTATTTGGCAGGAAGGATCAAGGAAAACACAAAAGCTTTCTATAGGTATGTCAGGAATAAGCGAATGACTACGGAAAGAGTAGGACCAGTCAAGGACAGGGATGGGAAATTGTGTGTGGAGTCTGAAGAGATAGGCGAGATACTAAATGAATATTTTTCGTCAGTATTCACTCAGGAAAAAGATAATGTTGTGGAGGAGAATGCTGAGCCCCAGGCTAATAGAATAGATGGCATTGAGGTACGTAGGGAAGAGGTGTTGGCAATTCTGGACAGGCTGAAAATAGATAAGGCCCCGGGACCTGATGGGATTTATCCTAGGAATCTATGGGAGGCCAGGGAAGAGATTGCTGGACCTTTGGCTTTGATTTTTATGTCATCATTGGCTACAGGAATAGTGCCAGAGGACTGGAGGACAGCAAATGTGGTCCCTTTGTTCAAAAAGGGGAGCAGAGACAACCCCGGCAACTATAGGCCGGTGAGCCTCACGTCTGTAGTGGTTAAAGTCTTGGAGGGGATTATAAGAGACAAGATTTATAATCATCTAGATAGGAATAATATGATCAGGGATAGTCAGCATGGCTTTGTGAAGGGTAGGTCATGCCCCACAAACCTTATTGAGTTCTTTGAGAAGGTGACTGAACAGGTAGACGAGGGTAGAGCAGTTGATGTGGTGTATATGGATTTCTGCAAAGCGTTTGATAAGGTTCCCCACGGTAGGCTATTGCAAAAAATACGGAGGCTGGGGATTGAGGGTGATTTAGAGATGTGGATCAGAAATTGGCTAGCTGAAAGAAGACAGAGGGTGGTGGTTGATGGGAAATGTTCAGAATGGAGTACAGTCACAAGTGGAGTACCACAAGGATCTGTTCTGGGGCCGTTGCTGTTTGTCATTTTTATCAATGACCTAGAGGAAGGCGCAGAAGGGTGGGTGAGTAAATTTGCAGACGATACTAAAGTCGGTGGTGTTGTCGATAGTGTGGAAGGATGTAGCAGATTACAGAGGGATATAGATAAGCTGCAGAGCTGGGCCGAGAGGTGGCAAATGGAGTTTAATGTAGAGAAGTGTGAGGTGATTCACTTTGGAAGGAATAACAGGAATGCGGAATATTTGGCAAATGGTAAAGTTCTTGAAAGTGTGGATGAGCAGAGGGATCTAGGTGTCCATGTACATAGATCCCTGAAAGTTGCCACCCAGGTTGATAGGGTTGTGAAGAAGGCCTATGGAGTGTTGGCCTTTATTGGTAGAGGGATTGAGTTCCGGAGTCGGGAGGTCATGTTGCAGCTGTACAGAACTCTGGTACGGCCGCATTTGGAGTATTGCGTACAGTTCTGGTCACCGCATTATAGGAAGGACGTGGAGGCTTTGGAGCGGGTGCAGAGGAGATTTACCAGGATGTTGCCTGGTATGGAGGGAAAATCTTATGAGGAAAGGCTGATGGACTTGAGGTTGTTTTCGTTGGAGAGAAGAAGGTTAAGAGGAGACTTAATAGAGGCATACAAAAGGATCAGGGGGTTGGATAGGGTGGACAGTGAGAGCCTTCTCCCGCGGATGGATATGGCTGGCACGAGGGGACATAACTTTAAACTGAGGGGTAATAGATATAGGACAGAGGTCAGAGGTAGGTTCTTTACGCAAAGAGTAGTGAGGCCGTGGAATGCCCTACCTGCTACAGTAGTGAACTCGCCAACATTGAGGGCATTTAAAAGTTTATTGGATAAACATATGGATGAAAATGGCATAGTGTAGGTTGGATGGCTTTTGTTTCGGTGCAACATCGCGGGCCGAAGGGCCTGTACTGCGCTGTATTGTTCTATGTTCTATGTTCTAAAATACACTGGTCCCTGGGCAGTATATCATTATTTACAGGTTCCCTGTGTACCATGTAATTGTTTACAGTAATTCCTGTGTAGTACATCATTATAATACACTGGTCCCTGGGCAGTATATCATTATTTACAGTGTTCCCTGTGTAGTATGTAATTATTTACAATAATTCCTGTGTAGTACATCATTATAATACACTGGTCCCTGGGCAGTATATCATTATTTACAGTGTTCCCTGTGTAGTATGTCATTATTTACAGTAATTCCTGTGTAGTACATCATTATAATACACTGGTCCCTGGGAAGTATATCATTATTTACAGGTTCACTGTGTAGTATCTCATTATTTACAGCCATCCATGTGCAGAATAGCAGTATTAATCGTGACCCTTGGTGGCATATCGTTATTTTCTGTGGTCTCTGGTTAGTGTATCATTATTTAAAGTGGTCCCTGGTTAGTGTATCATTAATTACAATGGTCCCTATGTAGCATGTCATTGTTTACAGTAGTCCCTGAGTGGTATATACATATTTACAGGGAATCCTGGGTAGTATATCATTATTTACAGTGTCCCTGGGCAGTATATCGGCATTTACAGTGTTCCCTGGACAGTACATCATAATTTTCAGTGGTCCCTGCTTAGTATATCATTATTTACCGTGGTCCCTCGTAGTATATCATTATCCACAGTGGTTCCTGGATTCTATATAATCATTTACAGGGATGCCTGGGCAGTATATCATTATGCATAGTGTTCCTGGCAGTATATATTTATTTACAGAGGTCGCTGTATGGTGTATCGTTATTTGCCATATCGCCTGATACAGGGAGGCAGCCATACCCAAGGTGCAGGACAAGGGTAGCTAAAAACAAACATTACACAACCAACTATTATTTGTGCAACAACGATAGAAAATACCTGATTAGTTTTCAGTCCATTAAACACAGCAAATAACTAAAAACATTTCATTGCATCTTTCACTGTGATTGTCAAAGGATTGTTCATTCCATTAATCACAGGCGGTTTCTAATTATTGTTCAGACCATAATCAAATTGAGATTGTTATTCAGCGGAATAGAATCTGTAATTACTGACCACACAACAATAATAACATCAATTAAAAATGCATTTGTTCAGCTCACAATCCCAATCAATGGGATTCTCCCTCGGCAGGATCCTCCAATTCCGCCGGCAGCGCACCCATGTCGGCGGGTTTCTCGATGGCGTGGGGGGGGGGGGGGGGGTCACAATGGGAAACCTCATTGACTGGCTGCAGGAACGGAGAATCCCATTGTGGCGGTGGGTGCACCGTGCCGGATAACGGGACTGGCGGGACGGAGAACCGGGTACAGGACATTAAACGGATGATCATTTTACAAGAGAATTATCTTGGCAAGATACTGATTAATCCATTGATCACTAACGGAATGAATAAATCTTTTAACTTCCCACAATAATATGTATTGGGAAATATTTCCCATGTCTATGATACCAGCAATTATATCTCAGGATTTAATTTCATTAATCATAGTTGTGCCATGACTGAATAGTGTGAGAATTCTCTCTGCCTGTTTCTACCAAAAAAAACTGAGCAAGTCGGGCAGCACGGTAGCATAGTAGTGCCACTATGACGTCACAGTGCCAGGGTCCCAGGTTCCCCGCTTGGGTCACTCTCTGTGCAGAGTCTGCACGTTCTCCCCGTGTGTGCGTGGGTTTCCTCCGGGTGCTCTGATTGCCTCCCACAGTCCAAAGATGTGCAGGTTATGTGGATTGGCCATGATAAATTGCCCTCAGGTTGGATGGGGTTACTGGGTTATGGGGATAGGGTGGAGGTGTGGGCTTGGGTAGGGTGCTCTTTCCAAGAGCTGGTGCAGACTCGATGGACCGAATGGCCTCCTTCTGCACTGTAAATTCTATGATCTCTGAAATCCAATGATGAAAGGCAGGATGACATATATTGCACCATCATGTTTGCACAACATTGATAGAAAGCATCACATTCGTTTTCAGTCCATTGAACACAGTAAATAACGAAAAACATTTAATTACAACATTGAATGTGATTCTTGAAGGATTGATTATTCCAGTAATCAGAGGCGTAAATAAATATTGTTCAGACAATATTCATACTAAGATTGTTCTTTCAAATAGAGTCAGTAATTCCTGACCTTCCTATAATAACACAATAAACTGAACATGCACATTTCTGCTCACAATTAACTAAACTGTGATTATCTTTCTATAGAATCATCATACCGGGAACATGATTATTTTCAGTCCAATGGTTACTGAATATATCTAGAAATATTTATACTTTTCACAATAAGATTCATTTGAAAATTTCTATGAGTAGCAGAAATTATCTTTCAGGTTTTAATTCCATTAATTACTAGAAATATCGCTGCTATGTGGTGGAATACATTGTGATCTATCTGCATGTTTCTGCTGAAGACGTCTCAGCAATTTAAATGATGTAATCCGGGAAGTAATGGGCTCAAAAACAATTATATATTGTGTTCCATATTTATTAAAATTATTGAGGCTATCTGACTGCTGGAACTGGATAACTACAAACTCCCGCTGGTGTTGTTAGGGAGACCGGTCCTTTTGGTCCCCTTCTGTTCCTCCAGTGTTTCTCCTCGGGAAAATACTGACTGTTTCACAATAAGAGAGTGATCAACCATTGTTTCCATTCATTATTCATCAATTAGACTCTGTTTCCCAGGTTTAATGGACTAATCAATGCCGGGGTCTAATGCGATGGTTAAGATTGGAGCTGGCGGATTGTAGGAGAATCAAAGCCTGCCATGGCCTTGGTGATTTATTTCTCAGTATTACACAGCAGATCCACAGCTCTCCGTGATACCGACACTCTCCCAATTCTTCAGGATTCCTGATTTGAAGGCGGCACAGTAGCACAGAGGCGTGAAGCCTGTTGCTTCACTGCACCAGGGTCCCAGGTTCGATTCCCAGCTTGGGTCACTGTCTGTGCGGAGTCTGCACGTTCTACCCGTGTCTGCGTGGGTTTCCTCCGGGTGCTCTGAGGATTACTCTCAGGATTATTCCCAGTGCCACGTGACAGTGAGGCCAGAAATAAGAGGATAGTCCAGCTAAACACGTGGCTAAACTGGTGGCGTAGGAGGGAGGATTTCAGATTTCTGGGCATTCGGCTATCTTCCGGGACAGGTGGGATCTGGACAAGAAGGGCGGGTAGCTTCTATACTGGAGGGGCATCACTATCCTGGCTGGGAGGTTTGTTAGTGTCACTCGGGAGAATGGAAACTAATATGAAAGTGGATGGGAACAGGAGCGGTAGCTCAGAAGGTGTAATAACTGAAGGGGAAATAGAGAACACAAATACGTGAACAACATCACCCTCAGTCAGAGCAAAAAAGGTGACAAGTGTGAGAAGGGAGGTGCGCTCAATGCAGGATTCAGGGTGGTGGACCTAAATGTGCGCAGTATACGGAACAAGGTAAATTTGCATGTTGTTCACATTGATATTGGCTGGGAGGATGTGGTGGGAATCACAGAGACGTGGCTGCAAGGTGATCAGGGCTGGCATCAAAATATGCAAGCGTTCTATCGAAAGGACAGGCAGACGGGCAAAGGGGGCGGGGTTGCATTCTACGTAAGGAATGACGTTGAAGCGATAGCAAGGAGCGATATCGGATCAGAAGGCATAGAATCTCTGAGGGCAGAGTTGAGGAATCGAATAGATAAAAAGACCCCGATGGAGGTTATTTGCAGGACCCCGAGCAGTAAATAAATCAGGAGATAGAAAAGGCCTGTAAAAAAGGCAATATTACAATAATCATGGGGAACTTCAATTTGCAGGTGGACTGGGAAAATCAGGTTGGTCGTGGATCCCAAGAAAAAGAATTGGTGGAAAGTCTAAGAGATGGTTTTTTTTGAGCAGCTTGTGACAGAGCCTACTAGGGAACAGGCAATTCTGGATTTGGAGATGTGTAATGAGACAGACTTGATTAGGGAACAAATGGTGAAGGAACCCTGAGGGGGCAGTGACCACAATATACTAGAATTTACCCTGAGGTTTCAGAGGGAGAAGCTGCAATCAGATGTAACGGTATTACAATTAAATAGGGGTAACTACAAAGACATGAGGGTGGAGCTGCCATAGTTGATTGGAAAAGGAGCCTCGCAGGGAAGACATTGAAACAGCAATGGCAGGAGTTTGGGGTGGTTATTCGGGAGGAAGAACAGAATTTCATCCCAAGGCGGAGGAAACATGCCAAGGGGAGGACAAGGTCTGCATGGCTGATGAGGGAAGTCAAGGACAGCAGTAAAGCAAAATAAAAAGCATACAATGTGGCGAGGAGTAGTGGGATGCCAGAAAATTGGGAAGCCTTTAATAGCGAACAGAGGACACCTGAAAACGCAATAAAGAAGGAGGAGATGAAATTTGAGGGCAAGCTAGTTCGTAATGTAAAAGACGATAGGAAGATGTTTTTTTTCAATATATAAAAGGTAAGAGAGAGACAAATACAGACATTGGACCAGTGGAAAATGTGACTGGAGAAGTAATAACCGGCAACAAAGAAATGGCAGGCCAGCTGTATAGTTACTTTGCATCAGTCTTCACGGTGGAAGACACCAGTGGGATACCAGAGCTCCAGGAGAACCAGGGGGCAGAGGGGAGTGCCGTGGCCATCACTAAGGAGAAGGTTCTGCGGAAACTGAAAGGTCTGAAGGTGGATGAATGACCTGGACGGATGGACTACATCCCAGGGTTCTAAAAGAGATAGCTGAGCAGATTGTGGAGGCAGTGGCGGGAATCTTTCAGGAATCACTGGAGGCAGAAAGGGTCCCAGAGGACTGGAAAGTGGCTAATGTACCACCGCTGTTTAAGAAGGGAGGGAGGCAGAAGATGGGAAATTAAAGGCCGGTTAGCCTGACTTCGGTCATTGGTAAGATTTTAGATCCATTATTAAGGATGAGATTGCGGAGTACTTGGAAGAGCATGGTAAAATAGGACTGAGTCAGCACGGCTTCGTCAAGGGGAGGTCATGTCTGACAAATCTGTTAGAGTTCTCTTTGAGGTAGTAACACGGAAGTTAGACAAAGGAGAATCAGTGGACGTGATTTATTTAGATTTCCAGAGGGCCTTTCCATGGTGCCGCACAGGAGACTGTTAAATACGTTAAGAGACAATGGTGTTCAGGGTAAGATCCTGGGATGGAAAAAGAATTGGCTGACTGGCAGTAGGCAGGGAGTTGGGATAAAGGGGTCTTTTTCAGGATGGCAGCCGGTGACTAGTGGTGTGCCTCAGGAGTCTGTGCTGGGACCACAACTTTCCACAATATACATTGATGATCTGGAAGAAGGAACCGATGGCACTCTTGCTGAGTTTCCAGATGATTCAAAGATCTGTAGAGGGGCAGGTAGTATTGAGGAAGCGAGGGGCGCTGCAGAAGGACTTTGAGGCTCGGAGATTGTGAAAAGATGTGGCAGATGGAATACAATGTGGAAAAGTGTGAGGTTATGCACTTTGGAAGAAGGAATGGAGGAATTCTCTAAATGGAGGAATGCTTCGGAAATCAGAAGCACAAAGGGACTTGGGAGGCCTTGTTCACGATTCTCTTACGGTTAACGTGCAGGTTCAGTCGGCAGTTAGGAAGGCACTTGCAATGTTAGCATTCATGTCGAGAGGGCTAGAATGCAATACCAGGGATGTACTTCTGAGGCTGTAAAAAGCTCAGGTCAGATCCCGTTTGGAGTATTGTGAACAGTTTTGGGTCCCGTACCTGAAGAAGGATATGCTTCCCTTGGAAAGGGTCAAGAGGAGGTTCACTAGAACGATCCCTGGAATGAAGAGCTTGTCGTGTGAGGAACGGTTGAGGACTCTGGGTCTGCACTCGTTGGAGTTTAGAAAGATGAGGGGAGATCTTATTGAAACTTACAGGATACTGCGAGCCCTGGCTAGAGTTGATGTGGAGAGGGTGTTTCCACTAGTAGGAGAAACTAGAAGCAGAGGACACCGTCTCAGACTAAAGGGACGATGCTCTAAAACAGAGATGAGGAGGAATTTATTCAGCCAGAGGATGGTGAATCTGTGGAACTCTTTGCCGCAGAAGGCTGTGGAGGCCAAATCACTGAGTGTCTTTAAGACAGAGATAGATAGGTTCTTGGTTAATAAGGAGATCAGGGGTTATGGTGAGAAGGCGTGAAGGTAGGAGAATGAGGATGAGAAACATATCAGCCATGATTGAATGGCGGAGCAGGCTCGCTGGGCCTAGTAACCAAGTTCAGCTCCTGTGTCTTATGGTCTTATGGCCATAAATGTCCAACTCGGTTTGAAATGTGGCTTTGGGTGTCTGCCTCCATTATTCTGACAGAAAATGAGGTAATGAAAGGATGTGACGAACAAGCGGGAAATGACATTGAGGCAGAAGCTGAGCAGTGATTAAATTGAATGGTGGAGGAGGTGTGAGTGACCGTGTAGTCTCCCCATGTTGCCATTTGTTATCAGTTCCGGCTCTGCATTACTCGCTGATGAATGTAGCTGCACGATCATATATTTCAGTTACATCTTTCCAACAGATATTTATATTGTTCATGGAAACAGTTCATTTATATCCAGATTATCCAAAACTTGTCAAATGTGTGGAACGGATCTCACATCATCGTCTTTTATTCCCAATAACCCAGCCCCACCCAATCCAATCACCCGAAGGGAAAACTGCGTCTAAACGATTCACACAGCGAGTGGTTCTGATCTGGCCTGCACGGCCTGGGACACTGGTGCCGGCAGATACAACAGTGGTTTCAGAGGGAATGATAGGAGTGACAAAAATCAAATGTATGTCTCCAGGGAAAGGGCGCTCCAGTCGGATTGAATCATCTGCTCATCTACAGAGCCGCTGAGGTTAAACGGAATGAAATGAAATGGAATGAAATGAAATGAAAATCGCTTATTGTCACAACTAGTCTTCAAATGAAGTTGCTATGAAAATCCCCTAGTCGCCACATTCCGGCGCCTGTTCGGGGAGGCTGGTACGGGAATTGAACTGTGCTGCGGGCCTGCGGGCCTTCGTCTGCTTTAAAAGCCAGCGATTTATCCCAGTGTGCTAAACCAGCCCCAGGAATGAATGTCCTCCTTCGGGACTTCACGCACTTTTAAGGCTTTGGATGTGGTCTGGCTGTAAGATGATGGGACCAACACCTGCAGGTTCCCTCCAAGTTCCCCATCACCGCGAGTTTTCTCACTGTAATCCTTTCTATTCACTGTGTCCATGTGTGAACTCAGCGTCCGCTTTAGCTCACTGCTTACTTCACAGCATCAACGTCATTGTAAGTTCCAATCTGTCTGCCCCTGGGCGCTGTCTGTGCTGTTAATATCGAAAACATCTGTGTTGCTCCCAATAAAAGCAGACGCACATTTAATCATTAGAGGGAGGTCTATCTTTTTCAGGTTGCTTTACAATTATTTTTAAAAGCGGCTGAGCCACGTGTTTGCTTTCTGGCCTCTCACTGGGGAAATACAAGTTCTATTCCAGCTCTGCACAATAACTGACCTGTCACACTCTGTCAGTTATTCACAACATAAATGGTGCAATACTGCATGAAGGACATTTACTTTATCCAGGATCTGAGTTTATAATTTAGGAACAAGTTTGTTTACTCAGCAAATGTATTAATCCGGATTGTGTTTTCCACATGATAGCCAGTTCCCCACATCTCCAAGAACACTCCCTCGCACTCTATCTCTCCTTTGCACTCTCTCCCCCACTCACCCTCACTCTCTCACACTATCCCTCTCCCACACTCTCTCCCTCGCTCACACTCTCTCCCTCTCGACAATCCCTCCCTCTCTCACACTCTCTCCCTCTCCCATACTCCCTCCCTCTCTCACAGTGTCTCACTCGCTCACACTCTCTCACTCTCTCACCGTCCCTCTCTCACCCTCCCTCGCTCACACGTTCTCCCTCTCTCACACTGCCTCCCTCTCTCACACTCTGTCCCCCTCTCACACTTCCTCACACTCTAATCCTCTCACACACTCCCTCCCTCTCACACTCTATTCCTCTCTCACACTCTGGCCCTCTCGCACACTCTAACCCTCTCTCACGCTCTCTCACACTCTCTCACTCTCTCACACTCATGTCCCCCTCTTACACTCCACCCCTCTCTCACACTCTAACCCTCTCACAGACTCCCTCCCTCTCTCATACTCTCTACCACTCTCTCCCCCTCTCACACTCCCTCCCTCTCTCACACTCATATCCCCTTCTCACACACTCCCTCCCTCTCTCTCACGCTCTCCCCTCTCTCACACTCTGTCCCCATCTCACTCCCCCTCCCTCTCTCACACGCTAACCCTCTCACACACTCCCTCCCTCTCTCACACGCTCTCCCCTCTCTCACACTCCCTCCCTCTCGCACACTCTAACCCTCTCTCGCACTCTCTTACTCTCTCCCCTTTCGCTCTCTGTCTCTCTCTCTTCTGCTCTCTCTCTCTTGCACTTTCACCCTCTCTCACACTCCTCTCTCACACACTCTCCCTCTGACACATTATCTACCTCACTCACCCTCCCTCTCTCCCACTGTCTCCCTCTCTCCCACTCTCTCTCCCTCTCAGACTCTCTCCCTCTCTCACACTCTCTTCCTGTCTAACACACTCTCCCTGTCTCACTCCTCTCCCTTTCTCACACTCTCTCCCTCTCTCACACTCACTCCATATCTCACACTCCCTCCCTCTCTCACACTCTCTCTCTCTCTCACACTCCCTCCATCTCTCACACTCCCTCCCTCTCTCGCACTCTCCCTCTCTCACACTCCCACCATCTCTCACACTCCCTCTCTCACCCTCCTTCTCTCACACTCCCTCCATCTCTCACACTCCCTCCATCTCTCACACTCCCTCCATCAAATTCCTGCCTCTCTCATACTTTCTTCTTCATTGATACTCACCCCCCATTCTCCCACTCTCTCTAACACATTTCCTTTGTCTCACACTTACCCCTCTCGCACATTCTGTCCCTCTCTCACACTCTCACCCTCTCTCTCTCTGCTCCATGTCTCCCTCCCTCCCTCTCTCACATCTCGTTAGACACTTTCCCACTCTGTCCCTCTCACTCTCTCTATCCCTATATCTCTCTCCCTCCATGCCTCCCTCCCTCTCACACAACTCCCTCACTGACTTTTCTCTCTCTCACACTTTCTCTCACAATCTTTCCCTCTCACACTTTCTCTCACTCTCTTTCCCTCGCTCACACTTTCTCACAAACTCTTTCCCTCTCTCATACTTCCTCTCACACTCTTTCCCTCTCTCACACGTTTTCTCGCTCTCCTTCCCTCTCTCACACTTTCTCTTACACTCTTTCCCTCTCACACTTTCTCTCACTCTCTTTCCCTCTCTCACACTTTCTCTCAAACTCTTTCCCTCTCTCACACTTCCTCTCACACTCTTTCCCTCTCTCACACTTTCCCTCTCTCACACTTTTTCTCACTCTCCTTCCCTCTCTCACACTTTCTCTCACACTATTTCCCTCTCTCACACTTTCCCTCTCTCACACTTTGTCTCACTCGCCTTCCCTCGCTCACACTTTCTCTCACACTCTTTCCCTCTCTCACTCTTTCTCTGACTCTCTTTCCCTCTCTCACACTCTCTCACTCTCTTAACCCTCTCTCGCACTTTCTCTCATCCTCTTTCTCTCTCACACACTTTCTATCACACTCTTCCCCACTCACTTTCCCTCACAATCTTTCCCTCCCCCACTCCCTCAGTCACTCAGTCGCTCTCTCCTTTACTTTCCTCTAAGATTATGTTCCTATTTTATACACAATCCTTCTCACCCAACCTGCCTCCGTCACCCACTCACCCGCTCGCTCTCCTCTCTCTGTTTCCCTTTCTCTCAGACAATCTGCCTCCCTCACCCACACCCGCTCGCTCTCCACTCTCTGTTTCCCTTTCTCTCAGCCAATCTAACTCCTCCTCTCGTTTTATCCTTTATATCTCCCACCCTCTTTCTTTCCCATTCTATCTCCTCCCACCCTCTTTCTCCCTCACCCTGTCTTCTATCAGCAGATCTCACAGATCAGTTCTCTCTTCCTCCACATCTCACCCCGCCTCTCTCCCAGCTTAAGTGTGTGCACCAGATGGACGGCCGGTGTCAGTTAGAGACGGGGTATCAGTTTTCACAGCTGAATATGTTTCAATGCTGCTCTCTGAGGTGATGAGTTTGTATCTGCTGCAGCCTCTGAGTTTGCTGAGGTTCCAATGATTCTAAATGTTTTCTTAGTTTGAAGGGCTCAATCATATTTAGATATGGGATCACATACTTTGCGCTGTAAATTGTTCCAGATTTTGGAGACATTGAAATGTTCTACTTATGCTCAACCAGAAACAACTGAAATGAAATAAAGGAATGTCACAGTTATAGGCAGCTACATTCCAGAGTGCAGTGGAACCACCCAGAGTAACACGCTGACAACTGGAACTGAATTACTGAATGGTCACAGTTCCAGAGGCAGCTACACCACAGAGTGCAGTGTAACCTCCCAGAGAAACACACTGACAATTGGAACTGAATCACTGAGTGGTCACAGTTATAGGCAGCTACATTCCAGAGTGCAGTGGAACCACCCAGAGTAACACGCTGACAACTGGAACTGAATTACTGAATGGTCACAGTTCCAGAGGCAGCTACACCACAGAGTGCAGTGTAACCTCCCAGAGAAACACACTGACAATTTGAACTGAATCACTGAATGGTCACAGTTACAGAGACAGCTACATCCCAGAGTGCAGTGGTACCACCCAGAGAAACACACTGACAATTGGAACTGAATCACTGAATGTTCACAGTTAAAGAGAGAGCTACACCCCAGAGTGCAGTGGTACCACCCAGAGAAACACACTGACAATTGGAACTGAAACACTGAATGGTCACAGTTACACAGAAAACCACACCCCAGAGTGGAGTGGAACCACCCAGAGAAACACACTGACAATTGGAACTGAATCACTGAATGGTCACAGTTACGGAGACAGCTACACCCCTGAGTGCAGTGGAACCACCCAGAGAAACACACTGACAATTGGAACTGAATCACTGACTGGTCACAGTTACAGAGAAAACCACACCCCAGAGTGGAGTGGAACCACCCAGAGAAACATACTGACAATTGGAACTGAATCACTGAATGGTCACAGTTACAGAGGCAGCTACACCACAGAGTGCAGTGGAACCACCCAGAGAAACACACTGACAATTGTAACTGATTCACTGAATGGTCACAGTTAGAGAGACAGCTACACCCCTGAGTGCAGTGGAACCACCAAGAGAAACACACTGACAATTGGAACTGAGTACGAAGTCTTACAACACCAGGTTAAAGTCCAACAGGTTTGTTTCGATGTCACTAGCTTTCGGAGCGCTGCTCCTTCCTCAGGTGAATGAAGAGGTCTGTTCCAGAAACACATATATAGACAAATTCAAAGATGCCAAACAATGCTAGGAATGCGAGCATTAGCAGGTGATTAAATCTTTACAGATCCAGAGATGGGGTAACCCCAGGTTAAAGAGGTGTGAATTGTCTCAATCCAGGACAGTTGGTAGGATTTCGCAGGCCAGATGGTGGGGGATGAATGTAATGCGACATGAATCCCAGGTCCCGGTTGAGGCCGCACTCATGTGTGCGGAACTTGGCTATAAGTTTCTGCACGGCGATTCTGCGTTGTCGCGCGTCCTGAAGGCCGCCTTGGAGAACGCTTACCCGGAGATCAGAGGCTGAATGCCCTTGACTGCTGAAGTGTTCCCCGACTGGAAGGGAACATTCCTGCCTGGTGATTGTGGCGCGATGTCCGTTCATTCGTTGTCGCAGCGTCTGCATGGTCTCGCCAATGTACCACGCTTCGGGACATCCTTTCCTGCAGCGTATGAGGTAGACAACGTTGGCCGAGTCGCACGAGTATGTACCGCGTACCTGGTGGGTGGTGTTCTCACGTTTAATAGTGGCATCCATGTCGATGATCTGGCACGTCTTGCAGAGATTGCCATGACAGGGTTGTGTGGTGTCGTGGTCACTGTTCTGAAGACTAGGTAGTTTGCTGCAAACAATGGTTTGTTTGAGGTTGCGCGGTTGTTTGAAGGCAAGTAGTGGGGGTGTGGGGCTTACCTTGGCAAGATGTTCATCGTCATCAATGACGTGTTGAAGGCTGTGAAGAAGATGACGTAGTCTCTCCGCTCCGGGGAAGTACTGGACGACGAAGGGTATTCTGTCGGTTGTGTCCCATGTTTGTCTTCTGAGGAGGTCGGTGCGGTTTTTCGCTGTGGCGCGTTGGAACTGTCGATTGATGAGTCGAGTGCCATATCCCATTCGTACGAGGGCATCTTTCAAAGTCTGTAGATGTCTGTTACGCTCCTCCTCGTCTGAGCAGATCCTGTGTATACGGAGCGCTTGTCCATAGGGGATGGCTTCTTTAATGTGTTTAGGGTGGAAGCTGGAGAAGTGGAGCATCATGAGGTTATCCGTGGGTTTGCGGTAAAGTGAAGTGCTGAGGTGACCGTCCTTGATGGAGACGAGTGTGTCCAAGAATGCAACTGATTTTGCAGAGTAGTCCATGGTGAGTCTGATGGTTGGATGGAACTTATTAATGTCATTGTGTAGTCGTTTCAGTGACTCTTCGCCGTGGGTCCAAAGGAAAAAAATGCCATCAATGTATCTGGTGTATAACGTCGGTTGAAGGTCCTGTGCGGTGAGTAGGTCCTGTTCAAACTTGTGCATGAAGATGTTGGCGTATTGGGGTGCGAATTTGGTCCCCATGGCTGTTCCGTGCGTCTGAATGAAGAACTTGTTGTAAAAGGTGAAGACGTTGTGATCCAGAATGAAGCGGATGAGTTGCAGAATTGCGTCTGGAGATTGGCAGTTGTCGGTGTTGAGTACTGAGGCTGTTGCAGCAATGCCGTCGTCATGGGGGGTGCTGGTGTAGAGTGCCGAGACGTCCATTGTGACGAGGAATGTTCCTGGTTCAACTGCTCCATGGGTGCTGAGTTTCTGTAGGAAGTCCGTCGTGTTGCGACAGAAGCTGGGTGTACCTTGTACGATGGGTTTCAATATGCCCTCGATGTAGCCAGAGAGGTTCTCACACAGGGTCCCATTGCCTGAAACGATAGGGCGGCCTGGTGTGTTGGCCTTATGTATTTTTGGGAGCAGTAGAGATCTCCAATGCGGGGAGGACGTGGGATGAGAGCACGTAGGGTGCTCTGAAGATCTGGATCCAAGGTCTTGATCAGTCTGTTAAGTTGGCGGATGTGTTACTTGGTCGCATCTGCGGGTAACTGTCTGCAGTGTTCTTGGTTGTTCAGTTGTCGGTATACTACTTTGCAGTGGTTTGTTCTGTTCAGTACGACAGTGCCCCACCACCCCCCCCCCCTCCTTTGTCTACTGGTTTGATGACGATGCTGCGGTTGGTCTTGAGAGCGCGGATGGCATTGCGTTGTGCTTGGGTGACGTTCGGAGCTGTCTTGTGAATGCGACTGATGAATCTGGCATTGACGCGACTCCTGACGGCTTGAGCATACATGTCGAGTCTAAGGCAGCGGCCTTCCGGAGGGGTCCAATTCGACTCTTTCCTCTTCGGTTGCCGCACCGCAGATCTCTCGGTCTGCTGTTCCGGTTCATTGGTAGTCTGCTTGGGTTCGCTGTTGGCCTCTTGGGGTCTGTGGAAGAATTACCGGAGCCTCAATCGCCTGATGAATTCCTCCGTGTCTGCCGCAAGACTGATGGGGTCCATTTTGGTGGTGGTGCAGAAATTGAGCCCTCTGCTGAGGACTTCGATTTCGTCTGGTTGAAGGGTGTAGTCTGACAAGTTGACAATAGATTTCCCTGTATTGTTTTCTACTGTGACACCGGGGGTGGCTTGGTTGCTGCCGGTGGTGGTGCCAAGTTTCTCAAGCTTTCTGTTCTTGGTATGCATATAGTTGGCATAGTATTGTTGTCTCATCTGGTTGGCGGTGTTCCGCAGCTGGTCTGCTGCATCCTGAGCGCAAGTTGAGAATATGGCCTCTATCTTGGTTTCCAGGTTGCGTCGTCTGCTGTAGAGCTGGTGTACGAGGTGGTTGAGGAGTGTGAGAGAGGTGCGACGGCAGAGTCTCTCAGCGAAGGCTGTGTTGTAGGTCGACTTGAGTGGGTTTGTGATCTGTAGCCCTTTCGGGATCTTGTCTGCTTTCTTGCATCTTTGTAGAAACTTAATGTCAGTGTCTATATGCGCGATCTTTCTGGAGATCCTCTCCACTTTGAGCCGGCAGTTTGCGGTGTCGATGGACTTTTACCTGGTGTTGAGCTCGTGAAATCGAAACAAACCTGTTGGACTTTAACCTGGTGTTGTAAGACTTCGTACTGTGCTCACCCCAGTCCAACGCCGGCCTCTCCACACAATTGGAACTGAATCACTGAATGGTCACAGTTACAGAGACAGCTACACCCCAGAGTGCAGTGGAACCTCCCAGAGAAACACACTGACAATATGATCTGAATCAATGAATGGTCACAGCTAGAAATAGCTACACCCCAGAGTGCAGTGGAACCACCCAGAGGAACACATTGACAATTGGAACTGAATCACAGAATGGTCAGAGTTACAGAGGCAGCTACACCCCAGAGTGCAGTAGAACCACCCAGAGAAACACACTGACAATTGGAACTGCATCACTGAATGGTCACAGTTATAGAGACAGCTACACGCCTGTGTGCAGTGGAACCACCCAGAGAAACACACTGACAATTGGAACTGAATCACTGAATGGTCGCAGTTACCGAGACAGCTACACCCCAGAATGCAGTGGAACCACCCAGAGAAACACACTGACAATTCGAACTGAATCACTGAATGGTCACAGTGGAGTGAGGGATATCACTGAAACAATCTGAGATGTAGAGATGGGACTGATGATGTCTGAGTGGACAGCATCCTTTCTCTTAATTTTAGTTGAACAATGTGATCAACAGTCCAGTGTTTGCAAAGAATGCTGTAATCTGTTTGTTCATATATTTCTAAACATAACTTGAACGATGTCAAAACCTCAATACCCCTGTTGTGATTCCACAGGGTATACCTTTAAGGCGTTGGGAATATATAACCTCAGAGTTTCAGACTCATAGACGACACCAGCAAGAAGGACACATCACTTCTCACTGAAAATGCATCTTACAATTAAACTAGTTGAGAAAATATTCTACCCAATTGTTGCTATTTTTGGTGTTCCTGGTAAGTGAATGTCACCATTGAAGTTGTGTAAATCTGTGTGTGAGCGGCTCTCTGATTTTAAACTGGGACTGGAACTATCTGATCCTGATTTCGTGCTCACTGTTATATTGACACCTGACCAACGATATAATTGTCAAATGTCTTTAAGCATGTCAATAGTTTGAATCCCTTTTATCAACTTACAAAAAACCTCTGTTTGTAACTCACTGGATCTCTGCCCGGTGAAGTTATTATCTTGAGTAGATTCGTGTATAATGTAAGATTGGATCTCAGTGAAGGCAATCTCTCTGAAGGAATGTTTAGAAGGAGAAAGAATAAAATCACACTGAGTGTGGGTCACTCTCCAGAGTGGAATATCTGACAGCAGTGAACAAGTATTACTGGAAGTATCTGTTAGTGTAGAATTCTACTGAATGTGGGTCTCTCACCAGAGTGGAATATCTGACGGCAGTGAACAAGTGTTACTGGAAGTGTCTGTCAGTGTGGAATTGTACTGACTGTGGGTCACCAACTAGAGTGGTATATATGACAGCAGTGAACAAGGATTACTGGAAGTATCTGTCAGTGTCGGATCGTACTGAATGTGGGTCCCTCACCAGAGGGAATATCTGATCAGATTATCCATCTATTATTGGGAATATTGTTGAATTGTATTGTGTGTGCGTAAGGAATGGAACTGAAATAAGTTGGTTCTATTTTGAAATGATGTGTTTTATTTGGCGCGCCGTCGCTCTATTCTATGGAGCTCTCTCTCTCTCTCTCTCTCTCTCTGTCTGTCTGTCTGTGTGCCTGTCTCTCTCTCTGTTTTATTTGTAGAATAGATTGAAAACAGGAAGAGTTTGGCTGTGTTTTGATGATGGTTTGCTATTTATTCTGTGAAGTAAAATGTTTCGATATCTGTTTTCTATTTAACTGCTCCAACAGTATCACCCAGACGCAGAAATTTAACAAAACTCAACAGTCCAGTATTTGTTTTGTGATATTTGTCTCACTTCTCTTCATCACCAAATTAACTCCAATGTTTGTTATATTTTATGGGTGTGTTAAAACTGTGTTTCTGCTTCACACGATTTGTGAATCTATTCACCTGAACCCAGAAACCCCTCCAGTCCATTCACACACTTGTTTTCCAAGGAGTGATTGGGGGACTTATTGTTCTGATCAAAATACAGCAGCGGACACTGATCTGTCGGAACATTAATTTCCCATTGAAATACCCACTTTGCAAATTCATCATTAATGATGATGTGTGCCTGTAATTACTTGTATTCTTCCTCTGTACTCACTATCACTCTCAATTTGATTTTGTCTGTAAATTGTGTAATTAACATTCTGCTTCCCGATCCTATACCGTTGATGGGAATGGTGAAGGAGAGTGACCCCAGTGCTGAGCCTTGTGGAACACCACTTCCCACATTCCACCAACCAGCCTAAATCCCTTTAACTCTTCTCCCTGTTTTCTGTGTGTGTCGCCAGCATGTGTCCATTCTGCTGCTGTGTCCCCTAACTCCACTGGCTCTGAGATTACTCATAAGTCTGTTATGTCGGATCTTACTGACGACCTTTAGAAAATCAAATTGTTGAACATCTATCATACTACTCAGATCTATTATTTCTGATAGCTATTGAAATAATTGGATGAAATGTGTCAGGAATAATGTTGACTTTGGAATATGTGCCGACTATTTAGTATACTCTGTGTTACTGGATTTCTTTTAACTCATGCTTCTAATTCCATTTGTCCAACTGTTGACATTGTGACTGGAAGATTTTATTATATTCTGTTCTAATTTCAAGAATAACAGAGACCGATTTCTGCTTTTCAATTCTTTGGTAATTCTCGGGGGCAGCACGGTAGCATTGTGGATAGCACAATTGCGTCACACCTCCAGGGTCCCAGATTCGATTCCGGCTTGCGTCACTGTCTGTGCGGAGTCTGTACATCCTCCCCGTGTGTGCGTGGGTTTCCTCCGGGTGCTCCGGTTTCCTCCCACAGTCCAAAGATGTGCAGGTTAGGTGGATTGACCATGATAAATTGCCCTTAGTGTCCACAATTGCCCTTAGTGTTGGGTGGGGTTACTGGGTATAGGGATAGGGTGGAGGTTTTGACCTTGGGTAGGGTGCTCTTTCCAAGAGCCGGTGCAGACTCGATGGGCCGAATGTCCTCCTTCTAAACTGTAAATTCTATGATATGGCTCTATGTAATTATTCTGATGATGATCAGTGAATAGATAATATTGTCTCTGCTGTTTCTCACTGTCTATTTTATTTATATTTGTTGTTGAAATCCATCCGACTCCAGTAATCTCCCTCTACCTGGACCCCACCCTCTGGCCTCCTATCAGCTCGTGATCTTTTCATTGAGATCTGTCAGTGCAACATCGACCGTCTCAGTTTCTCTCTTCCTCTTACCAGCTCTATCCTGACTCACTCTCAACGTCCTCCTGTCCTCCATCTAATATCCAACCCTGGCCTGATGATCTAAGCTGCTCACAAGGGTGGTGCCATTATTGTCTTGTGTACTGAATTTTTCCTCACAGAGGCTGACCGTCAGCTCTCAGGCCCATCCTGCTACCTCCCCCAGGACCAGCAGCACACCACCAAACATCATGATATTGTTCCCCGGACTTTCACTGACCTCATTGACTCTGGATATCTTCTGTCCACAGCCTCGGACATCATAGTCCCACAATCCCACACATCCTGCATCAACCTCCCGCTTCTACCTCCTTCCCAAAATCCACAAATAGGAAAGTCCCAGTACACCATTATTTTGGCCTTTTCCAGCCCCACCAAGATCATCTGTTCATATCTTGATTCCATCCGCTTTACCCTGTTCTGCCCCTTCCCAAATACATTGATGTCAAAGTGACACAGTGGTTTTCACTGCTGCCTCACAGCATCCGACCCGGGTGACTTTTTCTCCGTGTCTGCGTGGGTTTCCTCCGGGTGCTCCGGTTTCCTCCCACAGTTCAAAGATGTGCAGGTTAGGTGGATTGGCCATGCTAAATTACTCTCTAGTGACCAGAAAGACATGTAGGTTAGATTAAGGGGTTAATGAGATATGAGGGGGAGTTACTTCTCCCTCCTTCTATAAGTATAAAGACATTTTTCTGAAGGTGTCTCCTTCTGTAATGAAATGCATCTGAAATTGATCTGCCATTAATGTACAGTAAGTTCATCTTATGTTCCAATGCGAACATTCCACTCACCTTCCCATATGCTCCCTAGAAATGCACGCTCACATTTTATCATAGAAACTACAGCACTGAGACAGGCACTTCGGCCCAAAGTGCTCCACCTCAACCAAAAAACCCATCTAAGCTAACTCCATTTGCCTGAATTTGTCCCATATTCCTCCAAACCTTTACTATCCAAGTATCAGTCCAACTGACTTTTAAATGTTGTCACTGTCCCTCCTCAAGCACTTCCTCCGGCAGCTCATTCCACATACACACCATCCTCTGTGCAAAAACGTTGCTCTTCAGCTTCTCATTAATTATATCCCATCTTAACTTAAACCAATGCCTTCTAGTACTTGATTCGCCAACCCTGGGAAAAAGACTGAGTGCATTCAACCTGTCCATGCCTCTCGTGATCGTTCACACCTCTATCAGGTCTAAAGCGAGCCTTAAACGCTCCAAAGAAAAAAAAGTCCAATCTGTCCCTCGAACTCAGTCTCTTGAGTCCCGGCAACATCGTTGTAACTCTCGTCCGCACTTGCCCCAGTTTGAGAATATCTTTCCTATCCCAACTTCTAAACTCAATGCCCTGACCGATGAAGGCCAGCATGGCAAAAGCCTTCTTCACTTCCCTAACCACCTGTGACTCAATCTTTCGAGAACCGTGCACCTGAACTCCTCGGTCCTTCTCTTTGACGGTACTCCCTAAGGTCCGACCATTTACTTTGACAGAACTATCTTGATTTTACTTTGCAAAATGTAACACCTCACACTTACCTGCATTGAACTCTATTGGCCATTTCACGGCGCAATTTCCCTGCTAATCAAGATCCTGCTGCAATTTGGATAACCTTGCGCTTGACTGAAATACCACCTATTTTAATCCATCTTCCGGGCTGCCTCTCTGCTGCTTCTTTCTTCAGTGTCGCCATCAAATAATATCTTATCTGGTTCTCACAACTGTTTCGCATATTATGTTTGATCTGGCATTTAATTCGAACTCACTGTCGAGTTTCCTTTTTTTCTTTGAATCATTGTATCGCCGTCACACTGTGCTTTGGAAAAATATTTTGGGAATCCATCAATTTGAAAAGCACAATTCGGGCGGCAGTGTGGCACAGTGGTTATCACTGCCGCCTTAAAGCGCCAGGGACCCAGGTTCAATTCCGACCACGGGTGACTGTCTGTGTGTAGTTAACACATTCTTCCCGTGCGGGGGCGGGGGGGGTGGGTTCCTCCGGGTGCTGCGGTTTCCTCCCAGAGTACAAAGATGTGGAGTTTCGGTGATTTGACTGTGCTAAGTTGCCCCTAGGTGGGATGCGGGGATAGGGCCGGCGAGTGGGTCTGTGTAGATTGCTCTTTCAGTGGGTCGGTGCAGACTCGTTGGGCCTCATGGCCTTTTGGACTGTTTATTCTATGATTCTATGATAACGCCTGACACAAGCTATAATTCTTTATTTCCTATGTGATTTGCCAACACTGAAACCGATGTACCCGATCTGGTTGGTAATACGGAAGCACGATCTTTACTGCACCTGGATTAAAAGGTGCAACATGCAAGGTTGATGTAAAGGATCGAGAGTTCAGTGATATTTTAGCATGCAGAGATAATGTACTCAAAGATATGGAACAGAAAGTACGCAGTGTGGGCCATTTTAACAGACGGAAGGCTGAGATTGGTGGTTTAGCAGGATAGGTGCTGGAGTCTTCACTTGTAATGAACTGTACTGATAATTTTGGGAAGTGCAAGGAATGCCGTGCCTAAGCTTGCTGCTTTCCGTTAGTCCTACAACAATTCCTTATCTCTTGACATCCGTATGTCATCTTGTTCTGGAGCACTCGTAACGTTAGTCCGTCTTCAAGTCTTGTGTTAGCTACTGCTTTCCTGGCTAACTTACAATTTTCCGCCTTCCAAAAACGTGATGTGTTTCGCAATTCAGTTGTTCATGTCCGACCGCGCACGTTGACAACCCCAGTGCTCTCTGACTAATATGCAGTCCCGTTAGAGAAACACATCAAAATCCATATTGTTGCTGCAAACTATTCCATGTCTTGACCCCTGTGTCCTCATTTATTATATACAACGGCACCACGATCAGTGATATCTTCATTCATCCATTGAGAGTCCCAGATTTACTCAGTCCATTCTCCGTCCAGTTTCTTCATCTAACAAGACCTCGCACTCGGTACATCGCTCCATAGACATATCCGTCCCTTACTCTCTTTATGTATCTGAGATACCCTCAAAGAGTTTAATTCAGCAGATTTACGTTGAATGCCAGAATAGTTCCTGATTGTTTCCTTATGCAGCATTGTTTCGTTTATAGCTGCATAATTTTGCTGCAGAATATTTTTGCCCACTTTTCTAAGTGTATGTCTTTTCTCTGTGGATGACTGCAACTAGTTGCAATTGTATTGAAACTTTCAAGCTTAATATATATCGGAAGGATAACTTTATGCATATTCGATAGCATGAGAATTGCGTGAGAATAAAGGTAGCATTGTGGATAGCACAATTGCTTCACAGCTCAACGGTTCCAGGTTCGATTCCGGCTTGGGTCACTGTTGTGCGGAGTCTGCACATCCTCCCCGAGTGTGTGTGGGTTTCCTGCGGATGCTCCGGTTTCCTCCCACAGTCCAAAGGTGTGCAGGTTAGGTGGATTGGCCATGCTAAATTGCCCTTAGTGTCCAAAATTGCCCTTAGTGTTGGGTGGGGTTACTGGGTTATGGGGATAGGGTGGAGGTGTTGACCTTGGGTAGGCTGCTCTTTCCAGGAGCCGGTGCAGACTCGATGGGCCGAATGGCCTTCTTCTGCACTGTAAATTCTATGAAAACAAAACGGCAAGGCATTTTCAAGGGCATTTCGAAGGAGAAGAGGACCGTGGTGTTTAAGAAGGGAATTCAATAATTTCTAGTTGAAACATGGAGACTGAATAAAAGTAATGGAAGGGAAAGGCTGTTGTGTGGACCTAGTTATCGTGTATAGAATACAGTGCTGAAGGAAGCGATTCAGCCACCGAATTTGCACCGACCTTCTGACAGAACACATTTTGCAGCTTTATCTCCGTAATCCTGCAATCCCCGCAAACGCTGGACACCAATATAGCATGGCCTACCGCCTCACTGACATATCCTTGGACTATAGGGTAGGGGCGACTACAAACATGTAAACAGGGAAATGACAAAGAACGCTAAGGAGATTGACCTTCGTTCTGAATTCACACAAATTTCCTCTGGCTGTTATGTGGAATCCCTCTTATCCTGTCTGTATTCCAGCGAACGTAGTCACTCTGCTGATCCTCCGACTCAGGAACTGCGGTCTGTGTAAGAGGACAACTGTCTACCTGGTAGCCATGGTCACGCCCGACCTGCTGCTACTTATGTTTCTTGCTCTCATCAACTATATACTGGCGCCTCGTTTGCCACAGGCACTTTTCCTTAACAGCTTCGGTACCGGTCTGGACTCCCTCATGGGTATCGCTGTGACCAACTGCTCAGTCTGGCTGACTGTGTCCTTCACCTTTGACCGCTTGGTGGCGATCTGCTGCCAGAGTTTTAAAATAAACCTCTGTGCTCCCACATCTGCAGCTCTGGTCGTGGGAGCGATGTATCTTGGGCACATCTATGGGCCCCACACATCCAGCACTGCCAGTGCTGCCCCACAGCCAGCACTGCCAGTGCTTCCCCAACTCCCCACAGCAGGCACTGCCAGTGCTCCCACAGCCAGCACTGCCAGTGCTTCCCCCACCCCCACAGCTAGCACTGGCATTGCTCTCCCACAGCCAGCACTGCCAGTGCTCCCACCCACAGCTAGCACTGCCAGTGCTCCCCACACAGCCAGAACTGCCAATGCTGCCCCCAGACTACAGCTAGCACTGGCAGTGCTCCACACAGCCAGCACTGCCAGTGCTCCCACCCACAGCCAGCACTGCCAGTGCTCCCACCCACAGCCAGCACTTCACGTACTCCCCACCCTCCCACAGCCAGCACTGCCAGTGCTCCCCACAGCCAGAACTGCCAGTGCTCCCAACCCCCTAATCCAGCGCTGCCAGTGCTCCATCTACCCCCACCCCCACAGCCTCCTCTGCCAGTGCTTCCCTCGGGCAGCCAACAAAGCCAGTGCTCCCCACAGCCAGCACAGCCAATGCTCCACCCCACAGCCAGCCCTGCCAGTGCTCCGACCCCACGGCCAGCACTTCTAGCACTTCCAGAGCTTCCCCATCCAGCACTGCCTGTGCACCCACCACAGCCAGATCTGCCAGTGCTCCCCACAGCCAGCACTGCCAGTGCTCCCTCAGCCCCGAAAGCCAGCACTACCAGTGCTCCCCACATAGCAAACACTGCCAGTGTTCTCCCACTTTCATGCACTGCCAGTGCTTCCCCACTTTTCTACCCACAGAGCCAGCCGTGCCAGTGCTCCCACACACTCCACAGCCAGCACTGCCAGTGTTCCCCTCCAGCCAGTCCTGCCAGTGCTCATCCCCCTACATCCAGCATTGTCAGTGATCCCTCCACAGCCAGCACTGCCAGTACTCCCCCCTACAGCCACATCTGCCAGCGCTCCCCTGCAGCCAACAATGCAAATGCTCCCCCACAGCCAGAACTACATGTGCTCCACAATTATGCCAACACTGTCAGTGCTCCCCACAAACAGCACTGCCAGAACAATCCCAACGCCCCACAACCATCCCTGCCAGTGCTCACCCCACACAGCCAGCACTGACAGTGCTCCCCACCCGCCACAGCCAGCGTTGCCAGTGCTACACCACCCTCACACCCATCAATACCAGTGCTACCGCACAGCAAGCAGTGCCAGTGCTCCCAGACAGCACTCGCAACGCTCCCACCACAGCCAGCACTTCCAGTGCTCCTCAGCCAGCACTGCCAGTGTTCCCAATCTAACAGCCAGCACTGCCAGTGCGCCACCCCTCTGCCAGTCCTGCCAGTGCTCCATCCCCACGGCCAGCACCTCCAGTGCCCCCCAACATCCAGCACTCCCAGTGTGCCCACCCACATCCAGCACTGTCAGTGCTCCCACCACACAGCGTGCACAGTCAGTGCTCCTCCACACAGCCAGCACTGTCAGTGCTCCCCCCCACACAGCCAGCACTCTCAGTGCTCCCCCACAAAGCCAGCACTGTCAGTGCTCCCACCACACAGCCAGCACTGTCAGTGCTGACCCCACACAGGCAGAACTGTCAGTGCTCACACACACAACCTGCACTGTCAGTGCTCCCCCACACAGCCAGCAATGTCAGTGCTCCCACCACACAGACAGCACTGCCAGTTCTCCCCACACAGCAAGCACTGCCAGTGTTCCCCCCACTTTCATGCACTGTCAGTACTTCCCCACTTTCCTACCCCCACATGCAGCCCTGACAGTGCTCCCACTCACCCCATGGCTAGCACTGCCAGTCTTCCCATACATCAAGCGCTGCCAGTGCTCCCCACGCTCTCAGCCAGCCAAGACAGTGCTCATCCCCCCACATCGAGTATTGCCAGTGATCACCCCTACAGCCAGCGCTGCCAGTAGTCCACCAACACCAGATCTGCCAGTGCTCGCCCTACAGCCAACACAGCCAGTGCTCCCCACAGCCAGCACTTCAAGTGCTCCCACACAATGCCAACACTGCCAGTGCTCCCACAAGCGCCCCCCACCACAGCCAGCACTTCCAGTGCTCCACCCCAAAGCCAGACCTGCCAGTGCTCCGTCCCCACGGCCAGCACTGCCAGTGCTCCCGAGACAGCACTCCCAGTGCTTCCACCACAGCCAGCGATGCAAGTGCACCCCACATCCCGCACTTCCAGTGCTTCCAACAGCCAGCAATGCCAGTGAACCAACCACATCAGAACTGCCAGTACTCCCCACAGTCAGCACTTCCAGTTCTCCCCAAACCCCAAAGCCAGCACTGCAGGTGCTCCACCCATCCCGACCCACACAGCCTCCACTGCCAGTGCCCCACTTAGGCAGCCAGCAAAGCCAGTGTTCCCCCACAGCCAGCACAGCCAATGCTCCCCAGCTAGCACTGCCAGTTCTCCACACACCCACCACAGTCAACACAGACAGTGCTCCCCACAGCCAGCACTGCAAGTGCCCCACACAATGCCAACACTGTCAGTGCTCCCACAACCGCCCCCCACCACAGCCAGCACTACCAGTGCTCCACCCCACAGCCAGCACTGCCAGTGCTCCCCACACACGGCCATCACTACCAGTGCCTCCTCACAACAGCCAGCACTGCCAGTTCTCCCCTCCTCCCACATCCAACACTGCCTATGCGACCCCCACACAGCCAGCATTGCCAATGCTCCCCACAGCCAGCGCTGTCAGTGCTCACCCTCACAGCCAGCACTTCCAGAGCACCCCATAGTCAACACTACCAGTGCACCCACACAGCCTGATTTACCAATGCTCCCCCCAATGCCAGCACTGGCAGTGCTCCCCACAGCCAGCACTGCCAGTATACCACACAAAACCAGCACTGCCAGTGCCCACACACAGCCTGCACTGCCAGTGCTCCCACAGTCAACACTGCCAGTGCACCCCCACAGCCTGACCTGACTGTGCTCCCCAGGATGCCAGCACTGGCATTGCTCTCCCACAGCCAGCACTGCCAGTGCTCCCACCCACAGCTAGCACTGCCAGTGCTCCCCACACAGCCAGAACTGCCAATGCTGCCCCCAGACTACAGCTAGCACTGGCAGTGCTCCACACAGCCAGCACTGCCAGTGCTCCCACCCACAGCCAGCACTGCCAGTGCTCCCACCCACAGCCAGCACTTCACGTACTCCCCACCCTCCCACAGCCAGCACTGCCAGTGCTCCCCACAGCCAGAACCACCAGTGCTCCCAACCCCCTAATCCAGCGCTGCCAGTGCTCCATCTACCCCACCCCCACAGCCGCCTCTGCCAGTGCTTCCCTCGGGCAGCCAACAAAGCCAGTGCTCCCCACAGCCAGCACAGCCAATGCTCCACCCCACAGCCAGCCCTGCCAGCGCTCCGACCCCACGGCCAGCACTTCTAGCACTTCCAGAGCTTCCCCATCCAGCACTGCCTGTGCACCCACCACAGCCAGATCTGCCAGTGCTCCCCACAGCCAGCACTGCCAGTGCTCCCTCAGCCCCGAAAGCCAGCACTACCAGTGCTCCCCACATAGCAAACACTGCCAGTGTTCCCCCACTTTCATGCACTGCCAGTGCTTCCCCACTTTTCTACCCACAGAGCCAGCCGTGCCAGTGCTCCCACACACTCCACAGCCAGCACTGCCAGTGTTCCCCTCCAGCCAGTCCTGCCAGTGCTCATCCCCCTACATCCAGCATTGTCAGTGATCCCTCCACAGCCAGCACTGCCAGTACTCCCCCCTACAGCCACATCTGCCAGCGCTCCCCTGCAGCCAACAATGCAAATGCTCCCCCACAGCCAGAACTACATGTGCTCCACAATTATGCCAACACTGTCAGTGCTCCCCACAAACAGCACTGCCAGAACAATCCCAACGCCCCACAACCATCCCTGCCAGTGCTCACCCCACACAGCCAGCACTGACAGTGCTCCCCACCCGCCACAGCCAGCGTTGCCAGTGCTACACCACCCTCACACCCATCAATACCAGTGCTACCGCACAGCAAGCAGTGCCAGTGCTCCCAGACAGCACTCGCAACGCTCCCACCACAGCCAGCACTTCCAGTGCTCCTCAGCCAGCACTGCCAGTGTTCCCAATCTAACAGCCAGCACTGCCAGTGCGCCACCCCTCTGCCAGTCCTGCCAGTGCTGCATCCCCACGGCCAGCACCTCCAGTGCCCCCCAACATCCAGCACTCCCAGTGTGCCCACCCACATCCAGCACTGTCAGTGCTCCCACCACACAGCGTGCACAGTCAGTGCTCCTCCACACAGCCAGCACTGTCAGTGCTCCCCCCCACACAGCCAGCACTCTCAGTGCTCCCCCACAAAGCCAGCACTGTCAGTGCTCCCACCACACAGCCAGCACTGTCAGTGCTGACCCCACACAGGCAGAACTGTCAGTGCTCACACACACAGCCTGCACTGTCAGTGCTCCCCCACACAGCCAGCAATGTCAGTGCTCCCACCACACAGACAGCACTGCCAGTTCTCCCCACACAGCAAGCACTGCCAGTGTTCCCCCCACTTTCATGCACTGTCAGTACTTCCCCACTTTCCTACCCACACATGCAGCCCTGACAGTGCTCCCACTCACCCCATGGCTAGCACTGCCAGTCTTCCCATACATCAAGCGCTGCCAGTGCTCCCCACGCTCTCAGCCAGCCAAGACAGTGCTCATCCCCCCACATCGAGTATTGCCAGTGATCACCCCTACAGCCAGCGCTGCCAGTAGTCCACCAACACCAGATCTGCCAGTGCTCGCCCTACAGCCAACACAGCCAGTGCTCCCCACAGCCAGCACTTCAAGTGCTCCCACACAATGCCAACACTGCCTGTGCTCCCACAAGCGCCCACCACCACAGCCAGCACTTCCAGTGCTCCACCCCAAAGCCAGACCTGCCAGTGCTCCGTCCCCACGGCCAGCACTGCCAGTGCTCCCGAGACAGCACTCCCAGTGCTTCCACCACAGCCAGCGATGCAAGTGCTCCCCACATCCCGCACTTGCAGTGCTTCCAACAGCCAGCAATGCCAGTGAACCAACCACATCAGAACTGCCAGTACTCCCCACAGTCAGCACTTCCAGTTCTCCCACACCCCAAAGCCAGCACTGCAGGTGCTCCACCCACCCCACCCACACAGCCTCCACTGCCAGTGCCCCCCTCAGGCAGCCAGCAAAGCCAGTGTTCCCCCACAGCCAGCACAGCCAATGCTCCCCAGCCAGCACTGCCAGTTCTCCACACACCCACCACAGTCAACACAGACAGTGCTCCCACAGCCAGCACTGCAAGTGCCCCACACAATGCCAACACTGTCAGTGCTCCCACAACCGCCCCCCACCACAGCCAGCACTACCAGTGCTCCACCCCACAGCCAGCACTGCCAGTGCTCCCCACACACGGCCATCACTACCAGTGCCTCCTCACAACAGCCAGCACTGCCAGTTCTCCCCTCCTCCCACATCCAACACTGCCTTTGCTACCCCCACACAGCCAGCATTGCCAATGCTCCCCACAGCCAGCGCTGTCAGTGCTCACCCTCACAGCCAGCACTTCCAGAGCTCCCCATAGTCAACACTACCAGTGCACCCACACAGCCTGATTTACCAATGCTCCCCCCAATGCCAGCACTGGCAGTGCTCCCCACAGCCAGCACTGCCAGTATACCACACAAAACCAGCACTGCCAGTGCCCACACATAGCCTGCACTGCCAGTGCTCCCACAGTCAACACTGCCAGTGCACCCCCACAGCCTGACCTGACTGTGCTCCCCAGGATGCCAGCACTGGCAGTTCTCCCCACAGCCAGCACTGCCAGTGTACCACACAAAACCAGCACTGCCAGTGCCCACACACATCCTGCACTGCCAGTGCTCCCACAGTCAACACTGCCAGTGCACCCCCACAGCCTGATCTGACTGTGCTCCCCGGGATGCCAGCACTGGCAGTGCTCCCCACAGCCAGCATTGCCAGTGTACCCCACACGCGGCCAGCACTGCTAGTGCCTCCGCACAACAGCCAGCACTGCCAGTGCTCCACTCATCCCACAGTCAACACTGCCAGTGCACCCCTACAGCCTAATCTGTCTGTGTTCCCCCTAATGCCTGCACTGGCAGTGCCCCCTCCACCGCTAATACTGCCAGTGCTCCCCAGAGTAAGCGCTCGATCCCCAAAGCCAGCACTGCCAATGTTCCCCCACAGCCAGCACTGCCAGTGGTCTCCCCACATCCAGCACTGCCACTGCTCCCACAGTCAGCATTGCCAGTGCAGCCCCCCACACAGCCATTACTGTCAGTGCTCCCCCACACAGCCAGCCCTGTCAGTGCTCCTAACACACCGCCAGCACTGTCAGTGCTCCCACCACACAGCCAGCACTGTCATTGCTCCCCCACACAGCCAGCACTGTCAGTGATCCCACCACACAGCCAGAACTGTCAGTGCTCCCCACACAGCCAGCACTGTCAGTGCTCCCCACACAGCCAGCACTGCCAGTGCTCCCACCACACAGCCAGCACTGTCAGTGCTCTCCACACAGCCAGCACTGTCAGTGCTACCCCCACACAGCCAGCACTGTCAGTGCTCACGCCACACAGCCAGCACTGTCAGTGCTCCCCACACAGCCAGCACTGTCAGTGCTCCCACCACACAGCCAGCACTGTCAGTGCTCCCCCACACAGCCAGCACTGCAGTTCTCCCCCACACAGCCAGCACTGTCAGTGGTCCCCCCACACAGCCAGCACTGTCAGTGCTTCCCAACATAGCCAGCACTGTCAGTGCTCCCACCACACAGCCAACACTGCCGGTGCTCCCGACAAATCACAGCCAGTACTGTCAGTGCTCCCACCACACAGCCAGCACTGTCAGTGCTCCCCCTCACATCCAGCATTGCCAGTGCTCCCAGTCACAGACTGCACTGTCAGTGCTCCCCACACAGCCAGCACTGACAGTGGTCCTCCCACAGCCAGCACTGCCTGTGCACCCCCCACACAGCCAGCACTGTTAGTTCTCCCCACACAGCCAGCACTGTCAGTGCTCCCCCCACACAGCCAGCACTGTCATTACTCCGAACACACAGCCAGCACTGTCAGTGCTCGCCCCAAACAGCCAGCCCTGCCAGTGCTCCCACCACACAGCCAGCACTGTCAGTGCTCCCCACACAGCATGCACTGTCAGTGCTCCCCCCACACAGCCAGCACTGTCAGTGCTCTCACCACACAGCCAGCACAGTCAGTGCTCCCCCACACAGCCAGCACTGTCAGTGCTCCCACCACACAGCCAGCACTGTCAGTGCTCCCCCACACAGCCAGCACTGCTTTTCTCCCCCACACAGCCAGCACTGCCAGTGGTCCTCCCACACAGCCAGCTCTGTCAGTGCTCCCACCACACAGCCAGCACTGCCAGTGCCCCCGACAAACCACAGCCAGCACTGTCAGTGCTCCCACCACACAGCCAGCACTGTCAGTGCTCCCCCTCACATCCAGCATTGACAGTGCTCCCCTTCACAGACAGCACTGTCAGTACTCCCGACACAGCCAGCACTGACAGTGCTCCTCCCACAGCCAGCACTGCCAGTGCACGCCCCACACAGCCAGCACTGTCAGTACTCCGAACACACAGCCAGCACTGTCAGTGCTCCCTCCACAGCCAGCACTGTCAGTGCTCCAACCACACAGCCAGCCCCGTCAGTGCTTCCCACACAGCCAGCACTGCCAGTGCTCCATCCACAGCCAGCACTGTCAGTGCTCCCACCACACAGCCAGACCCGTCAGTGCTCCCACCACACAGCCAGCACTGCCAGTGCTCTCATCAGACAGCCAGCACGGTCAGTTCTCCCCCCACTGCCAGCACTGTCAGGGCTCCCACCACACAGCCAGCACTGTCAGTGCTCCCACCACACAGCCAGCACTGTCAGTGCTCCCCACACACAGCCAGCACTGTCAGTGATCCTCCAAACAGCCAGCACTGCCAGTGCTCCCGCCACACAGATAGCACTGTCAGTGCGCCCACCACACAGCCAGAACTGCAAGTGCTCACTCCACAGCCAACACTGCCAGTGTTCCCCATGGCCAACACTGCCTGTGCTCCCACAGCCAGCATTGCCAGTGATACCCTCGCACAGCCAGCAATGCCAGTGCTCCCCACATCCAGCACTGCCAGTGCTCCCCACCACAGCCAGTAGTGCCAGTGCTCATCGACACAGCCAGCACTGCCAGTGCTCCCCAAACAGCCAGCCATGCCAGTGATCCCCACAGCCAGCACAGCCAGCGCTCACATCCACACAGCCAGCACTGCCAGTGCTCTCCCACATCCAACACTGGCTGTGCTGATCACTCAATGCCAGCACTGGCATGCTCCCCCACATCCTGCTCTGCCAGTGATCCCCAAAGCCAGCACTGCCAGTGCTCCCCATACAGACAGAACTGGAAATGCTGCCATCCACAGCCAGTGCTCCCCACACAGCCAGCACTGCTTGGGTTCCCCCACAAGGCAAGCACTGGCAGTGCTCCCCTCCACAGCTAGCACTGCCAGTGCGCCCCTCACAGCCAGAACTGCCAGTTCTCCCCCCACAGCCAGTATTGCCACTGCTCCCACCACAGCCAGTGCTCCCCCACATATCCAGCACTGCCAGTGCTCCCACCACTGCAAGCACTGCCAGTGCTCCCACAGCCAGCATTGCATGTGCTTCCCCATGCAGCCAGCTCTGGCAGTGCTCCCACAGCCAGCACTTCCAGTTCTCCCCCCATGTCAACGCTCCCCCAGAGCAAGCACTGCCAGTGCTCCCGCCCACAACCAGCACTGCCAGTGCTCCCTCCACACAGCCAGCACTGCCAGTGCTCCCCTCCCCAAAAGCCTGCACTGCCGTCACTCCTCCCAAAGCCAACACTGCCAGTGCACCCCCCCATAACCAGCACTGTTAGTGCTCCCCCACACAGCCAGCACTGTCAGTACTCCCCCCACACAGCCATCTGTCAGTGCTCCTACCACACAGCCAGCACTATCAGTGCTCCCTCCACACAGCCAGCACTGTCAGTGCTCAAACCACACAGCCAGCCCTGTCAGTGCTCCCCTACGCAACCATCTCTGACAATGCTACCCTCACAGACAGCACTGCCTGAGTTCCCCTCACAGCCAACATTGCCAGTGCTCCACTCACAACCAGCACTGCCAGTGATCCCCTCAGACAGCCAGCACTGCCAGTGCTCCCCTCACAGAGAGCACTGCCAGTGCTCCCCTCACAGCCAGCACTGCCAGTGCTTCCATCACAGCCTGCACTTCCAGTGCTCCCCACACAGCCAGCACTGCCAGTGCTCCCACACACAGCCAGCACTGCCAGCGCTCCCTCCTCCACAGCCGGCACTGCCAGTGCTCCCTCACACAGCCAACACAGCCAGCGCTCCCTCCACCACAGCCAGCACTGCCAGTGCTCCCACCACACTGCAAGCACTGTCAGTGCTTCCCCACACAGCCAGCACTGCAAGTGCTCCCCCACATAGCCAGCACTGCCAGTACTCCACCACACAGCCAGCACTGTCAGTGCTCCACACACAGCCAGCACTGTCAGTGCTCCCCCGCACAGCCAGCACTGTCAGTGCTCCCCCACAGAGCCAGCACTGTCAGTGCTCCAACCACGGAGCCAGCACTGACAGTGCTCCTCTCAAAACCGGAACTGCCTGTGCTCCCCTCACAGCCAGCACTGCCAGTGCGCCCCTCACAGCCAGCACTGCCAGTGCTTCCCTCACAGCCCGCACTGCCAGTGCTCCCTACACAGCCAACACTGCCAGTGCTCCCTCACACAGCCAGCACTGCCAGTGCTCCCTCACATAGCCAGCACTGCCAGCGCTCCCTCCCCGACAGCCAGCACTGCCAGTGCTCCCTCACACAGCCAGCACAGCCATCGCTCCCTCCCCCACAGCCAGCACTGCCAATGCTCCCACCACACAGCCTGCACTGTCAGTGCTCCCCACACAGCCAGCACTGTCAGTGCTCCCCCCACACAGCCAGCAGTGCAAGTGCTCCCCCCACACAGCCAGCACTGTCAGTGCTCCCACAACACAGCCAGCACTGTCAGTGCTCCCACCACACAGCCAGCACTGTCAGTGCTCCCCCACACTGCTAGCACTGTCGGTGCTCCCCCACACAGCCAGCACTGTCAGTGCTCCCACAACACAGCCATCACTGTCAGTGCTCCCCCACACAGCCAGCACTGTCAGTGCTCCCAACACACTGCCAGCACTGTCAGTGCTCCCACCACACAGCCAGCACTGTCAGTGCTCTCAACACACAGCCAGCACTTCCAGTTCTCCCCCCATTTCAACGCTCCCCCAGAGCAAACAATGCCAGTGCTCCAGTCCCCAACCAGCACTGCCAGTGATCCCTCCACATAGCCAGCATTGCCAGTGCTCCCCTCCCCAAAAGCCTGCACTGCCATCACTCCCCCAGAAAGCCAACACTGCCAGTGCACCCCCCATAACCAGCACTGCCAGTGCGCCCCCCCATAGCAAACACTTCCAGTGCTACCACCCAAGGCTAGTACTGGCAGTGTTCCCCTCACAGCCAGCACTGCCAGTGCTCCCCTCACAGCCAGCACTGCCAGTGCTACCTCACAAAGCCAGCACTGCCAGTTCTCCCTCCACACAGCCAGCACTGATAGTGCTCTCTCGCACAGCCAGCACTGCCAGTGCTCCCTCACACGGCCAGCACTGATAGTGCTCTCTCGCACAGCCAACACTGCCAGTGACCCCCACACCGCCAGCACTGCCAGTGATCCCTTCAGACATCCAGCACTTCCAGTGCTCCACCCACGCAGCCAGCACTGCCAGTGCTCCCCTCACAGAGAGCACTGCCAGTGCTCCCCTCACAGCCAGCACTGCCAGTGCTTCCATCACAGCCTGCACTGCCAGTGCTCCCCACACAGCCAACACTGCCAGTGCTCCCTCACACAGCCAGCACTGCCAGCGCTCCCTCCCCGACAGCCGGCACTGCCAGTGCTCCCTCACACAGCCAACACAGCCAGCGCTCCCTCCCCCACAGCCATCACTGCCAGTGCTCCCACCACACAGCAAGCACTGTCGGTGCTCCCCCAAACAGCCAGCACTGTCAGTGCTCCCCCGCAGAGCCAGCACTGTCAGTGCTCCTCTCACAGCCAGAACTGCCCGTGCTCCCCTCACAGCCAGCACTGCCAGTGCTTCCCTCACAGCCTGCACTGCCAGTGCTCCCTACACAGCCAACAGTGCCAGTGCTGCCTCACACAGCCAGCACTGCCAGTGCTCCCTCACATAGCCAACACTGCCAGCGCTCCCTCCCCGACAGCCAGCACTGCCAGTGCTCCCTCACACAGCCAGCACTGTCAGTGCTCCCTCACACAGCCAGCACTGTCAGTGCTCCCCCACACAGCCGGCCCTGTCAGTGCTCCCATCCCACAGCCATCACTGTCAGTGCTCCCCCACACAGCCAGCACTGTCAGTGCTTCCGCACACAGCCAGCACAGTCAGTGCTTCTACCACACGCCAGCACTGACAGTGCTCCCTCCACACAGCCAGCACTGTCACTGCTCCCCACAGAGCCAGCACTGTCAGTGCTGCCCCACACAGCCAGCACTGTCAGTGTTCCCACCACACAATCAGACCTGTTAGTGCTCCCACCACACAACCAGCACTGTCAGTGCTCCCCCACACAGCCAGCACTGTCAGTGCTCCCCCACACAGCCAGCACTGTCAGTGGTCTCTACACACAGCCAGCAATGTCAGTGCTCCCGCCACACAGCCAGCACTGTCAGTGCTCCCCCCACTCAGCCAGCACTGACAGTGCTCCTACTACACAGCCAGCACTGTCAGTGCTCCCACCACAAGGCCAGCACTGTCAGTGCTCCCACCACACAGCCAGCACTCTCAGTGCTCCCTTTCACACAGCCAGCACTGCCAGTGCTCCCACCACACAGCAAGCACTGTCAGTGCTCCCCCAAACAGCCAGCACTGTCAGTGCTCCCCCGCAGAGCCAGCACTGTCAGTGCTCCTCTCACAGCCAGAACTGCCCGTGCTCCCCTCACAGCCAGCACTGCCAGTGCTTCCCTCACAGCCTGCACTGCCAGTGCTCCCTAAACAGCCAACAGTGCCAGTGCTGCCTCACACAGCCAGCACTGCCAGTGCTCCCTCACATAGCCAACACTGCCAGCGCTCCCTCCCCGACAGCCAGCACTGCCAGTGCTCCCTCACACAGCCAGCACTGTCAGTGCTCCCTCACACAGCCAGCACTGTCAGTGCTCCCACCACACAGCCAGCACTGTCAGTGCTCCCCCACACAGCCGGCCCTGTCAGTGCTCCCATCCCACAGCCAGCACTGTCAGTGCTCCCCCACACAGCCAGCACTGTCAGTGCTTCCGCACACAGCCAGCACAGTCAGTGCTTCTACCACACGCCAGCACTGACAGTGCTCCCTCCACACAGCCAGCACTGTCACTGCTCCCCCACAGAGCCAGCACTGTCAGTGCTGCCCCACACAGCCAGCACTGTCAGTGTTCCCACCACACAATCAGACCTGTTAGTGCTCCCACCACACAACCAGCACTGTCAGTGCTCCCCCACACAGCCAGCACTGTCAGTGCTCCCCCCACACAGCCAGCACTGTCAGTGGTCCCTACACACAGCCAACAATGTCAGTGCTCCCGCCACACAGCCAGCACTGTCAGTGCTCCCCCCACTCAGCCAGCACTGTCAGTGCTCCTACTACACAGCCAGCACTGTCAGTGCTCCCACCACAAGGCCAGCACTGTCAGTGCTCCCACCACACAGCCAGCACTCTCAGTGCTCCCTTTCACACAGCCAGCACTGCCAGTGCTCCCACCACACAGCCAGCACTGTCAGTGCTCCCACAACACAGCCAGCTTTGTCAGTGCTCCCCCACACTGCCAGCACTTTCAGTGCTCCCGCACACAGCCAGCACTGTCAGTGCTCCCAACACACAGCCAGCACTGTCAGTGCTCCCAACACACAGCTAGCACTGTCAGTGCTCTCAACACACAGCCAGCACTGTCAGTGCTCCCTCACACAGCCAGCACTGTCAGTGCTCCCACCAAACAGCCAGCACTGTCAGTGCTCCCCCACACAGCCAGCACTGTCAGTGCCCCTGCACACAGCCAGCACTGTCAGTGCTCCCAACACACAGCCAGCACTGTCAGTGCTCCTACCACACAGCCAGCACTCTCAGTGCTCGCTTCCACACAGCCAGCACTGCCAGTGCTCCCACCACACAGCCAGCACTGTCAGTGCTCCCACAACACAGCCAGCTCTGTCAGTTCTCCCCCCACACTGCCAGCACTGTCAGTGCTCCCCACACAGCCAGCACTGTCAGTGATCCCCCACACAGCCAGCCCTGTCAGTGCTCCCAACACACATCCAGCACTGTTAGTGCTCCCACCACACAGCCAGCACTGTCAGTGCTCTCAACACACAGCCAGCACTGTCAGTGCTCCCTCACACAGCCAGCACTGTCAGTGCTCCCACCACACAGCCAGCACTGTCAGTGCTCCCACCACACAGCCAGCACTGTCAGTTCTTCCCCCACAAAGCCACCACTGTCAGCAGCGGCTGGAGCTGATGATTGCCTGAGAGGGTGTCAATCAGAGACTGGAGATCCGGATTGGCTGTGAGTCTGCCAGTCAGAAACTGGAGCTGCTGATTTGCTGAGAGGCTGCCAATCAGCGTCTGGGGCTCCTGATTGGCTGAGAGGCTGCCAGTCGGAGACTGGAGCTGCTGATTGACTGAGAGGCTGTTAGTCAGCGGCTTGAGCTCCTGATTGGCTGAGAGCTTGCCAGTCGGGGACTGGAGCTGCTGATTGTCTGAGAGGCTGTGAGTCAGCGGCAAGAGCTCCTGATTGGCTGAGAGGCTGTCAACCTGGACTGAGTCACCTGCCAGTGCTCCCGCCACACAGGCAGCACTGTCAGTGCTCCTCCCACTCAGCCAGCACTGTCAGTGCTCCCACCACACAGCCAGTACTGTCAATGTTCCCATTAAACAGCCAGCACTGTCAGTGCTCCCCCGACACAGCCAGTACTGTCAGTGGTTCCCAAACACAGCCAGCGCTGTCAGTGCTCCCACCACACAGCCAGCACTGTCAGTGCTCCCGCCACACAGCCAGCATTGTCAGTGCTCCCCCACTCAACCAGCACTGTCAGTGCTCCTATCACACAGCCAGCACTGTCAGTGCTCCCACCACACGGCCAGCACTGTCAGTGCTCCCACCACACAGCCAGCACTGTCAGCAGCGGCTTGAGCTGATGATTGGCTGAGAGGCTGTCAGTCAGAGACTGGAGCGCAGATTTTCTGAGAGGCTGCCAGTCGGGGACTGGAGCTGCTGATTGGCTGAAAGGCTGTGAGTCAGCGGCTGGAGCTCCTGATTTGCAGAGAGGCTGTCAGTCTGTTTTATGTTCTCATTAATTTAATAATTGATGTAACCGGATATTTCACCGCAATCTTGATCTGCTCCCTGAACCTGGACTGAGTCACCGAATAAATAAATGTGTTTGTGCAGCAATTTAAATCCTGCAGCATAAATCCGACTTGTTGTAAATTATATTGAGGAATAGTGATGTCATGTAATCCACTCAAATCCAAATAGAAAAATTTAATAACAGACACGGTCCAGAGGTGGATGAATTTTCCGGAGATGCTGAAGAGTAAAATCATTGACTTCCTTCTGCTCTCCATCTCTGGGTCGGTGCGATTGTCTCCCTGACTCTGAGCCCTCAGTGCCTTCCGGACCCGACTGCTGAGTAAAATGTGTCTGACTGTCAGAGCGTTGGTCAACAGGATTGAGAAGAACGGCATCAATGGGGTTAAAACCTGAGAAAACCAGTTATATCCACCCCATCCCGGGTCAGTGTAATAGCTGCTCTTTGTCCGGCAGCTCCACTGGACATTGTCGATTATCTCCCAAGGTTCATATGTAAAGTACTGGGGGATGTTTTTCACAGATAGCAGGAGGCCGCTTGTGGACAGAATCACAGCCGCAGTTTTCCCGGTGCAATATTTAGTTTTCAGTTTCTGGCAGCGAATGGCCACAAATCGATCAAAGGAGAAAGTGAGGGTGAACCAGACTGAACAGCCCCTGGCTGCAGAGATCAGGGCACCCTTAACACTACACACAGGGGTGAGGGACAGGAAATTCCAGGGGAAATAATAACTATTGATCCTGTTCAGTATGGGTTTAGTGATAATAAACAGCAGGTCCACCGTTGCCATGGCCATCAGGTAGCGAGTGGTGCAGGTAGAGAGGCCACACTTCCCCCGACACAGAATCACAATTCCCAGTAGATTAACTGTCAGAGATAGAAAGGAGAGACGCGGGAAATTACTGGGTAATGATTCTCCCTGTCTGAACCAGGACATAATTTCAGCATCAATATAATGGACAGTGGGTGGGTGGGGTTGTTGGGAGAGGAATGGGCACAGAGATTAACATTGCAGAGAGGGAAGTAGGAAATGTAACTCCAGTGTTAAAGGGGGGGAATGGGGGGAAAGTGTGAATTGCAGCCCTGTCAGTTTGATGGCAGTGGTAGGAAAATGTTTATAATTCAGAGACCTTTGGGAGAGGTTACATTTCTCATTTAGTCTGATTTACAGGGTTCACTCAGGTCGGCCAGGTTTCCCAAATCGGATACAAACATACCAGAGATTGTCATCCCAGCTCAATTACTGGACCACAACCCGGAATGGACCGTTCCCTGGACTGGGTTTCTGATGGGGTTGGACACCACTCCTTGTTTATTTGAATACTCCACGATCAATGGGAAAAATAAAACAAACACAAGGACCTTCCCACTTCATAACCATGGGAGGAATAGAAATATAGAATGTACAGTGCAAAATGAGGACATTCGGCCCATCGAGTCTGCACCGGCCCTAGGAAAGAGAAAACCAGTTCAGCCCACCACATCCCCATAACCCAGTGACCCCATCTAAATTGTTTGGAAACTAAACATAATTTATCATGGCCAATCCACCTAAGCTGCTCATCTTATGACTGTGGGAGGAAACCGAAGCACCCGGAGGAAACCCACGCAGACACGGGGAGAACGTGCAGACTCCGCACAGACAGTGCCCCAAGCCGGAATCGAACCTGGGACCCTGGAGCTGCGAATCAACTGTGCCAACCACTGTGCTACCGTGCAGCCCAGCCTGTCCTGAATAGAGTCTGTCCAGTCTCCAGAACATCCCGAGGGATCATCCCTCCCACGTTTAGTCATTCGTAACGTACCCGCTCCCAGGAACCCCCCATTGCCATGTCTCGAACATCCCACCATCACTGTTCCCAGGAATCCATCCTCTCCCTCTTTGAAAACAATCCCTGCCAAGCTGTTCTCAGGAATATTCCCGCTCCGGCATTGGACATTCCCCAAGGTTCACTTGGCCGGAATAGACTCTCTCCAGATTCGGACTCATTGCATTCGACAAAAAAGTAGGAAAATTCCAAAACAAGAGCGGAAAGATGGAGGAGAAAGTTCCCAGACTAAAGTTGTTTAAATTAAAGTTTCGTCCTGCGGGATGCAACATCCTAATTGGACGATGAGATGTTTCTCCTCCAGCTTGCGTTGGGCTTCACTGCATTCTTGCAGCAGTCCAAGGACAGACATGTGGGCCTGAGAGCAAGATGCTGAGTTAACATGGCCACAACAGGAAGGCTGGGGCCATGCTGTGGGCTAAGTGAAGGTGTTCCACAAAGCAGTCTCCCAGTCTGCGTTTAGTCTCCCCAATGTAGAGCAGACGGTATTGGCAGCAGCGAATACAGTAGAACAAATTGAAGGCACAGAAGTGAAACGCTGCTTCTCCAGAAAGGACAGTTTGCTGCTGAGAACCATGATGCGGGAGGAGGTAAAGGGACAGTTGTTGCACCGTCTGTGATTGCAGGGAAAGGTGCTGGGGGAAGGGAAAGGGGTGTGGGGTGTGAGGGGGAAGTGAAAAAGGGGGAGGGAGCGGTACCTGTGGAATGCAGAAATTGAGGGGGGTGTTTGGAGAGAGGTGAAGATGTGTCTGGCGGTGACATCATGCTGGAGTTGGCAGAAATGGAGGAGGATTTTCCTATCAATGGGAAGGCTGAAGGTGTGGAAAGTGAGGAGGGGAACCCTTTCATGTTACCGGGCGGGAGGGGGATGTGTGAGGATAGCGGTGTGAGAAATGATTTGAACACGATTGAGAGGCTAGTTAAGAAAGGAAGGTGGTGGGGACAGCCCGGTTAAGGAAAAGACAGACATGCCAGACGGGTTATTTTCAAATACTTCATCAACAGAACAGAGGCGATGGAGGCGGAGAAAGTGGGAGATTGAGATGCAGTCTTTACAGGAAGCAGGGAATGAGGATCTGTACACAATCCTCGTGTTGGGGGACGGAGGTGCAGAGGGATTGGCCAGCCATTGTGAAGATTAGGCGGTTAGGGCCAGGGAAATGGACCTTGTTTACGGCACCAGAGTAATCAGGAATCATATAATCCCCACAGTGCAGAAGGAGGTCATTCGGCCCATTAAGTCTGTACCGAACCTCTGAAAGAGTACCTCAACCATGCTCACTGCCCCGCCTATCTCATTAACCCCTTAATCAAACCTACACATTTTTTGGACACTACGGAGTAATTTAGCCTGGTCAATCCACCTAACCTGGACTGTGAGAGGTAACCGGAGCACCCGCAGGAAACCCACGGAGGCACGGAGAAAAAGTGCAGTCTCCACACAGACAGTCACCCAAGGTGGGAATTGAGCCGGGGACCCTGGTGCTGTGAGGCAGCAGTGCAAACCACTATGTTTCTGTGCCACCAATGTCTTTGGGAAGGGGCAGAACAGGGTAAAGCGGATGGAATCAAGGTCGGAAGAAATTATCTTGGTGAGGCTGGAACAGGCCGAAATAAGGGTGTACTGGGACTTTCCTGTTTGTGGATTTTGAGAAGGAGGTAGAAGCGGGAGGTTGATGCAGGATGTGTGGGGATGTGGGACTATGATATCCGAGTCTGAGGACAGAAGATATCCAGAGTCAACGAGGTCAGTGAAAGTCCTGGAAACAATATCATGATGTTTGGTGGTGTGCTGCTGGTCCAGGGGGAGGTGCCATGACGGGTCTGAGAGTTGACGGTCAGCCTCTGAGAGGAAGAGGTCAGTACACAAGACAATAATGGCACCACCCTTGTGAGCAGCTTAGATCGTCAGGCCAGGGTTGGATATTAGAGAGAGGATTGGAGCAAGTTTAGAGTGAGTCAGGATAGAGTTGGTGAGAGGCACAGAGAAATTGAGACGGTCGATGTCACACTGACAGATCTCAATGAGAAGATCAAGAGCTGATAGGAGGCCAGAGGGTGGGGTCCAGGTAGAGGGAGATTACTGGTGGAGGATGGATTTCAACCACAAATGTTCATAAAATAGACTGTGAGAAACAGCAGAGTCAATATTATCTATTCACTGATCATCATCAGAATAATTACCAAAGAATTGAAAAGCAGAAGTCGGTCTCTGTTATTCTTGAATTTAGAACAGAATATAATAAAATCTTCCAGTCACAATGTCAACAGTTGGAAAAATGGAATTAGAAGTCTGAGTTAAAAGAAATCCAGTAACACAGAATATACTAAATAGTCGGCACATATTCCAAAGTCAACATTATTCCTGACACATTTCATCCAATTATTTCAATAACTACCAGAAATAATAGACCTGAGTAGTATGATAGATGTTAAACAGTTTCATTTTCTAAAGGCCGTCAGTAAGATCCGACATAACAGACTGATGAGTAATCTCAGAGCCAGTGGAGTTAGGGGACACAGCAGCAGAATGGACACATGCTGGCGACACACACAGAAAACAGGGAGAGTAGTTAAAGGGATTTAGGCTGGTTGGTGGAAGGTGGTAAGTGGTGTTCCACAACGATCAGCACTGGGATCACTCTCCTTCACCATTCCCATCAACAGTATGGGATCGGGAAGCAGAATTATAATTACTCAATTTACAGACAGAATCAAATTGGGAGTGATAGTGAATACAGAGGAAGAATACAACTAATTACAGGCACACATTCATCATTCATTCTGAATTTGTAAAGTGAGTATTTCAATGGGACATTAATGTCCCGATAGATCAGTGTCCGCTGCTGCATTTTGTTCAGAACAATAAGTCCCCCAATCACTCCTTGGAAAACAAGTGTGTGAATGGACTGGAGGGGTTTCTGGATTCAGGTGAATAGATTCACAAATCGTCTGAAGCAGAAAGGCAGTTTAAAAACACCCATAAAAATTGATCAAACATGTGAGTTCATTTCAGGATGAATAGGAATGAGAAACTATCACAAAACCTATTGGAATACTGCACTGCTGTGGGTTTTATGAAATATTAGAGTGTGGGTGATATATGTTCCTGTTAGAGTAGATCAATAGAAAACAGAGAGAGGGACATGTCACTTCATACAATAAATATCAAACATCTTCAAAACACAGCCAAACTCTTCCTGTTTGTCAACCTATTCCAAAGTTAAAACACAGAGAGAACTCCACAGAATGGAGCGACCACTCCCCAATAAAATACATCATTTCAAAATAGAATCAACTAATTTCAGTCCAGTTACTGACCCACACACAATACAATTCCACACGGACAGATAGTCCCAGTAATAGATATATAATTGGATCAGATCTTCCAGTCTGGTGAGAGACCCACACTCAGTACAATTCTACACTTACAGATACATCCAGTAATCCTTGTTCACTGCTGTCAGATATTTCAATCTGATCAGTGATCCACCCTCAGAGGGGTTTCAGTCTGATTCCCACTAAACCTTCCTTCAGAGAGATTGCCTTCACTGAGATCCAATCTAACATTATACAAGATTCCATTCAATATAACAACTTTATTGAACAGAGATCCCATGAGTTACAAACAGGTTTATTGTTAGTTGATGAAATGGATTCAAACCATAGACATTATTAACGAGATTTGAATTAAGTAAATGATATCGTTGACCAGGTGTCTGTGTAACAGTGAGCCCGAGATCAGCGATACACATTTTCAGTCCCAGTTTAAAATCAGAGAGCCGCTCACACACAGATTTACACAACTTCAATGGTGACATTCACTTACCAGGAACACCAACAATATCAAGGATTGGTTGGAATATTTTCTCAGCAATATATATCGGGCCAAGCATTTTCACTGTGAAGTGATGTGTCCCTTCCTGCGATTGGCAATCTCACTGTCTAAAACTCTGAGGTTATATATTCCACAAGCTTTTAATTAATGCCCTGTGGAACCACCTCAGGGATATTGAGGTTGTGACATCGTTTAACTTATTATTCAAAGATGTGAACAAACAGATTCCGATATTTGGTTCAGAGAAAGCAAATATTATTTTTGTGAGTGAGTGACATCTTTGCAAACACTGGACTGTGTTGATCACATTGTTCAGCTAACATTAACAGAAAGGATGCTGTCCACTCAGACATCATCAGTCCCATCTCTACAGCTCACATTGTTTCAGTGATATCCCTCACTCCACTGTGACCATTCAGTGATTCAGTTCCAATTGTCAGTGTGTTTCTCTGGGTGGTCCCATTGCAATCTCGGGTGTGGCTGGCACTGTAAATGTGACCATTCAGTGATTCAGTTCCAAATGTCAGTGTGTTTCTCTGTGTGGTTCAACTGCACTCTGGGGTGTAGCTGCCTCTGAAACTGTGACCATTCAGTTATTCAGTTGCAGTTGTCAGTGTGTTGCTCTGGGTGGGTCCACTGCACTCCGGGATGTAGCTGTCTCTGTAACTGTGACCATTCAGTGATTCAGTTCCAATTGTCAGTGTGTTTCTCTGGGTGGGTCCACTGCACTCTGGGGTGTAGCTGCCTCTGGAACTGTGACCATTCAGTGATTCAGTTCCAATTGTCAGTGTGTTTCTCTGGGTGGGTCCACTGCATTCTGGGGTGTAGCTGCCTCTGAAACTGTGACCATTCAGTGATTCAGTTCCAGTTGTCAATGTGTTGCTCTGGGTGGGTCCACTGCACTCTGGGATGTAGCTGCCTCTGTAACTGTGACAATTCAGTGATTCAGTTCCAATTGTCAGTGTGTTTCTCTGGGTGGGTCCACTGCACTCTGGGGTGTAGCTGCCTCTGTAACTGTGACCATTCAGTGATTCAGTTCCAATTGTCAGTGTGTTTCTCTGGGTGGTTCCAATGCACTCTGGGGTGTAGCTGCCTCTGTAACTGTGACCATCCAGTGATTCAGTTCCAATTGTCAATGTGTTTCTCTGGGTTGGTCCACTGCACTCTGGGGTGTAGCTGCCTCTGTAACTGTGACCATTCAGTGATTCAATTCCAATTGTCAGTGTGTTTCTCTGTGTGGGTGCACTGCACTCTGGGGTGTAGTTGCCTCTGTAACTGTGACCATTCAGTGATTCAGTTCCAATTGTCAGTGTGTTTCTCTGTGTGGGACCTCTGCACTCAGGGGTGTAGCTGCCTCTGTAACTGTGACCATTCCTTTTCGTAACTTCAGTAGTTTATGTTTGAACATAAGTAGCACATTTCAATAACTCCAAAATCTGGAACAATTTAAAGCGCAAAGGATGTGATCCTATAACTAAATCTGATTCAGCACCTCAAACTAAGAATTAATTCAGAATCATTGTAACCTCAGAAAACTTAGAGACTGCAGCAGCATCAAAACCATCACCTCAGAGAGCAGCATTAAAAAATATTCAGCTGTGAAAAACATATACCCCTTCTCTAACTGATACCGGCCATCTGTCTGATACACACACTTCACCTTGGAGAGAGGGGGGGGGGGGTGAGATGTGGAGGAAGAGCGAACTGGTCTGTGAGATGTGCTGATAGAAGACAGGCTGAGAGAGAATGAGGGTGGGTGGAGATTGAATGGGAGCGAAAGAGGGTGTAGAAATAAAGAATAAAACGAGAGAAGGAGGTAGATTGTCTGAGAGAAAGGGAAGCAGAGAGTGGAGGGTGGGCGTTTGTGGGTGAGGGAGACAGACTGGGTGAGAAGGATGGTGTATAAAATACTAACATAATCTCAGACATAAGTACTGGAGAGAGCGACTGAGTGACTGAGGGAGTGGGAAAGGGAAAGATTGTGAGAGAAAGTGTGAGAGAGGGAAAGAGCGTGTGAGAAAGTGTGAGAGAGTGAAAGAGACGGAGAGAAAGTGTGAGGGAGGGAAAGAGTGTGAGAGAGAGTGAGAGAAAGTGTGAGGGAGGGAAAGAGTGTGAGAGAAAGTGTGAGAGAGGGAAAGAATGTGAGAGAAAGTTTGAGAGAGGAAAAAAGTGTAAGAGAAAGTGTGAGAGATGGAAAGAGTGAGAGAAAGTGTGAGACAGGAAAAGAGTGGGAGAGAAAGTGTCAGTTAGTGAGTTGTGTGAGAGGGAGCGAGGCATGGAGGGAGAGAGAATAGAGGGGGAGTGTGTGAGAGAGGGAAAGAGTGCGAAATAAAGTGTCTAAAGAAGGTGGGAGTGAGGGAGGGAGGCATGGAGGGAGAGAGTGTGAGAGAGAGGGAGGTTGAGAGAGAGAGTGTGAGAGAGGGAGAGAGTGCAAGGGAGAGATAGAGTGTGACGGAGTGTTCTTGGAGATCTGGGGATCTGGGTGTGATATGGAAAACACAATCCGGATTAATACATTTGCTGAATAAACAAACGTGTTCCTAAATTATAAAATCAGATCCTGGATAAAGAAAATGTCCTTCATGCAGTATTGCACCATTTACGTTGTGAATAACTGACAGAGTGTGACAGGTCAGTTATTGTGCAGAGCTGGAATAGAACTTGTCTTTCCCCAGTGAGAGGCCAGAAAGCAAACACGTGGCACAGCCGCTTTAAAAAATAATTGTAAAGCAACCTGAAAAAAGATAGACCTCCCTCTAATTATTAAATGTGCGTCTGCTTTTATTGGGAGCAACACAGATGTTTTCAACATTAACAGCACAGGAAGCGCCCAGGGTCAGACTGATTGGAACTTACAATGACGTTGATGCTGTGAAGTAAGCAGTGAGCTAAAGCGGGCGCTGAGTTCACACATGGACACAGTGAATAGAAAGGATTACATTGAGAATACTCGCGGTGGTGGTGAACTTGGAGGGAACCTGCAGGTGTTGGTCCCATCATCTCACAGCCAAACCACATCCAACGCCGATAAAGTGCGTGAAGTCCCGAAGGAGGACATTCATTCCTGGGGCTGGTTTAGCACACTGGGATAAATCGCTGGCTTTTAAAGCCGACCATGGCAGGCCAGCAGCACAGTTCAATTCCCGTACTAGCCTCCCTTAACAGGCGCCGGAATGTGGCTACTAGGGGCTTTTCACAATAACTTCATTTGAAGCCTACTTGTAACAATAAGCGATTTTCATTCAATTTCATTTCATTCCGTTTGACCTCTGCGGCTCTGTCGATGAGCAGATGATTCAATCCGACTGGAGCGCCCTTTCCCTGGAGGCATACATTTGATTTCTGTCACTCCTACCATTCCCTGTGAATCTACTGTTGTATCTGCCGGCACCAGTGTCCCAGGCCGTGCAGACCAGATCAGAACCACTCGCTGTGTGAATCGTTTAGAAGCAGTTTTCCCTGCGGGATGATTGGATAGGCTGGGGCTGGGTTATTGGGAATAAAAGACGATGATGTGAGATTCGTTCCACACATTTGAGATGATATAAGTTTTGGATAATCTGGATGTAAATGAACTGTCTCCATGAACAATATAAATATCTGTTGGAAAGATGTAACTGAAATGTATGATCATGCAGCTACATTCATCAGCGAGTATTGCAGAGCCGGAACTGATAACAAATGGCAACGTGGGGAGACTACACGGTCACTCACACCTCCTCCACCATTCAATGTAATCACTGCTCAGCTTCTGCCTCAATCTCATTTCCCGCTTGTTCCTCACATCCTTCCATTACCTCATTTTCTGTAAGAATAATGGAGGCAGACAACCAAAGCCATATTTCAAACCGAGTTGGACATTTACGGCCATAAGACCATAAGACACAGGAGCTGAATTGGTCACTAGGCCCAGCGAGCCTGCTCCGCCATTCAATCATGGCTCATATGTTTCTCATCCTCATTCTTCGACCTTCTCACCTTCTCCCCAAAACTCATGATCTCCTTATTAACCAAGAAACTATATATCTCTGTCTGAAAGACACTCAGTGATTTGGTCTCCACAGCCTTCGGGAGCAAAGAGTTACACAGATTCACCACCCTCTGGCTGAATAAATTCCTCCACATCTCTGTTTTAAAGCATCGTCCCGTTAGTCTGAGATTGTGTCCTCTGGTTCTAGTTTTTCATAAAAGTTGAAACATCCTCTCCACATCACCTCGATCCAGGACTCCTGTAAGTTTCAATAAGATTCCCCCTCATCCTACTAAATTCTAACGAGTACAGTCCCATTGTCCTCAACCGTTCCTCATACGACAAGCTCTTCATTCCAGGGATTGTTCTTGTGAACCTGCTCAGGACCCTTTCCAAGGGAAGCATATCCTTCTTCAGATACGGGCCCAAAACTGCTCACAATACTCCAAATGGGGTCAAAGCAGAGCCTAATACAGCCTCAGAAGTGCATCCTTGGTCTTGTATTCTAGCCCTCTCGACATGAATGCTAACATTGCAATTGCCTTCCTAACTGCCGACTGAACCTGCACGTTAACCTTAAGAGAATCGTGAACAAGGCCTCCCCAGTCATAGAAAACATAGAAAATACGGCACAGAACAGGCCATTCGGCCCACGATGTTGTGCCGAACCTTTGTCCTAGATTAATCATAGATTATCATTGAATTTACAGTGCAGAAGGAGGCCATTCGGCCCCATGAGTCTGCACCGGCTCTTCGAAAGAGCACCCGACCCAAACTCAACACCTCCACCCAACACCAAGGGCAATTTTGGACACTAAGGGCAATTTATCATTGGCCAATTCACCTACCCTGCACATCTTTGGACTGTGGGAGGAAACCGGAGCACCCGGAGGAAACCCACGCAGAAACGTGGAGGACGCACAGACTCCGCACAGACAGCGACCTAAGCCGGAATAGAACCTTGGACCCTGGAGCTGTGAATCAATTGTGCTATCCACAATGCTACTGTGCTGCCCTTAAGAACAAATAAATCTACACTATATAATTTTACCGTAATCCATGTACCTATCCAATAGCTGCTTGAAGGTCCCTAATGTTTCCCACTCAACTACTTCCACAGGCAGTGCATTCCATGCCCCCACTACTCTCTGGGTGAAGAACCTACCTCTGATATCCCTCCTATATCTTCCACCTTTCACCTTAAATGTATGTCCCCTTGTAATGGTTTGTTCCACCCGGGGGAAAAGTCTCTGACTGTCTACTCTATCTATTCCCCTGATCATCTTATAAACCTCTATCAAGTCGCCCCTCATCCTTCTCCGTTCTGATGAAAAGATGACGAGCACCCTCAACCTTTCCTCGTAAGACCTACTCTCCATTCCAGGTAACATCCTGGTAAATCTTCTTTGCACCTTTTCCAAAGCTTCCACATCCTTCCTAAAATGAGGTGACCAGAACTGTACACAGTACTCCAAATGTGGCCTTACCAAAGTTTTGTACAGCTGCATCATCACCACACGAATCTTAAATTCAATACTTCTGTTAATGAACGCGAGCACACCATAGGCCTTCTTCACAGCTCTATCCACTTGAGTGGCAGCTTTCAAAGATTTATGAACATAGACCCCAAGATCTCTCTGCTCCTCCACATTGCCAAGAACTCTACCGTTAACCCTGTATTCCGCATTCATATTTGTCCTTCCAAAATGGACAACCTCACACTTTTCAGGGTTAAACTCCATCTGCCACTTCTCAGCCCAGCTCTGCATCCTATCTATGTCTCTTTGCAGCCGACAACAGCACTCCTCACTATCCACAACTCCACCAATCTTCGTATCGTCTGCAAATTTACCGACCCACCCTTCAACTCCCTCATCCAAGTCATTAATGAAAATCACAAACAGCAGAGGACCCAGAACTGATCCCTGCGGTACGCCACTGGTAACTGGGCTCCAGGCTGAATATGTGCCATCCACCACCACTCTCTGACTTCTATCGGTTAGCCAGTTCGTTATCCAACTGGCCAAATTTTCAACTATCCCATGCCTCCTTACTTTCTGCAGAAGCCTACCATGCGGAACCTGATCAAATGCCTTACTAAAATCCATGTATACTACACCCACTGCTTTACCTTCATCCACATGCTTGGTCACCTCCTCAAATAATTCAATCAGACTTGTAAGGCAAGACCTACCCCTCACCAATCCGTGCTGACTATCCCTAATCAAGCAGTGTCTTTCCAGATGCTCAGAAATCCTATCCTTCAGTACCCTTTCCATTACGTTGCCTGCCACCGAAGTAAGACTAACTGGCCTGTAATTCCCAGGGTTATCCCTAGTTTTTTGAACAGGGGCACGACATTCGCCACTCTCCAATCCCCTGGTACCACCCCTGCTGACAGTGAGGAGGAAAAGATCATTGCCAACGGCTCTGCAATTTCATCTCTTGCTTCCCATAGAATCCTTGGATATATCCCGTCAGGCCCGGGGGACTTGTCTATCCTCAAGTTTTTCAATATGTCCAACACATCTTCCTTCCTAACAAGTATTTCCTCGAGCTTACCAGTCTGTTTCACACTGTCCTCTCCAACAATATCGCCCCTCTCATTTGTAAATACAGAAGAAAAGTACTCGTTCAAGACCTCTCCTATCTCTTCAGACTCAATACACAATCTCCCGCTATTGTCCTTGATCGGACCTACCCTCGCTCTAGTCATTCTCATATTTCTCACATATGTGTTAAATGCCTTGGGGTTTTCCTTTGTCCTACCCGCCAAAGATTGTTCATGCCCTCTCTTAGCTCTCCTAATCCCTTTCTTCAGTTCCCTCCTGGCTATCTTGTATCCCTCCAATGCCCTATCTGAACCTTGTTTCCTCAGCCTTACATAAGTCACCTTTTTCCTCTTAACAAGACAGTCAACCTCTCTTGTCAACCATGGTTCCCTCACTCGACCATCTCTTCCCTGCCTGACAGGGACATACATATCAAGGACACGTAGTACCTGTTCCTAGAGTCCCTTTGTGCTTCTGATTTCCGAAGCATTTCCACATTTGGAAACAGCCATCGCCTCTATTCCTCCTTCCAAAGTGCATAACCTCACACTTTTCCACATTGTATTCCATCTGCCAGTTCTTTGCACAATCTCCCAGCCTCGAAGTCCTTCTGCAGCCCCCCCCCCCACCCCCCCCCCCACCCCCCCCACACACACACACTTCCTCAATACTACCTTTCCGTCTACAGATCTTTGTATCATCTGCAAACTCTGCATCAGTGCCTTCAGTTCCTTCTTCCAGATCATTAATGTATATTGTGGAAAGTTGTGGTACCAGCACAGACTCCAGAGGCACACGACTAGACACCGGCTGCCATCCTGAAAAAGGCCCCTTCTTGCCACTCTCTGCCTCTGCCAGTCAACCAATTCTTTTTCCATCCCAGGATCTTACCCTGAACACCATGGCCTCTGAACCAACTTTACAGACTGTAATGCGGCACCGTGTCAAAGGCTCTCTTGAAATCTAAATGAATCACGTCCACTGATTCTCCCTTGTCTAACTTCCTTGTTACTTCCTCAAAGAACTCTAACAGATTTGTCAGACATTACCTCCCCTTGACGAAGCCGTGCTGGCTCAGTCCTATTTTACCATGCTCTTCCAAGTACTCCGCAATCTCATCCTTAATAATGGACCTAAAATCATACCAAAGAACAAAGATAACAAAGAACAAAGAAATGTACAGCACAGGAACAGGCCCTTCGGCCCTCCAAGCCCGTGCCGACCATGCTGCCCGACTAAACTACAATCTTCTACACTTCCTGGGTCCGTATCCTTCTATTCCCATCCTATTCATATATTTGTCAAGATGCCCCTTAAATGTCCCTATCGTCCCTGCTTCCACTACCTCCTCCGGTAGCGAGTTCCAGGCACCCACTACCCTCTGCGTAAAAAACTTGCCTCGTACATCTACTCTAAACTTTGCCCCTCTCACCTTAAACCTATGCCCCCTAGTAATTGACCCCTCTACCCTGGGGAAAAGCCTCTGACTATCCACTCTGTCTATGCCCCTCATGATTTTGTATACCTCTATCAGGTCTCCCCTCAACCTTCGTTCCAGTGAGAACAAACCGAGTTTATTCAATCGCTCCTCATAGCTAATGCCCTCCATACCAGGCAACATTCTGGTAAATCTCTTCTGCACCCTCTCTAAAGCCTCCACATCCTTCTGGTAGTGTGGCGACCAGAATTGAACACTATACTCCAAGTGTGGCCTAACTAAGGTTCTATACAGCTGCAACATGACTTGCATATTCTTATACTCAATGCACCGGCCAATGAAGGCAAGCATGCCGTATGCCTTCTTGACTACCTTCTCCACCTGTGTTGCCCCTTTCAATGACCTGTGGCCCTGTACTCCTAGATCTCTTTGACTTTCAATACTCTTGAGGGTTCTACCATTCACTGTATATTCCCTACCTGCATTAGACCTTCCAAAATGCATTACCTCACATTTGTCCGGATTAAACTCCATCTGCCATCTCTCCGCCCAAGTCTCCAGACAATCTAAATCCTGCTGTATCCTCCGACAGTCCTCATCGCTATCCGCAATTCCACCAACCTTTTTGTCGTCTGCAAACTTACTAATCAGACCAATTACATTTTCCTCCAAATCATTTATATATGCTACAAAGAGCAAAGGTCCCAGCACTGATCCCTGTGGAACACCACTGGTCACAGCCCTCCAATTAGAAAAGCATCCCTCCATTGCTACTCTCTGCCTTCTATGGCCTAGCCAGTTCTGTATCCACCTTGCCTGCTCACCCCTGATCCCGTGTGACTTCACCTTTTGTACTGTTCTACCATGAGGGACCTTGTCAAAGGCCTTACTGAAGTCCATATAGACAACTTCTACTGCCCTACCTGCATCAATCATCTTAGTGACCTCCTCGAAAAACTCTATCAAGTTAGTGAAACACGACCTCCCCTTCACAAAACCGTGCTGCCTCTCACTAATACGTCCATTTGCTTCCAAATGGGAGTAGATCCTGTCTCGAAGAATTCTCTCCAGTAATTTCCCTACCACTGAAGTAAGGCTCACCGGCCTGTAGTTCCCGGGATTATCCTTGCTACCCTTCTTAAACAGAGGAACAACATTGGCTATTCTCCAGTCCTACGGGACATCCCCTGAAGACAGCGAGGATCCAAAGATTTCAGTCAAGGCCTCAGCAATTTCCTCTCCAGCCTCCTTCAGTATTCTGGGGTAGATCCCATCAGGCCCTGGGGACTTATCTACCTTAATATTTTTTAAGACACCCAACACCTCGTCTTTTTGGATCACAATGTGACCCAGGCTATCTACACCCCCTTCTCCAGACTCAACATCTACCAATTCCTTCTCTTTGGTGAATACTGAGGCAAAGTATTCATTTAGTACCTGCCCATTTCCTCTGGCTCCACACATAGATTCCCTTGCCTATCCTTCAGTGGGCCAACCCTTTCCCTGGCTACCCTCTTGCTTTTTATGTACGTGTAAAAAGCCTTGGGATTTTCCTTAACCCTATGACCGAAGTCAGGCTATCCGGCCGATAATTTCCCGTCTTCTGCCTCCCTCCCTTCTTTAACAGCGGTGCTACATTAGCCACTTTCCAGTCCTCTGGGACCCTTTCTGCCTTCAGTGATTCCTGAAAGATTCCCGCCACTGCCTCCACAATCTCCTCAGCTATCTCTTTTAGAACCCTGGGATGTAGTCCATCCGTCCAGGTCATTCATCCACCTTCAGACCTTTCAGTTTCCGCAGAACCTTCTCCTTAGTGATGGCCACGGCACTCCCCTCTGCCCCCTGGTTCTCCTGGAGCTCTGGCATCCCACTGGTGTCTTCCACCGTGAAGACTGATGCAAAGTAACTAGACAGTTCCCCTGCCATTTCTTTGTTACCTATTATTACTTCTCCAGTCACATTTTCCACTGGCCCAATGTCTTTTTCTTGTCTCTCTCTTACCTTTTATATATTGAAAAGAACATCTTCCTATCGTCTTTTACATTACTAACGAGCTTGCACTCATATTTCATCTCTTCCTTCTTTATTGATTTTTCATTGTCCTCTGCTCGCTATTAAAGGCTCCCCAATTTTCTGGCATCCCACTATTTCGCGCCACATTGTATTTTTTTTATTTTGCTTTACTGCTGTCCTTGACTTCCCTCGTGAGGCATGGATTCCTTGGCCTCTCCTTAGCATGTATCCTCCTTCATGGGATGACATTCTGTTGTTCCTCCCGAATAACCCCCCAAAACTCCTGCCATTGCTGTTCCACTGTCTTCCCTGCTAGGCTCGTTTTCCAATCAACTCTGGGCAGCTCCTCCCTCATGTCGTTGTAGTTACCCCTATTTAATTGTAATACCGTTACATCTGATTGCAGCTTCTCCCTCTGAAACCTCAGGGTAAATTCTATTATATTGTGGTCACTGCTCCCTCAGGGTTCCTTCACCTTTAGTTCCCTAATCAAGTCTGCCTCACTACACATCACCAAATCCAGAATTGCCTGTTCTCCAGTCGGCTCTGTCACAATCTGCTCCCAAAAACATCTCTTAGACTTTCCACAAATTCCTTTTCTTGGCATCCACGACCAACCTGATTATCCCAGTCCACCAGCATATTGAAGCCCCCATGATTATTGTAATGTTGCCTTTTTTACATGCCTTTTCTATCTCCTGATTTATTTACTGCTCGGGGTCCTGCAAATAACTCCCATCAGAGTCGTTTTATCTACTCCATTCCTCAACTCTGTCCACAGAGACTCTATGCCTTCTGATCCTATATCGCTTCTTGCTATCGATTTAACACCATTCCTTGCTGACAATGCAACCCCGCCCCCTTTGCCCGTCTGCCTGTCCTTTCTATAGAACACTTGCATATTTTGATCCCAGCCCGGATCACCTTGCAGCCACGTCTCTGTGATTCCCACCACATCCTCCCAGCCAATATCAATGTGAACAACATGCAAATTTACCTTGTTACCTATACTGCGCACATTTAGGTCCACCACCCTCAATCCTGCATTGAGCACCTCCCTTCTCACACTTGTCACCTTTTTTGCTCTGACTGAGGGTGATGTTGTTCAGGTATTTGTGTTCTCCATTTCCCCTTCAGTTATTACACCTGCTGAGCTACCGCTCTGGTTCCCAGCCCCTTTCATATTAGTTTCAATTCTCCCGGGTGACACTAACAAACCTCCCAGCGAGGATAGTGATGCCCCTCCAGTTTACAAGCTACTCGCCCTTCTTGTCCAGGTCCCACCTTTCCCGGAATATCGCCCAATGGCCCAGAAATCTGAAATCCTCCCTCCTACACCACCAGTTTAGCCACGTGTTTAGCTGGACTATCCTCTTATTTCTGGCCTCACTGTCACGTGGCACTGGGAATAATCCTGAGAGTAATCCTCAGAGCACCCGGAGGAAACCCACGCAGACACGGGGAGAACGTGCAGACTCCACACAGACAGTGACACAAGCCCGGAATCGAATCGGGGACACTGGTGCTGTGAAGCAACAGGCTTCACGCCTCTGTGCTACTGTGCCGGCCTTCACATCAGGAATCCTGAAGAATTGGGAGAGTGTCGGTATCACGGAGAGCTGTGGCTCTGCTGTGTCACACTGAGAAATAAATCACCAAGGCCATGGCAGGGTTTGATTCTCCTACAGTCCGCCAGCTCCAATCTTAACCATCACATTAGACCCCGGCATTGATTAGTCCATTAAACCTGGGGAACAGACTCTAATTGATGAATGATGAATGGTACAATGGTAGATCACTCTTTTATTGTGGAACAGTCAGTATTTTCCAGAGGAGAAACACTAGACGATACAGAAGTGAACCAAAAGGACCAGTCTCCCCAACAACACCAGCGGGAGTTTGTAGTTATCCAGTTCCAGCAGTCAGATAGCCTCAATAATTTAAATAAATATGTAACACAATATATAATAGTTTCTCAGCCCATTACTTCACGGATTCCATTATTTAAATTGCTGAGACGTCTTCAGTAGAAACAGGCAGACAGATCACATTGTATTCCACCACATAGCTGCGATATTTCTTGTAATTAATGGAATTAAAAACTGAAAGATAATTTCTGATACTCATAGACATTTCCAAATGCATATTATTGTGAAAAGTATAAAGATTTCTAGACATTTTCACCAATCATTGGACTGAAAATAATCATGTTCCTGGCATGATGATTCTATAGAAAGATAATCACAGTTTAGTTAATTGTGAGCAGAAATGTGCATGTTCAGTTTATTGTGTTATTATAGGAAGGTCAGGAATTACTGACTCTGTTTGAAAGAACAATCTTAGTATGAATATTGTCTGACAATATTTTTTTACGCCTGTGATTACTGGAAGAATCAATCCTTCAATAATCACATTCAATGTTGTAATTAAATGTTTTTCGTTATTTACTGTGTTCAATGGACTGTAAACGAACGTGATGCTTTCTAACAATGTTGTGCAAACATGATGTCATCCTGCCTTCAACATTGGATTTCATAGATCATAGATCATAGAATTTATAGTGCAGAAGGCGGCCATTCGGCCCATCGAGTCTGCAGCGGCTCTTGGAAAGAGCACCCTACTCAAGCCCACACCTCCTCCATAACCCAGTAAGCCCATCCAACCTGAGGGCAATTTAGCGTGGCCAATCCACCTAACCTGCACACCTTTGGACTGTGGGAGACAATCAGAGCACCCGGAGAAAACCCACACAGACACAGGGACAACGTGCAGACTCCGCACAGAGAGTGACCCAAGCGGGAATCGAACCTGGGACTCTGGAGCTGTGACGTCATAGTGACACCACTATGCTACCGTGCTGCCCGACTTGCTCAGTTTTCTTTGGTAGAAACAGGCAGAGAGAATTCTCACACTATTCAGTCATCGCACAACTATGATTAATGGAATTAAATCCTGAGATATAATTGCTGGTATCATAGACATGGAAAATATTTCCCAATACATATTATTGAGGGAAGTTAAAAGATTTATTCATTCCGTTAGTGATCAATGGATTCATCAGTATCTTGCCATGATAATTCATTTGGAAAATGACCATCGGTTTAATGTCCTGTACCCGGTTCTCCGTCCCGCCAGCCCCGTTATCTGGCGCTGCGCACCCCCCGCCACAACGGGATTCTCCGATCCCGCAGCCGGTCAATGAGGTTTCCCATTGTGACCACCCCACGCCATCGAGAAACCCGCCTACATGGGTGCGCTGCCGGCGGAATTGGAGGATGCTGCCGAGGGAGAATCCCATTGATTGGGATTGTGAGCTGAACAAATGCATTTTTATTTGATGCTATTATTGTTGTGTAGTCAGGAATTACAGATTCTATTCCACTGAATAACAATCTCCATTTGATTATGGCCTGAACAGTAATTAGAAACCGCCTGTGATCATTGGAATGAACAATTCTTTGACAATCACAGTGAAAGATGCAATGAAGTGTGTTTAGTTATTTGCTGTGTTTAATGGACTGAAAACAAATTTGTTATTTTCTCTCAATGTTGCACAAATAATAATTAGTTGTGTAATGCTTGTTGGACTTTAACATAATGAGCTGTTCACTGATTTAATTCAACCTCTCAATGAATGAATGAGATAATTGTTTATTGGACCAAACAATCAATCAATGCCAGGACCTACTCAGTTAATGGTATAGCGTTGGGGAGAGTTATAGAACAAAGAGATCTAGGAGTACAGGTTCGTAGCTCCTTCATAGATTATCATAGAATTTACAGTGCAGAAGGAGGCCATTCGGCCCATCGAGTCTGCACCGGTTCTTGGAAAGAGCACCCTACCGAAGGTCAACACCGCTACCCTATCCCCATAACTCAGTAACCCAGTAATCCCACCCAACACTAAGGGCAATTTTGGACACTAAGGGCAATTTATCATGGCCAATCCACCTAACCCGCACATCTTTGGACTGTGGGAGGAAACCGGAGCACCCGGAGGAAACCCACGCACACACGGGGAGGATGTGCAGACTCCGCACAGAAAGTGACCCAAGCCAGGATCGAACCTGGGACCCTGGAGTTGTGAAGCAATTGTGCTATCCACAAGGCTACCGTGCTGCCCCAAAAGGTGGAGTCGCCCCTTGAAGGTGGAGTCGCAGGTGGACAGGCTTGTGAAGAAGGCAGTCGGCATGCTTGGTCTCATTGGTCAGAACATTGAATACAGGAGTTGGGACGTCTTGTTGAAGTTGTACAAGACATTGGTAAGGCCACACTTGGAATACTGTGTGCAGTTCTGGTCACCCTATTATAGAAATGATATTATTAAAATAGAAAGAGTGCAGAAAAGATTTAATAGGATGTTACCGGGACTTGATGGTTTGAGTTAGAAGGAGAGGCTGGATAGACTGGGACTTTTTTCCCTGGAGCGTAGGAGGCTTAGGGGTGATCTTATAGAGGTCTATAAGATAATGAGGGGCATAGATAAGGTAGATAGTCAACATCTTTTCCCAAAGGTAGGGGAGTCTAAAACTAGAGGGCATAGGTTTAAGGTGATAGGGGAGAGATTCAGAAGGGCCCAGAGGGGCAATTTCTCCACTCAGAGGGTAGTGAGTGTCTGGAATGTGCTGCCAGAGGTAGTAGTAGAGGCGGGTACAATTGTGTCTTTTAAAAAGCATTTAGATAGTTACATGGGTAAGATGGGTATAGAGTGGGCCAAGTGCGGACAACTGGGACTAGCTTAATGGTAAAAACTGGGCGGCATAGACTGTTTGGGCCGAAGGGCCTGTTTCCATGCTGTAAACTTCTATGATTCGAAGTTCACTCTGATTATTGGGATGAAATATGTTAACAGGTGATTAATCTTCCACAGAAAATAATTAAATAATTCAAGTACAAAGCACCAGATCCGTCAGAATTTCACCAGTTTAAAGGCATTTAATGTTGGGACTCTGGCAATCATTGGTTAATACATTCTGATCCATTTTAACATCTAGTTCTTCCATATTCGCTCTGATCATTGGGTGTAATGATTAAAAGTTAGTTACTCTAACTCTTGGACTGACGAAGAATTTGCTCTTCACTTTAATACGGAATCCAAGCAGCAGAAAAAGTGTTGGCCCTCAGGACAATCTCAATAAAAGGACATTTGAAAAGGGATCTGTTGCAGTGACTGATGTTGTCTCCATGGGTCTCCAGGGTGATCTCTGGGGTTGGTGATCTCTGGAGTTGGGTGATATCTGGGCTTGGGTGATCTCTGGGGTGGGGGGATATATGGGGTTGGGTGATATCTGGGGTTGGGTGATATCTGGGGTTGGGTGATATCTGGGGTTGGGTGTTATCTGGGGTTGGGTGATTTCTGTGGTTGGGTGATATCTGGGGTTGGGTGATATCTGGGGTTGGGTGATATCTGGGGTTGGGTCTCCCTGGGGTTGGGTGATATCTGTGGTTGGGTGATATCTGGGGTTGGGTGATCTCAGGGGTTGGGTGATATCTGGGATTGGGTGATCTCTGGGGTTGGGTGATCTCTGGGGTTGGGTGATATTTGGGGTTGGTGATATCTGGGGTTGTGTGAGATCAGGGTTTGGGTGATATCAGGGTTTGGGTGATATGTGGGGTTGGGTGAACTCTGGGGTTGGGTGATATCAGCGTTTGCGTGATGTCCGTGGTTGGGTGATCTCTGAGGTTGGGTGATCTCTGGGGTCGGATGATATCTGGGGTTGGGTGATATCCGGGGTTGGGTGATATCATGTGTTGGGTGATGCCTGGGGTTGGGTGATATCTGGGGTTGGGTGATATCCGGGGTTGGGTGATATCATGTGTTGGGTGATATCTGGGGCTGGGTGATATACGGGGTTGGGTGATATCATGTGTTGGGTGATATCTGGGGTTGGGTGATATCCGGGGTTGTGTGATATCTGGGGTTAGGTGATATCCGGGGTTGGGTGATATCATGTGTTGGGTGATATCTGGGGTTGGGTGATATCTGGGGTTGGGTGGTATCTGGGGTTGGGTGATATCTGGTGTTTGGTATTACCTGGCATTGGGTGATATCTGCGGTGTGGGTGATATTGGGGTGGTGGGCAGATATCCGTTCTGCGGTGATGTTTGAAGGGGAGCATGAATTACAGGCTGGGTTCATATCGGGGGGGGATGATTTATTAAAATTAATAATCGCTTACTGTCACAAGTATACTTCACTGAAGTCACTGTGGAAGTCACTGTGAGTTGCCATATTACGGCGCTTGTTTGTGGAGACCGGCACTGGAAGTGAACCCGCGCTGCTGGCATTGTTCCCCTTTGCAAGGCGGCTATTTAGCCCACTGTGCTAATCCAGCCCCTGTTGGGCTAGTTCGGGGGTTTGGGGTTGTCATCGGGCGGGATGATACCAGCCTGGGTACATCCGGGGGTTGTGGGTAATATCCGGGGGCTAATATCGAGTGTCGCTATATCTGGGACTGATATACGCGGGGGTGGGGGTTGATATTTAGGGGTTGTGGCATTCGGTTGGGTGGGGTTATATCCGGTTGAGACGGGTGACATTTGGCCGGCGGGGGTGATAGCCGAGGGAGGGGCGGAGTTGATACCCCAGAGAAGTGACATCTGCTGGGGGGGGGGGGGATTTGATGATATCGAGGGGCTGACCTGGGAGGGGGCGATACCTCGAGGGGGTGGGTTGGGGGGAGGGGCTGGATCTGGTGGGATCATAAATTAGAATCATAGCATCAGCAGTGCAAAAGGAGGCCATTCGGTCCATCGCGTCTGCACCAGCCCTTGGAAAGAGCGTCTCACCTAAGCCCACACCCCTGCCCCATCCCAGTAACCCAGTGACCCCCTAACTCCGAGGTAACAATATCAGAGAGGCGAATATCCGACGGGGTGTGATGTTTGTGGGGGGATGATATGAAGGGGGTGATATCGGGTGGGTGTGATATCAGGGAGGGGGATATCGGGAGGGGGTGATGTCGTGAGGGGGTGATATCGGGAAGGGGTGATATCGGGGAGGAGGTGATATTGGGGAGGAGGTGAAATCGGGGAGGGGGTGATATCAGGATGAGGGTTATATCCGAGAGGTGGCGATATCGGGGAGGGGCTGATATTGCAGAGGGGGTGATAGCGGGGAGGGGGTGATATCGGGTTGGGGGTGATATCGGGAAGGGGGTGATACGGGGAGGGGGTGATATCCGAGAGGTGGCGATATCGGGTAGGGGGTGATATTGCGGAGGGGGTGATATCGGGGAGGGGGTGATATCGGGAAGGGGTGATACGGGGAGGGGGTGATACGGGGAGGGGGTGATATAGTGGAGGAAGTTATATCAGGGTTGGGTGATATCGGAAGGGGGTGATATCGGGGAGGGGGTGATATCGGGAGGGGGTGATATTGGGGAGAGGGTGATATCGGGGAGGGGGTGATATCGGGGAGGGGGTGATATCGGGGAGGGGGTGATATCGGGAGGGGATGATATTGGGGAGGGGATTTCCGGGGTGGGGAGGGGCAGTGCTGCGGTGTCTATTGAGACACAACAATCCCGACGACCCCCAATGGGGCCAATGGGCTGGACTCCGGCTTCACTCTCGGTGCTGAAACACCCATTCCCCTTGCCTTGGAGGGACAGCAGAAGCCGCCGCTGCGCCTGTGCCACATCCATCCCAGCATCCCCTGCGTGCTGGCGGCGGTCATGTGTTACCAGTAGGACCTCCGATAGCCAAATTGTGTTGCCAGGGGAGACTCCCGGTGAACATCTTGTGTTGCCAGGGGAGACTCCAGGTGAACATCTTGTGTTTCAGGGGAGACTCCAGGTGGCCACCTTGTGTTGCCAGGGGAGACTCCAGATGGCCACCTTGTGTTGCCAGGGGAGACGATACCAGTCAGTGGGTGGCCCGCGCACTGCCTGCTGGGATAGTGACCCTCCCGCACATGCGCATGGACAGCTCTGTGTGAAGCCTCCATTGTCTGAAGCATTATTACTGCCATAAGCCCCAGGGTCCTCAACCGTTCCTCCTATGACAAGCCCGCATCTGCTTCCGGACGCTTCACACTCGGTTCTGAAACACCTATTCCCCTTTCCTTGGAGGAGACAGCGGCCTCTGGCGGCGGGGGGACAGCGGCCTCTGGCGGCAGGGGGACAGCGGCCTCTGGCGGCAGGGGGACAGCGGCCTCTGGCGGCAGGGGGACAGCGGCCTCTGGCGGCAGGGGGACAGCGGCCTCAGGTGGCAGGGGGACAGCGGCCTCTGGAGGCAGGGGGACAGCGGCCTCTGGCATCAGGGGGACAGCGGCCTCTGGGGGCAGGGGAACAGCGGCCTCAGGAGGCAGGGGGACAGCGGCCTCTGGAGGCAGGGGGACAGCGGCCTCTGGCGGCAGGGGACAGCGGCCTCTGGCGGCAGGGAGTAGCGGAATGTGACCTCTGGAGGCAGGGGGACTGTGGCCTCTGGCAGCAGGGAGGAGGGACAGCAGCTGGCGAGCAGTGAGTGCGAGATGGGCTGAGTTTTTCTGGTTCTGTGTCTGTGTCTCTGCCTGTGTCTGTCTGTGCCTGTGTCTCTGTCTGTACCTTTGTATCTGTCTGTGTATCTGTCTGTGTCTATTACTCTGTCTGTGTCTCTGTCTGTGATTCTGTCTGTGTCTGTGTCTCTGTCCCAACTCTATCTGTGTCTGTGCCTGTGTCTCTTTTTCTGTCTCTGCCTGTGTCACTGTACCTGTCTGTGTCTCTGCCTGTATCTGTGTGTCTCTCTCTGTCTGTCTCCATGCCTGTGATTCTGTCTGTGTTTCTGTCAGATTCTCTGTCCCTGTCTGTGTCTCTGTCTGTGCCCGTGTTTGTGTCTGTATGTGCCTGTGTCTCTGTCTGTGCCTTTGTATCTGTCTGTGTCTCTGTCTGTGTCTATTACTCTGTTTGGTTCTCAATCTGTGTTTCTGTCTGTGTCTGTGTCTCTGTCCCAACTCTATCTGTGTCTGTGTCTGTGCCCTTGTCTATATTTCTGTCTCTGCCTGTGTCACTCTATCTGTCTGTGTCTCTGCCTGTATCTGTGTGTCTCTCTCTGTCTGTCTCCCTGGCTGTGATTCTGTCTGTGTTTCTGTCAGATTCTCTGCCTCTGTCTGTGTCTCTGTCTGTGCCTGTGTCTATGTCTGTGTCGCTGACTGTCTCTCAATTTGTGTATTTGTCCCTGTCTGTGTCTCTGTCTCTGGCTGTGTCTCTGCCTGTACTAGTGTGTCTCTCTCTGTCTGTCTCTGTCTGTGATTCTGTCTGTGTTTCTGTGTCTCTGTGTGTGCCTGTGTACCTGTATGTGTCTCTGTCAGTGTCTGTTACTCTGTCTGTGGTTCTGACTCTGCCTGTGTCTCGGTCTGTGTCTCTGCCTGTGCCTGTGTCTCTGCCTGTGTCTGTGCCTCTGCCTGTGTAATGTCTCTCTCTGTGTCTCGCTATCGGTCTCTACCTGTGTCCTTTGTCTGTGCCTGTGTCTCTACCTGTGTCCCTGTCTCTTCTGTGTTTGTGTCTTTGTCTCTGTCCGTGCCTGTCTTTGTGTGTGTCTGTGTCTGAGTTTGTGCCTCTGTCTGTGATTCTGTATCTTTCTCTGTCTGTATCTCTGTCTATGTCTATGTCTCTGCCTGTGTCTCGATCTGTGTCTGTGTTCTGTCTGTGCCTGTGTCTCTGTCTTTGTCACTGTGTCTCTATGTGTCTCTGCCTGTGACTCTGCCTGTGTCTATGTCTGTGTTGCTGACTGTCTCTCTGTCTGTGTCTGCGTCTCTGTCTATGTCTGTGTCTTTGTCTCTGTCTGTGTCTCTGTCTGTGTCTCTGACTGTGCCAGTGTCTGTGCCAGTGTCTCTGTCTGTGCCTGTGTCTCTGTCTGTGTCTCTGTATGTGTCGCTGACTGTCTCTCAATCTGTGTCTGTCTCTGTCTGTGTCTGTGTCTCTGCCTCTTTCTGTGTCTCTGCCTGTACTTGTGTGTCTCTCTCTGTCTGTCTCTGTCTGTGATTCTGTCTGTGTTTCTGTGTCTCTGTGTGTGCCTGTGTACCTGTCTGTGTCTCTGCCAGTGCCTGTTACTCTGTCTGTGGCTATGACTCTGCCTGTGTCTCGGTCTGTGTCTCTGCCTGTGCCTGTGTCTCTGTCTGTGTCTGTGCCTCTGTCTGTGTTTCTGTCTGTGTGATGCCTCTTTCTGTGTCTCGCTATCGGTCTCTACCTGTGCCCTTTGTCTGTGCCTGTGTCTCTACCTGAGTCCCTGTCTCGTCTGTGTTTGTGTCTTTGTCTCTGTCCGTGTCTGTCTTTGTGTGTGTCTGTGTCTGTGTATGTGCCTCTGCCTGTGATTCTGTATCTTTCTCTGCCTGTATCTCTGTCTATGTCTATGCCTCTGCCTGTGCCTCGATCTGTGTCTGTGTTCTGTCTGTGCCTGTGTCTCTGTCTTTGTCACAGTTTCTCTATGTGTCTCTGCCTGTGTCTCTGCTGTGTCTATGTCTGTGTCGCTGACTGTCTCTCTGTCTGTGTCTGCGTCTCTGTCTATATCTGTGTCTTTGTCTCTGTCTGTGTCTCTGTCTGTTTCTCTGCCTGTGCCTGTGTCTGTGCCAGTGTCTCTGTCTGTGCCTGTGTCTCTGTCTGTGTCTCTGACTGTGTCGCTGACTGTCTCTCAATCTATGTCTGTCTCTGTCTGTGTCTGTGTCTCTGTCTGTGTCTTTGACTCTGTCTGTGTCTCTGTCTGTGTCTGTGTCGGAGTTTCTCTCTGTGTCTCTGTCATGTCTCTGCCTGTGTCTCTGGCTGTGTCTCTGTCTTTGATTCTGTCCGTGTCTCTGTCTTTGTCTGTGTCTGTTTTTGTGTCTCTGTCTGTGATTCTGTCTCTTTCTCTGTCTGTGTATCTGTCTGTGTCTCTGCCTGTAGCTGTGTCTCTCTGTCTGTCTGTCTCTCTGTCTGTGATTCCGTCTGTGTTCATATCAGATTCTCTGTCTGTGTCTCTGTCTGTGCCTGCGTCTCTGTCTGTGTCTCTGTCTGTGCCTGTGCCTGTGTCTGTGCCAGTGTCTCTGTCTGTGCCCGTGTCTCTGTCTGTGTCTCTGACTGTTTCGCTCACAGTCTCACAATCTGTGTCTGTCTCTGTCTGTGTCTCTGTCTGTGTCTTTGACTCTGTCTGTGTCTCTGTCTGTGTCTGGGTCTGTGTCTGTGTTGGAGTTTCTCTCTGTGTCTCTGTCATATCTCTGTCTGTGTCTCTGTCTGTGTCTGGGTCTCTGGCTGTGTCTCTGTCAGTGTCTGTGTCACTGTTTCTGTCCGTGTCTCTGTCTTTGTCTGTGTCTGTGTGTGTGTCTCTGTCTGTGATTCTGTCTCTTTCTCTGTCTGTGTCATTGTATCTGTGTCTCTCTCCCTGTCTGTCTCTCTGTCGGTGATTATGTCTGTGTTTATATCAGATTCTCTGTCTGTGTCTCTGTCTGTGTCTCTGTCTGTGTCTCTGTCTGTGCCTCCGTCTATGTCTCTGTCTGGGTCGGTGTCGTAATATGTTTCTCTGTCTGTGTCTCTGCCTGTGTCTCTGTCTGTGTCTGTGTCTGTGCCTCCGTCTATATCTCTGTCTGTGTCGGTGTCTGTATCTGTTTCTCTGTCTGTGTCTCTACCTCTGTTTCTGTCTCTGCCTATGTCACTCTATATGTCTGAGTCTCTGCCTGTATCTGTGTGTCTCTCTCTGTCTCTCTCCCTGTCTGTGATTCTGTCTGTGTTTCTGTCAGATTCTGTGTCTCTGTTTGTGCCTGTGTCTATGTCTGTGTCGCTGACTGTCTCTCAATTTGTGTCTTTGTCTCTGTCTATGTCACTGCCTGTAGCTGTGTGTCTCTCCCTGTCTGTCTCTGTCTGTGCCTCTGTCTGTGTTTCTGTCTGTGTAATGTCTCTCTCTGTGTCTCGGTATCGGTCTATGTCTGTGTCTGCGTCTCTGTCTATATCTGTGTCTTTGTCTCTGTCTGTGTCTCTGTCTGTTTCTCTGCCTGTGCCTGTGTCTGTGCCAGTGTCTCTGTCTGTGCCTGTGTCTCTGTCTGTGTCTCTGACTGTGTCGCTGACTGTCTCTCAATCTATGTCTGTCTCTGTCTGTGTCTGTGTCTCTGTCTGTGTCTTTGACTCTGTCTGTGTCTCTGTCTGTGTCTGTGTCGGAGTTTCTCTCTGTGTCTCTGTCATGTCTCTGCCTGTGTCTCTGGCTGTGTCTCTGTCTTTGATTCTGTCCGTGTCTCTGTCTTTGTCTGTGTCTGTTTTTGTGTCTCTGTCTGTGATTCTGTCTCTTTCTCTGTCTGTGTATCTGTCTGTGTCTCTGCCTGTAGCTGTGTCTCTCTGTCTGTCTGTCTCTCTGTCTGTGATTCCGTCTGTGTTCATATCAGATTCTCTGTCTGTGTCTCTGTCTGTGCCTGCGTCTCTGTCTGTGTCTCTGTCTGTGCCTGTGCCTGTGTCTGTGCCAGTGTCTCTGTCTGTGCCCGTGTCTCTGTCTGTGTCTCTGACTGTTTCGCTCACAGTCTCACAATCTGTGTCTGTCTCTGTCTGTGTCTCTGTCTGTGTCTTTGACTCTGTCTGTGTCTCTGTCTGTGTCTGGGTCTGTGTCTGTGTTGGAGTTTCTCTCTGTGTCTCTGTCATATCTCTGTCTGTGTCTCTGTCTGTGTCTGGGTCTCTGGCTGTGTCTCTGTCAGTGTCTGTGTCACTGTTTCTGTCCGTGTCTCTGTCTTTGTCTGTGTCTGTGTGTGTGTCTCTGTCTGTGATTCTGTCTCTTTCTCTGTCTGTGTCATTGTATCTGTGTCTCTCTCCCTGTCTGTCTCTCTGTCGGTGATTATGTCTGTGTTTATATCAGATTCTCTGTCTGTGTCTCTGTCTGTGTCTCTGTCTGTGTCTCTGTCTGTGCCTCCGTCTATGTCTCTGTCTGGGTCGGTGTCGTAATATGTTTCTCTGTCTGTGTCTCTGCCTGTGTCTCTGTCTGTGTCTGTGTCTGTGCCTCCGTCTATATCTCTGTCTGTGTCGGTGTCTGTATCTGTTTCTCTGTCTGTGTCTCTACCTCTGTTTCTGTCTCTGCCTATGTCACTCTATATGTCTGAGTCTCTGCCTGTATCTGTGTGTCTCTCTCTGTCTCTCTCCCTGTCTGTGATTCTGTCTGTGTTTCTGTCAGATTCTGTGTCTCTGTTTGTGCCTGTGTCTATGTCTGTGTCGCTGACTGTCTCTCAATTTGTGTCTTTGTCTCTGTCTATGTCACTGCCTGTAGCTGTGTGTCTCTCCCTGTCTGTCTCTGTCTGTGCCTCTGTCTGTGTTTCTGTCTGTGTAATGTCTCTCTCTGTGTCTCGGTATCGGTCTATGTCTGTGTCCCTGTCTGTGTCGGTGTTATCCTATCTGTCTCTACCTATGTCCCTTGTATGTGCCTGTGTCTCTGTCTGTGCTTGTGTCTCTGCCTGTGTCCCTGTCTCTTCTGTGTTTGTGTCTTTTTCTCTGTCCGTGTCTCTGTCTTTGTCTGTGTCTCTGTCTGTGTTTGTGCCTCTGTCTGTGATTCTGTCTCTTTCTCTGTCTCTGTCTATGTCTCTGCCTGTGTCTCGATCTGTGTCTATGTCCTGTCTGTGTCTGTGTCTCTGTCTGTGTCACTGTTCCTCTCTGTGTCTCTGCCTGTGTCTCTGTCTGTGTCTATGTCTGTGTCGCTGACTGTCTCAGTGTCTGTGTCTTGGTCTCTGTCTATAATCTGTGCCTGTGCCTGTGTCTCTGTCTGTGGCACTGTTTCTCTATGTGTCTCTGCCTGTGTCTTTGTCTGTGTCTATGTCGGTGTCGCTGACTGTCTCTCTGTCTGTGTCTGCGCCTCTGTCTATATCTGTCTCTGTCTGTGTCTCTGCCTGTGCCTGTGTCTGTGCCAGTGTCTCTGTCTGTGCCTGGGTCTCTGTCTTTGTCTCTTCCTGTGCCAGTGTCTCTGTCTGTGTCTGTGTCTCTGTCTGTGTCTTTGACTCTGTCTGTGTCTCTGTCTGTGTCTGTGTCGGAGTTTCTCTGTGTGTCTCTGTCATGTCTCTGTCTGTGTCTCTGTCTGTGTCTGTGTCTCTTGCTGTGTCTGTGTCAGTGTCTCTGTCTTTGTTTCTGTCCGTGTCTCTGTCTTTGTCTGCGTCTGTTTTTGTGTCTCTGTCTGTGATTCTGTCTCTTTCTCTGCCTGTGTCTCTGTCTGTGTCATTGTATCTGTCTGTGTCTCTGCCTGTAGCTGTGTGTCTCTCCCTCTGTCTGTCTCTCTGTCTGTGATTCGGTCTGTGCTTATATCAGATTATCTGTCTGTGTTTCTGTCTGTGACCGTGTCTCTATCTGTGTCTCTGTCTGTGACTCTGTCTGAGTCTGTCTTTGCCTGTGTCTCTATCGGTGTCATTGTATCTGTCTGTGTCTCTGCCTGTAGCTGTGTGTCTCTCTCTGTCTGTCTCGCTGTCTTTGATTCTGTCTGTGTTTATATGAGATTCTCTGTGTGTGTCTCTGTCTGCGTCTGTGTCTCTGTCTGTGTCTCTGTCTGTGTCTCTGTCTGTGTCTCCGTCTACGTCTCTGTCTGGGTCAGTGTCTGTATCTGTGTCTCTGTCTGTGTATGTGTCTGAGTATGGGTCTCTGTATGAGTCTGTGTCTCTGTCTGTGTCTCTCAATCGGTCAGCCGTTCTGTCTGTGTCTCTCCTTCTGTCTGTGTCTGTCTGTTTGTATGTCTGTGCCTCTGTCTGTGTGTCTGTCTATGTCTGTGTCACTGTATGTGCCTGTATCTGTCTGTGTCCCTGTCTGTGTCTGTGACGCTGACTGTGTCTCTGTCTGGGTCTGCGACTCTGTCTGTGTTTCTGTCTGTGCCTGTGCCTGTGTCTCTGTCTCTATCTGTGTCTGTGTATCTGTATGTGTCTCTATCTGTGTCTGTGACTCTGTCTGTGTCTTTTTCTTTGTCTGGCTCTGAGAGTCTGCCTGTGTATCTGTCTGTGTCTGTGACTGTGTATGTGTCTGTGTCTGAGTCCCTGCCTCTGTCTGTATCTGTGCCCTCGTCTGTGTCTCTGCCTGTGTCTCTGCCTGTGTCTCTGCCTTTGTCTGTGGCTGTGTCTCTGTCTTTATCTGTATCTCTGTCTGTGTTTGTGTCTGTGTCTCTGTCTGTGCCTGTGCATCTGTCTGTGTGGCTGTCAGTGCCTGGATCTCTGTCTGTGTCACTGTTTCTGTCTGTGTCTCTGCCTGTATCAGTGTGTCTCTCTCTGTCTGTGATTCAGTCTGTGTTTCTGTCAGGTTCTCTGTGTCTGTCTGTGGCTCTGACAGTGTCTGTGACTCGGTCTGTGTCTCTGCCCTGTCTGGGTCTGTGACTCTGTCTGTTTCTCTGTCTGTGTCTGAGCCTGTGTCTCTGTCGGTGCCTGTGTATCTGTCTGTGTCACTATCTGTGTCTGTGTCTGTGTCTGTGACTGTGGCTGTGTCTGTGGCTGTGCCTGTGTCTGTTCTGTGCCTGTGTCTGTGTCTGTGCCTGTGTCTGTGTCTCTGTCTGTGCCTGTGTATCTGTCTGTGTCTTTATCTGTGTCTGTGACTCTGTCTGTGTCTCTGACTGGCTCTGTGACACTGCCTGTGCCTCTGTCTGTGTCTTTGACTGTGTCTGTGTCCCTGTCTCTGTCTGTGTCTGTGTCCTCGTCTGTGTCTCTGCCTGTGTGTCTGCCTTTGTCTGTGCATATGTCTGTGTCTCTGTCTGAGTCCCTGTTTGTGTCTGTGTCTCGGTCTTTGTCTGTATCCCTGTCTGTGTGTGTGTTTTTGTCCATGTCCGTGTCTCTGCCTGTGTCCCTGTCTCTGCCTGTGTTTGTGTCTTTGTCTCTGTCCGCGTCTCTGTCTCTGTTTATGTCTCTGCCTATGTCACTGTATCTGTCTGTGTCTCTGCCTGTATCTGTGTGTCTCTCTCTGTCTGTCTCCCTGTCTGTGAGTCTGTCTGTGTTTCTGTCAGATTCTCTGTCTCTGGCTGTGCCTGTGTCTATGTCTGTGTCGCTGACTGTCTCTCAATTTGTGTCTTTGTCTCTGTCTATGTCTCTACCTGTAGCTGTTTGTCTCTCTCTGTCTGTCTCTGTCTGTGCCTCTGTCTGTGTTTCTGTCTGTGTAATGTCTCTCTCGGTGTCTCGGTATCGGTCTATGTCTGTGTCCCTGTCTGTGTTATCCTATCTGTCTCTACCTGTGTCCCTTGTCTGTGTCTGTGTCTCTGTCTGTGCCTGTGTCTCTGCCTGTGTCCCTGACTCTGTCTGTGTCTGTGTCTGTCCATGTCTCTATATCTCTGTCTGTGTCTCTGTCTGTGCCTGTGTGTGTGTCTCTGTCTGTGTCCCTGTCTCTGTCTGGTTCTGTGATTGTCTCTGTCTGTGTCTCTGTTCCTATCTGTGTCTGTGTCTCCGTCTGTGTCTTTGTCTCAGTCTATGCCTGTGTCTGTGTCTCTGTCTGTATCTCTCTGTGAGTCTGTGTATCTGTGTCTGTCTCTGTCACTGTCTGTGTCTGTGTCTCTTTCTCTGTCTGTGTTTCTGTCTGCTCTGTATCTCTGCCTGTGTCTCTGTCTGTGTCACTGCCTCTGTCTGTGTCTGTGTCTGTGCCTGTGTCTCTGTCTCTGTCTGTATCTGTGTTGTGTCTCTGTCTGTGTCTCTGTCTGGGTCTCTGCCTTGGTCTCTGCCTGTGTTTCTGTCTGTGTCACTGCCTCTGTCTGTGTCTGTGTCTGTGTCTATGTCACTGTCTGTGTCTGTGCCCTTGTCTATGTCTAAGTCTCTGTCTGTGTCTCAGTCTGTACCTCTGTCGGTGTCTCGGTGTCTATCTGTGTCTGTGTCTCTGTCTGCGTTTCTGTCGGTTTCTCTTCCTGTGTCTGTACCTCTGTCTGTGTCTCTCTCTGAGTCTCTGTTTGTGTTTGTGTCTGTGTCTCTGTCTTTGTCTGTGTCTGTGTCTCTGTCTGTGATTTGGTCTCTGTCTGTGTCTCTGTCTGTGTTTCTGCCTGTGCCTCTTTCTCTGTTTGTGCCTGTGTCTCTGGCTGTGTCTCTATCTGTGTCTCTGTTGTGTCTCTGTCTGTGTCTCTATCTGTGTCTCTGTCTGTGTTCCTGTCAGTGTCACTTTCTGTATCTCTATCTGTGTCTCTGCCTGTGTCTGTGCCTGTGTATGTGTCTCTGTCTGAGTCTTTGTTTGTGTCTGTGTCTCTGTCTTTGTCTGTGATTTTGTCTCTGTCTCTGTCTGTATTTCTGTCTGTGCCTCTGTCTGTGTTTGTGTCTGTGTCCCTGGCTGTGTCTCTATCTGTGTCTCTATCTGTGTCTCTGGCTGCGTCTATGACTGTGTCCCTGTCTGTGTCTCTATCTGTGTCTCTATCTGTGTCTCTATCTGTGTCTAGGTATGTGTTTCTGTCAGTGTCTCTTTCTGTATCTCTGTCTGTGTCTCTGTCTGTGTCTCTGCCTCTGTCTGTGTCTCTATCTCTGTCTCTGTCTGTGCCTGTGTCTGTTTCTGTGTTTGGGTCTCTGTCTGGGTCTCTGCCTGTGTTTCTGTCTGGGTCTTTGCCTGTGTTTCTGTCTGGGTCTCTGTTCATGTCTGTGTCTCTGTCTCCCTCTGTATTTCTGCCTGTGCCTCTGACTGTATCTCTGTGTGTGTCTCTGTCTGTGTCCCTGCCGCTTTCTGTGTCTCTGTCTGTCCCTGTCACTGTATATCTGTCTGTGCCTGTTTCTCTGTCTGTGTCACTGCCTCTGCCTGTTTGTGTGTTTCTTTGTCTCTGACTGTATCGGTGTTTGTGTCTCTGTCTGTGTTTCTGTCTGTGTCTCTGTCTGTGTCTTTGTTTCTGTCTGTGTCTGTGTCTGTGTCTGTGTCTCTGCCTCTGTCTGTGTCTCTATCTGTGTCTGTGACTTTGTCTGTGTCTCTGTCTCTGCCTGGATCTGTGACTCTGTCTGTTTTTATGTCTGTGTCTGTACCTCTGTATCTGTCTGTGCCTGTGTCGGTGTCTCTATCTCTATCTGGGTCTGTCTCCGATTATATCTCTGTCTGTGCCTGTGTCTCTGTCTGTAATTCTGTCTCTGACACTGTCTGTGTCTCTGTCTGCATCTCCATCTGTGTCTCTGTCTCTGTCTATGTCTCTGTCTGTGTCTCTGTCTGTATATCTCTCTCTCTGTCTGTGTATCTGTCTGTATCTCAGTGTCTGTGTCGGTGACTCTATCTGTGTCTCTGTCTGTGTACCTGTCTCTGTCTGTGTCTCTGTCTTTGTCTGTGTCTCATTCTCTGTCTGTGTTTGTTTCTGTCTCTGTCTCTCTGTCTGTGTCTCTGTCTGTGTCCCTGACTCTGTCTGTGTCTGTCCCTGCCTCTGTATTTCTGACTCTGTCTCTGTCTGTGTCACTGACTCTGTCTGTGTCTGTGTGTGTGTCTCTGTCTGAGTCTCTGTTTGTGTCTGTGTCTCTGTCTGTGTCTCTGTCTGTATTTCTGTCTGTGTCTGTGTCTCATTCTCTGTCTGTGTTTGTTTCTGTCTCTGTCTCTCTGTCTGTGTCACTGACTCTGTCTGTGTCTGTGTGTGTGTCTCTGTCTGAGTCTCTGTTTGTGTCTGTGTCTCTGTCTGTGTCTCTGTCTGTATTTCTGTCTGTGTCTCTGTCTGTGTTTGTGTCTGTGTCCCTGGCTGTGTCTCTATCTGTGTCTCTAGTTGTGTCTCTGTCTGCGTCTCTGTCTGTGTCCCTGTGTCTGTCTCTATCTGTGTCCATCTTTGTCTCGGTCTGTGTTTCTGTCAGTGTCTCTTTCTGTATCTCTGTCTGTGTCTCTGTCTGTGTCTCTGCCTCTGTCTGTGTCTCTATCTCTGTCTCTGTCTGTGCCTGTGTCTGTTTCTGAGTTTGGGTCTCTGTCCGTCTCTCTGTCTGGGTCTCTGCCTGTGTTTCTGTCTGGGTCTCTGCCTGTGTTTCTGCCTGGGTCTCTGTTCAGGTCTGTGTCTCTGTCTGCCTCTATAGTTCTGCCTGTGCCTCTGACTGTATCTCTGTCTGTGTCTGTGTCTCTGTCTGTGTCTATATCTGTCTGTGTCGCTATCTGTGTTTCTGTCTGTGTCCCTTTCTGGTTCTCTGTGTGTGTCTCTGTCTGTGTCCCTGTCTGTGTCCCTGTCTGTGTCTCTGTCTGTGTCTCTGTCTGTATCTCTGCCTGAGCCTCTGTGTCTGTCTGTGTCTCTGTCTGGGGCACATTCTGCTGCACAGACTGTGTTTAAGTGTGAGGCACACACCCAGCTGATAGTCATTGGGGAGAGGCACTCACCCAGCTGATCGGCAACGGGGAGAGGCACATACCCAGCTTATCGGCAATGGGGGATTCACACACATCCTGCTGATTGGCCATGGCGGAGACACAACCAGCTGATCGGTAATTGGGGAAAGCACACACCCAGCTGATCTGCAATCGGGGGTAGCACACTCCCAGCTAATCGGCCATGGCGGAGACACAACAAGCTGATCGGCAATTGGGGGAGGCAAACACCCAGCTGATCTCGCATGGGGGAAGGGCACATCCAGCTGTTCGGCAATGCGGGGAATCACCGACCCAGGTGATTGGCAATTGGGGGAGGCACACATCCAGCTGATCGGCAATGGGGGGAAGCGCACATCCAGCTGATCGGCAATGCGGGGAAGCACAGACCCAGCTGATCGGCAATTGGTGGAAGCACACAACCAACTGATCGGCAATGGGGGGTTGGGGGAAAGGACACTCCCAGCTGATCGGCAATGCGGTGAAGCACACACCCAGCTGATCGGCAATGGTGGGAAGCACGAACCCAACTGACCAGCCATGGGGGGAAGCCGCACAACCAGCTGATGGGCCAATGGGCGAGTCACAGTGACCCAACTGGTCGGCCATGGGGCGAGTCACACACACCCGGGTGATGGGCCATGGGTGAGCCACACAGACTCAGCTGATCGGTCATGGGGGGAGTCACACAGACACAACTGATCGGCCGTGGGGGAGTTACACAGACACAATTGATCGGCCATGGTGGAGTCACACTGATCCTGCTGATGGACCATGGGGGAGTCCCACTGACCATCAGATTGGCCATGGGGGAGTCACACACACGCACAGATAGTCCCTACTGCTATTGCAGAATGGTAAATCAGGGTGAGGCTGGCTGGGGAGGGTCAGTTTTACCGGCAGTGCGAGGAGAGAGATGCCGCGTGTGTGGGGTTTCCTCTCTGGGTTTAATGAATTGACGAATTGAACTAAAGGGAACTTTCAACACATTCTTTAACTGCTGCCTGAACTGAGTCTGTGTCACGGCGTAAATCGCAGTGTTTGTGCAGCAACTCAGGAGCTGCAGCATGAAGCCCAATTCCTGAACATAATAATCTAACCATACAGACTGATACCCCAGAAACCACATCCGGCTCCATATAGAATAAACCATTAACGTTGACCATAACAGGATGAAATTGGCGGAGATAATGAAGAGTAAAATGATGGATTTCCTCCGACTCTCCATCTCTGGGTCTCTGGGACTGCGACCATTGCTGTGAGCCCGGAGTCTCCTGCGGGCCCTGCTGCTCAGGACAATGTGTCTGACGGTGAGAACATTGAGCAGCAGAATCAGGGCGAATGGAACACACGGGGTTAGAATGTGGTGGAGGAACTCGATTGTTACCCAGACCGGAGAGAACGCAGCACTCTCTGTGGCATCACAAAACCAGGGTTCGTTCCGCAGCCAATACCAACCGAGCAGCATAAACCCCCAGGAAATGTCCTTCAAACAGCTCAGCACAGCCACTGTTCCCAGAACCACAGCCGCCGTTTTCTCGCTGCAATATTTACTTTTCAGCTTCGGGCAACAAATGGCCACAAATCGATCAAAGGTGAAAGTGACGGTGAACCAGACAGAACAGTCAGTGGCTGCATAAAGCAGGGCGGCGTGGATATTACACACGCGGATGGAATACAGGAAATTAAACTGTTCCCTAAAAACAATGGGAATGTGTCTGAATACCAGGTCGAGAATAACGACCAGTAGATCCCCCACTGCCATGGCCAACAGGTAACAAGTCACACATTTGGACAGCCCACAGTTTCTTCTCTTCAGGATCACAATTGTGATGAGGTTCACTGTGAGGAAGGGAAATAAACAATGAAATTATACATCACCCTGGGAAAGACATCACAAGTATGGTCGGCGTGGTGTTGAGGAAGTCAAAGAAATATATACAAATACACACTCACACACATACAGACACAGTAATATACGCACGCACAGAAACACATAGAACATAGTACATTACAGCCCAGTACAGGCCCTTCGGCCCTCGATGTTGCGCCGACCATTGAAACCACTCTAAAGCCCATCTACACTATTCCCTTATCGTCCATGTGTCTTTCCAATGACCATTTGAATGTCCTTAGTGTTGGCGAGTCCACTACTGTTGCAGGAAGGACATTCCACACCCTTACTACTCTCTGAGTAAAGAACCTACCTCTGACATCTGTCCTATATCTATCTCCCCTCAAATTAAAGCTATGTCCCCTCGTGCTAGACATCACCATCCGAGGAAAAAGGCTCTCACTGTCCACCCTATCCAATCGTCTGATCATCTTGTATGCCTCAAGTAATCACCTCTTAAACTTCTCTCTAACGAAAATAGCCTCAAGTCCCTCAGCCTTTCCTCATAAGATCTTCCCTCCATACCAGGCAACATTCTGGTAAATCTCCTCTGCACCCTTTCCAATGCGTCCACATCCTTCCTATAATGCGGCGACCAGAATTGCATGCAATACTCCAATTGCGGCCGCACCAGAATTTTGTACAGCTGCAACATGACCTCATGACTCCGAAACTAAATCCCTCTACCGATAAAAGCTAACACACCGTACGCCTTCTTAACAACCCTCTTATCCTGGGTGGCAGCTTTCAGGGAACTACGTACATGGACACCGAGATCTCACTGCTCATCCACACTGCCAAGAATCTTACCATGAGCCCAGTACTCTGTCTTCCTGTTATTCCTTCAGGAATGAATCACCTCACACTTTTCTGCATTAAACTCCATTTGCCACCTCTCAGCACAGCGCTGCAGCTTATTTATGTCCCTCTGTAACTTCTAACATCCTTCCGCACTGTCCACTACTCCACCGACTTTAGTGTCAACTGCAAATTTACTCACCCATCCTTCTACGCCCTCCTCCTTGTCATTTATAAAAATGACAAACAGCAGTTGCCCCAAAACAGATCCTTGTGGCACACCACAATAACTGCACTCCAGTCTGAACATTTCCCATCAACCACCACCCTTTGTCTTCTTCCAGCTAGCCAATTTCTGATCCAAACTGCTAAATCACACTGAATCCCATGCCTCCGTATTTTCTGCAGTAGCCTACCGTGGGGCACCTTATCAAACGCTTTACTGAAATCCACATACACCACATCAACTGTGTTACCCTCATTCACCTGTTTGGTCACCTTCTCAAAGAACTCAATAAGGTTTGCGAGGCACGACCTACCCTTCACAAAACAGTGTTGACTATGTCTAATCAAATTATTCCTTTCCAGATGACTAATGCACACATTCACTGACACATAGTGAAATAAATATACACACTCACACACACATACAGACACACACACACACACAGTAATACACACTCATACACAGATACAGAGAGAAACACACACATACAGAGACAGTAATACACTCTCACTCACACATACATTAACACACACGCACACATACAGAGACAGTAATACACTCACAGTCACACATACATTAACACACACACATACAGGGACACACACACATACAGAGACAGTAATACACACTCACTCACACATACATTAACACACACACACACACATACAGAGAGAGTAATACACTCACAGTCACACATACATTAACACACACACATACAGAGACAGTACTACAATCACACTCACACATACATTAACACACACACACACAAACAGAGACAGTAATACACTCAAACTCACACATACATTAACACACACATACATAGACAGTAATGCACTCACACATACATTAACACACTAACACACACATAGAGAGACAGTAATACACTCAAACTCACACATACATTAACACACACACACATACAGAGACAGTAATACCCTCACACTCACACATACATTAACACACTCACACACACATACAGAGACAGTAATACACTCACACTCACGCATACATTAACACACACACACCCAGACAGAGACAGTAATAGACTCACACTCATACAGACAATAACACGCATACAGACACAGAGACAGTAAGACACTCTCACTCACACATACATTAACACACACACACACATACAGAGACAGTAATACACTAACACACAAAGGCATTAATACTCACTCACAAAGAAACTAATGCACACACTCACACAAACAGACACTAATACACACACTCACTGACACCGATACACTAACACAAACAGTCACAGAAACAGTGACACTAATAAACACACTCAAAGACATACAAATACACTAATACACACTCGCTGACGCGCAGATAAACTTATAAAACTCACAGACACACAGACACTAATACACACACTCACAGGCACACACAGACACTAATACAAACAGACACAGACACTAATGCACACATTCACTGGCACTGATCAACACACTCACAGACACAGAGACAATAATACACACACTCACACACAGACACTAATACTGTCTCACAGATACACAGCAACACTAATACACACACTCACACACAGAGAGAAACGAATACATATTCACAGACACAGAAACAATAATACACACATACACTAATACACACTCACAGACACACAGACACTGATCAACACACTTACAGATACACAGAAACACTAATACACACACTCACACACAGAGAGAAACGAATACACACTCATTGACATTCAGAGGCACTAACACACACTCACAGAAACACAGACACACTAATACACACACAGACAGACACTTATACAGACAGTCACACACACACACGCACACTAATTCACACACTGTCACTCACAAAAATTAATGCACACACTCACAGACACACACAAACACTAATCCACAAACACACACAGACACTAATACACACATTCACTGTCACATAGCGACAGTAATATACACACTCAGAGACACAGAGACAATAATACACACACTCACACACAGACACTAATACTCTCTCAAAGATACACAGAAACACTAATACACACACTCACACACAGAGAGAAACGAATACACACTCATCGACATACAGAGACACTAATATACACTCACAGAAACACACATACACTAATACACACACAGACAGACACTAATACAGGCAGTCATACACACACACACGCACACTAATACACACACTCTCACACACAGTCTCTAATACACAAACTCTTAGACACACAGACTCGAATACACACACTGACACACACACACTCACAGCCACACACAGGCACTAAAACACATACTCACTGACATGCAGATACACTAATACACACACATGCAGACACCCAGAAACAATAATACACACACAGAGACACCCAGAGACACTAATTCACACACTCACTGACACACAGAGACACTAATTTACACACTTACAGGCACAGAGACAATAAAACTCACACACACAGACATACACAGATACACTGATAGATACATTCAAACACAGAGGGACACTAATACACACAATCACACACAGACACTAATACACACACTCACAGCCATACAGAGACACTAATACACACACACAGGCACACAGAGACACTAATTCACACACTCACTGACACACATAGATACTAATTTACACACTTACAGACACACACAGAGACACTAATACACACTCACACACAAACAGACCCTAATACACACACTCATACACACATACAGACACTAATACACACACAGTCACACACATACACAAATTCACAGAGAGACTAATACACACTGTCACAGAAACACAGACAATGCTACACACACTCACAGACACACAGACAATAATACACACGCACAAAAACGTACAAAGACTGTAAATACACACACTCACAGACACACATACACACACTCACACACAGAGACGGTAATATACACATTCATACGCACATCCTGGTCACTAATACACACACTGAAAGACACACACTAATACACACACTCACGCACAGCGACGCCAATACACACACTCACAGACACACATGAAATGAAAATGAAAAATGAAAAACGCTGATTGTCACAAGTAGGCTTCAATGAAGTTACTGTGAAAAGCCCCCAGATGCCAAATTCCTGCGCCTGTTCGGGAAGGATGGTACGCGAATTGAACCGTGCTGCTGGCCCGCTTGGTCTGCTTTAAACGCCAGCGATATAGCCCAGTGTGCTAAACCAGCCCCACATGGACTCTAAAACACACATACACAGATACTCTAATACACACAATCACAGACAGACATAGTCACAAAAACACACACTCACACACAGAGACACTAATACGCACTCAGACACACAGATACACTTATACAAGCACTCACACACAGACAATAGTACACAGCGCATAGACAGGCAGAGACACTAATACACACACTCACACAGACACTAATAGTAACATTCACACAGACACTAATACATTCACACACACAAACACAGACACTAATGCACACATTCTCACACACATACAGACGCTCATAGATACATTAATAAACACAGAAACACAGGCACACACAGACTCTAATACACCCACTCACAGACACACACTCAGTCACGAATTCACACTCTCACAGACACACAGAGAGAGAAAGACACCCACCCACAGACACATGGAGACTCTAATGCTCACACCCAGACACTAATACACACACTCACAGACACACAGAGACACTGCCATGTGAGAGTACGTTTAAGAAATGAGTGTTTATAAATGGGTGTGTATATAAATATCTATAGTGAAGTACCTTATAGAAATGGGTGTTTATTACTGCAGTGATATCAGAGACTGAGTGGAGCTGGGATGTCTGTCAGCTTTTTAACTTTCGTTTTGGCTGTTTGCTCCAGTGTGTGTTTTAAATGTGTTTTCTGTGTTGGAGCTGAAGCCAGACAGAGCAGGTGTACTGTTGATCTCTCTGCCATGAAAATACTATCTCTTGATCATTTGGTGAATTCAGAATTATAAATGTTCTCAGTAGTGAATGTAAACCTAATGTCCTTCTCGTAAAAGGTGTTTCTTAAGACTTCTGGATGTCAATAGGACAGCTTACGGATTGCTTAGTGTTGTATTCTTTGGGAGTTTAATTTGAATTAATGGTTGCTAAGTTGCTCCCTGTATGTTTTAAAAGATTAACATGAGTTTACAGAATAAAGATTGCTTTGCTTGAAAAAGTGCTTTTCCATTTCTGCTGTACCACACCTGTAGTCTGGGCCGTGTGCTCCCCACCCACAATCTATTAAACATTGTGGGTCATGAGAATTCCGTGATACAATTTGGGGTTCTCAAAACCCAGGTCCACAATAACACTAAGACACACACTCACAGACACACAGAGACACTAATACACACACTCACAGACACACAGAGACACTAATACACACACTCACAGACACACAGAGACACTAAGACACACACTCACAGACACACAGAGACACTCATACACACACTCGCTTACACACAGAGACACTAAGACACACACTCATCGATACACAGAGACACTAATACACACACTCACAGACACACAGAGACACTAATACATACACTCGCAGACACACAGAGACAGTAATACATACACTCACAGACACACAGAGACACTAACACACACACTCGCAGACACACAGAGACACTAAGACACACACTGATCGATACACAGAGACACTAATACACACACTCACAGACACACAGAGACACTAATACATACACTCGCAGACACACAGAGACACTAATACATACACTCACAGACACACAGAGACACTAACACACACACTCGCAGGCACACAGAGACACTAAGACACACACTCGCAGACACACAGAGACACTAATACACACTCGCAGACACACAGAGACACTAACACACACACTCGCAGGCACACAGAGACACTAAGTCACACACTCGCAGACACACAGAGACACTAACACACACACTCGCAGACACACAGAGACACTAATAAACACTCTCGCAGACACAGCGAGACAGTAATACACACATTCGCAGACACACAGATACACTAACACACACACTCGCAGACACACAGAGATACGAATACACACACTCGCAGACACACAGAGACACTAATACATATACTCACAGGCACACAGAGACACGAATACAAACACTCAGAGACACACAGTGACACTAATACAAACACTCACAGACACACAGAGACACTAATGCACACACTCGCAGACACAGATAAACACTCACAGACACACAGAGACACTAATGCACACACTCACAGACACTCAGACACTAATACACACATTCAGAGACACACGGACCCTAATACACTCTCACAAACAAACTCAGGCAATAATACACACACACATAGACAATAATACACAGTCACACACAGAGACAATAATATACACACTCACAGATATACGGAGAATCTAAAGCACCCACTCACACACACACACAGACTCTAATACACACAGTGACAAGAAAAAACACACTCGCACACACAGGTAGATAGTAATGCACACCTTCTCACACACACATACAGTAATACACATACTCACAGCCACAGTGACACTAATACACACCCAACAACGCCCCCACACACACACACTAACCTGCCCACAGACACACACTACCCCCCCCCCCAGCCCCAGACTAACCCCCCCCACATACAGACTAACTCCCACACAAACAATAACCTCCACACACACACATACACACACACACACACTCACTAACCCACCCACAGAAACACTAACGCCCCCCGGAAACTCACACACTGACCGTCTCCCCTCAAACATTCACCCCACCACACACGCTAACCCCCACACACACACATAAATTGACCACACCACACACACACTAACCCGCCAACTCACACAACCCCACCCCATCCCACATTTACCCTCCCACACATTAACCCACGCACACAAATACACGCTAAACCCCCACACACATACTAACCCTACGCACACACACCAACTACACCCCACACACGCACTAACCTCCCCACACGCACACTAACTCACCCACGCACACACACACTAACTCCCTCCCACACACACTAACCCCCCCACACACACACTAACCACCCCAATCTCACACGAGCCCCTGCCCCACATACACAACCCCCCCCACACACACACATTATCCCATCCCCCCCACACACACGAATAAGCCACACACACGCACACTAACCCACCACACACACGCGCAACACCCCCCCCCCACACACACACTAACTACCCCAGCATACTCACTAACCCCCCACACAGACACTAACTGAAACACACATTAACCCCCCCACACACACAGACTAAACCCCCTACCAGACACACACACTAACCCCACACACACAATAACCCCTCAACACAAACACTAGCCCCTCCCCCACGCACACTAACCCACTTAACACACACGCACACTAACACCCCCACACACACTAAATCCCCCCACACACACTAAACCCTCGACACACACACAGTAACCTCCCCCCACACACAAACCACCGCCCCCCACATAAACACTAACACACCCAACACACACACTAACCCCCCCCCAAACACTAACCCCCAACACACACTAAACCCCCCCACACATATTAACCCCCCCCGCCACACACATGAACCCACACACTCAAACTAAGGCCCCCATACACACACATTTACCCCCTAACACATACACTAACACCCCACACACACCAACCCACCACGCACACACTAACACCCCCCCCACACACATAATAACCCGCCCCCACACACACACACTAACACTCGCCCACACATACACTAACACCCTCCCACACACACTAACCTCCCCACACGCACACTAACCCCCCATACACACACAAGTCCCTCCCCCACATACACTATCCTCCACACACGTTAACCACACACACACACACGAACCACCCACCTCTCCACCCCTTACACTAACCGCCCAACACACACACTAACACTCCCAAACACACAGTAACCCCCCCACACACACACTAAACCCCCGACAGACAAACACTCACCCACACAACACACACACGAACACACCCACACTAACACCCCCAACACACTAACCCCCCACACACTAACTCCCCCACACACTAACTCCCCCACACACATTAACACCCCAGACACACACATTAACCCCCACACTCACACTAACGCCCCCCACACACACACTTACCCCCAACACACACACTAACGCTCCGCACACACTAACCCCCCACACACACAAACCCCCCTTCACACACACACACTAACCCCCCACACACACTAAGCCCCCACACACACTAAGCCCCCACACACACTAACCCTCCCCACACACACTACCCCCCCACACACACACACTAAACGCCCCACACACACACTAACCCACCCACACATACAATACAACACCCCCACACAAACACTAACCCCCCCACACACACACTAAACCCCCCCCACACACACTAAACCACCACACATACACAACAGCCCCCCACACACACTAAACCCCCCAACACACACACTAACCCCCCCCCCCACACACACACACTAACCCCCCCCCCGCAGACACGAACCTTCCAACACACAAAAAATGACCCACACACACACACACTAACACCCCGACACACTAATCCCCCTGACATACACTAACCCCCCCCCACACACACTAATTCCCCCCACACACTAACACCGCCACATACACTAACACCCCCCACACACACTAACCCCACACACACTAACACCCCCCACGCACACTAACCCCCTCTCACATACACTAACCCCCCCCCCCCCCACACACACTTACCCCAAACACACACACTAACGCTCCGCACACACTAACCCCCCACACACACAAACCCCCCTTCACACACACACACTAACGCCCCCCCCACACACTAACCCTCCCCACACACACAAATCCACACACACACACTAACCCCCCCCCACACACACTAAGCCCCCACACACACTAACCCTCCCCACACACACTACCCCCCCCCCACACACACACACACACTAAACGCCCCACACACACACTAACCCACCCACACATACACCACAACACCCCCACACAAACACTAAACCCCCCACACACACTAAACCCCCCCACACACACTAAACCACCACACATACACAACAGCACCCCCCACACACATTAAACCCCCCAACACACACAATAACGCCCCCCCCCCCCACACACACACACACTAACCCCCCCCCCCGCAGACACGAACCTTCCAACACACAAAAAATGACCCACACACACACACTAACACCCCGACACACTAATCCCCCTGACATACACTAACCCCCCCACACACACTAATTCCCCCCCACACAATAACACCCCCACATACACTAACACCCCCCACACACACTAACCCCACACACACTAACACCCCCCCCCCACGCACACTAACCCCCCCTCACATACACTAACACCCCCCCACACACACACACACACACACACTAAATGTAGATTGTCCGACCAGAGGAGGGGCAATATTGGATTTAGTACTGGGTAATGAACCAGGGCAAGTGATAGATTTGTTAGTGGGGGAGCATTTTGGAGATAGTGACCACAATTCTGTGACTTTCACTTTAGTAATGGAGAGGGATAGGTGCGTGCAACAGGGCAAGGTTTACAATTGGGGGAAGGGTAAATACGATGTTGTCAGACAAGAATTGAAGTGCATAAGTTGGGAACATAGGCTGGCAGGGAAGGACACAAGTGAAATGTGGAACTTGTTCAAGGAACAGGTGCTACGTGTCCTTGATATGTATGTCCATGTCAGGCAGGGAAGAGATGGTCGAGTGAGGGAACCATGGTTGACAAGAGAGGTTGAATGTCTTGTTAAGAGGAAAAAGGTGACTTATGTAAGGCTGAGGAACCAAGGTTCAGACAGGGCATTGGAGGGATACAAGATAGCCAGGAGGGAACTGAAGAATGGGATTAGGAGAGCAAAGAGAGGGCATGAACAATCTTTGGCGGGTAGGATCAAGGAAAACCCCAAGGCCTTTTACACATATGTGAGAAATATGAGAATGACTAGAGCGAGGGTAGGTCCGATCAAGGACAGTAGCGGGAGATTGTGTATTGAGTCTGAAGAGATAAGAGAGGTCTTGAACGAGTACTTTTCTTCTGTATTTACAAATGAGAGGGGCGATATTGTTGGAGAGGACAGTGTGAAACAGATTGGTAAGCTCGAGGAAATACTTGTTAGGAAGGAAGATGTGTTGGGCATTTTGAAAAACTTGAGGATAGACAAGTCCCCCGGGCCTGACGGGATATATCCAAGGATTCTATGGGAAGCAAGATATGAAATTGCAGAGCCGTTGGCAATGATCTTTTCGTCCTCACTGTCAACAGGGGTGGTACCAGGGGATTGGAGAGTGGCGAATGTCGTGCCCCTGTTCAAAAAAGGGACTAGGGATAACCCTGGGAATTACAGGCCAGTTAGTCTTACTTCGGTGGGAGGCAAAGTAATGGAAGGATAGGATGTCTGAGCATCTCGAAAGACACTGCTTGATTAGGGATAGTCAGCACGGATTTGTGAGGGGGAGGTCTTGCCTTACAAATCTTATTGAATTCTTTGAGGAGGTGACCAAGCATGTGGATGAAGGTAAAGCAGTGGATGTAGTGTACATGGATTTTAGTAAGGCATTTGATAAAGTTCCCCATGGTAGGCTTATGCAGGAAGTAAGGAGGCATGGGATAGTGGGAAATTTGACCAGTTGGATAACGAACTGGCTAACCGATAGAAGTCAGAGAGTGGTGGTGGATGGCAAATATTCAGCCTGGATCCCAGTTACCAGTGGCGTACCGCAGGGATCAGTTCTGGGTCCTCTGCTGTTTGTGATTTTCATTAATGACTTGGATGAGGGAGTTGAAGGGTGGGTCAGTAAATTTGCAGACGATACGAAGATTGGTGGAGTTGTGGATAGTAAGGAGGGCTGTTGTCGGCTGCAAAGAGACATAGATAGGATGCAGAGCTGGGCTGAGAAGTGGCAGATGGAGTTTAACCCTGAAAAGTGTGAGGTTGTCCATTTTAGAAGGACAAATATGAATGCGGAATACAGGGTTAACGGTAGAGTTATTGGCAATGTGGAGGAGCAGAGAGATCTTGGGGTCTATGTTCATACATCTTTGAAAGTGGCCACTCAAGTGGATAGAGCTGTGAAGAAGGCCTATGGTGTGCTCGCGTTCATTAACAGAGGGATTGAATTTAAGAGCCGTGAGGTGATGATGCAGCTGTCCAATACTTTGATAAGGCCACATTTGGAGTATTGTGTACAGTTTTGGTCGCCTCATTTTAGGAAGGATGTGGAAGCTTTGGAAAAGGTGCAAAGAAGATTTACCAGGATGTTGCCTGGAATGGAGAGTAGGTCTTACGAGGAAAGGTTGAGGGTGCTAGGCCTTTTCTCATTCGAACGGAGAAGGATGAGGGGCGACTTGATAGAGGTTTATAAGATGTTCAGTGGAATAGATAGAGTAGACAGTCAGAGACTTTTCCCCCGGGTGGAACAAACCATTACAAGGGGACATAAATTTAAGGTGAAAGGTGGAAGATATAGGAGGGATATCAGAGGTAGGTTCTTTACCCAGAGAGTAGTGGGGGCATGGAATGCACTGCCTGTGGAAGTAGTTGAGTCGGAAACAATTAGGGACCATCTAGCAGCTATTGGATAGGTACATGGATAGCGGTAAAATTATATAGTGTATATTTATTTGTTCTTAAGGGCAGCACGGTAGCATTGTGGATAGCACAATTGCTTCACAGCTCCAGGGTCCCAGGTTCGATTCCGGCTTGGGTCACTGTCTGTGCGGAGTCTGCACGTCCTCCCCGTGTCTGCGTGGGTTTCCTCCGGGTGCTCCGGTTTCCTCCCACAGTCCAAAGATGTGCGGGTTAGATGAATTGGCCATTGATAAATTGCCCTTAATGTCCAAATTGCCCTTGGTGTTGGGTGGAATTGTTGAGTTTGGGTAGGGTGCTCTTTCCAAGAGCCGGTGCAGACTCAAAGGGCCGAATGGCCTCCTTCTGCACTGTAAATTCAATGATAATCTATGATTAAGCTAGGACAAAGGTTCGGCACAACATCGTGGGCCGAAGGGCCTGTTCTGTGCTGTATTTTCTATGTTCTATGTTTAAAGGCCCCCACACACACTAACACCACCACATACACTAACACCCCCCCACACACACACACACTAACCCCCCACACACACTAACCCCCCTCAGATACACTAACCCACCCACACACACACACTAAAGGCCCCCCACACACACTAACCCCCCCCCACACACACACATACACGCACAACTCCCCGCCCCACACACACACTAACTCCCCCACAGGCCCACTAACACCCCCCCACACACACACACGCACACTAACCCCCCAAAACACTAACGACCCCCACACGCACACTTAACGCCCACACACCCACTAACTCGCCGACACACAAACACACACTAAACCCCAACACCCACTAACCCCCACACACACAAACTAACCCCCCTCACACACACTAACACCCCCACACACACACTAAAGCCCCCCCACACACACACTAACCACCCCCCCCCCCACACACACACACACTAACCCCCACACACATTAACACCCCCCCCACGCACACACACTAACCAACACCGCACACAGACCAACCCGGCCGGACACACACTAACCACCTAAAAACACACTAACCCCCCCCCCAGACACGCGCGAACTCACCCCACCACACACTTCCCCCCGCACACACACACTTATCCCCCCCCACACACATACACTAACCCTAGACACACACTGACCCCCCACACACACTAATCCCCCCGCACACACACACTTATCCCCCACACACATACACTAACCCTAGACACACACTGACCCCCCACACACACTAATCCCCCCACACACACTGACACCCACACACACACTGAACCCCCCACACACTAACACCCCACACACACAAACCCCACACAGAAACACTAACCCCCCCACACACTAAACCACCCAACACACACACACACTAACACCCCCCACACACATTAGTCCCTCCCCCACACATACTAATCCCCCCAACACAAACTAACTCCCCCCACACTAACACACTAACTCTCCACTGACATAAACAAACCACCCCCGCACACACACTAACCTCCCACAGACACACTAAACCCCCCCCACACACACACATTAAACTCCCCAACACACACACTCTAACACCCCGACACAAACACTAATCCCCCCCCACACAGACAGTAACACCTCCTCCCACACTCACTAGCCCATCCCCCCACACACTAAATCTCCCACACACGCTAACCCCCCAGACAGGCACTTACCCCCCAGCACACACACGCACACACACTAACCCCCCAAAAAACACAACCTCCCTCCAGACACACTAACCCTCCCACACAGAGACGAACCCCCCACACACAGACCAGCCCACACAAAATGACACCCCCACACGTACTAACCCCCCGACACACACACTAACCCCCCATACACACACACGAACCCCCCCATACGCACACAATAACCCCCCCCCACACACACACACTAAACCCCCCACACACACACTAAACCCCCCCCACACACACTAAACCCCTCACACACTCATTAATCCCGCATCACACACTAACCCCCCACACACATACACACTAACCCCCCCCACACACACACACTCACCCACCCACACACACACACTACCGCCCCACACACACACGCACTAGCCCCTCAACACACACTATCCGCCCCAGACAGGCTAAGCCACCCACACAGACTAACCCCCACACACACACTCACCCCCCAACAGACACTAACCGCCACAGACACACTAAACCCGCCCACACACAATAACCCACCCACACATACACAATACCCCCCACACACACACACTGACCCCCCACACACAGACTAACCCCCCCCACACACTAACAAACCCACACATACACAACAACCCCCTCCACACACTAAACCTCCCACACACACTAACCCACCCACACATACACAACAACCCCCCACACAAACTAAACCCCCCCCCACACACGAACCCCCCCACACACACTAAACCCCCCACACACACACTAATCCCTCCCCCACACTCACTCACCCACCCACACATACACAACAACCCCCCACATACACACTAAACCTCCCACACACACTACCCTACCCAGACACACACAACAACCCCCCCCCCACACACACTAAACCCCTCACACACTCATTAACCCCGTCACACACACTAGCCCCCCAAACACACATTAAACACCCCCCCCACACACTCACGCACTAACCCCTCAACACACACTAACCGCCCCAGAAAGGCTTTGCCATCCACACAGACTAACCGCCACACACACACTAACCCCCCAACACACACTAACCGCCACAGACACACTAAACCCGCCCACACACACTAACCCACCCACACATACACAACACCCTCCCACACACACACACTAACCCCCACACACAGACTAACCCCCCACACACAGTAACCCACCCACACATACACAACAACCCCCCCACACACATTAAACTTCCCACACACACTAACCCACCCATACATACACAACAACCCCCCCACACACACACACTAAACCCCCCACACACCCACTAACCCCCCCCACACACACACACTAACCCCCCACACACACACTAACCACCCCCCCCACACACACACTAACCCCACGCACACACTAACCCCCCCACACACACACTAAACCCCCCACACACCTACTAACCCCCCCCACACACACTAACCCCCCACACATACTAACCCCCCCATACACACACTAACCCTCCTCACACACACTAACCCCCCCACACACACACACTACCCCGCCCCACACACACACTAAACCCCCCACACACATTAAACCCCCCACACACACGAACCCCCCACATACACACTAAACCCCCCCCACACACACTACCCCCCCACACACACTAAACCCCCCACACACACTAAACCTCCCACACACACTAACCCCCCCCACACACGAACCCCCCACACACACACTAAACCCCCCCAACACACACTACCCTACCCAGACACCCACAACAACCCCCCCCACACACACACACTAATGCCTCCCCCACGCACACTAAACACCCCCCCACGCACACTAACCCACCCACGCATACACAACAACCCCCACACACACTAACCCCCCAAAACACACTAAACCCCAACACATACTAACCCCCACACACACTAACGCCCAACCCGCACACACATACACACACAGCTCCCCGCCCCACACACACAGACACTAACTCCACCACAGGCCCACTAACCCCCCCCCACACACACACACGCACACTAACCCCCCCAAACACTAACGACGCCGACACACACACTTAACGCCCACACAACCACTAACTCGCCCACACACAAACACACTGACCCCCCCACACCAACTAACCCCCCCCCCACACAAACTAACCCCCCACACACACACTAACCACCACCCCAGACGCACACACACAAGCTAATCCACCTCACACACACTAACACCCCCCCCACACACACACAACCCCCCCACAGACACACACACACTCACCCCCCACACACTAACCCCCCCACACACACACACAATCTCCCCCAGATAAACAGGCAGATTAACGATCCTCCCCAGACACACACGCACAAACTAACCCCCACAAACTAACGCACCTCACACACACACTATCCGCCCCACACACCCTCTAACTGACCTACACGCACACACAGTAACCCCGCCCACACACATACACACACTAACCCCCCCACACACACTAACTCCCCCAATTCACACTAACCCCTCCACACACACACTAACCCCCCCACACACACACTAAGCCCTACACACTAATCCCCACACACACACTAACCCCCCCCCAAACAAACGATCCCACCACACACACTAACCCCCACACACACTAACCCCCTCCAAACACACTAACACCCCCACATACACTAACCCCCACACACTAACACCCCCACACACACTAAACCCCCCCACACACACTAATCCCCCCCCCCACACACTAACCCCCCCACACACACTAACCCCCCCACACACACTAACACCCCACACACTAACCCCCCCCCCCCACACACACACTAACAGCCCCCACAAACAATAACCCCCCACACACTAACACCCCCACACACACTAACCCCCTACACACACACTAATCCCCCACACACACTAACCACCCCCCACACACTAACCCCCCACACACACTAACCCCCCACACACACTATGCCCCCACACACACTAACCACCCACACATATTAACCCCCACACACATACTAACTCCCCCCCCACACACTGACCCCCCACACACTAACCCCCACACACACTAACCCCCCCCACACACACACTAACCCCTCAAAAACACTAACCCCCCACACTCACTAACCCCCCCCCCGCACACACTAACGCCCCCACACACTAACCCCCTAAAAACACGAACCCCGCACACACACTAACCCCCACACACACTAACCACAGACACACACTAACCTCTCAAAATACAAACACCCCCCACATACTAACATCACCCCCCCACACACACACACACTCTAACCCCCACACACACTAAACTCCCCCCACACACACACTAACACCCCACACACACTAATCCCCCCCACACACACTAACACCACATACACATATACTAACCCCCACCCCATAGTCACTAACAACCCCGCACACTTTAAGCCCCACACTCACTAACCCAACCACACCCACGCTAACCCACCCGCCCCCCACACACACTATCCCCCTCACACACTAACACACCTACACACACCAACCCCCCCACACACACACCAACCCACCCAACACACTCTAACCCCGTCACACACTTACTAACACCCCCACACGCACCAAGCCACCCACGCACACACACCAAGCCCCCCAAATACACACGAACCCCCCCCCCCACACGCACTCTAACCACCCCACACACACTAACCCCCCCACACACACTAACCCCCCCACACACACCCACTAACCCCACCACACACTAACTCCCACACACAAACTAACACCCCCACACACACCAACACCCCGAAACACACTAACTCCCACACACTAACCCACATACACACACAATAATACCCCCCACACGCACACTAACCCGCCGACACACACTAACCCGCCCACACACATACTAAACCCCCACACACACGGACCCCCCCACACACACACTAACCACCCCAAAGACTCAGCCCCTTCCCCACACACACCAACCCACCTCCACGCACAACCCCCCAACACATACAACCCCTTCCCCACACTCACTAACGCCCACCAAACACACAACGTCCTCACAGACACTAAACCCCCCAAGCACACACTAACCCCCCATACACACACACTCACCCTCCGACACATACTAACACTCCCACACACACTGTCTCTCTCCCCCCCACACACACACTAGCCCCCCACCACACACACATACACTCACCCACACGCTAACCCCCCTCCCCCCACACACACTAACCCCCATCCCCCATGCACACATTAACCCCCCCATACACACACAATAATCCACCCATACACACAAACTAACCCCCCCCCCACACACACTAAACACCCCCCACACACACGCTAACCCCCTCACACACTCATTCACCCCCCAAACACACTAGCCCCCCAAACTCAGACTAACATCCCCCCCCACACACACACACACACTACCCCCCACACACACACTCACCCACCCACTCACACTACCGCCCAACACACACACACACTAACCCCCCCATACACACACACTAAAACCCCCACACACACTAACCCTCAAACACACACTAACCCCCAAACACACACTAACCGCCCCAGACATACTAAGCCCCCCACACATACACCAACCCCCTCCCCACACACACACACTAAACCCCACACACACACTAACCCACCCACACATACACAACAACGCCCCCCCCACACACTAACCCCCCCACACACACTAAACCCCCCACACACACTAAACCATCCACAGATACACAACAACCCCCCCACACACACACTAACCCCCCCACACACACACTAACCCCCCCACACACACACACGCACTAACCCCCCCCCCGCAGACACGAACCTCCCAACACACAAAAAATGACCCACCCACACACACACTAACACCCCGACACACTAATCCCCCTCACAAACACTAACACCCCCACATACTCTAACATCCCCCCCACACACACTATCCCCCCACACACACTAACACCCCCCCACACACACTAACCCCCCTCACATACACTAACCCCCCACACACACACTAATGCCTGCCCCACACACTAACACCCCTACATGCATTAACACCCCCCACACTAACCCCCCACACACACTAACCTCTCCACACACTAACCCCCCACACATACACTAACCCCCCCACACACACACTAAGCCCCCCACACACCCACTAAACCCCCCCCCCACACACACTAAACCCCCCCACACACACAAACGCCCACCACACACACTAAACCCCCCCACACACACACTACCCCCCACACACACTAAACCCCCCACACACACTAAACCCCCCACACACACTAACCCCCCCCACTCACTAACCCACCCACACATACACAACAACCCTCCACACACACACTAAACCTCCCACACACACTACCCTACCCAGACACACACAACAACCCCCCCACACACACAAACTAATCCCTCCCCCCCACACACTAAACCCCCTAACACACACTAACCCACCCACACATACACAACAACCCTCACACACACTAACCCCCCCAAAACACACTGAACCCCAACACATACTAACCCCCACACACACTAACCCCCAACCCCCCCACACATACACACACAGCTCCCCGCCCCACATACACGCACTAACTCACCCACAGGCCCACTAACTCCCCCACTCACACACACGCATACTAACCCCCCCAAAAAAAAACACTAACGACTCCCACACACACAATTAACCCCCACACACCCACTAACTCGCCCACACACACACACACTAAACCCCCCACACCAACTAACCCCCCCACACACAAACTAACCCCCCACACACACACTAACCACCACCCCAGACGCACACACACAAACTAACCCACCTCACACACACACTAACCACCCCACACACACAACCCCCACAGACACACACACACTAACCCCCCCACACACACTAACTCCCCCCCACACACACACAACCTCCCCCCAGATAAACAGGCAGATTAACGATCCCCCCCAGACACACACGCACAAACTAACCCCCACACACACTAACGCACCTCACAAACACACTAAGCCGCCCCACACGCACAATATCACCTCATAAACACTAACGCCCCCCACACACACTATCCGCCCCACACACCCTCTAACTCACCTACACGCACACACAGTAACCCCGCCCACACACTAATCCCCCACACACACTAACCCCCCCCACACATACACACACCAACCCCCCACACACACTAACTCCCCCAACGCACACTAACCCCCACACACACTAACCCCCCCCACACACACACTAACCCCCACACACTAATCCCCCCACACACTAACACCCCACACACACACTAACCCCCCCACACATACACACTAACCTCCACACACTAATCCCCACACACACACTAACCCCCCCACACAAACTATCCCCCCACATACACTAACCCCCCCACACACTAATCCCCCCAAACACACTAACACCCCCCCACACACACTAACCCCCACACACTAACACCCCCCACACACTAAGCCCCCACACACACTAATCCCCCCCACACACTAACCCCCCACACACACTAACCCCCCACACACACTAACACCCCACACACTAACCCACCACACACACTAACACCCCCCACACACACAAAAACCCCCACACACTAACACCCCCACACACACTAACCCCCCCACACACACACTAATCCCCCACACACTAACCCCCCCCACACACACACTAACCCCCCCACACACTAACCCCACACACACACTATGCCCCCACACACACTAATCCCCCACACATATTAACCCCCCCACACACACTAACCCCCCACACACAGTAACCCCCCACACACACTAACCCCCCCCCCCACACACACTAACCCCCACACACACTAACTACCCCCACACACACACTAACCCCCACACACACTAACCCCCCCCACACTCACTAACCCCCCATACACACTAATGGCCCCACACACTAACCCCCCGAAAAACACGAACCCCGCACACACACTAACCCCCACACACACTAACCCCCCACACACTAACACCCCCACAAACACTAACCCCCCCACACACTAATCCCCCCCACACACTACCCCCCCACACACACACTAACCCCACACACACACTAACACTCCACACACTAACCCCCCCCCCACATACACTAACACCCCCCACACACAATAAACTCCCCACACTAACACCCCCACACACACTAACCACCCCCACACACACTAATCCCCCACACACACTAACCACCTCCACACACTAACCCCCCCCCCACACACTAACCCCACACACACACTATGCCCCCACACACACTAACCATCCACACATATTAACCCCCCCACACACACTAACTCCCCCCCACACACACTAACCCCCCACACACTAACCCCCCCCCACACACTAACCCCCACACATACTAACCCCCCCCACACACACACACACTAAACCCGCACACACACTAACCCCCACACTTACTAACCACAGACACACACTAACCCCTCAAAATACAAATACCCCCCACATACTAACATCACCCCCACACACACACACACACTCTAACCCCCCACACACACACTAACACCCCACAAACACTAATCCCCCACACACACACACTAACACCCCATACACATATACTAACCCCCACCCCATAGTCACTAACAACCCCGCACACATTAAGCCCCACACTCACTAACCCAACCACACCCACGCTAACCCCACCCGCCCCCCACACACACTATCCCCCTCACACATTAACACACCTACACACACCAACCCCCCACACACACACCAACCCACCCAACACACTCTAACCCCGTCACACACTTACTAACACCCCCACACGCACCAATCCACCCACCCACACACACCAAGCCCCCCAAACACACACGAAAGACACCCCCACACGCACACTACCCACCCCACACACACGAACCCCCCCCCCACACACACTAACCCCCCTCCCACACACACTAACCCCACCACACACTAACTCCCCCACACAAACTAACACCCCCACACACACCAACACCCCGAAACACACTAACTCCCACACAATAACCCACATACACACACAATAACACCCCCCACACGCACACTAACCCGCCGACACACACTAACCCGCCCACACACATACTAAACCCCCACACACACATTCTAACCCCCCACACACACACTAACACCCCCCCCCACACACACACACGGACCCCCCCACACACACACTAACCACCCCAAAGACTCAGCCCCTTCCCCACACACACAAACCCACCTCTACGCACAACCCCCCAACACATACAACCCCTTCCCCACACTCACTAACGCCCCCCACACACACAACGTCCTCACAGACACTAAACCCCCCAAGCACACACTAACCCCCCATACACACACACTCACCCTCCGACACATACTAACACTCCCACACACACTGTCTCTCTCCCCCCCACACACACTAGCCCCCCACCACACACACATACACTCACCCACACACACACACACGCTAACCCCCCACACACACACTAACCCCCCCACGCACACATTAACCCCCCCCACACACACTAAACCCCCCACACACACACGCTAACCCCCTCACACACTCATTCACCCCCCAAACACACTAGCCCCCCAAACACAGACTAACACCCCCCCCCCACACACACACACGCACTACCCCCCACACACACACGCACCCACCCACTCACACTACCGCCCAACACACACACACACTAACCCCCCCATACACACACACTAAAACCCCCACACACACTAACCGTCAAACACACACTAACCCCCCAACACAAACTAACCGCCCCAGACATACTAAGCCCCCCACACATACACCAACCCCCTCCCCACACACACACACACTAAACCCCCCCCCCACACACACTAACCCACCCGCACACACTAAACCCCCCACACACACTAAACCATCCACACATACACAACAACCCCCCCCACACACACACTAACCCCCCAACACAAACTAACCGCCCCAGACATACTAAGCCCCCCACACATACACCAACCCCCTCCCCACACACACACACACTAAACCCCCCCACACACACTAACCCACCCACACACACTAAACCCCCACACACACTAAACCATCCACACATACACAACAACCACCCCCCCCACACACACACTAACCCCCCCCCCCCCCCCCCACACACACACTAAACCCCCCCCCCCCCACACACACACGCACTACCCCCCCCCCCCGCAGACACGAACCTCCCAACACACAAGAAATGACCCACCCACACACACACTAACACCCCGACACACTAATCCCCCTCACAACACTAACCCCCCCCACACACACTAATTCCCCCACACACACACTAACACCCCCAAATACTCTAACACCCCCCCCACACACACTATCCCCCCACACACACTAACACCCCCCCCACACACACTAACACCCCCCCACACACACTAACCCTCCTCACATACACTAACCCCCCCACACACACACTAATGCCCCCCCACACACTAACACCCCCACATGCATTAACACCCCCCACACACTAACCCCACACACACACTAACCCCTCCACACACTAACCCCCCACACATACACTAACCCCTCCACACACACACTAAGCCCCCCACACACCCACTAACCCAACCCCCTCCCCCCCCACACACTAACTCCCCACACACACACTAACCCCCCCCCCCACACACGCTAACCCCCACACACACACTAAACCACCCACACACCCACGAACCCACCCCCCACACACACTTTCCCTCCACACACACACTAACCCCCCCACACACACACCATCCCCCTCACACACACTAAACCCCCCCCCACACACACCTCCCCCCCACACACACACTAAACCCCCCACACACACTAAACCCCCCCACACTCTCAAACCCCCACCACACACACTGAACCCCCCCCCCACACACACTACCCCCAACACACACTAAACCACCCCACACACACTAAACCCCCCACACACACTAACCCCCCCACTCACTAACCCACCCACACACACACAACAACCCTCCACACACACACTAAACCTCCCACACACACTACCCTACCCAGACACACACAACAACCCCCCCACACACACAAACTAATCCCTCCCCCCCACACACTAAACCCCCTAACACACACTAACCCACCCACACATACACAACAACCCTCACACACACTAACCCCCCCAAAACACACTGAACCCCAACACATACTAACCCCCACACACACTAACCCCCAACCCCCCCACACATACACACACAGCTCCCCGCCCCACATACACGCACTAACTCACCCACAGGCCCACTAACACCCCCACTCACACACACGCACACTAACCCCCCCAAAAAAACACTAACGACTCCCACACACACAATTAACCCCCACACAGCCACTAACTCGCCCACACACACACACACTAAACCCCCCACACCAACTAACCCCCCCCACACACAAACTAACCCCCACACACACTAACGCACCTCACAAACACACTAAGCCGCCCCACACGCACAATATCACCTCATAAACACTAACCCCCCCCCACACACACTCACTATCCCCCACACACACTAACCCCCCACACACACTATCCGCCCCACACCCCCTCTAACTCACCTACACGCACACACAGTAACCCCGCCCACACACTAATCCCCCACACACACTAACCCCCCCCACACACATTCACACACCAACCCCCCACACACACTAACTCCCCCAACGCACACTAACCCCCCACACACACACACTAACCCCCCACACACACACTAACCCCCACACACTAATCCCCACACACACACTAACACCCCCCCACACAAACTATCCCCCCACATACACTAATCCCCCCCCCACACACTAATCCCCCCAAACACACTAACACCACCCCCCACACACACTAACCCCCACACACTAACACCCCCCACACACTAAGCCCCCCCACACACTAATCCGCCCCACACACTAACCCCCCCACACACACTAACCCCCCACACACACTAATGCCCCCACACACTAACCGCCCTAAAAACACGAACCCCGCACACACACTAACCCCCACACACACTAACCACAGACACACTCTAACCCCCCCCAAAAATACAAACACCCCCCACATACTAACATCACCCCCCACCCACAAACACACACTCTAACCCCCCACACACACTAAACTCCGCCCACACACACACTAACACCCCACACACACTAATCCCCCCCCCACACACACACTAACACCCCCAGACACATACTAACCCCCCACCCCATAGTCACTATCAACCCCGCACACATTAAGCCCCACACTCACTAACCCAACCACACCCACGCTAACCCCACCCCCCAACAAACATACTATCCCCCTCACACACACTAACACACCCACACAAACCAACACCCCCACACATACACTAACCCACCCAACACACTCTAACCCCGTCACACACTTACTAACACACCCACACGCACCAAGCCACCCATCCACACACACCATGCCCCCCAAACACACACACGAAAGTCCCCCCCCCCCACACGCACACTAACCCCCCACGCACACTAACCCCCCCCACACACACTAACCCCACCACACACTAACTCCCCCACACAAACTAACAACCCCACACACACCAACACCCCAAACACACTAACTCCCACACACTAACCCACATACACACACAATAACACCCCCCACACGCACACTAACCCGCCGACACACACTAACCCGCCCACATACATACTAACCCCCCCCCGACACACACATTCTAACCCCCCACACACACACTAACCCCCCCACACACACACACACGAACCCCGCCCCACACACACACACACTAACCACCCCAAAGACTCAGCACCTTCCCCACACACACCAACCCACCTCCACTCACAACCCCCCAACACATAAAACCCCTTCCCCACACTCACTAACGCCCCCCACACACTAACACCCATACGCTTACTAACCCTCCCAAACACACACTCGAAAAATAACTATAAGGTTCGGGGTCGGAGATATAGGAGGGATGTCCGAGGTAGGTTCTTTACTCAGAGAGTGGTTAGGGTGTGGAATGGACTGCCTGCTGTGATAGTGAAGTCGGACACTTTAGGAACTTTCAAGCGGTTATTGGATCGGCACATGGAGCACAGCAGAATGACAGGGAGTGGAATAGCTTGATCTTGGTTTCGGACAATGCTCGGCACAACATCGAGGGCCGAAGGGCCTGTTCTGTGCTGTACTGTTCTATGTTCTATGTTGTCATCACCTCCAACAACTTACGAATAACACAACCTCCAGAAACCCCTCCACATGACCCCCACTAAGTTACCAATAACACATCCTCCAGAAACACATCCACAGCACCTCCACTAACCTCCCAATAACACAACCTCCAGAAACACAAGCTCATCATCTCCACTAAATCCCCAACACAAACTGCAGAAAATTATCCCCATCACCAACACCAACCATCCAATAACACAACCTCCAGAAACCCATCCACATCACCACTAACTTTCCAATACGACTACCACCAGAAACATATCCTCATCACCTCCAGTAACTTCCCAATGACACAACCTCAAGAAACACATCCTCATCACATCCACTATCTTCACAATAACACAACCTCCGCAAACGCATCCACATCAACCCCTCCAACATCCCAAAAGAACAACCACCAGAAACTCAACCACATCGTATCTAATAACTCCCCAATAACACAACTTCCATAAATGCATCCTCATCACCCTCACTTTCTTCCCAATGTCACAACCACCACAAACATATTCACATCACCACCACTAACGTCCCAATAACACAACCTCCAGGAACACATTCACTTAACCTCCACTAACCACCCAAAACCAGAAACACCAGAAACACATTCAAATCATCTCCACTAACTTCCCAAGAACAAAACCTCCAGGTACACATCATCATTACCTCGACTATCATCCCAATAACACAAACTTCAGCATCCGATCCCCATCACCTCCACTCACTCCCCAATAACACAACCTCCAGAAACCCATCCACATCCAATGACACCCGTCTCCGAACGGGTAGAGGGAATCCTGAAGGGGGAGGGCAAACAGACAGAGGCCGTTGTACATATTGGTACTAACGACATAGGCAGGAAGGGGCATGAGGCCCTGCAGCAGGAGTTCAGGGAGCTAGGCAGAAAGTTAAAAGACAGGACCTCGAGGGTTGTAATCTCGGGATTACTCCCTGTGCCACGTGCAGTGAGGCTAGAAATAGGAAGATAGAGCAGATAAATACGTGGCTAAACAGTTGGTGTAGGAGGGAGCGTTTCCATTATCTGGACCACTGGGAGCTCTTCCGGGGCAGGTGTGACCTGTATAAGAAGGACGGGTTGCATCTAAACCGGAGAGGCATACATATCCTGGCCGCGAGGTTTGCTAGTGTCACACGGGAGGGTTTAAACTAGTATGGCAGGGGGGTGGGCACGGGAGCAATAGGTCAGAAGGTGAGAGCATTGAGGGAGAATGAGGGAATAGGGACAGTGTGGCTCTGAGGCAGAGCAGACGGGGAGAAGCTGCTGAACACAGCGGGTCTGGTGGCCTGAAGTGCATATGTTTTAATGCAAGGAGCATTACGGGTAAGGCAGATGAACTTAGAGCTTGGATTAGTACTTGGAACTATGATGTTGTTGCCATTATAGACACCTGGTTGAGGGAAGGGCAGGATTGGCAGCTAAACGTTCCAGGATTTAGATGTTTCAGGCGGGATAGAGGGGGATGTAAAAGGGGAGGCGGAGTTGCGCTACTTGTTCGGGAAAATATCACAGCTGTACTGCGAGAGGACACCTCAGAGGGCAGTGAGGCTATATGGGTAGAGATCAGGAATAAGAAGGGTGCAGTCACAATGTTGGGGGTATACTACAGGCCTCCCAACAGCCAGCGGGAGATAGAGGAGCAGATAGGTAGACAGATTTTGGAAAAGAGTAAAAACAACATGGTTGTGGTGATGGGAGACTTCAACTTCCCCAATATTGACTGGGACTCACTTAGTGCCAGGGGCTTAGACGGGGCGGAGTTTGTAAGGAGCATCCAGGAGGGCTTCTTAAAACAATATGTAGACAGTCCAACTAGGGACGGGGCGGTACTGGACCTGGTATTGGGGAATGAGCCCGGCCAGGTGGTAGATGTTTCAGTAGGGGAGCATTTCGGTAACAGTGACCACAATTCAGTAAGTTTTAAAGTACTGGTGGACAAGGATAAGAGTGGTCCGAGGATGAATGTGCTAAATTGGGGGAAGGCTAATTATAACAATATTAGGCGGGAACTGAAGAACATAGATTGGGGGCGGATGTTTGAGGGCAAATCAACATCTGACATGTGGGAGGCTTTCAAGTGGCAGTTGAAAGGAATACAGGACCGGCATGTTCCTGTGAGGAAGAAGGATAAATACGGGAATTTTCGGGAACCTTGGATGACGAGTGATATTGTAGGCCTCGTCAAAAAGAAAAAGGAGGCATTTGTCAGGGCTAAAAGGCTGGGAACAGACGAAGCCTGCGTGGAATATAAGGAAAGTAGGAAGGAACTGAAGCAAGGAGTCAGGAGGGCTAGAAGGGGTCACGAAAAGTCATTGGCAAATAGGGTTAAGGAAAACCCCAAGGCTTTTTACACGTACATAAAAAGCAAGAGGGTAGCCAGGGAAAGGGTTGGCCCACTGATGGATAGGCAAGGGAATCTATGTGTGGAGCCAGAGGAAATGGGCGAGGTACTAAATGAATACTTTGCATCAGTATTCACCAAAGAGAAGGAATTGGTAGATGTTGATTCTGGAGAAGGGGGTGTAGATAGCCTGGGTCACATTGTGATCCAAAAAGATGAGGTGTTGGGTGTCTTAAAAAATATTAAGGTAGATAAGTCCCCAGGGCCTGATGGGATCTACCCCAGAATACTGAAGGAGCCTGGAGAGGAAATTGCTGAGGCATTGACATAAATCTTTGGATCCTCGCTGTCTTCAGGGGATGTCCAGGAGGACTGGAGAATAGCCAATGTTGTTCCTCTGTTTAAGAAGGGTAGCAAGGATAATCCCGGGAACTACAGGCCGGTCAGCCTTATTTCAGTGGTAGGGAAATTACTGGAGAGAATTCTTCGAGACAGAATCTACTCCCATTTGGAAGCAAATGGACGTATTAGTGAGAGGCAGCAGGGTTTAGTGAAGGGGAGGTCGTGTCTCACTAACTTGATAGAGTTTTTCGAGGCGGTCACTAAGATGATTGATGTAGGTACGGCAGTAGATGTTGTCTATATGGACTTCAGTAAGGCCATTGACAAGGTCCCTCATGGTAGACTAGTACAAAAGGTGAAGTCAGACGGGATCAGGGGTGAGCTGGCAAGGTGGATACAGAACTGGCTAGGCCATAGAAGGCAGAGAGTAGCAATGGAGGGATGCTTTTCTAATTGGAGGGCTGTGACCAGTGGTGTTCCACAGGGATCAGTGTTGGGACCTTTGCTCTTTGTAGTATATATAAATGATTTGGAGGAAAATGTAACTGGTCTGATTAGTAAGTTTGCAGACGACACAAAGGTTGGTGGAATTGCGGATAGCGATGAGGACTGTCGGAGGATACAGCAGGATTTAGATTGTCTGGAGACTTGGTGGAGAGATGGCAGATGGAGTTTAATCCGGACAAATGTGAGGTAATGCATTTTGGAAGGTCTAATGCAGGTAGGGAATATACAGTGAATGGTAGAACCCTCAAGAGTATTGAAAGTCAAAGAGATCTAGGAGTACAGATCCACAGGTCATTGAAAGGGGCAACACAGGTGGAGAAGGTAGTCAAGAAGGCATACGGCATGCTTGCCTTCATTGGCCGGGGCATTGAGTATAAGAATTGGCAAGTCACGTTGCTGCTGTATAGAACCTTAGTTAGGCCACACTTGGAGTATAGTGTTCAATTCTGGTCGCCACACTACCAGAAGGATGTGGAGGCTTTAGAGAGGGTGCAGAAGAGATTTACCAGAATGTTGCCTGGTATGGAGGGCATTAGCTATGAGGAGCGATTGAATAAACTCGGTTTGCTCTCACTGGAACGAAGGAGGTTGAGGGGAGACCTGATAGAGGTATACAAAATTATGAGGGGCATAGACAGAGTGGATAGTCCGAGGCTTTTCCCCAGGGTAGAGGGGTCATTTACTAGGGGGCATAGGTTTAAGGTGAGAGGGGCAAGGTTTAAGTAGATGTACGAGGCAAGTTTTTTACGCAGAGCGTAGTGGGTGCCTGGAACTCGCTTCCGGAGGAGGTGGTGGAAGCAGGGACGATAGTGACATTTAAGGGGCATCTTGACAAATACATGAATAGGAGGGGAATAGAAGGATACGGACCCAGGAAGTGTAGAAGATTGTAGTTTAGTCGGACAGCATGGTCGGCACGGACTTGGAGGGCCGAAGGTCCTGTTCCTGTGCTGTACATTTCTTTGTTCTTTGTTCTTTATCACCTCCACTAAACACCCAAAAACACACCCTACAGAACAACATTCACATCATGTCCCCTAAACCCCCAATAACACAACATCCAGAAACATATCTTCGTCACCCCCACTAACTTCCATATAACAAGCCTCCAAAAACATTCACACCACCTATACTAATCTCTCAATAACACAACCTCCAGAAACACATCCACATCACCTCCACTAACTTCCCAATACACAACCTCCAGAAACACATTACTCATCACCTCCAGTAACTTCCCAATAAAACAACCTCCAGAAACACATCCTCATCACCTCCACTAACTTCGCAATAACACAACCTCCAGTATCACATTCCTCATCACCTCCAGTAACTTCCCAATAACACAACCTCCATAAACCCATCCTCATCACCTCCAGTAACTTCCCAATAATGGATATATGGATGATAATGGCATAGTGTAGGTTAGATGGCTTTTGTTTCGGTGCAACATCGTGGGCCGAAGGGCCTGTACTGCGCTGTATCGTTCTATGTACTATGTTCTATCACCACCACTAACTCCCCAACAACATAAACTGCAGAAAACTATCCACATCACCTCCACCTACCATCCAATAACACAACCTCAAGAAACACATTCAGAGCACCCCCACTAACTTCCCAATAACACAACCTCCAGAAACACATCCACAGCACCTCCACTAACTTCGCAATAACACTATCTCCAGAAACACATCCACATCGCCTCTACTAACGCCCCAGTAACACAACTTCCATTAATACATCTTAATCACCACCACTATCTTCCCAATATCACAACCTCCACAAACATATTCACATCACCTCCACTAACTTCCCAATAACAATACCTCCATAAACCCATCCTCATCACCTCCAGTAACTTCCCAATAACACAACCTCCAGAAACACATTCAGGACACATCCACTAACTTCCCAATAACACAACCTCTGAAAACACATCCACATCACCTCCTCTAACATCCCAATATCACAACAACCAGAGACACATCCACATCGCGTCTACTAACGCCCCAATAACACAACTTCCATTAATAAATCCTCATCACCCCCACTATCCTCCCAATATCACAACATCCACAATCATATTCACAACACCTCCACTAACTCATCAATAGCAAAGCCTCCAGAAACCCATCCTCATTACCTCCACTAACTTCCCAATAACACAGCCTCCACAAACACATTCAGGACACATCCACTAACTACCCCATAACAGAATCTCCACAAACATATTCACATCACCACCACTAACTTCCCAATAACACAACCTCAAGAAACCGATCCACATCATCTTCACTCACTTCCCAATAACACAACCTCCAGAAACACATCCTCATCTCCTCCACTAGCTACCCAGTAACACAACCACCAGAAACACATTCACATCACCACTACGAACTCCCTAAGAACACAACTTCCATAAATGCATGCTCATCAGCCCCACTTTCTTGTCAATATCACAACCTCCACAAACATATACACATCACCTCCACTAACTTCCCAATAACACAACCTCCAGAAATACAATCTCGTCACCTCCATTAACTTCCCAATAACACAACCTCCAGAAGTACAATCTCATCACCTCCATTAACTTCCCAATAACACAACCTCCAGAAACACATCCAGATCACCTCCACTAACGTCCCAATAACACAACGTCCAGAAACACATCCTCATCACCTCCACTAGCTACCCAATAACACATCCTCCGCAAACGCATCCACATCACCCCCTACAACATCCCAATAGAACAACCACCAGAAACTCATCCACATCGTCTCTACTAACTCCCCAATAACACAACTTCCATAAATGCATCCTCATCACGCTCACTGTCGTCCCAATATAACAACCACCACAAACATATTCACATCACCACCACTAACTCCCCAATAACACAACCTCTTGAAACCCATCCACAGCACCTCCACTAACTTCACAATAACACAGCCTCCACAAACACATTCAGGACACATCCACTAACTTCCCCATAACAGAATCTCCACAAACAGATTTACATCACCTCCACTAATCTCCCAATAACACTACCTCAAGGAACCAATCCACATCACCACCACTAACTTACCAATAACACAACATCCAGGAACACATTCACTTAACCTCCACTAACCACCCAAAACCAGAAACTCCAGAAACACATTCAATTCATCTCCACTAACTTCCCAAGAACAATGGGAATGATGTCATCATTGGCTACAGGAATAGTGCCAGAGGACTGGAGGACAGCAAATGTGGTCCCTTTGTTCAAAAAGGGGAGCAGAGACAACCCCGGCAACTATAGACCGGTGAGCCTCACGTCTGTAGTGGGTAAAGTCTTGGAGGGGATTATAAGGGACAAGATTTATAATAATCTAGATAGGAATAATATGATCAGGGATAGTCAGCATGGCTTTGTGAAGGGTAGGTCATGCCTCACAAACCTTATTGAGTTCTTTGAGAAGGTGACTGAACAGGTAGACGAGGGTAGAGCAGTTGATGTGGTGTATATGGATTTCAGCAAAGGGTTTGATAAGGTTCCCCACGGTAGGCTATTGCAAAAAATACGGAGGCTGGGGTTGGAGGGTGATTTAGAGATGTGGATCAGAAATTGGCTAGCTGAAAGAAGACAGAGGGTGGTGGTTGATGGGAAATGTTCAGAATGGAGTACAGTCACAAGTGGAGTACCACAAGGATCTGTTCTGGGGCCGTTGCTGTTTGTCATTTTTATCAATGACCTAGAGGAAGGCGCAGAAGGGTGGGTGAGTAAATTTGCAGACGATACTAAAGTCGGTGGTGTTGTCGATAGTGTGGAAGGATGTAGCAGGTTACAGAGGGATATAGATAAGCTGCAGAGCTGGGCTGAGAGGTGGCAAATGGAGTTTAATGTAGAGAAGTGTGAGGTGATTCACTTTGGAAGGAATAACAGGAATGCGGAATATTTGGCTAATGGTAAAGTTCTTGAAAGTGTGGATGAGCAGAGGGATCTAGGTGTCCATGTACATAGATCCCTGAAAGTTGCCACCCAGGTTGATAGGGTTGTGAAGAAGGCCTATGGAGTTGTGGCCTTTATTGGTAGAGGGATTGAGTTCCGGAGTCGGGAGGTCATGTTGCAGCTGTACAGAACTCTGGTACGGCCGCATTTGGAGTATTGCGTACAGTTCTGGTCACCGCATTATAGGAAGGACGTGGAGGCTTTGGAGCGGATGCAGAGGAGATTTACCAGAATGTTGCCTGGTATGGAGGGAAAATCTTATGAGGAAAGGCTGACGGACTTGAGGTTGTTTTCGTTGGAGAGAAGAAGGTTAAGAGGAGACTTAATAGAGGCATACAAAATGATCAGGGGGTTGGATAGGGTGGACAGTGAGAGCCTTCTCCCGCGGATTGATATGGCTGGCACGAGGGGACATAACTTTAAACTGAGGGGTAATAGATATAGGACAGAGGTCAGAGGTAGGTTCTTTACGCAAAGAGTAGTGAGGCCGTGGAATGCCCTACCTGCGACAGTAGTGAACTCGCCAACATTGAGGGCATTTAAAAGTTTATTGGATAAATATATGGATGATAATGGCATAGTGTAGGTTAGATGGCTTTTGTTTCGGTGCAACATCGTGGGCCGAAGGGCCTGTACTGCGCTGTATTGTTCTATGTTCTATGTTCTAAAACCTCCAGGTACACATCATCATTACTTGGACTATCATCCCAATAACACAAACTTCAGCATCCCATCCTCATCACCTCCACTCACTCCCCAATACCACAACCTCCAGTAACACATCCACATCACCTCCACTAACTTTCCAATAACACAACCTCCAGAAACACACCCACATCACCTCCACTAACCTCCCAATAACACAACCTCCAGAAACACATCCTCATCACATCCACGAAATTCCCAATAACACAGCCTCCAGAAAAACATCCTCATCACCACCACTATCTACCCAATAACACAACCTCCAGAAACACCTCCTCATCACCTCCAGTAACTTCCCAATAACACAACCTCCAGAAACACCTCCTCATTACCTCCACTAACTCCCCAACAACACAACCTCCAGAAACACATCCTCATCACATCCACGAACTTCCCAATAACACAGCCTCCAGAAAAACATCCTCATCACCACCACTATCTACCCAATAACACAACCTCCAGAAACACCTCCTCATCACCTCCAGTAACTTCCCAATAACACAACCTCCAGAAACACCTCCTCATTACCTCCACTAACTCCCCAACAACACAACCTCCAGAAACGCATCCTCATCACATCCACGAACTTCCCAATAACACAGCCTCCAGAAAAACATCCTCATCACCACCACTATCTACCCAATAACACAACCTCCAGAAACACCTCCTCATCACCTCCAGTAACTTCCCAATAACACAACGTCCAGAAACACATCCTCAACACCTCCAGTAACTTCCCAATAACACAACCTCCAGAAACACATCCTCATCACCACCACTATCTACCCAATAACACATCCTCCAGAAACACATCCTCATCACCACCATTATCTTCCCAATAACACAACCTCCAGAAACACATCCTCATTACCTCCACTAACTCCCCAACAACACAACCTCCAGAAACCCATCCACATCACCTCCACTAAACACCCAAAACCACACCTCCAGAAACACATTCACATCATGTCCACTAACCCCCCCAATAACACAACATCCAGAAACATATCTTCGTCACACCACTAACTTCAATATAACTAAGCCTCCAAAAACACATTCACACCACCTATACTAAGCTCCCAATAACACAACCTCCAGAAACACATCCACATCAGCTCCACTAACCTCCCAATAACACAACCTCCAGAAACATATCCTCATCACCTCCACTAACTCCCCAATAATACATCCCGCAGAAAACTATCTACGTCACCTCCATCAAACATACAATAACACAACCTCCAGAAACACATTCAAAGCACCTCCCCTAACTTCCCAATAAGACAAACACGACGAACCCATCCACATCACCTCCACTAACGTCGCAGTAACACAACATCCAGAAACCTATCCACATCACCTCCACTAACTTCCCAATAACACAACCTGCAGAGAACTATACACATCACCTCCACCAAACATTCAATAACACAACCTCCAGAAACACATCCACAGCACCTCCACTAACTTCCCAATAACACAGCCTCCACAAACACATTCAGGACACATCCACTAACTTCCCACCGAAAAGAATCTTCACAAACAGATTTACATCACCTCCACTAATCTCCCAATAACACAACCTCAAGAAACCCATCCACATCACCACCACTAACTTACCAATAACACAACCTCGAGGAGCACATTCACTTAACCTCCACTAACCACCCAAAACCAGAAACTCCAGAAACACATTCAAATAATCTCCACTAACTTCCCAAGAACAAAACCTCCAGGTACACATCATCATTACTTCGACTATCATCCCAATAACACAAACTTCAGCATCCCATCCCCATCACCTCCACTCACTCCCCAATACCACAACCTCCAGAAACCATCCACATCACCTCCACTAAGCGCACAAAAACACACGGTACAGAAACCCATCCACATCACCTCCACTAAACACCTAAAACCACACCCTCCAGAAACACATTCACATCATGTCCACTAACTCCCCAATAACACAACATCCAGAAACATATCTTCGTCAAACCACTAACTTCAATATAACAAAGCCTCCAAAAACACATTCACACCACCTATACTAAGCTCCCAATAACACAACCTCCAGAAACACATCCACATCAGCTCCACTAACCTCCCAATAACACAACCTCCAGAAACACATCCACATCAGCTCCACTAACCTCCCAATAACACAACCTCCAGAAACATATCCTCATCACCTCCACGACCTCCCCAATAACACATCCTGCAGAAAACTATCTACATCACCTCCATCAAACATTCAATAACACAACCTCCAGAAACACATTCAAAGCACCTCCCCTAACTTCCCAATAAGACAAACACGACGAACCCATCCACATCACCTCCACTAACTTCGCAGTAACACAACGTCCAGAAACCTATCCACATCACCTCGACTAACTTCCTAATAACACTACATCCAGAATCACATCCTAATCACCTCCAGTAACTTCCCAATAACACAACGTCCTGAAACACATCCTCATCTCCTCCACTAAATACCCAATAGCACAACTTCCATAAATACATCCTCATCAGCCCCACAATCTTCCCAATATCACAACAGGGCAATCATATTCACATCACCTCCATTAACTTCCCAATAACACAACCTCCTGAAACCATCCACATCACCTCCACTAACTTCGCAATAACACCACCTCCAGAAACACATCCTCCTAACCTCCACTAGCATCCTAATAACACTACCTCCCGAAACACATCCTAATCACCTCCAGTAACTTCCAAATAACTAAACCTCCAGAAACCATCCACATCACCTCCACTAACTCCCCAATAACACAACCTCCAGAAACACATCCTCATCACCAACACTAATTCCACAATAACACAACCTCCAGAAACACATCCTCATCACCACCACTAACTCCCCAATAACACAACCTGCAGAAAACTATCCACATCACCTCCACCAAACATTCAATAACACAACCTCCAGAAACATATTCACATCACCTCCATTAACTTCCAAATAACACAACCTCAAGAAACCCATGCACATCACCTCCACTAACTTCCCAATAACACAACCTCCAGAAATAAAATCTCATCACCTCCAGTAACTCATCAATAGCACAACCTTTAGAAACACTTTCACAGCACCTCCACTAACTTCCAAATAACAGAGCCTCCACAAACACATTCAGGACACATCCACTAACTTCACCATAACAGAATCTCACAAACATATTCACATCACCTCCACTAACTTCCCAATAACACAAACTCCAGAAACCCATCCACATCACCGCCACTAACTTCCCAAAAACAAAACCTCCAGATAAGCATCCTCATCACCTTCACTAACTTCCAAAAGCAGAAACTTCAGCATCCCATCCTCATCACCTCCACTAACACCCCACTAACACAACCTCCAGAAACCCATCCACATCACCGCCACTAAACACCCAAAAACGCAACCTGCAGAAACACATTCACATCATCTCCACTTACTCCCCAATTACACAGCATCCAGAAACATATCTTCGTCTCCCCCACTAACTTCCATATAACACATTCACACCACCTATACTAATCTCTCAATAACGCAACCTCCAGGAACACATCCTCATCACCAACACTAATTCCACAATAACACAACCTCCAGAAACACATCCTCATCACCACCACCAGCTCCCCAAAAACACAACCTGCAGAAAACTATCCACATCACCTCCACCAAACATTCAATAACACAACCTCCAGAAACACATCCACAGCACCTCCACTAACTTCCCAATAACACAGCCTCCACAAACACATTCAGGACACATCCACTAACTTCCCACCGAACAGAATCTTCACAAACAGATTTACATCACCTCCACTAACTCCCAATAACACAACCTCAAGAAACCCATCCACATCACCAACACTAACTTCCCAATAACACAAGATCCAGAAACACATCCTCATCACCTCCACTAACTTCCCAACAATACAACCTCCGGAATCACATCCTCATTATCTCCGCGAACTTCCCAATAACACAAACACCAGTAACACATCCACATCACCTCCAGTAACTTCCCAATAACACAACATTCAGAAACACATCCACATCTTGTCCGCTCACTTCCCAATAACGAAGCCTCCAGGTACACATCCTCATCACCTCGACTGTCTTCCCAATAACACAAACTTCAGCATCCCATCCTCATCATCTTAACTAACTCCCCAATAACACAACGTCCAGAGACACATCCACATCACCTCCACTAACCTCCCAATAACACATCCTCCAGAAACACACCCACATCACCTCCTTTAACCTCCCAATAACACACCCTCCAGAAACACATCCACATCACCTCCACTAACTTCCCAATAACACAACCTCCAGAAACACATCCACATCACCTCCAATAATTTCCCAATCACACAACCTCCAGAAACACATCTACATCACCTTCAGTAACTTCCCAATAACACAAACTTCAATATCCCATCCTCATCACCTCCACTAACCTCCCAATAACAAAACCTCCAGAAAAACATCCTCATCACCACCACTATCTACCCAAAAACAGAAACCTCAGCATCCCATCCTCATCACCTCCACTAACCTCACAATAACACAGCCTCCAGAAACACCTCCTCATCACCTCCAGTAACTTCCCAATAACACAACCTCCAGAAACACATCCTCATCACCAAAACTATCTACCCAATAACACAACCTCCAGAAACACCTCCTGATCACCTCCAGTAACTTCCCAATTACACACCCTCCAGAAACACATCCACATCACCTCCACTAAACACCTAAAACCACACCCTCCAGAAACACCTTCACATCATGTCCACTAACTCCCCAATAACACAACATCCAGAAACATATCTTCGTCAAACCACTAACTTCAATATAACAAAGCCTCCAAAAACACATTCACACCACCTATACTAAGCTCCCAATAACACAACCTCCAGAAACACATCCACATCAGCTCCACTAAACTCCTAATAACACAACCTCCAGAAACACATCCTCATCACCTCCACAAACTCCCCAATAACACAACCTGCAGAAAACTATCTACATCACCTCCATCAAACATTCAATAACACAACCTCCAGAAACACATTCAAAGCACCTCCACTAACTTCCCAATAAGACAAACACGAGGAACCCATCCACATCACCTCCACTAACTTCCTAATAACACCACCTCCAGAATCACATCCTAATCATCTCCAGTAACTTCCCAGTAACACAACCTCCAGAAACACATCCACATCACCTCCACTAATCTCCCGATAACACAACCTCAAGAAACCCATCCACATCACCACCACTAACTTCCCAATAACACAACCTCCAGGAACACATTCACTTAACTTCCACTAACCACCCAAAATCAGAAACGCCAGAAACACATTCAAATCAACTCCACTAACTTCCCAACAACACAACCTCCGGAATCACATCCTCATTATCTCCGCGAACTTCCCAATAACACAAACTCCAGTAACACATCCACATCACCTCCACTAACTTCCCAATAACACAACATTCAGAAACACATCCACATCACCTCCACTCACTTCCCAATAACAAAACCTCCAGGTACACATCCTCATTATCTCAACTAACTCCCCAATAACACAAACTTCAGAAACACACCCACATCACCTCCACTAACCTCCCAATAACACAACCTCCAGAAAAACATCCACATCACCTCCAATAATTTTCGAATCACACAACCACCAGAAACACATCTACATCACCTTCACTAACTTGCCAATAACACAAACTTCAGTATCCCATCCTCATCACCTCCACTAAATTCACAATAACAAAACCTCCAGATACACATCCTCATCACCTCCACTAACTTCACAATAACAGAAACCTCAGCATCCCATCCTCATCACCTCCACTAACCTCCCAATAACACAACCTCCAGAAACACCTCCTCATCACCTCCAGTAACTTCCCAATAACACAACCTCCAGAAACACATCCTCATCACCAAAACTATCTACCCAATAACACAACCTCCAGAAACACCTCCTGATCACCTCCAGTAACTTCCCAATTACACAACCACCACAAACATATTCACATCACTTCCACCTACTCCCCAATAACACAACCTCCAGAAACCCATCCACAGCACCTCCACTAACTTCCCAATAACACAGCCTCCACAAAGACATTCAGGACACATCCACTAACTTCCCCATAACAGAATTTCCACAAACATATTCACATCACCTCCACTAACATCCAAATAACACAACCTCAAGAAACCCATCCACATCACCGCCACTAACTTCAAAATAACACAACCTCCAGAAACCCATCCACAGCACCTCCACTAACTTCCCAATAACACAGCTTCCACAAAGACATTCAGGACACATCCACTAACTTCCCCATAACAGAATCTCCACAAACATATTCCCATCACCTCCACTAACTTCCAAATAACACTACCTCCAGGAACCCATCCACATCACCTCCAATAACTTCCCAATAACACAACCTCCAGAAACACATCCTCATCACCAACACTAATTCCCCAATAACACAACCTGCAGAAAACTATCCACATCACCTCACCAAACATTCAATAACACACCATCCAGAAACATATTCACATCACCTCCACAAACTTCTAAGTAACACAACCTCAAGAAACCCATGCACATCACCTCCACTAACTTCCCAATAACACAACCTCCAGAAATACAATCTCATCAGCTCCAGTAACGCATCAATAGCACAACCTCCAGAAACCCATCCACAGCACCTCCACTAACTTCCCAATAACACAGCCTCCACAAAGACATTCAGGACACAATCACTAACTTCCCCATAACAGAATCTCCACAAACATATTGACATAACCTCCACTAACATCGAAATAACGCAACCTCAAGAAACCCATCCACATCACCTCCACTAAACACCCAAAAACGCAACCTCCAGAAACACATTCACATCACCGCCACTAACCTCCCAATAACACAACCTCCAGAAACCCATCCACATCACCTCCACTAACCTCCCAAAAACACAACCTCCAGAAACACATCCTCATCACCTTCACCAACCTCCCAATAACAAAACCTCCAGATACGCATCCTCATCACCTCCACTAACTTCCAAAAGTAGAAACTTCAGCATCCCATCCTCATCACCTCCACTAACTCCCCAATTACACAACATCCAGAAACATATCTTCGTCACCCCCACTAACTTCCATATAACACAACCTCCAAAAACATTCACACCACCTCTACCAATCTCTCAATAACACAACCTCCAGAAACACATCCTGATCACCAACACTAATTCCACAATAACACAACCTTCAGAAACCCATCCACATCACCACCACTAACTCCCCAATAAGATAAACTGCAGAAAACTATCCACATCACCTCCACCAAACATTCAATAACACAACCTCCAGAAACACATCCACATCACCTCCCCTAACTTCCAAATAACACAACCTCAAGAAACCCATCCTCATCAACTCCACTAACTTCCCAAAAACGCAACCTCCAGAAATACATCCTCATCACCTCCACTAACTTCCCAATAACACAACCTCCAGAAACACATCCTCAACACCTTCACTAACTTCCCAATAACACAACAACCGGAAACACATCCTCATCACCTCCACTAACCTCCCAATAACAAAAGCTTCAGATACGGCTCCTCATCACCTCCACTAACTTCCAAAAGCAGAAACTTCAGCATCCCATCCCCATCACCTCCACTAACTTCCCAATAACACAACCTCCACAAACACATCCACATCACCTCCACTAACTTCCCAATAACACAACCTCCAGAAACCCATCCACATCACCTCCACTAAACACCCAAAAACGCAACCTGCAGAAACACATTCACATCATCTCCACTAACTCCCCAATTACACAACATCCAGAAACATATCTTCGTCACCCCCAGTAACTTCCATATAACACAGCCTCCAAAAACATTCCCACCACCTCTAGTAATCTCTCAATAACACAACCTCCAGAAACACATTCTCATCACCAACCCTAAATCCACAATAACACAACCTCCAGAAAGACATCCTCATCACCACCACTAACTCCCCAATAACACAATCTGCAGAAAACTATGCACATCACCTCCACCAAACATTCAATAATACAACCTCCAGAAACACATCCTCATCACCTCCACTAACTTCCCAATAACACTGCCTCCAGAAACACATCCTCCTCTCCTCCAGTAACTTCCCAATCACACTACCTCCAGAACACATCCCCATCTCCTCCACTAGCTACCCAATAACACAACCACCAGAAACACATTCACATCACCACTATGAACTCCCTAAGAACACAACTTCCATAAATACATGGTCATCAGCCCCACTATCTTCTCAATATCACAACCTCCACAAACATATTCACATCACCTCCACTAACTTCCCAATAACACAAACTTCAGTATCCCATCCTCATCACCTCCACTAACCTCCCAATAACAAAACCTCCAGATACACATCCTCATCACCTCCACTAACTTCACAATAACAGAAACCTCAGCATCCCATCCTCATCACCTCCACTAACCTCCCAATAACACAACCTCCAGAAACACCTTCTCATCACCTCCAGTAACTTCCCAATAACACAACCTCCAGAAACACATCCTCATCACCAAAACTATCTACCCAATAACACAACCTCCAGAAACACCTCCTCATCACCTCCAGTAACTTCCCAATTACACAACCTCCAGAAACACATCCTCATCACCACCACTATCTACCCAATAACACAACCTCCAGAAACACCTCCTCATTACCTCCACTAACTCCCCAACAACACAACCTCCAGAAACCCATCCACATCACCTCCACTAAACACCCAAAGCCACACCCTCCAGAAACACATTCACATCATGTCCACTAACTCCCCAATAACACAACATCCAGAAACATATCTTCGTCACACCACTACCTTCAATAGAACAAAGCCTCCAAAAACACATTCACACCACCTATACGAAGCTCCCAATAACACAACCTCCAGAAACACAACCACATCACCTCCACTAACTCCCCAATAACACAACCTGCTGAAAACTATCCACATCACCTCCATCAAACATTCAATAACACAACCTCCAGAAACACATTCAAAGCACCTCCACTAACTTCCCAAGAAGACAAACACGACGAACCCATCCACATCAACTCCACTAACTTCCCAATAACACCACCTCCAGAATCACATCCTAATCATCTCCAGTAACTTCCCAGTAACACTACCTCCAGAAACCTATCCACATCACCGCCACTAACTTCCTAATAACACTACCTCCAGAATCACATCCTAATCACCTGCAGTAACTTCCCAATAACACAACCTCCAGAAACACATCCTCATCTCCTCCACTAACTTCCCAATAATACAACCTCCAGAAATACATCCTCAACACCCTCAAAATCTTCCCAATATCACAACCTTCAGAATCACATCCTAATCACCTCCACTAAATTCCCAATAACACAACCACCACAAACATATTCACTTCACCTCCACCTACTCCCCAATAACACAACCTCCAGAAACCCATCCACAGCACCTCCACTAACTTCCCAATAACACAGCCTCCACAAGGACATTCAGGACACATCCACTAACTTCCCCATAACATAATTTCCACAAACATATTCACATCACCTCCACTAACATCCAAATAACACAACCTCAAGAAACCCATCCACATCACCGCCACTAACTTCAAAATAACACAACCTCCAGAAACCCATCCACAGCACCTCCACTAACTTCCCAATAACACAGCTTCCACAAACACATTCAGGACACATCCACTAACTTCCCCATAACAGAATCTCCACAAACATATTCCCATCACCTCCACTAACTTCCAAATAACACTACCTCCAGAAACCCATCCACATCACCTCCACTAACTTCCCAATAACACAACCTCCAGAAACACATCCTCATCACCAACACTAATTCCCCAATAACACAACCTGCAGAAAACTATCCACATCACCTCACCAAACATTCAATAACACACAATCCAGAAACATATTCACATTACCTCCACAAACGTCTAAGTAACACAACCTCAAGAAACCCATGCACATCACCTCCACTAACTTCCCAATAACACAACCTCCAGAAATACAATCTCATCAGCTCCAGTAACGCATCAATAGCACAACCTCCAGAAACCCATCCACAGCACTTCCACTAACTTCCCAATAACACAGCCTCCACAAAGACATTCAGGACACAATCACTAACTTCCCCATAACAGAATCTCCACAAACATATTCACATAACCTCCATTAACATCGAAATAACACAACCTCAAGAAACCCATCCACATCACCTCCACTAACCTCCCAAAAACACAACCTCCAGAAACACATCCTCATCACCTTCACTAACCTCCCAATAACAAAACCTCCAGATACGCATCCTCATCACCTCCACTAACTTCCAAAAGCAGAAACTTCAGCATCCCATCCTCATCACCTCCACTAACACCCCAATAACACAACATCCAGAAACCCATCCACATCACCTCCACTAAACACCCAAAAACGCAACATCCAGAAACACATTCACATCACCGCCACTAACCTCCCAATAACACAACCTCCAGAAACCCATCCACATCACCTCCACTAACCTCCCAATAACACAACCTCCAGAAACACCTCCTCATCACCTCCAGTAACTTCCCAATTACACAACCTCCAGAAACACATCCTCATCACCACCACTATCTACCCAATAACACAACCTCCAGAAACACCTCCTCATTACCTCCACTAACTCCCCAACAACACAACCTCCAGAAACCCATCCACATCACCTCCACTAAACACCCAAAGCCACACCCTCCAGAAACACATTCACATCATGTCCACTAACTCCCCAATAACACAACATCCAGAAACATATCTTCGTCACACCACTACCTTCAATAGAACAAAGCCTCCAAAAACACATTCACACCACCTATACGAAGCTCCCAATAACACAACCTCCAGAAACACAACCACATCACCTCCACTAACTCCCCAATAACACAACCTGCTGAAAACTATCCACATCACCTCCATCAAACATTCAATAACACAACCTCCAGAAACACATTCAAAGCACCTCCACTAACTTCCCAAGAAGACAAACACGACGAACCCATCCACATCAACTCCACTAACTTCCCAATAACACCACCTCCAGAATCACATCCTAATCATCTCCAGTAACTTCCCAGTAACACTACCTCCAGAAACCTATCCACATCACCGCCACTAACTTCCTAATAACACTACCTCCAGAATCACATCCTAATCACCTGCAGTAACTTCCCAATAACACAACCTCCAGAAACACATCCTCATCTCCTCCACTAACTTCCCAATAATACAACCTCCAGAAATACATCCTCAACACCCTCAAAATCTTCCCAATATCACAACCTTCAGAATCACATCCTAATCACCTCCACTAAATTCCCAATAACACAACCACCACAAACATATTCACTTCACCTCCACCTACTCCCCAATAACACAACCTCCAGAAACCCATCCACAGCACCTCCACTAACTTCCCAATAACACAGCCTCCACAAGGACATTCAGGACACATCCACTAACTTCCCCATAACATAATTTCCACAAACATATTCACATCACCTCCACTAACATCCAAGTAACACAACCTCAAGAAACCCATCCACATCACCGCCACTAACTTCAAAATAACACAACCTCCAGAAACCCATCCACAGCACCTCCACTAACTTCCCAATAACACAGCTTCCACAAACACATTCAGGACACATCCACTAACTTCCCCATAACAGAATCTCCACAAACATATTCCCATCACCTCCACTAACTTCCAAATAACACTACCTCCAGAAACCCATCCACATCACCTCCACTAACTTCCCAATAACACAACCTCCAGAAACACATCCTCATCACCAACACTAATTCCCCAATAACACAACCTGCAGAAAACTATCCACATCACCTCACCAAACATTCAATAACACACCATCCAGAAACATATTCACATTACCTCCACAAACTTCTAAGTAACACAACCTCAAGAAACCCATGCACATCACCTCCACTAACTTCCCAATAACACAACCTCCAGAAATACAATCTCATCAGCTCCAGTAACGCATCAATAGCACAACCTCCAGAAACCCATCCACAGCACTTCCACTAACTTCCCAATAACACAGCCTCCACAAAGACATTCAGGACACAATCACTAACTTCCCCATAACAGAATCTCCACAAACATATTCACATAACCTCCATTAACATCGAAATAACACAACCTCAAGAAACCCATCCACATCACCTCCACTAACCTCCCAAAAACACAACCTCCAGAAACACATCCTCATCACCTTCACTAACCTCCCAATAACAAAACCTCCAGATACGCATCCTCATCACCTCCACTAACTTCCAAAAGCAGAAACTTCAGCATCCCATCCTCATCACCTCCACTAACACCCCAATAACACAACATCCAGAAACCCATCCACATCACCTCCACTAAACACCCAAAAACGCAACATCCAGAAACACATTCACATCACCGCCACTAACCTCCCAATAACACAACCTCCAGAAACCCATCCACATCACCTCCACTAACCTCCCAAAAACACAACCTCCAGAAACACATCCTCATCACCTTCACCAACCTCCCAATAACAAAACCTCCAGATACGCATCCTCATCACCTCCACTAACTTCCAAAAGTAGAAACTTCAGCATCCCATCCTCATCACCTCCACTAACTCCCCAATTACACAACATCCAGAAACATATCTTCGTCACCCCCACTAACTTCCATATAACACAACCTCCAAAAACATTCACACCACCTCTACTAATCTCTCAATAACACAACCTCCAGAAACACATCCTCATCACCAACACTAATTCCAAAATAACACAACCTTTAGAAACCCATCCACGTCACCACCTCTAACTCCCCAATAAGATAAACTGCAGAAAACTATCCACATCACCTCCACCAAACATTCAATAACACAACCTCCAGAAACACATCCACATCACCTCCCCTAACTTCCAAATAACACAACCTCAAGAAACCCATCCTCATCAACTCCCCTAACTTCCCAAAAACGCAACCTCCAGAAATACATCCTCATCACCTTCACTAACCTCCCAATAACACAACCTCCGGAAACACATCCTCATCACCTCCACTAACCTCCCAATAACAAAACCTTCAGATACGCATCCTCATCACCTCCACTAACTTCCAAAAGCAGAAACTTCAGCATCCCATCCTCATCACCTCCACTAACTTCCCAATAACACAACCTCCAGAAACACATCCACATCACCTCCACTAACTTCCCAATAACACAACCTCCAGAAACCCATCCACATCACCTCCACTAAACACCCAAAAACGCAACCTGCAGAAACACATTCACATCATCTCCACTAACTCCCCAATTACACAACATCCAGAAACATATCTTCGTCACCCCCAGTAACTTCCATATAACACAGCCTCCAAAAACATTACCACCACCTCTAGTAATCTCTCAATAACACAACCTCCAGAAACACATCCTCATCACCAACACTAAATCCACAATAACACAACCTCCAGAAAGACATCCTCATCACCACCACTAACTCCCCAATAACACAACCTGCAGAAAACTATGCACATCACCTCCACCAAACATTCAATAATACAACCTCCAGAAACACATCCTCATCACCTTCACCAACCTCCCAATAACAAAACCTCCAGATACGCATCCTCATCACCTCCACTAACTTCCAAAAGTAGAAACTTCAGCATCCCATCCTCATCACCTCCACTAACTCCCCAATTACACAACATCCAGAAACATATCTTCGTCACCCCCACTAACTTCCATATAACACAACCTCCAAAAACATTCACACCACCTCTACTAATCTCTCAATAACACAACCTCCAGAAACACATCCTCATCACCAACACTAATTCCACAATAACACAACCTTCAGAAACCCATCCACGTCACCACCACTAACTCCCCAATAAGATAAACTGCAGAAAACTATCCACATCACCTCCACCAAACATTCAATAACACAACCTCCAGAAACACATCCACATCACCTCCCCTAACTTCCAAATAACACAACCTCAAGAAACCCATCCTCATCAACTCCACTAACTTCCCAAAAACGCAACCTCCAGAAATACATCCTCATCACCTTCACTAACCTCCCAATAACACAACCTCCGGAAACACATCCTCATCACCTCCACTAACCTCCCAATAACAAAACCTTCAGATACGCATCCTCATCACCTCCACTAACTTCCAAAAGCAGAAACTTCAGCATCCCATCCTCATCACCTCCACTAACTTCCCAATAACACAACCTCCAGAAACCCATCCACATCACCTCCACTAAACACCCAAAAACGCAACCTGCAGAAACACATTCACATCATCTCCACTAACTCCCCAATTACACAACATCCAGAAACATATCTTCGTCACCCCCAGTAACTTCCATATAACACAGCCTCCAAAAACATTACCACCAGCTCTAGTAATCTCTCAATAACACAACCTCCAGAAACACATCCTCATCACCAACACTAAATCCACAATAACACAACCTCCAGAAAGACATCCTCATCACCACCACTAACTCCCCAATAACACAACCTGCAGAAAACTATGCACATCACCTCCACCAAACATTCAATAATACAACCTCCAGAAACACATCCTCATCAGCTCCACTAACTTCCCAATAACACTGCCTCCAGAAACACATCCTCCTCTCCTCCAGTAACTTCCCAATCACACTACCTCCAGAACACATCCCCATCTCCTCCACTAGCTACCCAATAACACAACCACCAGAAACACATTCACATCACCGCTATGAACTCCCTAAGAACACAACTTCCATAAATACATGGTCATCAACCCCACTATCTTCTCAATATCACAACCTCCACAAACATATTCACATCACCTCCACTAACTTCCCAATAACACAAACTTCAGTATCCCATCCTCATCACCTCCACTAACCTCCCAATAACAAAACCTCCAGATACACATCCTCATCACCTCCACTAACTTCACAATAACATAAACCTCAGCATCCCATCCTCATCACCTCCACTAACCTCCCAATAACAAAACCTCCAGATACACATCCTCATCACCTCCACTAACTTCACAATAACAGAAACCTCAGCATCCCATCCTCATCACTTCCACTAACCTCCCAATAACACAACCTCCAGAAACACCTCCTCATCACCTCCAGTAACTTCCCAATTACACAACCTCCAGAAACACATCCTCATCACCACCACTATCTACCCAATAACACAACCTCCAGAAACACCTCCTCATTACCTCCACTAACTCCCCAACAACACAACCTCCAGAAACCCATCTACATCACCTCCACTAAACACCCAAAGCCACACCCTCCAGAAACACATTCACATCATGTCCACTAACTCCCCAATAACACAACATCCAGAAACATATCTTCGTCACACCACTACCTTCAATAGAAGAAAGCCTCCAAAAACACATTCACACCACCTATACGAAGCTCCCAATAACACAACCTCCAGAAACACAAACACATCACCTCCACTAACTCCCCAATAACACAACCTGCAGAAAACTATCCACATCACCTCCATCAAACATTCAATAATACAACCTCCAGAAACACATTCAAAGCACCTCCACTAACTTCCCAATAAGACAAACACGACGAACACATCCACATCAACTCCACTAACTTCCCAATAACACCACCTCCAGAATCACATCCTAATCATCTCCAGTAACTTCCCAGTAACACTACCTCCAGAAACCTATCCACATCACCGCCACTAACTTCCTAATAACACTACCTCCAGAATCACATCCTCATCACCTGCAGTAACTTCCCAATAACACAACCTCCAGAAACACATCCTCATCTCCTCCAATAACTTCCCAATAATACAACCTCCAGAAATACATCCTCAACTCCCTCAAAATCTTCCCAATATCACAACCTTCAGAATCACATCCTAATCACCTCCACTAAATTCCCAATAACACAACCACCACAAACATATTCACATCACCTCCACCTACTCCCCAATAACACAACCTCCAGAAACCCATCCACAGCACCTCCACTAACTTCCCAATAACACAGCCTCCACAAAGACATTCAGAACACATCCACTAACTTCCCCATAACAGAATTTCCACAAACATATTCACATCACCTCCACTAACACCCAAATAACACAACCTCAAGAAACCCATCCACATCACCGCCACTAACTTCAAAATAACACAACCTCCAGAAACCCATCCACAGCACCTCCACTAACTTCCCAATAACACAGCTTCCACAAACACATTCAGGACACATCCACTAACTTCCCCATAACAGAATCTCCACAAACATATTCCCATCACCTCCACTAACTTCCAAATAACACTACCTCCAGAAACCCATCCACATCACCTCCACTAACTTCCCAATAACACAACCTTCAGAAACACATCCTCATCACCAACACTAATTCCCCAATAACACAACCTGCAGAAAACTATCCACATCACCTCACCAAACATTCAATAACACACCATCCAGAAACATATTCACATCACCTCCACAAACTTCTAAGTAACACAACCTCAAGAAACCCACGCACATCACCTCCACTAACTTCCCAATAACACAACCTCCAGAAATACAATCTCATCAGCTCCAGTAACGCATCAATAGCACAACCTCCAGAAACCCATCCACAGCACCTCCACTAACTTCCCAATAACACAGCCTCCACAAAGACATTCAGGACACAATCACTAACTTCCCCACAACAGAATCTCCACAAACATATTCACATAACCTCCACTAACATCGAAATAACACAACCTCAAGAAACCCATCCACATCACCTCCACTAACCTCCCAAAATCACAACCTCCAGAAACACATCCTCATCACCTTCACTAACCTCCCAATAACAAAACCTCCAGATACGCATCCTCATCACCTCCACTGACTTCCAAAAGCAGAAACGTCAGCATCCCATCCTCATCACCTCCACTAACACCCCAATAACACAACATCCAGAAACCCATCCACATCACCTCCACTAAACACCCAAAAACGCAACCTCCAGAAACACATTCACATCACCGCCACTAACCTCCCAATAACACAACCTCCAGAAACCCATCCACATCACCTCCACTAACCTCCCAAAATCACAACCTCCAGAAACACATCCTCATCACCTTCACCAACCTCCCAATAACAAAACCTCCAGATACGCATCCTCATCACCTCCACTAACTTCCAAAAGTAGAAACTTCAGCATCCCATCCTCATCACCTCCACTAACTCCCCAATTACACAACATCCAGAAACATATCTTCGTCACCCCCACTAACTTCCATATAACACAACCTCCAAAAACATTCACACCACCTCTACTAATCTCTCAATAACACAACCTCCAGAAACACATCCTCATCACCAACACTAATTCCACAATAACACAACCTTCAAAAACCCATCCACATCACCACCACTAACTCCCCAATAAGATAAACTGCAGAAAACTATCCACATCACCTCCACCAAACATTCAATAACACAACCTCCAGAAACACATCCACATCACCTCCCCTAACTTCCAAATAACACAACCTCAAGAAACCCATCCTCATCAACTCCACTAACTTCCCAAAAACGCAACCTCCAGAAATAAATCCTCATCACCTCCACTAACTTCCCAATAACACAACCTCCTGAAACACATCCTCATCACCTTCACTAACTTCCCAATAACACAACCTCCGGAAACACATCCTCATCACCTCCACTAACCTCCCAATCACAAAACCTTCAGATACGCATCCTCATCACCTCCACTAACTTCCAAAAGCAGAAACTTCAGCATCCCATCCTCATCACCTCCACTAACTCCCCAATAACACAACCTCCAGAAACACATCCACATCACCTCCACTAACTTCCCAATAACACAACCTCCAGAAACCCATCCACATCACCTCCACTAAACACCCAAAAACGCAACCTGCAGAAACACATTCACATCATCTCCACTAACTCCCCAATTACACAACATCCAGAAACATATCTTCGTCACCCCCAGTAACTTCCAAATAACACAGCCTCCAAAAACATTCCCACCACCTCTAGTAATCTCTCAATAACACAACCTCCAGAAACACATCCTCATCACCAACAGTAAAACCACAATAACACAACCTCCAGAAAGACATCCTCATCACCACCACTAACTCCCCAATAACACAACCTGCAGAAAACTATGCACATCACCTCCACCAAACAGTCAATAATACAACCTCCAGAAACACATCCTCATCAGCTCCACTAACTTCCCAATAACACTGCCTCCAGAAACACATCCTCCTCTCCTCCAGTAACTTCCCAATCACACTACCTCCAGAACACATCCCCATCTCCTCCACTAGCTACCCAATAACACAACCACCAGAAACACATTCACATCACCACTATGAACTCCCTAAGAACACAACTTCCATAAATACATGGTCATCAACCCCACTATCTTCTCAATATCACAACCTCCACAAACATATTCACATCACCTCCACTAACTTCCCAATAACACAAACTTCAGTATCCCATCCTCATCACCTCCACTAACCTCCCAATAACAAAACCTCCAGATACACATCCTCATCACCTCCACTAACTTCACAATAACAGAAACCTCAGCATCCCATCCTCATCACCTCCACTAACCTCCCAATAACAAAACCTCCAGATACACATCCTCATCACCTCCACTAACTTCACAATAACAGAAACCTCAGCATCCCATCCTCATCACTTCCACTAACCTCCCAATAACACAACCTCCAGAAACACCTCCTCATCACCTCCAGTAACTTCCCAATTACACAACCTCCAGAAACACATCCTCATCACCACCACTATCTACCCAATAACACAACCTCCAGAAACACCTCCTCATTACCTCCACTAACTCCCCAACAACACAACCTCCAGAAACCCATCTACATCACCTCCACTAAACACCCAAAGCCACACCCTCCAGAAACACATTCACATCATGTCCACTAACTCCCCAATAACACAACATCCAGAAACATATCTTCGTCACACCACTACCTTCAATAGAACAAAGCCTCCAAAAACACATTCACACCACCTATACGAAGCTCCCAATAACACAACCTCCAGAAACACAAACACATCACCTCCACTAACTCCCCAATAACACAACCTGCAGAAAACTATCCACATCACCTCCATCAAACATTCAATAATACAACCTCCAGAAACACATTCAAAGCACCTCCACTAACTTCCCAATAAGACAAACACGACGAACACATCCACATCAACTCCACTAACTTCCCAATAACACCACCTCCAGAATCACATCCTAATCATCTCCAGTAACTTCCCAGTAACACTACCTCCAGAAACCTATCCACATCACCGCCACTAACTTCCTAATAACACTACCTCCAGAATCACATCCTCATCTCCTCCACTAACTTCCCAATAATACAACCTCCAGAAATACATCCTCAACTCCCTCAAAATCTTCCCAATATCACAACCTTCAGAATCACATCCTAATCACCTCCACTAAATTCCCAATAACACAACCACCACAAACATATTCACATCACCTCCACCTACTCCCCAATAACACAACCTCCAGAAACCCATCCACAGCACCTCCACTAACTTCCCAATAACACAGCCTCCACAAAGACATTCAGAACACATCCACTAACTTCCCCATAACAGAATTTCCACAAACATATTCACATCACCTCCACTAACACCCAAATAACACAACCTCAAGAAACCCATCCACATCACCGCCACTAACTTCAAAATAACACAACCTCCAGAAACCCATCCACAGCACCTCCACTAACTTCCCAATAACACAGCTTCCACAAACACATTCAGGACACATCCACTAACTTCCCCATAACAGAATCTCCACAAACATATTCCCATCACCTCCACTAACTTCCAAATAACACTACCTCCAGAAACCCATCCACATCACCTCCACTAACTTTCCAATAACACAACCTTCAGAAACACATCCTCATCACCAACACTAATTCCCCAATAACACAACCTGCAGAAAACTATCCACATCACCTCACCAAACATTCAATAACACACCATCCAGAAACATATTCACATCACCTCCACAAACATCTAAGTAACACAACCTCAAGAAACCCATGCACATCACCTCCACTAACTTCCCAATAACACAACCTCCAGAAATACAATCTCATCAGCTCCAGTAACGCATCAATAGCACAACCTCCAGAAACCCATCCACAGCACCTCCACTAACTTCCCAATAACACAGCCTCCACAAAGACATTCAGGACACAATCACTAACTTCCCCACAACAGAATCTCCACAAACATATTCACATAACCTCCACTAACATCGAAATAACACAACCTCAAGAAACCCATCCACATCACCTCCACTAACCTCCCAAAATCACAACCTCCAGAAACACATCCTCATCACCTTCACTAACCTCCCAATTACAAAATCTCCAGATACGCATCCTCATCACCTCCACTGACTTCCAAAAGCAGAAACTTCAGCATCCCATCCTCATCACCTCCACTAACACCCCAATAACACAACATCCAGAAACCCATCCACATCACCTCCACTAAACACCCAAAAACGCAACCTCCAGAAACACATTCACATCACCGCCACTAACCTCCCAATAACACAACCTCCAGAAACCCATCCACATCACCTCCACTAACCTCCCAAAAACACAACCTCCAGAAACACATCCTCATCACCTTCACCAACCTCCCAATAACAAAACCTCCAGATACGCATCCTCATCACCTCCACTAACTTCCAAAAGTAGAAACTTCAGCATCCCATCCTCATCACCTCCACTAACTCCCCAATTACACAACATCCAGAAACATATCTTCGTCACCCCCACTAACTTCCATATAACACAACCTCCAAAAACATTCACACCACCTCTACTAATCTCTCAATAACACAACCTCCAGAAAAACATCCTCATCACCAACACTAATTCCACAATAACACAACCTTCAAAAACCCATCCACATCACCACCACTAACTCCCCAATAAGATAAACTGCAGAAAACTATCCACATCACCTCCACCAAACATTCAATAACACAACCTCCAGAAACACATCCACATCACCTCCCCTAACTTCCAAATAACACAACCTCAAGAAACCCATCCTCATCAACTCCACTAACTTCCCAAAAACGCAACCTCCAGAAATACATCCTCATCACCTCCACTAACTTCCCAATAACACAACCTCCTGAAACACATCCTCATCACCTTCACTAACTTCCCAATAACACAACCTCCAGAAACACCTCCTCATTACCTCCACTAACTCCCCAACAACACAACCTCCAGAAACCCATCCAAATCACCTCCACTAAACACCCAAAGCCACACCCTCCAGAAACACATTCACATCATGTCCACTAACTCCCCAATAACACAACATCCAGAAACATATATTCCTCACACCACTACCTTCAATAGAACAAAGCCTCCAAAAACACATTCACACCACCTATACTAAGCTCCCAATAACACAACCTCCAGAAACACAACCACATCACCTCCACTAACTCCCCAATAACACAACCTGCAGAAAACTATCCACATCACCTCCATCAAACATTCAATCACACAACCTCCAGAAACACATTCAAAGCACCTCCACTAACTTCCCAATAAGGCAAACACGACGAACCCATCCACATCACCTCCACTAACCTCCCAATAACACAACCTCCAGAAACACATCCACATCACCTCCACTAACTTCCTAATAACACTACCTCCAGAATCACATCCTAATCACCTCCAGTAACTTCCCAATAACACAACCTCCAGAAACACATCCACATCACCTCCACTAACTTCCTAATAACACTACCTCCAGAATCACATCCTAATCACCTCCAGTAACTTCCCAATAACACAACCTCCAGAAACATCCTCATCTTCTCCACTAACCTCCCAATAATGCAACCTCCAGAAATACATCCTCAACACACCCAAAATCTTCCCAATATCACAACCTTCAGAATCACATCCTAATCACCTCCACTAACTTCCCAATAACACAACCACCACAAACATATTCACATCACCTCCACCTACTCCCCAATAACACAACCTCCAGAAACCCATCCACAGCACCTCCACTAACTTCCCAATAACAAAGCTTCCAAAAACACATTCAGGACACATCCACTAACTTCCCCATAACAGAATCACAACAAACATATTCACATCGCCTCCACTAACTTCCAAATAACACAACCTCAAGAAACCCATCCACATCATCTCCACTAACTTCCCAATAATACAACCTCCAGCAACCCATCCACATCACCTCCACGAAACACCCAAAAACGCAACCTCCAGAAACACATTCACATCACCGCCACTAACTTCCCAATAACACAACCTGCAGAAAACTATCCACAACACCTCACCAAACATTCAATAAAACACCCTCCAGAAACATATTCACATCACCTCCACAAACTTCTAAATAACACAACGTCAAGAAACCCATGCACATCACCTCCATTAACTTCCCAATAACACAACCTCCAGAAATACAATCTCATCAGCTCCAGTAACGCATCAATAGCACAACCACCAGAAACCCATCCACAGCACCTCCACTAACTTCCCAATAACACAGCCTCCACAAAGACATTCAGGACACATCCACTGACTTCCCCATAACAGGATCTCCACAAACATATTCACATCACCTCCACTAACATCCAAATAACACAACCTCAAGAAACACATCCACATCACCGGTCACTAATTTTCCAATAACACAACCTCCAGAAACCCATCCACATCAACTCCACTAACCTCCCAAAAACACAACCTCCAGAAACACATCCTCATCACCTTCACTAACCTCCCAATAACAAAAACTGCAGATACGCATCCTCATCACCTCCACTAACTTCCAAAAGCAGAAACTTCAGCATCCCATCCTCATCACCTCCACTAACACCCCAATAACACAACCTCCAGAAACACATCCACATCAACTCCACTAAACACCCAAAAACGCAACCTCCAGAAACACATTCACATCACCGCCACTAACTTCCCAATAACACAACCTCCAGAAACCCATCCAAATCACCTCCACTAACCTCCGAAAAACACAACCTCCAAAAACACATCCTCATCACCTTCACTAACCTCCCAATAACAAAACCTCCAGTTACGCATCCTCATCACCTCCACTAACTTCCAAAAGTATAAACTGCAGCATCCCATCCTCATCACCTCCACTAACTCCCCAATTACACAACATCCAGAAACATATCTTCGTCACCCCCACTAACTTCCATATAACACAAACTCCAAAAACATTCACACCACCTCTGCTAATCTCTCAATAACACAAACTCCAGAAACACATCCTCAGCACCAACACTAATTCCACAATAACATAACCTTCAGAAACCCATCCACATCACCACCACTAACTCCCCAATAAGACAAACTGCAGAAAACTATCCACATCACCTCCACCAAACATTCAATAACACAACCTCCAGAAACACATCCACATCACCTCCCCTAACTTTCAAATAACACAACCTCAAGAAACCCATCCTCATCACCTCCACTAAACACCCAAAAACGCAACCTGCAGAAACACATTCACATCATCTCCACTAACTCCCCAATTACACAACATCCAGAAACATATCTTCGTCACCCCCAGTAACTTCCATATAACACAGCCTCCAAAAACATTCCCACCACCTCTAGTAATCTCTCAATAACACAACCTCCAGAAACACATCCTCATCACCAACAGTAAAACCACAATAACACAACCTCCAGAAAGACATCCTCATCACCACCACTAACTCCCCAATAACACAACCTGCAGAAAACTATGCACATCACCTCCACCAAACAGTCAATAATACAACCTCCAGAAACACATCCTCATCACCTCCACTAACTTCCCAATAACACTGCCTCCAGAAACACATCCTCATCTCCTCCACTAACTTCCCAATAATACAACCTCCAGAAATAAATCCCCATCTCCTCCACTAGCTACCCAATAACACAACCACCAGAAACACATTCACATCACCACTATGAACTCCCTAAGAACACAACTTCCATCAATACATGGTCATCAGCCCCACTATCTTCTCAATATCACAACCTCCACAAACATATTCACATCACCTCCACTAACTTCCCAATAACACAAACTTCAGTATCCCATCCTCATCACCTCCACTAACCTCCCAATAACAAAACCTCCAGATACACATCCTCATCACCTCCACTAACTTCACAATAACAGAAACCTCAGCATCCCATCCTCATCACCTCCACTAACCTCCCAATAACACAACCTCCAGAAACACCTTCTCATCACCTCCAATAACTTCCCAATAACACAACCTCCAGAAACACATCCTCATCACCAAAACTATCTACCCAATAACACAACCTCCAGAAACACCTCCTCATCACCTCCAGTAACTTCCCAATTACACAACCTCCAGAAACACATCCTCATCACCACCACTATCTACCCAATAACACAACCTCCAGAAACACCTCCTCATTACCTCCACTAACTCCCCAACAACACAACCTCCAGAAACCCATCCAAATCACCTCCACTAAACACCCAAAGCCACACCCTCCAGAAACACATTCACATCATGTCCACTAACTCCCCAATAACACAACATCCAGAAACATATATTCGTCACACCACTACCTTCAATAGAACAAAGCCTCCAAAAACACATTCACACCACCTATACTAAGCTCCCAATAACACAACCTCCAGAAACACAACCACATCACCTCCACTAACTCCCCAATAACACAACCTGCAGAAAACTATCCACATCACCTCCATCAAACATTCAATCACACAACCTCCAGAAACACATTCAAAGCACCTCCACTAACTTCCCAATAAGGCAAACACGACGAACCCATCCACATCACCTCCACTAACCTCCCAATAACACAACCTCCAGAAACACATCCACATCACCTCCACTAACTTCCTAATAACACTACCTCCAGAATCACATCCTAATCACCTCCAGTAACTTCCCAATAACACAACCTCCCGAAACACATCCACATCACCTCCACTAACTTCCTAATAACACTACCTCCAGAATCACATCCTAATCACCTCCAGTAACTTCCCAATAACACAACCTCCAGAAACACATCCTCATCTTCTCCACTAACCTCCCAATAATGCAACCTCCAGAAATACATCCTCAACACACCCAAAATCTTCCCAATATCACAACCTTCAGAATCACATCCTAATCACCTCCACTAACTTCCCAATAACACAACCACCACAAACATATTCACATCACCTCCACCTACTCCCCAATAACACAACCTCCAGAAACCCATCCACAGCACCTCCACTAACTTCCCAATAACAAAGCTTCCAAAAACACATTCAGGACACATCCACTAACTTCCCCATAACAGAATCACAACAAACATATTCACATCGCCTCCACTAACTTCCAAATAACACAACCTCAAGAAACCCATCCACATCATCTCCACTAACTTCCCAATAATACAACCTCCAGAAACCCATCCACATCACCTCCACTAAACACCCAAAAACGCAACCTCCAGAAACACATTCACATCACCGCCACTAACTTCCCAATAACACAACCTGCAGAAAACTATCCACAACACCTCACCAAACATTCAATAAAACACCCTCCAGAAACATATTCACATCACCTCCACAAACTTCTAAATAACACAACGTCAAGAAACCCATGCACATCACCTCCATTAACTTCCCAATAACACAACCTCCAGAAATACAATCTCATCAGCTCCAGTAACGCATCAATAGCACAACCACCAGAAACCCATCCACAGCACCTCCACTAACTTCCCAATAACACAGCCTCCACAAAGACATTCAGGACACATCCACTGACTTCCCCATAACAGGATCTCCACAAACATATTCACATCACCTCCACTAACATCCAAATAACACAACCTCAAGAAACCCATCCACATCACCGGTCACTAATTTTCCAATAACACAACCTCCAGAAACCCATCCACATCACCTCCACTAACCTCCCAAAAACACAACCTCCAGAAACACATCCTCATCACCTTCACTAACCTCCCAATAACAAAAACTCCAGATACGCATCCTCATCACCTCCACTAACTTCCAAAAGCAGAAACTTCAGCATCCCATCCTCATCACCTCCACTAACACCCCAATAACACAACCTCCAGAAACACATCCACATCAACTCCACTAAACACCCAAAAACGCAACCTCCAGAAACACATTCACATCACCGCCACTAACTTCCCAATAACACAACCTCCAGAAACCCATCCAAATCACCTCCACTAACCTCCGAAAAACACAACCTCCAGAAACACATCCTCATCACCTTCACTAACCTCCCAATAACAAAACCTCCAGTTACGCATCCTCATCACCTCCACTAACTTCCAAAAGTATAAACTGCAGCATCCCATCCTCATCACCTCCACTAACTCCCCAATTACTCAACATCCAGAAACATATCTTCGTCACCCCCACTAACTTCCATATAACACAAACTCCAAAAACATTCACACCACCTCTACTAATCTCTCAATAACACAAACTCCAGAAACACATCCTCAGCACCAACACTAATTCCACAATAACATAACCTTCAGAAACCCATCCACATCACCACCACTAACTCCCCAATAAGACAAACTGCAGAAAACTATCCACATCACCTCCACCAAACATTCAATAACACAACCTCCAGAAACACATCCACATCACCTCCCCTAACTTTCAAATAACACAACCTCAAGAAACCCATCCTCATCAACTCCACTAACTTCCCAAAAACGCAACCTCCAGAAATACATCCTCATCACCTTCACTAACTTCCCAATAACACAACCTCCAGAAACACCTCCTCATCACCTCCACTAACTTCCCAATAACACAGCCTCCAGAAACACATCCTCATCACCTTCACTAACTTCCCAATAACACAACCTCCAAAAACGCATCCTCATCAAATCCACTAACCTCCCAGTAACAAAACCTTCAGATACGCATCCTCATCACCTCCACTAACTTCCAAAAGCAGAAACTTCAGCATCCCATCCTCATCACCTCCACTAACTTCCCAATAACACAACCTCCAGAAACACATCCACATCACCTCCACTAACCTCCCAATAACACAACCTCCAGAAACCCATCCACATCACCTCCACTAAACACCCAAAAACGCAACCTGCAGAAACACATTCACATCATCTCCACTAACTCCCCAATTACACAACATCCAGAAACATATCTTCGTCACCCCTAGTAACTTCCATATAACACAGCCTCCAGAATCACATCCTAATCACCTCCAGTAACTTCCCAATAACACAACCTCCAGAAACACATCCTCATCTCCTCCACTAACTTCCCAATAATACAACCTCCAGAAATAAATCCTCAACACACCCAAAATCTTCCCAGTATCACAACCTTCAGAATCACATCCTAATCACCTCCACTAACTTCCCAATAACACAACCACCACAAACATATTCACATCACCTCCACCTACTCCCTAATAACACAGCCTCCAGAAACCCATCCACAGCACCTCCACTAACTTCCCAATAACACAGCTTCCAAAAACACATTCAGGACACATCCACTAACTTCCCCATAACAGAATCTCCACAAACATATTCATATCACCTCCACTAACTTCCTAATAACACAACCTCCAGAAACCCATCCACACCATCTCCACTAACCCCAATAATACAACCTCCAGACACCCATCCACATCACCTCCACTAAACACCCAAAAACGCAACCTCTAGAAACACATTCACATCACCACCACTAACTTCCCAATAACACAACCTCCAGAAACCCATCCACACCATCTCCACTAACCCCAATAATACAACCTCCAGACACCCATCCACATCACCTCCACTAAACACCCAAAAACGCAACCTCTAGAAACACATTCACATCACCACCACTAACTTCCCAATAACACAACCTCCAGAAACACATTCTCCTCAGCAGCACTAATTCCACAATAACACAACCTCCAGAAACACATCCTCATCACCACCACTAGCTCCCCAATAACACAACCTGCAGAAAACTATCCACAACAACTCATCAAACATTCAATAAAACACCCACCAGAAACATATTCACATCACCTCCACAAACTTCTAAATAACACAACCTCCAGAAATACAATCTCATCAGCTCCAGTAACGCATCAACAGCACAACCTCCAGAAACCCATCCACAGCATCTCCACTAACTTCCCAATAACACAGCCTCCACAAAGGCATTCAGGACACATCCACTAACTTCCCCACAACAGGATCTCCACAAACATATTCACATCACCTCCACTAACATCCAAATAATACAACCTCAAGAAACCCATCCACATCACCGCCACTAATTTTCCAATAACACAACCTCAAGAAACCCATCCACATCACCGCCACTAATTTTCCAATAACACAACCTCCAGAAACCCATCCACATCACCTCCACTAACCTCCCAATAACAAAACTTCCAGATACGCATCCTCATCACCTCCACTAACTTCCAAAAGCAGAAACTTCAGCATCCCATCCTCATCACCTCCACTAACACCCCAATAACACAACCTCCATTAACACATCCACATCACCTCCACTAAACACCCAAAAACGCAACCTCAAGAAACACATTCACATCACCGCCACTAACTTCCCAATAACACAACCTCCAGAAACCCATCCAAGTCACCTCCACTAACCTCCCTAAAACACAACCTCCAGAAACACATCCTCATCACCTTCACTAACCTCCCAATAACAAAACCTCCAGTTACGCATCCTCATCACCTCCACTAACTTCCAAAAGCAGAAACTTCAGCATCCCATCCTCATCACCTCCACTAACTTACAATAACACAACCTCCAGAAACACATCCACATCACCTCCACTAACTTCCCAATAACACAACCTCCAGAAACCCATCCACATCACCTCCACTAAACACCCAAAAACGCAACCTGCAGAAACACATTCACATCATCTCCACTAACACCCCAATTACACAACATCCAGAAACATATCTTCGTCACCCCCAGTAACTTCCATATAACACAGCCTCCAAAAACATTCCCACCACCTCTAGTAATCTCTCAATAACAACGCCTCCAGAAACACATCCTCAACACCAACACTAAATCCACAATAACACAACCTCCAGAAAGACATCCTCATCACCACCACTAACTCCCCAATAACACAACCTGCAGAAAACTATGCACATCACCTCCACCAAACATTCAATAATACAACCTCCAGAAACACATCCTCATCACCTCCACTAACTTCCCAATAACACTGCCTCCAGAAACACATCCTCCTCATCTCCAGTAACTTCCCAATCACACTACCTCCAGAAACACATCCCCATCTCGTCCACTAGCTACCAAATAACACAACCACCAGAAACACATTCACATCACCACTATGAACTCCCTAAGAACACAACTTCCATAAATACATGGTCATCAGCCCCACTATATTCTGAATATCACAACCTCCACAAACATATTCACATCACCTCCACTAACTTCCCAATAACACAAGCTTCAGTATCCCATCCTCATCACCTCCACTAACCTCCCAATAACAAAACCTCCAGATACACATCCTCATCACCTCCACTAACTTCACAATAACAGAAACCACAGCATCCCATCCTCATCACCTCCACTATCTACCCAATAACACAACCTCCAGAAACACCTCCTCATCACCTCCAGTAACTTCCCAATTACACAACGTCCAGAAACACATCCTCATCACCACCACTATCTACCCAAAGCCACTCCCTCCAGAAACACATTCACATCATGTCCACTAACTCCCCAATAACACAACATCCAGAAACATATCTTCGTAAC